>NC_139966.1:14589309-15194309 GCF_963993115.1 Abramis brama
CGAAGACAGTAATACATGGTTAAATGATTCAGTGAGTGATATTCAAAAAATACTGTTTCCACCATTATATATTCAATGTTGCAATTTTGAGAAAACAAAACACAATTTGAAATCATATGTGATCAAATACTGTGTTTTGCATGAGTTTTCATTGATAGACTGTTGCCTTTGGCTTGCTCAGTTGGGGATATTTTGGGGATATTTAATTTTATTCTATCAATCAATAAATTCCACTAGAAACAAACTTTGTTGTATTATTTTATTTTAATACTGTGAAGCTGCTTTGATACAAATATACTTGATTTGATTTGATTTGATAGACACATGACTAGTGGCTAATCTGTGAGTGCTACTCCACAAACCTGGAAGGAAGACTTTCTGAATCTATATAATCAGAAGGCTTTTTTAAGAAAGGAATTTTAAAAGATAAAAAAAAGAAGTAGGGACAATATACAGTATATTTTTTAAAAATTCACTTCCATTGTGACAATAACATGAACTCAATAAAAAGTTACTGCAGTCTGGTTATGAGTATTTTAAATGATGTTTTATTAACAAGGTTCGGGAGGAGCAAGTTCAGATAATTAACACAAGTGGAGAGCACTCAGCAATCAATGGTAAAAGGTGTATATATACTCAGCAGTCTCACCTCAGTCTATTGACAGTTTTGCAGCATCCCTCCACCACCCCTTCTCCACGCTTCTAGTCCTAAACACTTACATACGGGGGGAGTACTTTGGGTTCGGGCCGAACTCCGAGCTCGGAGCCCTCCCTCCAGACAGCACGCCAAGTACGCATTAAACCTTACACCTTCAAATTATATGTAAGTGTGAACTCGTGAAAATATAACAATCTAATTACAAGTAGGCCTACTTAATTTTTGGAATCTGATTACATAATCCAGTTACTACCCAGCAATGAACATTGTATACAATAAAATACATAAAAAAGTATGTAGAATTGCATTTTAGGTATAGTACAAGTCCCTGTATATAGTTGTCTTGTGCCATAATCCAGAATCTTAAAAAGCATTTTATTAATAATGTCTTAGGTTAGGGTTAGGGCTTGCACTTAGGGTTAGAGCTGCCCTAATGTAAGTAACCAAGAACATGTAACAATTCACTTAGAAAGTGGCCAATTTTATCAATGTTTATAAACTTGCAACAACTTACATAATGACAAGTTGTTGAAAAGACAATATAAATGTGACTCAACACTTTGTTGTCCATGATGCGAATACATCTGTGTATGTTTTACTGCCTTTCTACTCTGAGGGAAGTTATGCTTAGGGTTAGGGTTAGGATCTCAGTAAAGGGGTAATTTCTCACAACATAGCAACACTGCTTTGTTAACTGAATGTATTACTTACATAATAATGACAGTAACACGTACTTTACAACATTAAACAGTTTTTAATATGGTTTTTAAGACTGTCCAACCACAGCGAATCCTGTGGGTGCCAAGGGAAGGTCAGAGCCAATGACAACCCAATTGAGCGGATGCGTCACACTTACTTGTCCATATATGGTCATTTATGACAGAATCTTCCAGGTTCTTGTGGTGAATGAACAGATTATAATTTAAACATTTATTTGCCCCCATTAAATATCAATCTAAAACGACAGATTGCATTTTGGGGTTAACCTGATCCCGCTAAAGATGTGTCTACTGTGAAACTTTTTCTTCCTTTGCTTACAAAAAAAATCGTCTGATAATTATTAAAGCATTGTAGTATTTCTTGACCAAAGTGCAGCTCCTCAAATGAAGTGCTTCTGTAATATTTAGTGTATCTACAGTCAATTAAAGGTATACATTTATTCACTTCTGTGTTTCCTGCATTTTTTTACAAAACAGGTTTTTTTTTTACTTTTTTTTTTTTTTTTTACAATTTCTCTCATCTTAACTATACATTAACTATAACTTTTTGTCACCCATTTTAATTTTATCAAAAGGGATGAGTAAGAATTATTATTTAAAAAACCTCTCTGTTTTGTATTATTAAAAGCATTGTTTGACTATACAAGGGTAAATATTTGATAATTCTACTATGGTATTTACCAAATATTCTTATGCATTAATGCAGTAGTGATACTTCACTTTCTCTAGACTCAATCGCAATCTGTGTCTATGTGCTAATATATGACAATATAATATACCTTGTACATCTAGCCTCTAGTCTAGAGAGAATATGGTTGTTCAAATCCACATATTTACTAATAGACAAGTATATATATATATATATATATATATTATACTATACACACACAATGAGCTTACATTCAAAAATTATCATGTAAGACTACAAATGACTTCATATTTTCTTGAGCCCTTCCTGATAGTTTCCCCAGTGTTGTGGCTTACCTGGGTACACCAGTGTCCTCCGCACTCCAAAAACATGCAGGTATAGTTTTTAAAGAACTACAGGCTATATTGTATGTGTCATCTCTGTGACAGACTGGTCACTTGTTCAAGGTGATTTTATACCTTTGGCTTGTGGTAGCTGGGATAAGCTCCTGGATATTTCAGGCACAAAAATGGTCAAAAGACGTAATTGGACATTGTGAAAACACAAACCTTTATTTGCCCACTATAACAGAAACTGTGGTTCAAAAACAAACAAACAAACAAACAAAAAAAACGTCTTCATGTACTGGGGTAATGTAATCAACATTGATTGAGAGTAATTTGAATGTGATCTTCAGGCTGCCAGGTGGGTGGCCATGTCTTCTTACTGAAAAAAAAGTACAAACAACAATCAATAAATGAGAAATTTACAGAGGTGAATTAAGTTGCCATGTAGGTTTACTTGTTCTTACCAGGACGGACAAGGCAACCAATGCACCAACACCTCTTTACGTCCCTGTGAATTAGGTAAAAAATAAAGAGCCAAACAATTACAAAACAAATCATCATTACATTTCAGTCTTTACATATCATTACATCACTTTTAGTACATCACTTAATTTTTAAAGTATTTAATGTAACTCACAAAGCACATGTGGCATTACTGTGGTACAGCTGCAGGTCAGAGTTATGTACGTAACAAATGGTGGATGCTACTACAACAGAAACTAACCCCTAACCTTTACAGACAGCTTTCATGACCAATTAAAAAGACCTTGCTCCACAAACAAAGCTCCAACATACCTACACTTGCAAAAACACACTACAGCAGGTTTTGTCATCAAAGTATGAAATCTGAAATTTGAATTCCAATTCATCATTTAGAATTCTTAACATCTTAACCAAAACTGACCCATAAATGCCACTCAAGCAAAGCCTAACACACTGAAGAGCAACTTCAGTCAACAGCAACTGCTGTTAACATTCAAAAGCAATGGAAATATATACCTGACCTTAACATGTTATATAGTTAGATTATATGTTATATTTATACTACACTGTAGAAGCCAACACTGTAGTACTGTACAGAATATTTTATAATAAAATATGAATTTACAATTCTTCACCTTATTAATAACAGTTTGTGTATTGGTTTGTGATCTTCTACCTTATGCTATTTTGCACTGCCTGTACTCATACTGTAATCAGTAAGCAAATATTAATTCCATTCCAGATGTTTATTTTTTGCAATAAAGTACCTTACACATTAGCATATATTGAATGTAGAGTTCTTAACATTACAACAGAGCTAAATATTTTGGGATACTGATCCAATCATTTGAGCAAAAACATAAATTAATTACTTAATTTAATAAATTATTTAAATAAATTATCTTTACATGAAAACGTCACCGGTATTATGGAACACACAACATTAACAGATTGAAGATACAGAACAATGCCTACCTTTCTGAGACGCGTCTTGGATACATATTCCACTGGAAATACGTCCAGAGACGCATGGAATGGACATTCTGTACAAATGTAAAATTTGGTTAGAAATGAATTAATTACTTAACTTGAACAGAGAATGTCTAAAAGTTAAAATGCAAAACAATTTTTAAACATCTAAAAATCTAAACAGCATTGAAACAAATATAAACATCAATATTATGAGAACTTTCCAAATAGATGACTGACAATGTGTAATAGACTAGCAATGCAGAGCTAACTGTATTGTAACACTTTATACCTGTGTCTGTATTTTTTTGGCGCTTTCTCTTTGCTGCCATGTTGACAGTTGATTTGCTGTGAAGTAAAAAACAAAAAAACAAATTTAGCCTTAGTTCAAGTTCACATTGTTCCTTGCTCATTGTACTGGCTTTACCCAAAGTCATTTCACTCTGCGCTCATCTTTGAAATGACTCTTGGGCATCCAAGTGCAGCTCCTATCTCTCTGAATGGGGAAACATCAAATTCTCCAAAACCGTTAAATTATTACATTTAAGATTAAATTTCAGATTGGAAATCACCAATAAAATCTGACAACAACAGTCTCATATTTTTTGATGAGTCTCGATTTCTGTTGAGACATTTAGATGGTAGAGTCAGAATTTGGCGTAAACAGAATGAGAACATAGATCCATCATGCCTTGTTACCACTGTGCAGGCTGGTGGTGGTGGTGTAATGGTGTGGGGGATGTTTTCTTGGCACACTTTAGGCCCCTTAGTGCCAATTGGGCATCGTTTAAATGCCACGGCCTACCTGAGCATTGTTGCTGACCATGTCCATCCCTTTATGACCACCATGTACCCATCCTTTGATGGCTACTTCCAGCAGGATAATGCACCATGTCACAAAGCTCGAATCATTTCAAATTGGTTTCTTGAACATGACAATGAGTTCACTGTACTAAAATGGCCCCCACAGTCACCAGATCTCAACCCAATAGAGCATCTTTGGGATGTGGTGGAACGGGAGCTTCGTGCCCTGGATGTGCATCCCACAAATCTCCATCAACTGCAAGATGCTATCCTATCAATATGGGCCAACATTTCTAAAGAATGCTTTCAGCACCTTGTTGAATCAATGCCACGTAGAATTAAGGCAGTTCTGAAGGCGAAAGGGGGTCAAACACAGTATTAGTATGGTGTTCCTAATAATCCTTTAGGTGAGTGTACATAAACATTTTCAGGCTGGAGCAGCCCATGAGCAGTCATACACGCAAATCTCCAAATACTGTGTATTTCTATAGAGCTGGTAAGTCCCACCCCTTCCGCAAAACCCCGCTGGACCTCAAAGTTGAAAAACCGTCAATGCAAGTGAATGGGAGAAAATAATTATTTTCTGGTCCCGTTTGAATTGTGCCATGAATGTGAACATATGTTGTCTGTGAATTTTTTATATAACTTTTCGTGTAAAGAATGCTACAATTTAGCGGGTAGAAGTTTGATACGGTTAGACTTTGTGTGAGAGCACTTTGTGGACTACAACTCTCGACGCGTTTGAAACGTCAACACCACTAGCACACGGACACTAGCTCACGGATCCCGCTAAACATGGCTGTGCCTTTGGTGCACTTCACCGCCTTCTTTCAGGGAGAGGACAAAATCATTGAGGTTGGCGAAAACCACGGGTAAGTCAACTTTATGGGGTGACGTCACATAGGCGACATGTAGTCTTTTTTCGTTATGTCTTTTCCACAACTGCTAGCTGAAGAATCATACCATATACTGTCAAACTTGTAACATGAAGAGTTATATAAAAAATTCACAGACAACATATGTTCACATTCATGGCACAATTCAAACGGGACCAGAAAATAATTATTTTCTCCCATTTACTTGCATTGACGGTTTTTCAACTTTGAGGTCCAGTGGGGTTAGCGGAAGGGGCGGGACTTACCAGCTCTATAGCAACCGGAGCTTCTAACAGCAGTTGGGATGACGTGTTAACTTTTCTAATCAACAATTTGTTCTTTTATTTAGAAGGTTGGATTAATTTGCCATGTTGGGCATTATTAATGAGTAATAGGAGTGTAATGTTTTCATATATCTAGATTCTTTGCTTCAGCCCAACTTCTACTCACCATTCTGGTTTTAATACGACTCCCTCTATCTCTCTTCTCTCTTCCATTTCATTCATCTTAAGTGCACTACTCATTCTTTTCTTTGCCTTTTTCTTCATCTCCTTTGCTTGTTTAGTTTGTTTCGTCACTTTCATGTCTCCTTCCTCAACAGGTCTCTCTGGTTCTCCCCCTCCACTTTCTGTCTGTTGTTCTTCAATTTGCTCTTTATCCTCCGATCTTTCCTTCATCCTCACTTCTACATTATTCTCTGATAAAATGTCCTCTTCAGCCTCTTTTAAGTCCTGACTCTCTGTCCTATCACCCTCTGTGTCCTCTTGTTCATTTTCTGGACTTTTGAATCTCTGTTCCTCAACAGGCCTCTCTGGTTCTTCCTCTCCACTTTCTATCTGTTGTTCTTCAATCTGCTCTTCATCCTCCAGTCTTTCCACTTCTACATTGTTTTCCAGTATAATGTCCTCTTCTACAGTCTTGTTCAAGTCCTGCCTTTCTGCTTCATTACCTTCTGTGACCTCTTGTTCTTCTTCTGGACTCAATCCTTTAAAAAAGTACTATTAAAGTCATATTAAAACACATTCAAAAATTTTTTAAATAAAGTGCACTTTAACATAGAAACTTTTATAGAAGCTACAGTATTTAGGTGTCACTGCTTGCAAATATACAATTTACCCTGTAAAATATGCTCAAAGAGGATGAGCATTTTTTCCATCACCATATGTCCCTCAGTTGGGAACTCAAAGGGACACTGGATCTCTGCTGTCCACTTACGGGCCTTCGAACATTTCCCTAGTAGAAGAAGAGGAACATATCCCAGAGCTTTCAGCTTCTCCATCTAAAATTAAGAAAGTCAAACAGTACAGCTTTTAAAAATGGTTCATTATAATTCTGAAAGAAACAGTTAAAAATATGCTTAGCATCATGTGACTCCAAGGCAACATGTGTTTGTTTTTTTTAATGTCCAGGCTTATTATTTATATTACATCATTCAAAATATTTTGAAAGGCTATTCAGACTGTATTTTTTCAGAACCCCCCCCCCCCCAAAAAAAAACAGAAAAACAAATCAAGGCTTTTTCTAAAGTTGAGTATGACAAGCTTTCTGCTTTCAATGAACATCAGTTCACTTGGTAGCCATATTTGCAACGCCTCCAACTTTTTTTAGGTTATGCAAGGCTAAATGCTATTTTGAATGACTTGAATGAACTTCTGAAATCTCAAAACAAATGAGCAATAAAATCTGGCATGAACTGTGTCATAAGAGAATAGAAATAGAGTAAATAGAGTTAAAACTGTAAATTTTGTTTAGATTTAGTCATTGTGCATGTGCAGTAGTTCTCCTTTTTCTGGGAAACAGAGCTTCTAATGGCTGCTACAGTGACGACTTTATGACTTTACCAACTGCCTAGTAGCTCTTTTATTTACAAGAGTTCTGCCCATTCGTGGCACATTATTGGAATTAATATGAATAACTTTTTATTTGAACTGTCAGTTTACAGGAATTAAAATGTATTCAGGATCATGTAATGTATTATATTTGTGTACTTGTATGTTAAACATCTTTATATTGTATAGCCTCCAATATCAATGTTTTAGTTTAGAACAAAGTGTGAGGTAAATTATAATGTTGAACTTTGCTTACTATGATGGCTAAATTGTCAAGGACTTTGGATTGATTCCTTGATGCAACTGTTGTTTTAGCCCACTGCTGGGCTTTGGCACGGAACTTTGCCAACCGCACTGATTGCTTATATTTAAAATCAAGCAATTTTCCACACTACGAAAAGAGAAAGAAATACATTGAGTATTAAAATAAATGCAATGCCACATAAAGAATCAGTGTTAGTTATGCAAAATCACCTTAAAACAGGACCGGTGGCGGCAGTTCATCCTAATCTTGCAGTGGGGACACTGGCGTAAGGTTGAACCTGGCATTTGGACTATACAAAAACAAAACAAAATTACTAAATTACATAAATACATAAAAGATAGACATCAAGTACACAACTTAAATTAAAGATTAATTTATCTTTGATAAGTATATAGTTTTTGAGAGCTGTGTGTGTATGTATGTATATACATAACACACACACACACACACACACATATATATATATATATATATATATATATATATATATATAGATGTGGTACCTCTCAAAAACTACATACTTATTAAAGACTAATAATAACTAATTTATTTTCATTATCATCAAATGTTTTCAGGATTGGCCAAGATAAACAGTATTGGATGATTTTGCAGGGCTGTTATAACACATCTGTGATCTACACGTAATACCTGGTATTGACTTAAAGCAATGTGCAGTTATCTCACCATAAGGTAACCACAAACATATGGTGCATCAATAAAAAACAATTGTTGCGCACAGCAAACTCTTACACTACATTTTAACCTAAAATGTTTAATAATGAATTATTTTAAACAGACCTTAATCGCCTGACAACTGTAGGGCTACATGTGCATGCTCACTTTAAAGAATAACGTTTGATGCTGACAGCATTGACACACATTAGATATCGGAAGCTATTGCATTTACAATAATTTGGGTTAACAAGAACTGAAATGTTTTATTCCTTTGCTAAATACTTACTTGTGTATTCTGATGATTCAATGGAAGAGGCGAACTTGACCACTGTATTGAGGGGCGGGAAGTGATGAGGGCGCTGAAAATGTTTAAACATTTAATTGGTTTTCAAGCGGTAGTGGGTGTTTCCTGGAGCAGCGAATGACTAAAATTCAGGCCAATGTACCTTTTTTTTATTAATTTATTAATTTATTATTATTATTATTATTATTATTAGTTAATACTTTTACCATTCCAAATACAATCACAAACAAAGAAACAAAAATGCGTGTATGAGTCAAAAAGACAAAAGCAGAGAGCAGAATAAATAAAGACGACAGATATAGAACTACAATAACTAGCATAAAATATTCACACTGAATTATTGAAAATTCTGCAAGCATTTTGTTTCCCGGAAATGGATTGTTTAGAATTAAACTGTAAAAACAGTCCCCGTAGTGAGCAAGCGTGTAATATTAGATGTAATAACAACATTCGTCCCCATTAGAGATTATGAGTTTTGTTTCTGTACAATAAAATAAAATAAAATAAATAATAATAATAAAATAATAATAATAACGCGTATTTCTGCATGCACCTTCGGCATCTGCACGAGATGGAATCGTGAATCTTCGTACGATTAAGGGGCGGGACGATGACGTTGACTATAATACATTTCTGCGTGCAATCCATACGCATTTTTCATCAATACAAGTTTAACGGGAGGGTTTTGCGTACCATATGAACGCAAAATGTGACTGCGTGCAATGCATACGCATTTTCCATCAATAGAAGTTTAACGGGAGGGTTTTGCGTATCATATGAACGCAAAATGTGACTTTGGCGTGTAAATACTACGCCAAATGAAAATGAAAACTCGTGGTATAGATACGCAGTAGTAAGAGACTGGGTTGGATTAACTCTGAAACATGAAATGTGAATGTATCTGCAAAAAAAAAAAAAACTTTTAATGTATAAAAAACATACTTACAATTAACTTTTATTTTTGTAATTTACCTGTATTTTTTAAGTTATTATTATTATTAATCAAAACAACCCAGCTGCAGTTTGATTGATATTACTTGGAATGCACAATAAAATAAAATAAACATGATTTATGAAAATGAAAAAGAACGGAGTACTTGCAAATGACCTCTTCTGTTGTAAATGTCCCAATTGGGAGAGGGTGTGCAATTTTCAAAGAGTTTAATTAAACGTTCATGTTATATATTTTGGTTGCATTTGTGAGTTAATAAAAACGTAACTGGTTGTGCGAACATAATATCTAAATATCGATTAATCAATCGATATAGCCCTGAATCGAATCGAATCGTAATCGTATCGCAGAATTTTTTGAGGTATCGGCAAATATCGTATCGCTGGCTAAGAGAATCGATATCGTATCGTATCATGATGAACTGTCCGATTTACACCCCTAGTTGGCGCCATTTTTTCTCCCAAATTAAGCCAGTTGAAAAACATTGGATGATGTGAATTATTCTGGCCCACCCTCACTTTTAGAGGCCCACCCATCATCTACTTTCTGCCTCCGCCACTGCTTGAGCTGTAATTTTAAATCTGCTCAAGAAGATTTTGAAAACATCTGCCTTTTGTGGGTCAGCATTGTGCTAAAGAGTAGAGCCTGTGCTTCAGTCCAGGAGAAGAACAAGAAACATTGAAATACGCTGCATGTTGCTTTATTTAAAGGAAGTAACTGTTTTGCAGTAATGTCTATTAATTTATTTGTTTAGTTGATGTTTTTTAGTTAAGTTTTTGCACACAAAGTATTTGCAGTTTAATAAAGGCAAATAAATGCACAGTCTAATGCTGTCCCAACACTCTTTTTTTATGTCTTCGTACTAACAGCTTACAACTTGAGTAAAATATGCTTGAGAAATTTAAGGCAATCTGTTTCCACACGATTTCCAATTAAACTCAACTAATTACTTCTCATTTACAGTGTATAAAAGTAAATATAGTCGTCACAAATATTAAATATATGAAAAGTGGAAATTCCTTATGTATTATTCAATACAATATATTAATTATACAATAAAATATAATAACAATCAATATATATTGATCATAAATATTAAATATATTTTCTTTCCGTAAGGGTTCTTTCCGTCATGACTAATCCCAGCATTCCATTCTTAACTTCCTCAGTATAATGGATATTTCAAGTCTCATCTATCCCTCAAACGCTGATTATTGACTTCTGTTGTAAAAAAAAAAAAAAAAGATAAAACCAAGCTGGTTATTAATGTTACATTTTAAATACAGAAATACTATGGAAGATGACTTGATTTAGTATTTCATATTTCTAGGATATTCCTCTCAAATCGGAGTCACTGGAGCTTTGTTCTTTTGTGGAACCTGAAAAAACATGTTTAAAACACAATTTTTATACTATTTTTTATTTTTTTAATTAAGATATTTTGAAACAAAAATTACATATTTTGTATGAGGCATATGAATATTTAAAGTAATATACTGTAGAATGGGTCCTTACAGAAGAAACAGCTTTCTATGCTCGACAAACAAAATATAATTGTGCAAGAGTAACAAATTCATAACTTAACAACCATGATTCCATTCAATGTAAATTCATTTATATCCCTCCACCATGCACACATGAAATAGTTTTAAGCCTTTTATTTTTATTTACAAATATTTAAGTTTGATTATTCAGAGGAATTAGTCAAAATATGCCTTTCACCCTCCATCAAGAAAAGTTTTAAAAAAGACTGAATAAAATTATTTATGAGCTTTACATCAATAGTATTAACAGCTATAAAAGAAGACACTCGTATAACATGTTTTTACAAAGGAATGATCATCTAATGAAGGCTTTCTGAGCTTGACAAAAAATATTATATATAATATAACTATAAATATAAAAAAAAAATTGTTCCAGTTAAATATAATTTAAGTTTGACAGTTTCATTAATTATTTGAGCTGATACATCCAATATAAGACTATACAATGTAAAGTCATTTAAGATTTCCATTTACCATGTAGGCATGAAGTCCTTTTTTGTTTTTGTATTTTGCAAGCATTTATTCCATATTCAGCTTTTATATCAAATAAACAAAAACTATTAAGAGTCAGTCTGTAAACATACCTTTGCCTTCCACCCAAAAAAATCTTAAGTGCTTAAATTAAGAGTTATTTAATTTACATCACTAGTATTGACAGCTGTAATATTAAGAAACTTGAATGTTTTAATATTATTTGCAGAAAGAAGCTGAGACTGTAGGCCAATTCACACTGAACCAACAGATGACAACAAACACTTTGTGTCGGATCAGTGTGTCACCCCTGTTGGCACCAATTGAAGAGTCTCACTACTATAGTAGGTGAAAAGAAGTATGTGAAATTATTAATATGTCTGAAATCACAGTATTCATATAACATTAGACAAAAAACAAAAGTACCTGGATGACCTAAAGCTTCTGCCAAGATTTTGAAGTTCACATCCAATAAACATTTTTCTATCCATATGGGAGAAGATTTGTCAATGGTAATCACACAATGTGCTCTATAACTCACATGATAATGCTAAAATGGCAGCACATGTAGAACATTCAGTTTGCATTCATACTACACATATCATGCTTGATTATATATGTATCATTCATCTTTTTTCTTTTTTTTACCATTAATTTCACATTTTGACCATCCTTTATGCATTCGTGTTGATGTTTTGGTTCACGCGTTCAAGGTTTAACGTGATGTTGCAATGTTTTTCTTGGGTAACTTTTGATGTCTTGGGGTTTGAGTCCACAGCAAAGACATCATAAGCACTTCCAGTGCCGCTGCCTGACCTGGACAAGAATGAGACGAGGGGAGTTGAGTGACTCATGAACCACAATGGAATTTGTTTACAATAAACGGGTAAGAAAAGTGTTTTAAAAGAGTATATTTGCATTTTCAGTAAATGCTGATAAATACTAATGCTTTTTTTCCTTCCATATAATGCCTCTGGAGACAGTGAAATGATTTTCCTATGGATCAGGATTAAAAAAATGGCTAAAATCATTAATGAGGACAAAATAGAAAAAAGATTTTAAACTTTTACCTTGAGAAAGCCAGGCCTAAAAGTTTAAAGTAGTTTTAAAGCTTAGAGTTGAAGATGACAACTGTTATGGTGTGTTCACACCGAACGCGAATAGAGCGTCAAATTCGCGTCTATCGCGTCTAGTTAGACGCTTGCACATTTTAATCCATTCGCGCGTCCGTGTCACTAGCGAATAAATATCCCGCCAAAAAGAGTATCAACAACAACAACAACACTTTATTTCTGCCGTACGTTTCCGTCATGTCTAGAATAAGACGTATTGCTGCTTTGTATTTGTTGTGGAAGATCCAAAAACGGAGGACATCCAAATGTCGACGTGTCTGGGTTCACAGCACCATCCAGAAACGCACTAAACTTGGTGAATTTCACCGTCTTTTAAAGGAACTGCGCCGGGATGATAGTCGCTTCCAGCGTTATATGAGAATGACGGGTGCCCAGTTTGATACAATTTGATACAGCAACAATTAGCATCTCCTCCATTTTCGACAACAGTGAGGGAACCTGAGGGAACGGACGAAACCGGTGACGTTTCAATGAGCTCTTCGTTGATTGGCTTGCGCAACTAAGCGTCATGCGAATTTTCCGCTCTAGTTAAATTTTTTCAACTTGCGCGGAAGACGCGATTCAGGAAACGCGTCGCTCAATTCGCGTCATTCGCACCGCCCGGCAACAATTCGCGCCGATTCGCGTCTTTGCATTGACTTTGTATGTAATCTACTCGCGCATATAATGAAATTCGCGTTTGGTGTGAACACACCATTATGCAGTCAGACAGAAAGACAGACAGACAAACAGAAGATCAAAAACATTCTGTGTTTGAATTTTTGACAGATGGTGTTTGAATAGTTTTGGCTCTCTTCCATTTCTTTCCTGTGACAGAATGTTCAAGAGTAGTAACAGATTAACCAACTGCCTTTGACATTTCTCTCTAAAAGACACAGATTGCTGAAATAAGAACAGAACATCTTCTAGAACCTCTTCTTCTTCTTCCAAAAAAAAAAAAAATACAGTAGTCTTCCATATCCAGACTTCTCATGGAATATTGTGGTAAAATGAGTGATGTCTGAACCACTGATCTATACAGAGAACTGGATTTCTCATGAAATCATAAAAAGTGAAGCCACCGCGTCGTAACATTGGTATTCCCTAGTACATCAGCATATGTTGTCACAGTTGTGTTCTGTTTAGTTTGTTTTCAATGGACTTGTCTGCCTGTCATCATGTCACGTGTCTTCTTCACTGTTATTATTAGTTCAGTTGTATCACCTGTGTCTAGTTAATCATCATCATCTACATCACCTGTGTTCAGTTAATCAGTGTTTATCTGTGTTAGTATTTAAGTTCCTTCAGTTCAGTCAGTCTTGGTCTGTTATCTGTTGTACTGAGGCCCCGTTTACACGTACATGGCTATTTTGAAAAACGGAGACATTTCCCTTCGTTTGTGCCCTTCGTTTACATGCAAACGGAGAATTCGCCTCTGAAACCGATTCTTTCTAAAAACTCTGGCCAGAGTGGAGATTTTGAAAAACTTCGTTTGCATGTTTGCATGTAAACTGAGAAAAACTGAGTTTTAGGCGGCGACGTCACAGATTGTGACTATTTTTGGGATTCTGATTGGCTAACGTGGGCCTGAGCTTCTCGTTACACTGCCACCTACAAGTTTCGCATGCTCTTGACAGCATGTACACAGGTTTGTGTGCACAATGTTATTTTTGAAAACGAAGATTTAACGTTGGTTAAATTAATTGTACATGTAGTAACTGAGAGCGAATAATGGTGCGTTCACACCGGACGCGAATAGTGCATCAGGCGCGAGTGATTTCAATGTTAAGTCAATGCAAAGACGCGTTACGCGTGTAAAAAATTCCTGCGGTGCGAATGAGGCGTGGAGCGCGGCGTGGTAGACGCGAATACGCCTTGTTCGCGCGAATGACGCGAATTGAGCAATGATTTTGCTGCGATTGATGCGAATGATTTTATTTTGTGCTTTTTGTGCATTCACGCGTTTGACGCCCGAGTTGAAAAATCTGAACTTTAACCAATCAGGAGCCTGCTTGCTGCTGTCACGTGGTGAAGTAAAAACAAAGTAAATCTTTTATCACATAAAAACTTGACGCGAAAATTTTGCTTCAAACTTTTGTCAATTTCGCTCGACGCGCGAATGGACACAAAGTGGTCAAGCGTATAACTAGACGCGGCAGGCGCGAATTTGACGCGCTATTCGCGCCCGGTGTGAACGCACAGTAAGACTGACTTCTTCAAACTTATCAAGAAGCAGAATTCCACACAAATTCCAAATCAACAATCTAGGAGCATAAATAAATTGGATGCTATCCAGTCTGAGCTAACCAACTTTAAAACAACGAACGCTTGCAAGTTATGAAGTTTAACAAGACAGATTGCTTTGGAGATGGCACAACCCTTCAAAACCACAACCCTAACCCTTCTAAGAAACAATAGAAGGGTTCAATTAATGATTGATGGTTCATTCTGGTCATGTCTCATAAAGTGCATATATTGCTGCTGAAAAAAAAAAAGTAGTGATTCTTTCAAAATTCCCTACAAGTTAAGGTAACACTTTATTTTACGGTGTCCTTGATACAGAGTAATTACTTAGTTAATTACTTAGTAATAAACATTGTAATTACATGTACCAAAATGTAATTAACATGTAACTAAGTTATGGTACAGCCTGTACTTACAGATTGTAATTACACACATGTAATAGGCAGCTACTGTTACACATATGTAACAAGCCGAGTCTGTTACATACATGTTACAAACTTGGTACACTGTAATTATGTAAGAAAGTACTTAGTACCACACATGTACCTTAGTTTGAATTAACTCACTAGTTCACAGCTTAAATACATGCATTAGCTTCCTAATTACATTGCAATTACACAATATTACATAGGTATAAGCTACGTAAAATAAAGTGTATCAAGACTGTACTTAAGTGGACTTCATTTGTATTTACATACCTTATCCATATGTACCTTAGTTTGAATTAACTCACTAGTTCACATCTTAAATACATGCATTAACTTCCTAATTACATTGCAATTACATAATATTACACAGGTATAAGCTACGTAAAATAAAGTGTATCAAGACTGTACTTAAGTGTACTTATTGTGTATCTACATACCTTATCCATATGTACCTTAGTTTGAATTAACTCACTAGTTCACAGCTTAAATACATGCATTAGCTTCCTAATTACATTGCAATTACATAATATTACACAGGTATAAGCTTCGTAAAATAAAGTGTATCAAGACTGTACTTAAGTGTACTTCATTTGTATTTACATACCTTATCCATATGTACCTTAGTTTGAATTAACTCACTAGTTCACAGCTTAAATACATGCATTAGCTTCCTAATTACATTGCAACTACAGAATATTACACAGATATAAGCTACATAAAATAAAGTGTATCAAGAATGTACTTAAGTGGACTTCATGTGTATCTACATACCTTATTCATATGTACCTTAGTTTGAATTAACTCACTAGTTCACAGCTTAAATACATGCATTAACTTCCTAATTACATTGCAATTACATAATATTACACAGGTATAAGCTACGTCAAATAAAGTGTATCAAGACTGTACTTAAGTGTACTTCATTTCTATCTTACCTTATTCATATGTACCTTAGTTTGAATTAACTCACTAGTTCACAGCTTAAATACATGCATTAACTTCATAATTACATTGCAATTACATAATATTACACAGGTATAAGCTACGTAAAATAAAGTGTATCAAGACTGTACTTAAGTGGACTTCATTTGTATTTACATACCTTATCCATATGTACCTTAGTTTGAATTAACTCACTAGTTCACGGCTTAAATACATGCATTAGCTTCCTAATTACATTGTAATTACATAACATTACACAGGTATAAGCTACGTAAAATAAAGTGTATCAAGACTGTACTTAAGTGTACTTCATTTCTATCTTACCTTATTCATATGTACCTTAGTTTGAATTAACTCACTAGTTCACAGCTTAAATGCATGCATTAGCTTCCTAATTACATTGCAATTACAGAATATTACACAGGTATAAACTATGTAAAATAAAGTGTATCAAGATTGTACTTAAGTGTACTTCATTTCTATCTTACCTTATCCATCTGTGCCTTATATTGGATTAACTCACTAGTTCAGAGCATAAATACATGATTTTTGTCATCAGCACAGTCCGCTGATATCTGCATACACTATCTGAGTGTAGCCTGTTCATGGACGAGTGATTTTTGAGTGCTAAAAAAACAAAGCATAAGGCTACAAATTAAATATACCCAAACTTTAAGTGTACCTACCCTTTGTAGCCACCTGCCTGTCAATACAAATAATGGAAATTAATGAGATGTGAGCAGATTTTTACAGTT
The DNA here is from genome assembly GCF_963993115.1 of Abramis brama. Lineage (NCBI taxonomy): Eukaryota > Metazoa > Chordata > Actinopteri > Cypriniformes > Leuciscidae > Abramis > Abramis brama. Next base: position 14,606,314 of record NC_139966.1, read on the forward strand.
CAAAACTTTATTCTGAAGTTTTAAAAGATTGCAACACAAAAATAAAATGGCTTTTTAAACATTAAGCAAAACATATTACTGGGACTGATTCAGAAACAAATAATACAATAGCCCCAATATAAAACAACTGAAAAATAAGGGTCTTATCTATATTTATACTTGATTGGCAGAAGCTTGCCTTTCGCTTTTAGCTCTTCAATTTTAGCACGGACCTCTGGAGTCATTGATTCTGCACAACGCTTTGAATAATCTAAAAGCTTCTCTTTTTTTAGATTAAATGGTGGGAGGCTCTTTAAAAATTTTGGAGCTGCCATTGTAATTTCAGCCAGGGGAGCAGACAGAGCCAGTGTGTTACGATCCACACCTACAATTTTGAAGGCCTTATTCATGCTCCCCTGACTCTTGTAGGCCTTCGCAACTTTGTGGTACCGACGTACCACATCGTCAATTGTGCGAGCTGCAAAGAAAACAAGAAAAACAGAATTATAAGCCATTTACTTTAAACTGACTAGAATAGGACTGAAATTATATATTAAAGGACAATTCCGGTATTTAACACTTTGAGTCTATTTTGTAGTTTGTTTTGGATGAACAAGAGTGGTGGACAAAGAAATTTTGTCAATGGTTCCTGTCGCGACTTTTTGACTATTTTAGAATTGCCCATGACCGCTTTAGAATGGGAGTCTATGGCCATGCACGAACATGTCCTTAAAACAACCCTTAACGTTCGTTTTCAAAGCTGTGCAACTCACCGAGTGGTTAGTGGTGTTCGTTGATGATTAAAAACAAATATCGGCGCAATGTATGATTTCAATCCGTTTATTTTTCTATAGTGGAACTATTTTTTCAGATACCTCACAACCGCGTATAAACTTCCGCTCTTCCGCAACTTCCGTTGCTCTGCTCACGCTAGCCTTCTGAGAGACAGAGAACCGAGCGAAAAGACCTAAAAGACTACAATCAAATGTAAACAGCTCCCTTTCAGTTTCCGGTAGCGCAGTAATATCAGCGAGCAATGAGTCCTCCAACGGAAATCAATGGATTTTACAAAATGCCAAATAAAACACGACAGAAACTGTATTTCGCTACGCTACTTGTTTTTAATCATCAACGAACACCACTAACCACTCGGTGAGTTGCACAGTTTTGAAAACGAACGTTAAGGGTTGTTTTAAGGACATGTTCGTGCATGGCCATTGACTCCCATTCTAAAGCGGTCATGGGCAATTCTAAAATAGTCAAAAAGTCGCGACAGGAACCATTGTCAAAATTTCTTTGTCCACCACTCTTGTTCATCCAAAACAAACTACAAAATAGACTCAAAGTGTTAAAAACCGGAATTGTCCTTTAAATAGCATTGCTTACGCCCATCCAATTGTCATAGGCAGCATTGTAAATGATCACAGTACAGACAAGAATCAAGTCTGTGTCATATAAACTGCCAGCCAAACAACTTGCTTATCTACATGCATTGAAAAAATATATTTATTCAATGTTGTTTAATATACGTAAACCTATTTATTAAATGTTATCCACATGAGAGTTTCTCCTCATGAAAGACTGTGGATCTGTGGAATGTGGAACTGTGATAAGATGATTGACAGGGCAGTTTAAACAGGATGCACATAACTAAGCAACAGAGCTGTCTGTTAAAGATGATGAAGTATTATGTCCCAAAGCTGGATACTACTACATGCCTCTCATACATACTCAAATGTATGTACTTTTTCCTCACAAAAGGAGTATACTTTTAGGGTGTAGTATATGAAGGCGAATTGAGATGTAGTATTGAATTGGGTGTGTTCAATGAGGACATGTGAAATGTACAGTGTTGGGGGCTACAAAAACAGGGTTTGGGAACCACTGCAGGTAAGAACAGCAGGATTCTATCAATAGTAAAAAAAAAATTAAAAAAATATTAGGGATGGAGCTAAACTCTACAGGCCCACCAAAGTCAGATTTGAAGAACACTGTTATCCAGTATGTGCACTCTACTGTGAACTGCCCTGTCTGCTGGCTAATCTACTGCAGGCTATCCCATTATTTCTGAAGATAAACAAGAAACATGTGAGGTAAGCCCAACAACATTCTAGCAAATTGCATAGTTACAAAACATTCTTAGAATCACAATCATGACTCTTTTACACATTTGTATTTAATCATTGTATCTTGTTATTGATGTATGATGTAAATTTGATGTTAATTGAAATAGTCTTATTGTTCTGTCCACTGTGTGCGTACTCTCCACAAAGTGACAGACAGCTAAACAGGTGTACTGGGCACTCAATGATTAAAGATGACAAGGACGTGGAAGTAAAGTTCAATTCTTTTACTTGTTTGTCTTCATCACTTGTTTTTACAGTGCTTTTCCACTTACTTTGTGAAACTAAAAACACAAGAAAACTTTCTTTCAGTTTACAGTTATATCAGTCACAAACACTCAATACCATGAGGTAAATATTGCATGTGAAAACAGACGGCAGTTATACATCTTATCATACAATAAATCATGACATAATATACAGCCCTAACCATTCACAACATTAAATATGTCAGGTCTACTTACAAACATAGCTTCTTCAAGGCTCAACTCAGGCAGATGCTGCAGATTGGCCAGAGGCCCAACTAAAGCCTCTTGCCATGCCAAACATACTTCTAAAATGGCTGGTCTCACCTAAGACCAACCATGTGACCAACCCCAACCAATAGGAAAACAGGAAAAATTAAGTGAGCTGTCTGCTTTCTCCACACAATCAACAGGTGGTGCTAAACACTCTACACATACATGAAACCAGTGACATCACACTCCCCGTCTGGTATTGCATACAATAGCATTATTAGGTATTAAATGAATCCTGACATCAGAAAATATGAAAATTCACTGTCCATGATAAACACTTACACAGACATAAGTACCACTACTTCTGTTATAGGCCTAAGAAAGGTCCTAACAGTCCCACCCTTTGTGACTTTTAACTCAAGCTTCCTGACTTTACCATCACCGTCAAGATATGCTTTAATGACGCGAGCCATAGGCCAGTCATTTCGTGTAACCAGAGAGTCTTTAAGCAACACCAAGTCTCCTTCCTTGATGTTTGGATGTGTGTCTTGCCACTTGCTGCGACTTTGAAGAATGGAGAGATATTCTTTCTTCCATCTCTCCCAAAAGACATTTGCCAAGTGTTGGACACGTCTCCATTGTTGGCGATGCAGATCTGCATGTTCAAAAGATCCTGGCGGAGGAAGAGGGGTGCAGATCTTTTGCATCAATATCATTGCTGGTGTGAGAGGGAAAGGAGCATCACTCGACATTGGTGTAAGAGGTCTTGCATTTATTATTGCGGACACCTCGGCCATTAAGGTTGACAGTACTTCATGAGTGAGATGGGAGGGGTTGAGCTGTAAAAGCATTGAGTCAAGAATCCGTCTTGAAATCCCAATCATCCTTTCCCACACTCCTCCCATATGTGAGGAGTAGGGTGAGTTGAATAGCCAAATACATCCCTCCTCACTTAGATACTTGGAAATGTTTATATCGTCTTGAAGAAAGAACAACTCCTTGCAGGCTCCTTTAAAGTTTGTACCGCAGTCAGAGCGGATCATCTTTGCAGGACCACGCACTGCAAAGAAGCGGCGTAACGCATTGATGAAACTTGATGTATCCAATGATTCTATCACCTCAATATGCACAGAACGTACACTTAGGCATGTAAAAAGTACTGCCCATCTTTTACTATTTGCTGCACCTCCTCGTGTACGGCGAGTGGAGATGTTCCAGGGGCCGAATACATCCAGACCAACATTGGTAAAAGGGGGTTCTGTACAAACTCGATCAGGTGGGAGATTCGCCATCTTTTGTTCTGCCATCCTACCACGGAGTTTCCTGCAAATGACGCACTTATACAGAAGGCTGGAAATGCATTTCTTTGATCTCATGATCCAGAAGCCATCTGTACGCACAGCACCCTCTGTGAAGATTCTGCCTTGATGTTTAACTCTCTCGTGGTAGTGATTAATGAGTAGAGTAGCAACATGGCTGCGACCCGGAACGATGAGAGGATGTTTTTCTTCCATCTCAATTGGAGCATGGTGAAGTCTGCCACCTATTCTCAGCAGTCCATCGCTGTCAAGTGTGGGATCAAGCTTCCTCAGTGAACTGTTTTTTGGTATAGGACTTCCTCTCTCCAGACAGGAAATCTCAACCTGATATGTTTCCCTTTGAATGCATCCAATTACAACTGCTTTTGCTCGAGCCAGTAAATCGGGCATATGCGGCTCAAGATGATATGCATGCTTGCATCCTTGAGTGTTGCTCTCTCGCTCAGATTTAAAGGACTGAACAATATGAATCAAGGAGGCAATACCTCTAATAAGGGATTGCCATCGAGAGAATCTTTCAAAGCGATGTGAACCGAGGCCTTTTTTGAGATCAATAACTGCAGTGGTGTGACATCGGACCTCTTTGTCAGATTCTGGATCAATGAGGTTATACTTAATCTCCCCTGTTGTGTCTGTCTCCCCAAGACATAAGAGGAAATCTGGACCTGTAAGCCAGATGGTGTCTGCGAGTTGAGCTGGAGTCACCAATCTGGTAGCAACATCCGCAGGATTTTGTTCAGTTCGGACATAATGCCACTGTTCAGGATGTGATGATTTCCTAATCCTTTCCACCCTGTTGCTCACGTAGACATAAAATCTTCTGGTTTCGTTGCAGATGTAACCAAGAACCACTTTACTGTCAGTGTAGAACTGAAGACTGTTAGGTTTAATATCCAACTCACTCATAACCAATTCGGCAAGTTCTACTGCTAAGACAGCGGCACCAAGTTCAAGCCTGGGAATAGTATGGACTGATAAGGGGGCTAACTTAGCTTTCCCCATAATGAAACCTACATGGCATTTTTGATCTTTGTCTACAACCTTTAGATAAGCTACGGCTGCTATGGCTTTTACAGAAGCATCTGAAAAGACATGAACCTCAGTATGATGAGCGGTGGAAACAGAGAATGCAGTGTAGGCTCGAGGAGTTTCAAACTGTGCCAGCTCTTGTAGAGAATCTCTCCAAGTTGACCACTCTGCCTCATTTTCAGCTGGGAGCGGAACATCCCAATCAATAGCATCATAACTGGTGAGCTGCCTCAGCAACAACTTCCCTTGAATGGTAATAGGAGCGACAAACCCAAGTGGATCAAAAAGGCTATTAATGGTTGAGAGGACTCCTCTTCTTGTAAACGGTTTGTCGTTGTCAGCCACACAAAATGTGAATGTGTCATGTACCAGGTTCCAGCTTAATCCAAGACTGCGTTGTAGTGGAGGTGAGTCAATGTCAAGGTCCAGATCTTCTAGTTCCTTTGCATGGTCAGTTGGTGGAAAGGCATGCATGACGACTGGACAGCTAGATGCAATTTTATGGAGTCTGAGATTTGAAATAGCAAGCATACCTTGCGCAGCTTTCAAGAGATTGATGGCCGCATTTGCAGATGACAGTGATTTAAGTCCATCATCAACATAGAAGTTCCTGTGTATAAATCGCCTCGCATCTTCTCCAAATTCATCTTCTCCATATGTGGCTGCTTGGCGTAGACCATAAATTGCAACTGCTGGAGAAGGCCGGTTGCCGAATACATGGACTTTCATCCTGTATTCCAAGACACCTTTAGTTGGGTCATTGTCTTTGAACCATAAGAATCTGAGAAAGTTCCGATGGTCCTCCCTGACGACAAAGCAATGGAACATCTGTTCAATATCTGCTGTAAAGGCTACTGCCTCAGACCTAAACCGCATTAATACTCCTAGCAGGCTGTTGTTCAAGTCTGGGCCAGTCAACAGCACATCATTCAAGGAAACACCAAGGTGTGGGGCACTAGAATCAAACACAACCCGTATCTGACCAGGCTTACGTGGATGGTACACTCCAAAACTGGGAAGGTACCAGCATTCTTCTCCATCTTGCAGAGGAGGTGCCAATTCAGCATGATCTTGTTCAAAGATCTTTTGCATGAAAGCCAAAAAGTGACTCTTCATTTCAGGCTTTCTATCCAGAGTTCGACAGAGATTGGTAAAGCGGATTAATGCAAGTTCTCTATTGTTAGGTAGGCGAGGCCTTGGCACACGAAAAGGAAGGGGGGCCACCCAACTGTTTCCATCATTTATGAACATCTCCTTTTCCATCAATCCAATGAACTGCTTGTCCTCAATGGATAGAGAAAATTTGTGGTCATCCTCTGTCCTTTCAAATATTTTTGCCCCTAAGGAATCATAATCATTATGCTGGTGTAGGCTGTCAGCAAAGTCAGAGCTTTTTTGACTTGACCAACTAAGTGGCTTTGTTTTCGTCCCAACAGGAAATATCTCTTTTAAAATGAGATGGTTCGGACATGGACTTAGATAGGAATGCCGGCCATTTTCCAGGATATTGGTCCGGTAAGCACTAAGTTCTATCGGCTTGTGTGCTGCACCCAGACAGACATCTCCAATGATCACCCAGCCAAGATCCAATCTTTGCGCATAAGGAGCATTATTTGGTCCATTACGCTGATCTCTCACCTTATGGACCTGTAGGATATCACGGCCGAGAAGAAGGAGAATCTGTGCATCATTGTCAAATTCAGGGATGAGATGAGCCATAGACTGAAGGTGAGGATGGTGTCTAGCAGCCTCAGGCGTAGGTATTTCCATCTTATCTTCTGGCATATAGTTACACTCTATGAGTGTGGGAAGAGGAACACTAATACTTCCATCCAGTGATTGAGCGATGAAGCCAGTCCCTCTTCTTCCTGACATCTCTGTAACTCCAGCACATGTGCGCAGAGTATAGGGAGACTCTACACCCCCAAGATTGAACAAGTCGAAAAACTCAGACCGAGCAAGAGACCTATTACTCTGATCATCAAGAACTGCATAGATTTTTATTGATCGATCTGGTTGACCCACAGGATACACTTTTATAAGACAGATCTTAGAACAGGAACGAGAGCTGTTGGCCTCACCACAAACCGCAGTGCATTTGGAAGTTATACTTGGAGAGGCCTCTTCCCTTCTCTCCCCGCCATGCTCTATATCTGGCTCTTGTGTAGTCCATGGAGCTGGTCCTGGATGTAAAGCTGTAACATGTCTGTTGCTGTCACACTCCTTACAGTGAATCACTATTTTACAGTCTTGAGCTCTATGATCGGTTGATGAGCAGCATTTGAAGCAAATCCCACTCTCCTTTAGAAATGCTTTGCGTTCTTCAAGTGTTTTGGCTCGGAAACCTCTGCATCGTTTAAGGGGATGTGGCTTTTTGTGGATAGGACACAGCCTATCAATATCCAACTTACTGATGTTTAGTGTTGTTGTAATATCTGTTTTGTGGGCTGAAACATGGCCTTTTAAGTTTGTGTATGTTTTTGCTAAGTTGTCTGATTTCATTGTTGACAACCCAGTAGATGAACTAAGTGTGAAACTTGGATCATTACGGATATGGGCTTCTTTGCAAACAAAATCAACCAAGAATGAAAATGGTGGAAACTGAACATTGTATTCCAGCTTATACAAACTACCTTGTGTCATCCATTTCTCTTGAAGCCCGTATGGCAGCTTCTCCACAATGGGGTTAACACCTCGAGAAGTATCCAGGATTGCGAGTCCAGACAAATAACCTTCAAGTTTAGCTGACTTCAGCTCCCTCAATAAATCACTAAGCTGTCTCAGCTTTAGGGGGTCTTTGTTGCTGATCCTGGGAAATTTTTCGAGTTTCTCCAGAAGAGCCCTCTCTATTCTTTCAGGTGACCCATAGCACTCTTCCAAACGTATCCATGCCATGTTGAGCCCAGCCACGGGGTCATTCACATTAACAGATCTAATTCTCTTGACATGCTCCGATGACTGAGGCCCAAGCCACTTAATTAGAAGGTCAAGCTCTTCAGTGCAGGTGAGTTTTAATCCTTGTATGACGTTCATAAAGGTTGACTTCCAACTCCAATAATTTTCTGGAAGGTCATCAAATTTAATCATCCCAGAGACCACAAGCTCACGGCGAGCCATATAAATAGCAAATTCACTGACAGTTGCATGGTCATGAGTAGATGATTGTGTTGCCTGTCGCATCCAAGGTGAAGGAGTAAGAGGCGGAGGTACCTTCATAGTTGAAAAACTGTGTGGATGGATGCTAGGACGACATTGTGTAGCTGGCTGATTCAAAGGATGCATGTTGGAGCGGGCTGCTCCATCTCCACCTGTATGAATGGATTGCTGGTTGGTGTCTTGGTGTGTCGCCGCACAAGTAACATCAGGATGAAGATTAAATCCAATACGAGTCTCACGATGGGGCACAGACTGCTGACTGGAGAGCATTTTTGAATGACATTCCACATAATCACTTGTTCTTTTCTCTGCAGAGTCATGTGGAATTACAATATCAATTTCTTTGGAGTCTGCTTTAGATTCCACTTCTGCTGCAGCTGACTCCAGAATCTCTGCCTCAGCTAGCGCAGCTGCAACTTCTTCTTCTTGCTTTAATGTGGCTAGAGCAGCCTCCATGCGTGCCTCTTCTACTTTTAGCTGAGCCTTTTCCATCATGAGCTCTGTTTCTTTTTTCACAAATGTAGAACGAGCAAGAACTGCTTCAGCTTTGGCACGAGCTTTAACTGCCAATAAGCTTGCTGATGACTTGCTAGACCTGCTTGAAGAAGATCTGCTGGAAGAACTAGCAACAGATCTGGTCTCGAATGACTTTGAAGATGAATTCTGAGATTTAGCTCTCTGCTGCTCTTCTTCATTTGCCTTGCTATCCATCTTGTAAAAGTTTCACACGTTCTCTTTCAGTGTTAAGATGCAGTTAAGATGGAGCAGAGCAATGATGTAATGTCTTTCTTTGCAAGAATAGCTGTGCTGAGCCCGCTGTGATGCTGTTTTTTCACTGTTCTGTCCACTGTGTGCGTACTCTCCACAAAGTGACAGACAGCTAAACAGGTGTACTGGGCACTCAATGATTAAAGATGACAAGGACGTGGAAGTAAAGTTCAATTCTTTTACTTGTTTGTCTTCATCACTTGTTTTTACAGTGCTTTTCCACTTACTTTGTGAAACTAAAAACACAAGAAAACTTTCTTTCAGTTTACAGTTATATCAGTCACAAACACTCAATACCATGAGGTAAATATTGCATGTGAAAACAGACGGCAGTTATACATCTTATCATACAATAAATCATGACATAATATACAGCCCTAACCATTCACAACATTAAATATGTCAGGTCTACTTACAAACATAGCTTCTTCAAGGCTCAACTCAGGCAGATGCTGCAGATTGGCCAGAGGCCCAACTAAAGCCTCTTGCCATGCCAAACATACTTCTAAAATGGCTGGTCTCACCTAAGACCAACCATGTGACCAACCCCAACCAATAGGAAAACAGGAAAAATTAAGTGAGCTGTCTGCTTTCTCCACACAATCAACAGGTGGTGCTAAACACTCTACACATACATGAAACCAGTGACATCACACTTATGTATTCATTTACTAAATATAATAAGACGTTGGCAAGCCTAGGAAGGTGTGCCAAGGGATAAACATTTCAAATGATAAGTGTCCCTAATAGTAGTTATTCCTGTTAGAAAAAAAAAAGGTAACACTATGGCCCTTAATTGCAAAATGGTTGCCAAACACAACAGTACCTCTCGCCATTGCCAGAGGATGACAGTGCTCCTTTTTACTCTTCTTGTGGGATTTCTTCATTTTGGAGAACGAAGAGGATGAAAGTGAGGAGCTTGAGGTGGATTTGAAGGTGGAGCTGGAGCTTGAGCTGGAGCTGGAGGTGGAGGTGGAGCTGGAATCATCTGAATCACGGGATTTGTACTTTTTTGACTTCCCTGCCCCCCCACCCCAAAAAAAACAAAAAAAACATCACATTATAAAAATTTACTTTTTGTGTGAACTGGTTTTCATTTGTATTCAAGTGCCTTCAGTTCACACCATAAATAAGCCTCAACTGCCAGTATTTTTTTTTATTTTTTTTTTACTGTGGATGTATTTTAAGCTTTGGCATCTGCTATCTCCTGACAAAGAACTAAAGTTTGAAAAGAAATGGGTAATCAAATTGTCCTTGATATTTTGACACTTGACAGACTTTGCAAAAATGACTTATTTTAAAATCAGCCCCATCCTGTTGTCGCAAAGCAGTTCTACATTTCATTCCGCTAACATCTTAACAGACCTCACCCAGCCATAGTCACCAACCTGTTCTTGCCCTCAATTTTTTCTTCAAAATGTCAATTTCCTCATGCATTTTCTTAATTTTTTTCCGCAGTCTTTTATTTTTCTTCAGCAACTTCAGGGAGCTGGTTTTATCTGCAATCAACAAAATATTCAATGTAGAGTTAAGGCATATTTATGAAGCACTTAGATTTCCACTTTAACCAAAGCGCTAAATAAAGATTTCAATAAGAGATAAAAAAAGATAAACAAATGTTATTTGACAATACCATTTTAACATAAGATAAAAAAGCATGATGTTAAAAATAATCTACTAAATTAAAATCAGTGACATTTTCTGATAATAAAAATGAACTTGAAACATCAATGAGGTCTGAGCTGTTTTCTGGGCCCTGGAGGTGTTCTGACATGCTCTGACATTTCTGGTTATTTCTGTTACTTGTGACATTTTCATGGCTAAAGTCTAATTACACTGTATTCAGCACAAACTCTGCTACAATAATATATCAGCAGCATGTATGTAAAAGTTTGTAGTTTTGAGATAATGACATTTATGCGTGGTTTTTGAAAATACAAAAAAAAATTCTCACTGAAATAAGGCCATGAAACCCATACTGATTATTTCTTCACAAGACTTTTGAAAATTGTATGACGTAGCCTAGAATATTTGCTGCAAAACTATGTGAAAATCACCCTGACTGCTCATTCAGATAAGACAATATATTGATTTAAAAATTTTACGACGTGTTTTGTGTGAAAAAGCCTTATGCGAGAGCTCATTAATATGTAAGCCTTTCTCACCTGAGAAAGACAAAGAACCTCCCCTAACGGCCCTATTAGGAGCTATCAGGCCCCTATCATTCTGAGCAACCTTGCACAATACTGTAAATGAGGAGATTTAAAAAATAATGGCTTTTAAATTGTTTGGATTTATTTACAACACAACATAATCCAAAGATACACAACAAATGCCAAAAAAGCACTTCAAAGACAGAGACCTTTGTGCCATTCCTAAAAACATTGTACATACCTTTCATTTACAAGATTTTCACTTTACCATGTTCACGTACTGAGACTCATGTGAATGTTGAAGTCCTCAGTGGCATCTGGGACCTGAAAAAAAAAAAAGTGAACATACTGATATCAAGAGAAAGGCCTGCACGATTTTGGAAATAAATATTAGATTTTTCTGGTTAAAATTGCTTTTTAAAATTCCTTTTTAAAATTCACAGAATACACACACACACACACGTTTCCAACGATATATAATATAATGAACACCAGGTTTGTTGTGCCTTGTAGGCATAAGGTATATGCGCAGTGTGGATAAAATAATAATAACAATAAATAACCTATAGCAGCCTATAAATCTTCCAAAAGAAGCTAGAGAAAAATATATTGATTATCATGTTACTTCAAATGTTTCCATCCGTTATGATGATATGAAATGAGATAATAATAAAAACATGAAGCCGTTTGGTGCGTTTTGCTTTCATCCAAAATATGATACATTCAAACGCGATCGCTTGCAAAATATGATACATTCAAACGCGATCGCTTGCAAAATATGATACATTCAAACGCGATCGCTTGCAAAATATGATACATTCAAACGCGATCACTCTCAAATATAAAACATTATGGTTACCATAAACATATCTATGTTTGAGCAGATATCCACAAACACAGTAAACACATATGATACATTCAAACGCGATCGCTTGCAAAATATGATACATTCAAACGCGATCGCTTGCAAAATATGATACATTCAAACGCGATCACTCTCAAATATAAAACATTATGGTTACCATAAACATATCTATGTTTGAGCAGATATCCACAAACACAGTAAACACGGGTCTAAATATTATAATATTCCCCATATATCTAGCAACAGTTCAGCTGCAACGTGACATTTATGCAACAATAACAAATTAGGCTATGTAAGAATTTCTTACCTTATCTTTCTTGTCTTCAAATCGCGTTCTTCTTCTTCTGAGGTAGCCTAAATCCAATGTAAGCTCAGGCACGTCTTTCAAACTCGACGAAAAGTGAAGTGAAGTGTTTTGTTGTTGAGGTAACGAGCGCGTTCGCGTTCCATGTGGAGATTTGCATGTGAATATCTTTTGCGCGAGTAGGCGTGGCCAAATTAACTGTAATGAGCAAGCGTTTGAGAAGCTGGACATCTTGTTGGTTTTATACAAATTACTTAAACAGAGAATATTTGTTTTCGTTTTGAATCCGATCATTTAAAAGTACACACTTAAATGTTTATAAAGGTATATGGCTCATAAATGTGTGACAAGTATTCGCTGAGTTTTGTTTCAGTTTATAGACGTGCTCAAGAAAAAAAAGTTCACCGCGACGGAGAGGCAGAAAGCACACCCTGTTTATTTTCTTTATTTTACAAAAGCACAATGTTTTGATTTGATTGTAAGTGGACACATACAAAAGGAGAAATATCACAGATTCTTTTTTTATATTTCTTTTTTCTGTATGACCATAAATGATGGAGTAATTTAAGTTTATAGTGCTACAATGTGGAGAAAATCCGGCAAAACGCGTCGGCGCGTTTGTCGACCTCAGAGGGTTAATAAAATAAGCAATGTATGCTTATTAAGTATGCTTAATAAGTGTGGTCCCGTTTCTGTGTACCAGTTAAAAATCTAAGGCAAATATCTATATTTCAAAATTTCAATTGAGGAATGCTTACATTCTCAGAATCAAGACCGAATACAATGATTAAACTCTTACCACTGGCCAGAACCATCTCATCACACTGTACACTCTCCTCGCTGGACACATTATCTAGCATGATCTGGTCTTCTCCATGCTTCTCTACTTCTTCAGCAACTTGTAGATCTTCTGTCACATTTTTGGGGCTCTCTACAGTCTCTTCATCCATACTTTTTTTCATTTTCTTTTTCCCTCTTCTGCTGGCCATGGTGGACCTGGGTCAGAATAAATAGTGATCCACACAGCAGATATTATATAAACCACATCATTAAAACTTTTTTGCTATGATATTTAATATTAAAATCGGTGAATGTACTTTATTTTTATTAAAAGTAAGGATATGTATATCTATCAAGATAGAGAGAAAGAGACATAGATAGAGAGAGATACATAGACAAGATATATATAGAGAGGGATAGAGAGAGAGAGAGAGAGAGAGAGAGAGAGAGAGAGAGAGAGAGAGAGTCTGACAGACTGTAGTGGTTATCTGACATTGCCTATTGTAAAGTTTATAGTAAAGCAGTCAAATGAGACGGTGCAATCAACAATCCTATACATAATTTAATACATCTCACATCAATATATTATCTAAATATGTATATAGCAACAAAAACACTTATACCATACCTACAGTATCTTCTCGACTCGTACTCGTTTTGCAGGCGTCTCCAGACGATTCCTTTTTTTTAAACAATAGAGAACGTTATGGGTCACGTGGTAATGCGGTTGACGTACAGAAACCGCGCATGCGCAGGTTGGCGGCTAGGCGGGCAGCCATAGACAGTCGGCAGCGCGGGATTTCAAATATGGTGTCTGTACCATTGCCACAGCACAAACAAAATGACAAGATAAAGCTTATTAAATGGATGCAGCGAAATAAATTATTGGCCAAAAAAATGAGATGTGGACACTGCAGAAGAAAAATGAAGTTCGTGAAAGACAACAGAAAAGATGGATATACCTGGTGAGTGGTTTGGAAAAAAAGGAGTCATTTATTTATTTTTAATTTACTGATCACTTTAGTACCATTAATCTTTTTCTTTTTTTTTTTTAAAAAAACAGGGTGTGCTATCGCAAACAGAACCACACCCAAAGGAAGAAAAAATCAATCCGGACTGGATCAATTTTTTCAGGATCTCATAAAGAACTTCATCAATGGTTTATGTTTATTTACAGGTAATTCACACAATTTTATATATATATATATATATATATATATATATATATATATATATATATCATTAAACTCCACAACATGCTTTCTTAGAAGTTAAGTAGCCATCAGACATGTTATAGGATTTCCGTGGCTCTGTTTGACCAGATTTAAGGCCATATAAAGAGGATAAAATAGCTTAATTATTATAGCAAAATTCTTAATTATAATATTAAGTGTTATTAATTTTTCCTGCCGATGGAAAAACAGAGAAATGTCGATACATGTGATTTCAAAGACAAAATGCTGCGATGTTGCACATTGTACTGGCTTGTGGAATTGTGTTCTTAATATTATTGTAATAAGTTGTGATCCCTCGATCATCTGTGGTAAAAAAAAGAAGAAAAAAAACGAAGAAAAAAAAGAAGTAAAACTGTAGCAACAGTAGTAAAGCATAAACATGTCAAAATAAGAGTCCCAGTGAATTTATGGCTTGTTTATGATTATGCTTGCAGGTTGTTGTTGTTGTTGTTGTTTTTTACTGGATATTCTTTTGGTTATACAACAAGCTGTTTCTGTGGCTTCTCCCTGAGCCACCCCATTACAGGAAGGAAAGACAAATAACATTATCTAACCAATTCAGTTATATGCAGTAGGTATACTAGTATCAACAAAATAATCTATTTGTTGTGTTTCTTTAAACACAATTTTATACTAGGAAACTAACATATCATAAACCTCTAATTAGTATGTACTGATGTGTTAGTACATAAACCAAGTTTATTATGTAAAAATAGAATAAAACATGTCTTAAGTTACTTGCATTTACCCTGTTCTGCAGTTGAATGTGTGCCCCAACCATAGGCCCCAATCTGAAAGAATCTGATATATATGATTTATTTCCTTATATACATTAATATACATTTATTAACTTATATAAGTTTGTTCTGTATGAACATGTAGTATTTATTTGTGCAGGCTTAAAAACACTGATGTTCTTGCTCAAATTCATGTTGGAACATTTTTTTAAAAATCTAATAGTTTTTTTTTTTTTTTTTTTTTTTTTTTGCAAGCATGACAAATATCTATAAATATATAACATGCCTCATAATTTAGGTTATTTAAATGTACCATTGGCCTTTTTCAGTCATTTTATTATTGTTAATTTAAATATAAAATTAGGAATAAAGAAATTTCATTATGTTACTTGTGTGATTTTAACTGCTGTGTAAATGCATTTATGCCACACCTGGGCAGCATTAAACAATTTGCCAGTACAGATGCAATTTTAAGTATTTTGTTTTTATATAAAAGATGGGACAGATACATTATATAATGTAAGTAAAAACAAATCCCCCTAATGATCATTTTCATTGGGAAAATGTCACAAACTTTAATTTCTGACATTGGTAAGGTTTTAAATTTTGTAAATACTAACTTTGTTGTTTTATAGGTTTGCTCAAGGATTGAGATTACGCCAGATTGACATGATGGAAGATGGAGTGGCATCCAGTTCAACAACACTCTCAAAAATGAACAAAAAGCTCAGAAAGGTAAGCTTAAGTGTTAGTTTTGATTTGATTAGTTTTGGATTCTGTTCTGTTATAATGTAAATTCCCATTTTGTTGAATACAACTCTGGTGTGCATCCTGGGATTGTTGAAAAAATTGTAAACATCAAGTTTAGAGTACATATGCTTGAAACTAAATGTGGTGTAATAGTTTGCTTTTTATGCTTTCTAACAATGGTTTTTAATTAAAAGGTGTGCACAAATGCATTGAGAAGGATGAAAAGAAAGCACCAATTCAAAATTGGAGGGCGATCGAGACATCGTTTCGTTGTAATTGATGAGTCAAAATTCACTCATAAAAGAAAGGTAAAAAAAAAGTCAGCTCAAATCTAGTTAGTAATTAGTAATTACTAGTAATTTAGCATAGCAGAACTGCATTTGGTTAAGATTTTATGTGCAAACTTTTAAGATGTATTGTGTATTTGTGTATACATAACTGAAATTATGTATTTCTTATAGTATAACCGTGGACGGTATGGTGGTACTTGGGCAAGACATGGATGGGTGTTTGGTCTGTTAGAAGTACACCACAGTAGCCGAAGACCTGTTCTTAAGCTGGTCCCTTCACGGGCACGCACAACTCTGATCCCAATCATTAAACGGCATGTTAGAAGCGGTTCAACAATCTACAGTGATTCCTGGCGGGCATATGTACAGTCCCTCACTAAAGAAGGATATCATCACTATCCGGTAAACCACAAGAATAACTTTGTGGATCCACAGACTGGCAGCCACACTCAACACATTGAGAGATACTGGCAAACAATTAAAGGACAAGTGTGGAGATTAAGGGGGAACCGTACTGAGAAAATGCTGAAGAGCCACTTTAAGTTTATTGAATGGACATATTGGCTAGGAAAGAAAACCAAGAAAGGCATCTTTGGAAGGCTCATTCACGACATAAGTCAAAAATACAGAGTGTGAGTCCATTAGTTTTGACTTATGTCCACTGACCTCAGTGGACTTTCAAGAATACACTTTAGAGCAGGGATGGGCAACTTCGGTCCTGGAGGGCCACTGTCCTACAGAGTTTAGCTCCAACCCTGAAAAAATCACCTGCCTGTAATTTTCTAGTAATCCTGAGGACCTTGATTAGCTTGTTCAGGTGTGTTTGATTAGGGTTGAAGCTAAACTCTGTAGGACAGTGGCCCTCCAGGACCGAAGTTGCCCATCCCTGCTTTAGAGTGTAGATTTCATTTATAAAATATGTATTCTCATTAATGTTTGTGAAACATTGTACATTTTAGCAGTTAATTATATGTTGTATTTGAAGGGGGAAAATAAATTTACAATTTGACTTGTCATTTTGATAATGTCACCTTTTGTGTGCAGGCAGGTGGATGGAAAGGGTAACACCACATCAATTCAACTCTACACTATTGAGTTAAAATACAGTATTCAGTAATTGTAATGTAGTTGGGACGCTACTGCTTGTATTTATGCTGTGAACTAGTGAGTTTACCCAAACTAAGGTACATATGGACAAGGTAAGATAGAAATTAAGTACTCTTAAGTACAATCTTGATACACTTTATTTTACATAGCTTATACCTGTGTAATATTATGTAGTTGCAATGTAATTAAGAAGCTAATGCATGTATTTAAGCTGTGAACTAGTGAGTTAATTCAAACTAAGGTACATATGGATAAGGTATGTAGATACACATGAAGTCCACTTAAGTACAGTCGTGATACACTTTATTTTACGTAGCTTATACCCGTGTAATATTATGTAGTTGCCATGTAATTAAGAAGCTAATGCATGTATTTAAGCTGTGAACTAGTGAGTTAATCCAAACTAAGGTACATATGGATAAGGTATGTTAGATACACATGAAGTACACTTAAGTACAGTCTTGATACATTTTATTTTACGAAGCTTATACCTGTGTAATATCCTGTAGTTGCAATGTAATTAGGAAGCTAATGCATGTATTTAAGCTGTGAACTAGTGAGTTAATTCAAACTAAGGTACATATGGATAAGGTATGTAGATACACAAGAAGTCCACTTAAGTACAGTCTTGATACACTTTATTTTACGAAGCTTATACCTGTGTAATATTATGTAATTGCAATGTAATTAGGAAGCTAATGCATGTATTTAAGCTGTGAACTAGTGAGTTAATTCAAACTAAGGTACATATGGATAAGGTATGTAGATACACAATAAGTACACTTAAGTACAGTCTTGATACACTTTATTTTACGTAGCTTATACCTGTGTAATATTATGTAATTGCAATGTAATTAAGAAGCTAATGCATGTATTTAAGCTTTGAACTAGTGAGTTAATTCAAACTAAGGTACATATGGATAAGGTATGTAAATACAAATGAAGTACACTTAAGTACAGTCTTGATACACTTTATTGTACGTAGCTTATACCTGTGTAATATTATGTAATTGCAATGTAATTAGGAAGTTAATGCATGTATTTAAGCTGTGAACTAGTGAGTTAATTCAAACTAAGGTACATATGGATAAGGTATGTAGATACACAAGAAGTCCACTTAAGTACAGTCTTGATACACTTTATTTTACGAAGCTTATACCTGTGTAATATTATGTAATTGCAATGTAATTAGGAAGCTAATGCATGTATTTAAGCTGTGAACTAGTGAGTTAATTCAAACTAAGGTACATGTGTGGTACTAAGTACTTTCTTACATAATTACAGTGTACCAAGTTTGTAACATGTATGTAACAGACTCGGCTTGTTACATATGTGTAACAGTAGCTGCCTATTACATGTGTGTAATTACAATCTGTAAGTACAGGCTGTACCATAACTTAGTTACATGTTAATTACATTTTGGTACATGTAATTACAATGTTTATTACTAAGTAATTAACTAAGTAATTACTCTGTATCAAGGACACCGTAAAATAAAGTGTTACCCAAGTTAATTAATAATTCCCTTTGAGCCAAATTGACCTGTTTCCCTTACAAACAACATATGCATAACACTTTACTCATATGGAAACTAATTCTAGTAAAATGGCATAGAATTTGCAGTCTTGAAAAGTCTGAAATAGCTTTTGCTCAATCAGGAAATAGAATACATGCATCATAACTCATAATGATGACTGCTTTATTTCTGAGATGATGCATGGCAAACTTTGAATATTAATACAATATAGCGCAAAATAGTAACAGAGGCTTGTATATTTAATATTATTTAATAAAATGTATTGTATATTTGAATTCATTTTTCTGCAAATAAGCCCACATATGTTCATGCTTAATAATTCCTGCATAATTACACACATAAAGAAATCTATTTTGTGTTATGTCAGTTACCTGTGTTGGCAGTGTGGAGCAGATACACTCAATGTAACGATTTCAATATATGACTTATCCTATCGGAAAAGACCATAAACATTACAGATAACATCTGAAGTAACAATTAATTTACATACATATATCGTGCGACTGATACGCTGCAAATCGGGTGATTTTAGGTTAGTGTTTTGGCTGTCATTCAATGATGCCCTTTGTTGGAAGGGAATAGTAATATGGCCACTCAAACACTTCTGGTGGCTTCACCGCCTGTTGGCACTTAAGAACGCAATGCACAATCCAGTCATTATACAGTGGTTTTTCATTTTTCATTACATCAGCGGTCTTACTTCATTATTGAGAATACAGTTGATAAGGAAGATGAAGGTTCCCTACTGGCAGTTCAAGATCAGGAAGGCCATATTCACGCTGCAGCTAAATTCAGTTGTCAATTCACCTTTTAGTGCTTATCCTGTTCTGTACACACACAGTTCAGTCATTTACAGGAGTGACAACCGCATTCCACAACCAAATTAACTCCAGAAAAATACAGATAATGACGTCCACATTTACAAAAATGACACGCAATGTGTACTGAACATTAGGGCAGAGAGGAGGAGCTGGACGTCATTTGACTCTGCAGTGAGCACCACTTGAGCTTAAACAACAAGCCCAAAAACACTTCTGTTAAGTGGACATGGCAAGACTGCAAGAGTGCGCTCTGTGAAGCAGCCTTAAACATAAACAAAACACGATGCCTCCGTCGACTGTGCTTTAGTTAAAATAACTGAACACAATGAGTCTTTTGTCACTGTATAATTACTTTGTTCTGAATAGTGGATACTAAACACATGAAGATGCCAGAACGTTGCTAGGGTTACCACAGTGTCAATCATCACAGTTTCGAGAGTGAGTCATGTGTTCCGTACAAACATTGAATGATAATTAACAGGACTCAATCCCGCATTTAAATGCGGTTGTCACTTCCTCAAACTTTACAGTGTGTATGTGACTGAAGAAGAACTCCAGCTCCTTACTGCCATTAGTGAAGAATCCAGGAGCAACCAAGAACCACAAACTGAGCCCGTGTTGAAATAGTATTTCAGGTGTTGACTATTTGACCTTATTAATCTTGAGCGTGACATTGTATTTTTATCAGATAGCAGAATTGTCACAAAAGCCTGAGCTGTTTTATCTCCTTTTAAACAAATAAAAAATAAATAAAACAACTCACAGTTCCCTGACATAGCCTTCAGGAACAGGCCTGACACAACCAGAGTGACCCACTATCCAATCACACATATGTGTCCACCGACAAAGGGCAAAGGTCAACAGGGCCGAACTGAGGAACACCAGCCCCACGATCACACACACCAAAATCAACAGGTCCAGCAGGCTCTGGGAAAACATGTCAGAGTAAATGAGTGCCATATCTGTGCTGTTCTTGAATGGTCACTATAAATGTTGACCATCCACCGGTTTAACTTGTTGTCTTTCATACCTCAGATGAGCGGCTGGTTTGCATGAGAGCGAATGTCGACAGATGAACACAGGAACACACAGTGTAGCTGCTGTTGGTCTTTAAAACAGAACAACCATCTACAATCCACTCGCTGATATTCCAGTACACACAGGACAGAGAACCGCTGGGGTCAAACTCCTGCAAAAAGAAGAAACAACATGCAGAAAACATTACAACACTGAATATTAGATGTCTTCAGATGTTCATCAGATCTCAGGTTGGACAAAAACACATTTCAGTCTCTCACTCTGATGTGTTTGAGGGTGAAGTTGACTGGTTTGGTCAGTTTAGTGTTGGTGGTTTTGAGAAGAGTAGCTGAGATCACAGTGGACATCATGGTTTTAACCGCGTCATTTGGTGTGTTGAAGAAGTCGGGCTTAAGTAGATTCTCCATTGTGTTATAACTCATGAAAGCCACAGCAGCTGATCCTGTGTGATAGAAACAGAAGCATGCATTTGAATCTGTGTTAAAACAACAAATTAAAAAGTAAATAAATGAGTTTTAGTGGTGATGGTATGACATCAATACGACACAATATATATCACATACCTTCACTGTTGTTCTTGGCGATCCCAATGAGATCGATGTCCACAGAAGAATATGTTGTGTCAAGTCGAGGGATTTTATCTAAGAATACATTTGGTCCAACCATGAAGACTTCAACCTCTGATTATAAACAAACAGGCAGTTATAGGCTATACTAATTTATTTGCAAAATGTATCTTTTTTATGAAAGTCCAATTTACAGACAATGACAAACAAATGTAATGACTATTTACTATTGTTGGGCATTCATCTGTGATTGTTTAAGCTAAAATGTAAACCCTGTAATTGATTGATACTATAAGCTGCACAGACTTTCTGTTTTATTGTTGGATAAATGTCTTGTCAATGTTGATTGTTTTAGGCAATATATTCACAAAACACATTGTGGTCACCACAAACCATGAACTTCACTGTAAGTGAACCTGTGTTTCTGTTCTTTTTTCCAAGACATTTCTACCAAAAGACGGATGAATTTGCACCAAAATTCATCTGACCTTTGACACTAGCAACAAAATATACAGGCAGTGTTTTCTGCTCTCTGTTATATAGTTACTAAAAAAGGTGATAGTTAAAAAAAGGTAATGTGTATTTGGTGTGCTGTCTGAGGGTTGGGATAGGAATAGTTAGAAGTGAGGAGATTGGGTGGTGGAGGGATGCTCCTCCCGAACTTTGTTAATAAAACCTCATGTCTCACTTACCTACAGTGGCAAGAGTAAAACTGACACTGTCACTCGTGTCTGTTGGCTTCACCAATGTAGATATGAGTTTCTCACTAATTTTTAACACACGGTTTCCATAGGAGGCTAGTTCAGTTGGGCTGACTGATGATGATGACTCTAAAATCTTCTCTGAAGCGATGAAGGTCAAATTCAAAATGCTGGTCACAGTCTAGTTTATTGATCAGAGAAATACAGTTATTTTACATGTAAGTATTGAGAGGCGATAAGAGAAATGTCAATCATTATGTAACTGACACAGATTTGATTATTTAAAAAACTTACATCCAAAGAAAGCTCTTGAGCAGTAATGTTCTCTATCTGGTCAAGAAGATTTTGAAAACATCCTGTAGAGTTCTGACTCTGAAATGACAATTGAGCTTTATGAATTAAAAGACTTAAAGACTGTGCACTGTTTAAATGTAAATATTCAGCTTACCCTGCATTGATCCAGCATGTTATCCAGACCTGTAGTGAGGGAACTCATCATTATAACATGAATACAGTCAAATTAAACATTACATTTCAGTCTAGAAACATGCTTACCTGTATTATACTCGCAGAAGCAGGAGGAGTTGGTACGACCGTAGCATGTACAGGTGTCCTTATCACCAACACAGTAACAGTTATTACTCCAGCATTCATACTGGTGTTGGTTTTGATTCTGATATAGGTAGAAAAAATTATGCATTCTTGTGTTGCAGTACATGCGGTACTGAGCACCAGTGCAGACGTACGTGTCATTAAAAAACACACATTGAGAGAGTCTCAATGGACTAACCGCTGTAGGGATAGTGATGTTATTGTTGTACGTCTCACAGAAACAGGAAGACAAACTGCTACTGTAGCAGGTACAGGTGTCATTTTTACCAACACAGAAACAGCCATTACTCATGCACAGGTATAGATTTTGGTACTGATATTTCCAGTAGTAGAAATAATGCATTCTTGTATTGCAGTACATGTGGTACTGAGCACCAGTGCAGATGTATGTGTCGTTATAAAGCACACAGCCAAAAGCTGGACTAACTGCTCTATTGAGAGCAGTGATATTACCATAAGTCTCACAGAAGCAGGAGGACAGAGTGCTACTAGAGCAGGTACAGGTTTCCTTATCACCAACACAGTTACAGTTATTATTTAAACAACTGTAATGGTTGATATTGTAATCGAAGTTGTGTACACTTGTGTTGCAGTACATGCGGTACTGAGCACCAGTGCAGATGTACGTGTTATTATAAAGCCCACAGTTATAGACTGGACTAACTGCTGTCGTGAGAGCAATGATATTGCCATAAGTCTCACAGAAGCAGGAGGACCAAACGCTACTGTAGCACATACAGGTGTCCTTATTACCAACACAGCCACAGTCATTGCTCGCACACTGGTACTGGTACTGACTCTGATATTCTTGGTAGGAGAAGTCATGCATTTGTGTGTTGCAGTACATGCGGTACTGAGAACCAGTGCAGATGTACGTGTTGTGTTGTAGCACACAGTCAGGGTCTGTGACTGGACTAACTGATGTAGGGATAGGGATAGTGATGTTATTGCCATAAGTCTCACAGAAGCAGGAGGACAGAGTGCTACGAGAGCAGGTACAGGTGTCCTTATCACCAACACAGTAACAGTTACTACTCCAGCATCCGTACTGGTATTGGTTTGTGTATCTATATCTCTGGTAGAAGAAACTATGCATTCTTGTGTTGCAGTACATGCGGTGCTGAGCACCAGTGCAGATATACGTGTCGTTATAAAGACCACAGTCGTAGACTGGACGAACTGCTGCAGGGATAGTGATGCTATTGTTGTTAGTCTCACAGAAGCAGGAGGACAGAGTGCTAGTAGAGCAAGTACAAGTTTCCTTATCACCAATGCAGTCACAGTTATTATTTAAACAATGGTAATGGTTGATACTGTAATGGAAGTCGTGTACACTTGTGTCGCAGTACATGTGATACTGAGCACCAGTGCAGATGTATGTGTTGTTATAAAGCCCACAGTTATAGACTGGACTAACTGCTGCAGGGATAGTGATGTTATTGCTAATATTCTCACAGAAGCAGGATGAAGTATTATAGTAGCATGCACAGGTGTCATTATTACCAACACAGTTACAGTCATTGCTAATGCACTGGTATTGGTCGTGGTTTTGGGATATCTGGTAGTAGAAACGATGCTTTCTTATGTTGCAGTGCATGCGGTACTGAGCACCGGTGCAGATGTGCGTGTCATTATCAAGATCACAGTCCACAACTAAACGAACTGCTGCTCTTGATTCAGTGGCAGTGGTGGATATTATACCTGAGAATGAGAAAGATGTGTTCAAAGTAAACACAAATACCAAAACAGGTGAATTTGATACATGTTTGGCACATTTAATTTAATTTGAAACACATTTTGAGTTAACACTGTTTATACTCTCGGTGATGCACTTACATTACATCACCTGACCATTCTGTCGGCCAATAAAATTGCCATATTTTTCACACGTGCTTCAGGCACTGTTTATTTGTTTTGATTCATAGTATCCATTCTTTAAAATGTAATAAATATTTTTCAGTCACGCTTTATATTAAGTGGCGTTAAGTACTATGTACTTACATAAAAAAATAAGTACAATGTACTTACTGTGTTCATGTTGTATTGTAAAACACTTTTGCTGCTATTGAGGTGTGATACGGGTAAGGTTAGGGACAGGTGAGGTGGATTGGGTAGGTTTAAGGTGTAAGGGAAGGGTCAACTGTGTAATTACAAATGTAATTACATAAATTAATTACAGCTGTAATTACATGCAGGAATTTTTAAAATGTAAGTACACTGTAAAAACATGTAGTTACACAATAAGTACATTGTACTTACACTGAAATTAATAATTTGATACAAAGTACTTAAAGCCACTTAATATAAAGTGGGACCATATTTTCAAAGTATTTCTTTTGGAGTATGAATTTAGAATGCATTTTTGAAATTAAATTAACAGGTATGTTAAATTGCATCCTTATATAGACAACAACCAAGTACTAAACAAAATAATGTAACTAATTATTTAAAATACAAAAAGGTAATATGGTTCACAGGGTTAACAGACATTTGTTTAAAGAAAACACTACTGGCTTACACTTACAGAGGATTAAAGAGATGACAGTCAACAGTGACCATTCAACACCTGTCATGAAAAAAAAGACAAATATTAAAACGTCTAATGTTTTTCTGCTGTTATACTAAGAATTCTTTCACAATACACACAAATATGAACTGTTTTTCAAAGGAGATCTTTAGCACTGACTGTTAGACACTTAAGTTTCAAACAATCAATATCTGTTCAAACAGTTTTGTAAATTTCTGGAGCCATACTAATTAGTTTGGGCAAATTAGGACATAACTTAAAGCTTATTAAAGCAACAACATGGAACTTTTCAACCTTCATAATATATTTCCAAGACCCTTGTGATGGTACATCGACTTACAATAGGTTGAATGACACGTCTGCCATAGCCTGACAGGGTCTGTATCGTTTTTACTGGCACTATGTAACTTCAGGGTTCGGGTAGTAACCAGAGCACAAAAAGAACTACAAAATTTGACTGCTTTACGGCATACGTCACTTCCCCCACCATTTCGTCAAATTTGGACGTGAGCGGCCAACCAGTGTTTGTTTTCGGCTTTCGTGCGTATGTTTTTGTCATGGGGGCTGTTTATGCCACTTAATGCGTTTTCTCAGATCTGATAGCTATCCGATCGTGAAAAGTCCAGGTGTAAATGCCATCCGAAATGCATTCGAGACGGATTTGAATCCGATCCCTCAAACCACTTCAGGAGGAGATCTGAGACGCATTCCAGACGAAACTGGACAAGTATAAATGCATATGGTTGTTGAAAGAAACCAAATTGTACTCCTCCCAAAAATACTAAAAAAAAATAAATAAAAAAAAAACGTGTGAGAGCGTGTTATAGGCTATATGTTATATCCAGATATGACGACGCGCTGGAACACGCATCACCGCAGATGAGCAACTGCATCAAGCCAACGTGCAAACTATCGCAAATCAAAGTGAAAGTCACAGACCAGACGCTTAACACACAATCTTCATCATTAAAAGTAAAGAAACGAAATGGTCTTACCAGGCTTACTGCTCTCTCTTAGGCTATTGCGGTCTTTGATTTTGAAATTTTAGCTGATGATCTATTATGAAATGCAGCTCATATCTGTTGCTTTCGGTGACGTGCACTCCATTCAATCTGCATATAGCGTGAGAATTGAAGATCGGATTTAAATCCGTTTCGCAAAAATACATTTATGTGACCTGTAAATGGAATCGTTTTGATAAATCAGATAGCTATGCCTCACAAATTAGTTTGCCAGCTGAACTCAGGTGTTGTGAGGTGTATTTATCACGTAGTCCTGAGGGATATCAGACGACGCTGTTGACATAATTTCTGCGATTATCATGAGAACAGCTTTCAATATCTCACATAATTATCAGGACATAAATAAGCCTAACGAAGAGGTTGTAAATAGTATGAATGAGCACAATTTGCAAACTATTATGATAAATTGCAATAATCATGTCTAATGTCTAAACATCATAACGGCCCATATGAAATAATGCGACGTACATTTAACTTAATTGATGTTATCTGGCATTTTGTGTTTACATTCCAGTAAAAACAACAGAAATTAAATTATACAGTAGGCCTAGACTATAGACTATTTACTTGTGATTTAGCTGCAATCATGTAAAAACGTTATAATATAGGCTAATATATTTACGACAGTGCAAGTACTCCACAGCGACTCTAGGGGTCGCTGTTTGACAAAAACACAAATTCTACTTAGTGTGGCTTTAAGCTTATGTCCACCCACAGAAAAATGCGCACTAGCCAGAGAATACTCCTGTTGCTGGAACGTCGGTTCTATTTCTAGCATGCACGCGTTTTCCACGTGGCTCGAGCGTAGACGCGTATCTCACGCAGGCAGTGTGCAAACTCCAACCTGTTAACATGGGAGCCGAAATAAAAACGCTCACGCCACGCAGCCAGTGTGTCACCGGCCTTATTCAAGCGCGAATGAGAACCGTTTCGCGGGGGATCCCAGGTGTGCAAAAAAAACCCAGAATATTCGAATGTCAAATTTTCAAATCGAATATCAACCCACCGAACGAATATTCGAATATTCGGGTCCAGCCCTAGTATTTAGGTGTGTATGTATAGGTATATATGTTTAGGGGTATATTTGTGTAAATATATATGTATTTATGTATGTATATGCATAGGGATGTATATGGGTATGTGTGGCATGCGTATTTTTGAATGTGTACTTATGTAGATACATGAACAGACACTGTTTATTTGATATATTTACTTATTTTACTGTTTTTTAGTTATATAACTTTAATGACTTATTTTATATAACATATCAAATGTTTTGCTTGGTCTAAGGCAGGGGTTCTCAAACGTTTTAGAGGGGAGTACCCCCTGATGCATTTAACATCCTTATGTGTACCACCTCTCTTCCCTTCCACTTAGACTGTATGTTACATCTTTTTCATTAATACTTGCCCCCTTAAAGCGATTTTACCAGTGCATTTTTTACCTTTATAAAATAAATAATGCTTTAAATGAAAAAAAAAGGTTCAATAGAGAAATATGCAATGATGGTGAAAACGAAGTGATACTTTTAAATATTAAATTGAAACTGCTAGTTATTGGTGGTAATCCACTGTCTTTATGAGTGGTTCATCAAGTCATTCATTCATTCAGTAACAAAGCATGGCTGTATTTATGAATGGGTCATTGAATAATTGACTCTAACGATTCGTTCAAAGCCGCAGATTCGTTCACTAACACTGCTGTGTGCTGCAGTTCTGCTGTGGCTTTTGTTGGAATTTGGAACTATTATTTCATTGCAAAACAGAGCAACTTTTACTTACTTATTGTAACATTACTTAATATTCCCCTTTGTTTGTTGGACTGTTGTATAAAATCAGCCACATTAGCAATCATGTGGATATTCGGGAAACATTGCACTCTTGCTCGTACAATATATGATCAACATTAAAAACAAGAACTCACACAGAGTATGTTTTTGTACTGAAGAGATTTTAAATCTTAAATCGATCTCTATGCACAGTATGTGTCTATACTCTATGTATTTGTTCTTCATGCTAGTAAGTGCTAAATTGCACTTTTATACATTGTCGAGAATGGCAGTAATGTAGCAGGATTTGCTGGATTGTGTGGATGCAGTGAGTTTTGACTGCAAAAGATGAGGTAATTTCACTTGATGTCATGTATTTACAGCATTTTACCTGCTCAAAATAAATGCTCAGTTTAATGTTATTTTAAGGTGGAGAAGAATTTAATGAACAGCAAAACTCAGCATTTTGTTCGCGTCTCCCCTGTCACCCCATGTACCCCCAGGGGTAAGCATACCCCAGTTTGAGAACCATCGGGACTAAGGTAGGGTGACCATATTTTAGTTGTCAGAAAAGAGGACGGGGGCGTGGTTGATGGGCGGGGCGTGGTTTGGGGAGGCGTGGTTAAGGGGTGGAGGCGTGGTTGGGGGGTGAATGCATCAAAAAATACTTGACAAATGCATTCACAACCTTGCAACTATGTTATTGTACTTTAATACATAAAGTAATACATCCTTTCCATTCAATGTTTGGCCCGCAACAATAGAATACTATATATATAAAAAAAAAAAAGCTTTGAGTGGGGAATTTCTTCTGTAACTCATTGGTAAATGTGCATTTGCGCTTCGGCATGTTGCAGGCAGAAGTGCTCGGACGGCTGTCTGCTCGCTCGTTGTGAGTGTAAAGAGAGCCGCCCACACGGCAGCCTCTCAGGTCACATGCAGCACTGCAGGTGTAGATTGCCCTAGTGCCGGTCAATTTAATGGCCCAATGAAAAATAATGAAAACCAGGACATTTTTATCACTTTATAAAAAACAGCCAGGACAGGACGTGAAAACAGGACATGTCCTGGGAAAACAGGATGTTTGGTCACCCTAGACTAAGGGGTTGAGTCGCATTGTTTGATAGTATGATATGTAATTTGAGAGTATTGAGTGTGTATGGGGGCAAGTGAATGGAGGTGTTTTTGAGTTTATTATGTTAATTAGGTCTTTGTATGGTATTTTTGTAATTGATATTCAGATTATTGTGATAATTGATTGACTGTATTGTCTATTTTTGTCTTTTGTTTTTGTCTTGTTTTTCTGTTGCTGCTGTTACACCTTAATTTATCCTTAAAGAGATCAATATAGGAAGTATAAGTATAAGTATAAGATGTATTTAGAATATAACTCTTAGAGCTACGACTGCAACAAAAGTGCAATTTTAATTTATGTTATTAATATAAAGTCCCCCAAGGACATTTTTGCTACCGTCTATACCATTTAGAGACACAGATGGTGCCATATAACTTCTTACTTGCTTTTGCTTGTTAAAAGAGAAAAAAGTTTCCAAAAAGTTGGAATTGGAAAACATGTTACTGATAAATGAATGTAGAATGTAGAAAGTTGAAGTTTGGCTTGCTGAGGATGATAGAGTAATGATAGTGCATGGCATTTAGATGCAACTGTAATAAACTATAAATTATAATTGAAAAATATTTATATAGTTTTAACAAAAAATATGTGAGCTGAGCTATAAATGAACATAAAATACTCATCAATTTCTGTTAAGAAAATTATTCATGAATTCTTGAAAACAGGAAAAGAAAAATACTTACTTTTAAAACCAGTGACCACCATTGTGGAATCTCATAGTCCACTGTGTTTAATATTTATTCAGCAAACCAGATCAGGCATTGATTTTCTGAAATAAATTAAGAGACAAAACAAAAATTAGCTGTGATGAGGAGAGTTTTACCAAAATGACAGGGAGAATTACTATCATAATCTATAACCAGCACCATAATAATCACAATCACCTTTAATTGCTGAGCCAGCCATACCCATGATTGGGTTTCCCACCAGAGATATTCAACAGACTGAAAACAGTGCCAACCAACTCTGGATTGGAAGATTTACACATTTACCTCTTACACACTTGCTTTTGCAAGCCTACATTTATTGATAAAAAAAATAAAAAAAAGAATTCTCTAAAAAATAGCTAGTAACAAATTTAATTCAGTTCTATTTTACCTCGCTCTTCTGTCCCTTCAACTATCTCTTGCAACATTGAACAGCCCTTTGATTTTTTAATGGCCTTAAAATAAATCACACCTCAGTACACACGAGAAAGTATATTTGTTTTGAAAAGGCTAATAGTTAATTCTCATAATGAATATCAGGGATTTAGATGATAGAAACATGTTTAGAAAGTTTAATTAAGGATTTCAATGTTTATTCTAAATAGCATGAAACATATACAGCATTACAAACAGCTTTTGAAGACAAAACTGCAAAAATGGATTGATAGTTAGTAACACTAAAGCATTTCATTCTCATTCAAGCATTTAAAGAGGGAGGGACTCACCTGAAATGAGTTCACATGAAGTGATCTTCACCCAACTAGACTGACTATATTTGTGTCCAAAGTTTATATGATAGTTATCTGTTAATCTGATGATGAAACATATTTAACATATTTATGTCTCTTCCAGCTAAAATTCAAATTTATATTCAAATCTACACACAAAGACAGAACAAACACCAAGATGCATTTATAACTTCATTTCAAAAGAAAACAAAGATGACATTTCAGATATATTTATACATAAAAAAAAATAAAAAAAAATTGTTCCTTGTTCTCATCTTCATATTTGTCATGGCACATGTTTTGGATGTTGTACTCAGTGTGGTGTGCAAAGACTACAACAGCGCCACATCCATCTTCAATGCCAGAAACTCTGGAAAAGTGACCAAAATCTTATAGAACTGCTCTTCATTACAAACTTCAACAGGTCAAATATTCATGTCCAGTGTGAACAGAATATTCATAACATTTGACAATATAGAAACCATGGATTTATATCTGTCTTAGTTTGTTTCTGTGCAGATTATGCTATTTGGGATTTTTAAAGCTTAAAACCCAGTTGATTTTCATTTTGCGGACAAACACAACTGCACGTTTTGTTTAATCATACAGGTTTGGAATGACATGAGATTGAGTAATGACAGAATTTTCATTTTTGGAAAAAACACCACTGTAAAAAAAAAGTTATTAATTTAGTTCATTTAACTACAGAGCCGCTCTGGAGAAAACTGTGATGTCATCGTCCAGCTCAGTTCAGTTCCCTTTCATTTCGGTCACGTTTGACATGAGTCGGACGTACCGTACTGATTGGGATCATGCTTAGGGAGCCTGTCATCTTCGAGTATTGATAAAACGAGCCAATGCAAATTGGCGTGCGAGATTTTAGTGGATTTTGCCTTTCCAGTGAGCGTGAACGGTACATGAGTTTGTGAACACTGAGCAGAGAGAACAACAAACAAACACACACACAATGGAACACACTTTGAAGTTGTGCATTTTCAAAAGCAAAGTCACAAAACACGCTGAGCCAGAGTGTAACCTGATCGCTGAACACGGAGGGGCGGGGCGACAAATTTTCGGCCTTTTTTCTCTTTCGGCCAAAAACCGAAAATGCTATTTTCGGCCGATAATTTTCGGCAGCCGAAATTTCAGTCTATCCCTAGCTATAATGTAATACATTAACCCCACTCGGTGTTGGTATGGGAACCACCATCAGGGTGTTAAAAGTAACTCTGAAGCAGTATTAGAGTTAATGAGACAATTAAGTGATTAATTGAGTGATGATTGAACTTTATTTAAAGACACCTGATGATAACAAGCAGAATCGCTGAATAAAAGAGAAACACAAGAGGATTGTTCGACTTCATACAGCTCTTCTCATACAGACCCATCGACGGCTGACTTGAAGCAGTGCATGCGGTTAGAAATTGTGTCCGACTTGAAACAGTGCAGACGCCACGTGACTGTGACGTATGCCATTAAAGTACCGCGAGAGCGATTCGAGAGCAGCCGAGTGGTTCGTTCTCCGCAGCTTCTTCAGAGCGGCTGCATGAGCTCTGATGATGACACAACTGTTCCATGATTGGACGAATCCACCGCATGACAACGATCAGTGCAGTGGTGTAACTTTAGGCTTGTTTGAATTGCACAGAACAATCGGTTTATGACATCAAAGTACCGCGAGAGCAATTCAAAATCATAAGGACCGTCTACTTTCTATTCGCTCTCGCGGTATTAATTTCCTATTTCACATGAATAAATACATAGATCCGACTATTTTAAGCGTGTATTTAAATGGTCCAGTGGCAGAAATTTTGTCAAGCGTGTCAGAGGTTCTGGGTTCTAATACGCACTCGTATATGGGTTTTTTTTCTCATCAAAACCGATTATGTTTATCAGTGGTTGTATATCAGGCAGGGACACGTTTGTGTGCATTTTGTTTTGTAATTTCACCGGAACGAATAGAGAGTCTCCACAACGAATTGAAGACTGTGCACGAGCCACAAACAAACACAGTATCCGGCCACTGATCGCAGCGGCAACGAGCACTTTGATCACTTGATTTCAAAGACAACACATTTCAGCGCTAGATCGCCTCTTATTTAACAAATGAACGAAATGAATACTTTGCTAGTTAACTGGAGATGTTTTATTTATTTGTATTGGTACATTCGTGCCGCAAGATGTTTCAAAAGTGGTGGGGACAATATTGACCCTGGCAAAAAGTGTTGGGGACATGTCCCACCCGCAAATTATGGCTATGATCACGTGTGTTTTGTGTTTATTCGAACACCTTCAGTTCCACTAATGTTCACAAATCTGTTTTTTATAACAATAAAATCTCTTTTCATGTAGTCGCGATGTTATATGTGACCCTGGACCACAAAACCAGTCACAAGGGTCAATTTTTTTAAATTGAGATTTATACATCATCTGAAAGCTAAATAGATAAACTTTCCATATTACGATATTTAACCGAGATACAACTATTTGAAATCTGAGGGTGCAAAAAATCACCTTAAAAGTTGTTAATTTATGTTCGCGATTGTGCTGCATTCACTCACAAACAGAAAAAAAAAAAAAAAAAAAAAACCACACAAATTAGGCTATAGTGGCATTCATTATAAACAACATACAAATATCAAGCCAAAATGAATTTATTTACAAGTGAAACCATAGCACTGAACTCACCTCTCTCATTTGGCAAGAATCCAAATATGTTTCCATATTTGCCATGTAATGTTTGGTTGCTAAATTATTTATTATGTAAACAAGACTTTGTATTTCACTCATTCCAATATCCATGTAAAACACCATCCTTCACATGCACAAACATTTGTTTGGTTGAGCGCTGTGCACGCTGGGCAACTTTTTATGTTTGGTTGACTGCATTTTAGTTTGATGATGAATGGTTGAATATCAAGTTAGCAACACTACAATATATGATATGTTGTGTGTGCGGGAGGAAGTTGATACAAACTTTGTGGAAGTGGGTGTTAATAGTCAGATGTTATTTGTTATTTCACTCAGTGAGCAAAAACCGTGTTAATTTGTAATACTGAGACCAATTTCTTCTTGCTTGCTCATCCTATAGGTTTGCACAATGTGTTATATTATAACACAATAGAAATAATTTTCTTTAAAATACCAACATGTGCTATTGCTAGTTAGCATGTCAAATGAATTTAAAGTGCCCTAATTATGCTATTTTAAAAGTTCCTAATTTTGTTTGGGAGGCCTCCTACAACAGGTTAACATGCATCCAAAGTCAAAAACACTTTCATTTTCTTATAATATAATATATTATCACATATATATATTACACACACGCCTTATAATATAATATCACATCATTTCTTAAAGATTCTCAAATGATTCATTCGAAGCAGTTTGAAGATTCGGTCTCTCCCTCCCCATATGGAAAAGGTTTGCTAAAAACACCTGTCATTCTTATATGTTCCAACAGAATATTGTAAGGGACATATATGATGCAAAAAACACATATATAAATTGCATAATATAAATGTATTTTTAATCATATTATGTCATATATGTCCTACATACAACTAAAGCCATAGAGATTTCATGATGTAAAAACATAGGAAAATAATGCTACTTTAATATGACTGTCCAGCACGTGTATAAAACCCAGTGCAGTTTACCAATCAGTATAAGGCTGTACTTCACTCTTATCTTCTCCTAAGTCGAGCCCTATGCCTATAGTAAATCATGGTTATATACTGTATAATCAACCTTAGATGAAACACATTTAAGCTACACACACAAGCACACATTTTAATTACAAAATGATTTATTAGAGTGTATTCTACAAGATACAGTTGCGTATTTCACATATCAATAGTTTTCATTTTAAAACCTGCATCACCAGATTTCATTTTCATTTGTGACAATTTCTATGAACTTTATCACAGTACTTAGGTTATACAACAGTTCTATTCTTAACTTACAAACATAAAAACTTTCCTAAATGTCGAAGTGATTCTTATGCTTATCACCACCAGTTCATTCACATATCCAAAAATATATTCCAGCCAATTTTCTACATTTTAATCACTGTTTTAGAAACATATTTGACTCAAATTTGTTCATTTGCAATAATATGTTATGATTTGTTCACAAACAACAGGCCCAGACAGTTCACAATTTATGTAAATACACAGTCTTACAATGTCATTGCTTTTCAACTGCTCTTTCAAATCCTGTAGGAAAATGAACAGTCCTCATAAAGGTCAGTGATATTTTGACAGTACATCCTCGAACCGGCTTCTGCTTTGCCAACTGCATATAAGTGATGTTGGTCATCAAAACATGAAATCTGTATGAAACACATATAAACAAATGACACAAAATGTGTATAAATCCTATATGACTTTAATTTGACTAGCATATGATTCAATATAAGAACTTTAAATGATTTGTACATGAGTATCAGTTATTTTCTACTAATACCATACAAATTTGCATACTTTTGTCATGTAAAACTCATATAAGACTTTTTACAGGATTCATATATAACGCAAAAATCCCCTACAAGTTGTATGTGTGCAATTTAGTATGAAAGTGGCCATAATCGGTCTGATTTTGTATAGGACATGTATTGGCCTTACATGAAACACAGAAGGTAATTCTAGCCGATTTAAGCAAGGAAGATATATGGTTGCTGTATATGAACCATGCAGGGGTTTTTTTCACATGGGCCTCCTTTCCGTTAGCCTACTGTGCTCTGATTGGTCGGATGGCCCAGTTTGTTGTGATTGTACTACCATGTAAAGCGCGTGTCGAATACTAAACGCCAATTACTCAGTTACAGAGGTTTATTAATCCTCAGAGATTGCTAAAAGCATTTACTGTGCTGTAGTTTTTTTTTTCACTGTATAATCATGGCACTTCAACCATTTTCCACTGATGCTGTAGTCCTCAGTGTTGTTTGAGTCCACAGCAAAGACATCTGAAGCACATGGACAAGAATGAGACGGGGGGAGTTGAGTGACTTCATGTCATCAATTTAACCTCTGAAACGCATGAACCACAATGGCATTTGTTTGTAATAAACAGATAATAAGGTGTTTAAGAGAGTAGAGTTTTCGGAAGTAAATAGGCTACTGTTGGTTTTCTTTCTTATATTGTCTCTGGAGACAACTAGCATAGAAAAAAGGCCTAACCTCATTATTGAAGAGTCAAGACATAAATGGTTTTCCTGACTTCAACAGCCCAATGTGAAGAACGTTCATAACTAGAACTTACTGCTAGTATAACACAAACCGGTCCCAGAAAACTACAGATAAAACCTTTATTCCCTTTAATCCAGTAACTGTTTAGAGCAAAACATATTGTAAAAACTGAATGAACATTTCCAAAATACAGGTGTTGACTGTTGAAATGTTACAGATATGTGTGACTCTGAACAGCTTGTGCCAAAGCTGTATTTTTTTTTCTCATAGCATAAATGTCAAAAATCCCCAAGCTGTTTTATTTCCTTCTAATCAAATTAATTTAAAAACAACAACGACTCATTGTTCACAGCCATAGCAGTCAGGAGCCAGCCTGACAGACACACCCACCATAACCAGAGCAACCGCAGATGAAGAGCAACACAGCTTCGATGAACATCCACACAAAGCCGTAGAGAAAGAGAAAGTGTAGAAGGCCCGATATCGTGGCACACAACACCTGGGGTCTATACCATGAAGCCGGTTTAGGCGGGTAGCCAGGTGTGTTTCAGTTTAGTTTGCGCCAACCCAGGGTTTTAGGCACCATGAAAGTGGTTTGGCTTTGAACAGTGTTCATCGCCATAGTAACTCGCACTCCACAGCTAACCTGGTGCAGGACAGGTTATGTTCCAGGTAAGAGGTTGCAAACCGAACTTGGACCAATCAGCTGTGAGCAAAGTGACATGTCAGATGCGATAGATTCACTCCACCTGTTTCTCCTCCAAATTAAAGGTCACTACATAGCAAATGCTTTTTAAAGACAAAATCGTCTGGCTTCTAGTAACACTTATTTAGAATAATCATTTGTATGATTTAGATATTATTTATGCAATTATTAATCGATCACACATGTACAATTTTAGTTTCTCAATTATTTTTACGCACAGTTTAAAGGAATAAATATATAAAGGTAATATAAATTACACTTTATTAATATAAATACGCTATAAAATTACTACATGCGAGCTTAAATGTTTAATTCTCTCTATAACTTTATCAACTGTATAAATTAACTTCACAACTTTTACTTGCACTGATATAGCAAGACCTTTTCTTTTAGTTGTCTTCATTCATAGACAGTTATTTTCTTCTTGCTGTGTAAATTTGTTTAAATTCTTAATATTTGTTTTAATCTCGTAATAGTCTGCAGAAGAGAGAAGAGAATCGTACTGCTTTTCTTTTGCTAGAAATGAATCGCAGTTTCTCTCTTTCTCAGCATGTGATTGACAGAGAAATTTGATGATCAGCATCATGGTACTAACAAAGCCTGGTTAGATTGGTTTGGTTTGGTTTTGTCAACTCAAAACTAATCCTGTAACCCGGAGTTTGTTCAACTACCATCATGGTACAGGTCTCTGGAGACCATGAGAGATGGTAACGATGATTCTCAGTGAAGA
Organism: Abramis brama; assembly: GCF_963993115.1. NCBI lineage: Eukaryota > Metazoa > Chordata > Actinopteri > Cypriniformes > Leuciscidae > Abramis > Abramis brama. The sequence continues at coordinate 14,643,154 of NC_139966.1, forward strand.
ATAGAAAGTGTTAGTATAACCCAGATAGCAGACCAACATTGAATCTACATTGAATCAATGTTAATGTATTAACCAAAAGATCATTGAATCAATGTTGAAATTTTCATTGATTTTTCATCAGGTTTGCACCCTGAAATAATGTTATTTCAACGATGAAAAATCAATGAATATGGTCATAAAATCAATATTATTTCAACCATAATTAAATCACTTATTTAACATTGAATCAACATAGAAACAATATAAAATCAATCTTGCTTTATGTACAGCAAGATTCTATGCTAGTTTATCATGCTTGTACTATGCTTGAATTTTTAAATGACTCCTTTCAGACAGAGACCATTTAGGGTTGCAATTAAATATGGTTTTTAATCAAAATGTCTTTCAAAGTAAACTACATCTTTTAATTTACAAGCAAATGTATGTATTTATGCCCCCAAAACTGAACAGGAAATATCATTCAGAAAGAAAAAGGCATTTCGTGGTGACAAAGACAAAAACAGCGCAGTAAGTTACTACAGTAAGAAAGAATGAAACATTACTCTGATAAATATTTCAAATTCAATTTTATTTAGCACATTTAGAACAGATCAAAAGTGCTTTACAGAATAACAACATTAAACAATATAGCATGCATTAAAAAATTAAAACAAGATAGCCTATAACATGCATTATATAAAAAAAGAAAGATATAACATGCATTATAAAATACAACAAAAATAAGAGCAACATAGCTGAGTAACCATAAAACAAAAGAACCAGAACAGAAATCAGAACTCAGATATAAATTAATAAAACCAACCAAAGAAAATATACTAAATAAAACAGGTAGGGTTTAAAATAATTAAAACGTAGGTAGAGAAGGGGCTGCTCTAATAGGTAAATGCTAGGCAAATGCACTTACCTCTACGCTTGGGTAGAATACCGTACCATAAATTGAACGAACTCAGGGGTTTCCACTACGAGCAATACCCCCTAGCCTTTCAGGGGCGTAACGGAGCCATTTTTGAACAGAAACTGAAAAAACAAACTCTGAGGCCTCCTTTTTCTCCGATTTTGCCTGCTGTTGTAAGGCATCTAAACAAAACAAAACAAAACACAATTAGAAAATATTTGGAAATGTGACTAATTATAAATTACAAAATGTACTACAAAATTAAGTGAAACTTTTGAAATTTTGAAAAACACGCTGAATTCAAAATCAAGACTATTTAATGAAATTTAGTATAGACATTTTGTTTATTTTAATTCGCTTTAAAGCACCTCCAGACATACAGGATGACTAAATGCCATCCATCCATCCATCTTCTACCGCTTATCCGGGGCCGGGTCGCGGGGGCAGCAGTCTAAGCAGGGATCCATCCATCCATCTTCTACCGCTTATCCGGGGCCGGGTCGCGGGGGCAGCAGTCTAAGCAGGGATGCCCAGACGTCCCTCTCCCTAGACACTTCCTCCAGCTCTTCCGGGGGGACACCGAGGCGTTCCCAGGCCAGCCGGGAGACATAGTCTCTCCAGCGTGTCCTAGGTCTTCCCCGGGGTCTCCTCCCGGTGGGACATGCCCGGAACACCTTCCCGGGAAGGCGTCCAGGAGGCATCCGGAAAAGATGCCCGAGCCACCTCAACTGACCCCTCTCGATGTGGAGGAGCAGCGGCTCTACTCTGAGCTCCTCCCGAGTGACCGAGCTTCTCACCCTATCTCTAAGGGATCGCCCAGCCACCCTGCGGAGAAAGCTCATTTCGGCCGCTTGTATCCGGGATCTTGTCCTTTCGGTCATGACCCACAGCTCATGACCATAGGTGAGAGTAGGAACGTAGATTGACTGGTAAATCGAGAGCTTCGCCTTGCGGCTCAGCTCCTTCTTCACCACGACAGACCGGTACAGGGACCGCATTACTGCAGAAGCTGCACCGATCCGCCTGTCAATCTCCCGTTCCATCCTTCCCTCACTCGTGAACAAGACCCCAAGATACTTGAACTCCTCCACTTGAGGCAGGAGCTCTCCACCAACCTGAAGCGGGCAAACCACCCTTTTCCGACTGAGAACCATGGCCTCGGACTTGGAGGTGCTGATTTTCATCCCAGCCGCTTCACACTCGGCTGCAAACCGTCCCAGTGCATGCTGGAGGTCCTGGTCTGATGAGGCCAACACGACAACATCATCCGCAAAGAGCAGAGATGAAATCGTGTGGTCCCCAAACCCGACCCCCTCCGGCCCCTGGCTGCGCCTAGAAATTCTGTCCATAAAAATTATGAACAGAACCGGCGACAAAGGGCAGCCCTGCCGGAGTCCAACACGCACCGGGAACAAGTCTGACTTACTGCTGGCAATACGAACCAAGCTCCTGCTCCGGTCGTACAGGGACCGGATAGCCCTTAGCAAAGGGCCCCGGACCCCATACTCCCGGAGCACCCTCCACAGGCCGCCGCGAGGGACACAGTCGCATGCCTTCTCCAAATCCACAAAGCACATGTAGATTGGTTGGGCAAACTCCCATGAGCCCTCCAGCACCCTGTAGAGGGTATAGAGCTGGTCCAGTGTTCCACGACCGGGACGAAAACCACACTGTTCCTCCTGAATCCGAGGTTCTACTATCGGCCGGATTCTCCTCTCCAGTACCCTGGCATAGACTTTCCCAGGGAGGCTGAGAAGTGTGATCCCCCTATAGTTGGAGCACACCCTCCGATCCCCCTTCTTGAAAAGAGGGACCACCACCCCGGTCTGCCAGTTCAAAGGTACTGTCCCCAACCGCCACGCGATGTTGCAGAGGCGTGTCAGCCAAGACAGCCCCACAACATCCAGAGACTTGAGGTACTCAGGGCGGATCTCATCCACCCCCGGTGCCTTGCCACCGAGGAGTATCTTGACTACCTCGGTGACTTCAGCTTGGGTGATGGACGAGTCCGCCTCCGAGCCCTCAGCCTCTGCTTCCTCAATGGAAGACGTGACGGCGGGATTGAGGAGATCCTCGAAGTATTCCTTCCACCGTCCGGTGATATCCCCAGTCGAGGTCAACAGCTGCCCACCTCCACTGTAAACAGCGTTGGTAGGGCACTGCTTCCCCCTCCTGAGGCGCCGGACGGTTTGCCAGAATTTCTTCGAGGCCGACCGATAGTCCTTCTCCATGGCCTCACCGAACTCCTCCCACGCCCGAGTTTTTGCCTCCACAACCACCCGGGCTGCAGTCCGCTTGGCCCGTCGGTACCCATCAGCTGCCTCAGGAGTCCCACAAGCCAGCCAGGCCCGATAGGACTCCTTCTTCAGCTTGACGGCATCCCTTACTTCCGGTGTCCACCACCGGGTTCGAGGATTGCCGCCTCGACAGGCACCGGAGACCTTACGGCCACAGCTCCGAGTGGCCGCGTTGACAATGGAGGTGGAGAACATGGTCCACTCGGACTCAATATCTCCAGACTCCCTCGGGATCTGGTCGAAGCTCTGCCGGAGGTGGGAGTTGAAGATCTCTCTGACAGGAGATTCGGCCAAACGTTCCCAACAGACCCTCACAGTACGTTTGGGTCTGCCGAGTCTGTCCAGCTTCCTCCCCCGCCATCGGATCCAACTCACCACCAGGTGGTGATCAGTTGACAGCTCCGCCCCTCTCTTCGCCCGAGTGTCCAAGACATACGGCCGGAGGTCGGATGAAACGACCACAAAGTCGATCATCGACCTCCGGCCTAGGGTGTCCTGGTGCCATGTGCACTGATGGACACCCTTATGCTTGAACATGGTGTTCGTTATGGACAAGCTGTAACTAGCACAGAAGTCCAATAACAGAACACCACTCGGGTTCAGATCAGGGGGGCCGTTCCTCCCAATCACGCCCCTCCAGGTGTCACTGTCGCTGCCCACGTGGGCGTTGAAGTCCCCCAGTAAAACGATGGAGTCCCCAGTCGGAGCACTTTCCAGCACCCCTCCCAGAGACTCCAAGAAGGCCGGGTACTCTGCACTGCCGTTCGGCCCGTAAGCACAAACGACAGTGAGAGACCTATCCCCGACCCGAAGGCGTTGGGAAGCGACCCTCTCGTTCACCGGGGTGAACTCCAACACATGGCGGCTGAGCTGGGGGGCTATAAGCAAACCCACACCAGCCCGCCGCCTCTCACCATGGGCAACTCCAGAGTGGTGAAGAGTCCATCCTCTCTCGAGGAGTGTGGTTCCAGAGCCCAAGCCGTGCGTAGAGGTGATCCCAACTATCTCTAGTCGGAATCTCTGAACCTCACGCACAACCTCAGGCTCCTTCCCCGCCAGAGAGGTGACATTCCATGTCCCTAGAGCTAGATTCCGCGTCCAGGGATCGGGTTGTCTAGGCCCCCGCCTTCGACTGCCGCCCGATCCACTTAGCACCGGCCCCTTACGGTCCCTCCTGCAGGTGGTGGGTCCACGGGAGGGTGGCCCCACGTCACTCCTTCGGGCTGAGCCCGGCCGGACCCCATGGGGGGAGGCCCGACCACCAGGCGCTCGCATACGAGCCCCAACCCCGGGCCTGGCTCCAGGGTGGGGCCCCGGCTGCGCCATACCGGGCGACGTCACAGTCCTCCTTTTTTTGGGCATCATAAGGGGTTTTGAACCGCTCTTAGTCTGACCCGTCGCCTAGGACCTGTTTGCCTTGGGAGACCCTACCAGGGGCATATAGCCCCAGACAACATAGCTCCTAGGTTCATTCGGGTACTCAAACCCCTCCACCACGGTAAGGTGGCAGTTCAAGGAGGGGTAAACGATGACTGTACTTACTTACGATGGGGAATTATTTAATTTGGACGACAGGGAATTGTTTTAATTTGGACTTTGTGCATGCTCTTTGAGACAGTGACCGTAGACCTGCATTATATGACTGACAGACAACAACGGTTTGACCTAAAAATATCAAAATTGAAACTACTGCGAAAAAAAGACACCTACATCTTGGATGCCCTTGAGGTAAGCTAAAACATACCAAAATTTTATTTCAAAGTGAACTATCCCTTTAACAGGGTTTAACAGTGTTAACAGTAAGCATTTCACTCACATTTTACATACACACACACACAAAAAAAAAGTGTGCCAATTGTAAAATGTATATTTGGGAGTATGTGTAAATAAGAAGTAGGTTTTATTTGCAAATGATAAGTCATATAAAGTCTAAAATATCTTAAAATGGTATAACAAAAGCTTTAACAGTAAGAGGTCTTAATTTGCAGAATTTAATAGCCAATTTAATTTGATAAAACTGAGATGACCAACTGGGGTCCTGACTTACCAAACATGCACATCTTGAGCCTAGTGTCTTTAAAAGCAGTTTTTCTTTTTTGCTCATTTTTTATTTTCTTTCCAGCCCAGTTCATCTGAGAGGCCAGCTCATTAGTTACACTACAGGCCAGCATCCTCCTGATGCGTGCATCCTCTGATGCTCCTCCCACTACAGAAAAACGGCCAACCTATTAAGTCAGGAAAATATTTGCACAGAACATGGATATGTTACAAAAACAAAATCTCCTGTTAGAATTTTTTTTTTTTTTAAATGTGCATTTTGTGTTGAATGCACAATATGTGTGTTGAATGAAACACACTTGCTTACCATTGCATGTCTGGCATCTTCACTTTGAAGAATCTGCTCAGCTGCTTCTAACTCATTCAAGTCTTTAAGAGGGAGTGAAAGAGGTAGTGGAGAATATATTGGCAGTTGCCGTCTCAGGAAACCCTGGACCTCTAGACGGAGGGCTTTAACTTCAGACACCAGCTCTGCCAGTGTTTCTGCCATTTTAGAATTTGCAATGTCTTGAAAGGGAAAAAAAAACCCACAATATGTCAACAACTGCTATGATATACAACCTTAATTTTTCATAACTCTTAGTACAGTCAGCTGGCAGCTGGTTTGAGCTGGTCCTGAGATAGAGCTAGTTGCTTAGGAGCAGCACTTCACCAGCCTAAACCAGCTCAAACCAGCTGCCGTGCTTCAAAACATACCTAACCAGCATATGCCGTCTTTTTCAACAGGATCCATTTACAAAATCTAAGATTGTATTAACTTTAAGATATACATTTAGTAAATTCCTTAATTACTTGCCTTTAATTATCTGCCTTGGATCTGGAGATTCCATTCTCTGACCTATAATTAAAAAACAAACAAAAAATAAAATGAATAAGAATATTCAACACCTGTCGCAGAATTGGCAACACCAATTTCACAATTTGAAACACCAATTGGCAGAAATTAATTCTTACCATATGTGAGTGGACTTGGGAAATGTCCCTCTGATGGGCCTACAATAAGGGAAAAATGATGAGGGAAAACCATAGCCATTAGGTTTTGAACCAAACATTGTAATTTTGGTAATACAAAAGTAATAAAACAGTAATATAAAAGTAACTAATCTATAATAGACAGATACAGGCAAAATTATCTCAAAAAGTCTGTAGATGTTCTTTTTAACTTACCAAAGTCACTCTGGTTTTCATACAGTGGGTCTAAATACAACAACAAATAATGGTTCTACAATATGCTGCTTATGTATGTGCATTCAACATTGTTTTTGCAAAAAGTTAACATTATACATACTATAGTAATCTCCCATGCTGTGTGAAGGTGCTGCTGAAAAGCACACAGAGTTGATCAAAATAAGAATACCAGAAGCCTACTTTTGTAAAAGCTGAACAATGACATTTCTTGTTTATCCCTGTAAAGCTACAATCTGTATTGTATAAAGCTCAATATTAATAAAGGTGAGTTGATTACACAGCTATACATACAATTTCTTCCATTTTGTTGCATCTCATTGAAGGGCCAACAATCAACTTGCTCATCTGCTGAAAGGAGACATGTTAAGTGACACAAGGTTCTTCTGGTGAATACATTATAGCATATTATAATACAACTTATTAGGCATATATTTATAGAATAGCAAAGTAGGCCTAATCAATATACAAGACTGAACCACACAGATGTGAAATATAAAGGCTATCATGATCATTTTGCCAACAATGAACCATGGATTTGTTTAGTTTATAATACGTTTTATTTTTAACTTAAACAAATAAAACATATAACATTCAAAACTCATCGGCTCAGACTGCATTTGAAGAAAAATAAAAAGTTTTCTGTAGCCTTGTGCAAACTTATTCAATAGAATTAGACTTCTAGAATGTTCTTTCCAGTGCAAAAAATAATATTTTTAATTTAATTAGACAACATTTTAAGGAAGTGTAGTACAAATATCTTTATATAATTATACTTCCATTATGGTTAACTTTCTTTCTAGTGCAAAACAATACATAAAAAAACAGCTAATAAAGAAAATATAAAATATTGCACTCAAATACTGCATTCAAGCAATACAACACCGTATGTATATTTTTGTGCTCTTTTCTTTTTCGCCGGCTGCTCGGGGGTAGTCATTTTTACATTTCCCGCTGTTGTCACTTGTCGTCATCGTTGCTACGATACGTGACTCACAATGACTGAAACGTCCAATTAAAAGGGCATTCTCTGCTGATGTTCCAAGATGTTAAAAACGCTACGCTGATCATAGACAAACGGAGAGAAATTAGTATCTACCGCACCGTCGGGGTTTTTTTCTTGTCTTCGTTCACAGTCTGACATTAGAAGCTATGTGTCTGTCATGGATTTGCACTGAATTGATTCTCAAAAATACGGAACAAAGTGCGTTCCGTATCAGTTCAATACGGAACAAGACTTTTATGTGTCAAATACGGGACGATTCAGTATTATATGGAACGGTTGGCAACCCTATGTAGGCTACAAGCAAAATAGCAGAAACCATATCAAGCATGCGATTGGGTTGAGACTTGGGATTGTGAGCCGATTGTATTGTTACACCCCTAGTAGTTGCACCCCTTATTCACATACAACAAAGTCAGTAGCTAGCCATTTGCTAAACATTTCGATTTACAGCGCCGATACCGTGGGTGCTCCGGGGCTCGAGCACCCACGGAAAATAACGAGCACCCACGGAAAATACCGAGCACCCACGTGTGCCAGACTGCCAGTAGGCTACATAAAAGGTGCCGTAGAATGGATTATTTTATTATTTTATAATGTTTCCTGGGGTGCCCTTATAATGTTAGTATGTTTTTTAGACATTGCAGTTGGTGCTATGTGAAGCGTCTGTCACACTGTGATTGGTTATGCCGCTGTCAGTCGCCTGCTCCATATCCTATTCACCAATCACAGCGTTTCTCGGATGAAAACGCCTCTTTAGTGACCCGCCACTGATATATATAGAATGACCCCGCTCTGTACGCAGAGACACGTTCCTCCTGAAGAATTAACCGCAATGGTGAGTCAACAAATATAATTTTTACTGTGTGGTCTTGTGACAGAGTCCTGCACGGGTACAGGTACCCGCGGGTATTTTGCTCAAACGGGTGCGGGTCAGGTCGGACACGGGTGAAACTAAACACAATCACGTGCAAACGTAAAAAATGCACATTTTTAGGAACACATCTACAAAAATATGCCTGTATTTCAAGTTAATAAAATAATTTAAAATCCACATCAGTATATTTGTGGCCACGCCCTCCCAGGAGTCTCTATACCTAGTTTCACTTTTAAAAAGTCATCATAACCGCGCGCGCGCGCGATCTGCTTGCAGTCGTCGAGATGGATGCTGAGGAGTTGAAGAAAGAATAGCTAGTGGAGATTGTAAAGTTGTCGACAAAACTGAAGAAAACATTATTGTGAAAGGCTTTGCTGCATGCATTTTCGTGTTGGATAGCCGCAAATGTGGAACTTCATCGCAGAGGAAGCACGCAGAAACTGTGGTAATAACAAACCAAGCAGTTCTATCGAAAAGTATTTTTCAAATTTAACACTGTTAAGTATGTGTGGTGTGCAGGGCGCGTTTGAACCCAACATTGTCAGATGTAGGCTAGACGAAATTGGGTGGCAGATATTAGTGTTGTAGCCGCGTCTGTTCGATTGGTAAAATGTTATAAGGCTACTCAGATTTGTGGTAACGTTAGCCATGTTCTTCATGGACCGGCCTTTCTACAGCTTAGGCTGACGTTGTCCTTGTGTTAATGGTCGTGTGATAACTTCTGTATGACCTGGCAATAAACAATAACATTTTTGTGTGTCTATAATGTGATAGTTTAAACTGATTTTATTTCGGGTGCGGGTTTAAATTAGTGCTGCTTTCGGAAAACGAGTCGGATGCGGTTTTAAGCACTGTGACTGCGGGTATGGATTTACAAAATCGGACTCTGTTGTGTGACATTGATTCTTAATTTCCCACGAAGCTGATCGCGGTTACGTGTCAGTTAAACTTTTCATCTCCAATCCTGTCTGTATTTATGAGAATTGGTGCTGTCCTGAGTTGAAAGATAGCCTACTTTACAGCTTTATTATCAAGTAAATAGGTGTGTGTTCGTGTCGACCGCTGTCCATTTCCTAAGGTTCTGAAATGCAAACATTTATTTATTTATTTTTTAAAGGGCGTGCGCCCATGAGCACCCACGGAGGAAAACATAAATCGGCGCCTATGATGCTTACATATAATGTAGCACTCCACATCTTGGTAAAGGATCCCAAAATGAGTAACTGAATAGATGGTGATCTATAATGTTTTACATAAAGATCATATGCACTTTTTATCTAATGTTATCTAACAATAGAATCTTATTGTAAAACGATGTTAATACTACAATTTTTTAACAGTGCATATACTTTAATATATGTAAATTTAATCGAAATTAAGCTTTTGTACCAAAATTGGTACAGAGAGAACCATGGATTTTCACTGGTATTGGTACCAAATACTGAAATTTTGGTACTGTGACAACATTAAGTAGTACACTTTAGTAGTAGTACTCATTCTAAGTCAAGTTCATCGTTTTAGATATCGGTAAAGTACCAGTGGGTAAAAGTTGATGAACACTGGGCTCATGGTGATGCACATCTTTCTCCAGGCTGAGGGAAGCTTTCACCTCAGAATGAAGAGGGCCACATTGGGCACCAACAGCAGAGAGTCCCTGAACTTTAGAGTCATCACAGTGAAAAAACACAAAATGCGATAATTAGAAGAGTTGATTAATTTAGTCAAGGCAGTCAAGATTTTTGCTTTACTATTTACTTGTTTTGCCTCAAAATAAACAAGCACAAACGGAAGTGTTATTTTAATGTACACAGGACACATTACTATGAATCAATCTCATCCTGAAGTTACAATAGTTAGCCTACTGTTTCTTAAGGATTTCCCCATTCCACTGCTCGCACCAACAATTCCATGTCCTGTTGTAGAGGAAGGAGTTCATTATTGGAAGGAAGGAGTTAATTAGTGAACTATTAGTCGGTTAGTTGCAGAAAAAAAAACACCCTTGTGACGAAGTCACGAAGTCCGTGAGTGACATATCGTTAATGACGGTTCTTTGTGGTAATGACAGTGTTTCGGGCCAACAAATTCAATCATCCATACCTCAAATAAATAAAAATAAAAATATAAACATGCAATTAGTGGCCAATGGCTTAAATGAACAACTACTAGTTGACTAAAAATAATTTCTCTACTGCAGCTCTACTGATTTTATAAATACACGAGACACCCAGAATTTAAAATCAATCATGTTACACTAGCATTTTCAAATTTCCTATATTCCTATATTGCAGGGTAAGTGGATCTGAATATACAGACTACAATAACCATAAATAAATAAATAAATAAATAAATAAACAAATAGGATACCTGGTATCTCAATTCTTGGAGCGTGAGCAAATTTCTTCCTTTTAACCTCAGTGCCTTCCTCCTCCGAGTCAACATCCTGACTATATATAGGGTTTGGTCTGAAACAAAGAATCAGACAGCATGATGGGCAGAATCGTAAATACAATTTGATCACCTTCTTTATTATTTGTCCATTTAAATAACATTACTTCGACTTTCGTCTTTGTCGACCATCGAACTCCTCATCAGACTGAATATCAGTTGTGTCACAGTTCTCTTTTAAATATCTCTGCAGGCTTCGTTGGGCTTCGTCATAAGTATCTGAAAGCATTCAAAAGACACCCTTTAAAGGAATAGTTCACTTTAAAATGAAAATTCTGTCATCATATACTCACCCTCATGTTGTTTCAAACCTGTATGAATTTATTTCTTCTGCTGAACAGAAAGGAAGATATTTAGAAGAATGTCAGTAACCAGGCAGTTTCTGGGTCCCATTGACTTCCATATAGCCTAGTAGGAAAAAAATATACTATGGAAGTCAATGGGACCCAGAAACTGTCTGGTTACTGACATTCTTCTAAATATCTTCCTTTCTGTTCAGCAGAAGAACGAAGAAACACCTTCAAACTGCACCTCTCTTTAACTCCTGCAACTGCTTCTACTACTACTAAAAGTAGTATTTTACTACTATATATATATTTTATATTATCTATGTTTGTTCGTTGGTATTTATGTTGGCTCGTTGAATGTATATAGGCCTATTGTTATATTGGAATAATTCTGTAGTGCTAGGGACCTGTCAACTTGTGTAAAAGTTGAATGAGAACAAAGATGAACAAAAATCGTATGGGTTTGGAATGACATGCGGGTGAGCAATTAATGACAATTTTGGGTGAACTATCCTGCTGAAATTCTGCATCAACAGGTTGTTTTCTTACCACGACTAATTAAACGTCTCACTGGCTCATAAAAAATCCATCCGTCACCTGGCTGGAGGTAATTTTTTACTGCAGCATGAATTTTGGATCTCTCTTTAGTGGAGAATGGTGGCCATGATAATTTGTCACCATGAAGCCAGTTTTGGGGGACTATTTCAGTGCCACCATTTTTAAATTGAACAATGCACCATTGCTGCTTGTTTTCCATTTTGATACCTTGAGAAAAGAAAGCAAAGATGGCAAATGAAAAGATAGAAGATAAAATCCAAGAATGTACTGCACTCAATGTAGCCTACTCTAACTGTCCAACTCATCCACACCATAAACCATATTTTCCATAAGTGTTGTAAAATATTTATCATAAATGTTTTTTACTCAGTACATGAACAACAATTCTGGAAAATATGATTTATTAAAATAAAAATGCCAACGATTGTAAATTTACCATATTAACAACATAAAAGACCAATAATCACAAATGACAAAATAACAGGGTATTACCAACAGGAAAGCAACAATAAACCTCTACCTCACTTCATATGAAGCATAGGCATTGCAATGAAGCCATTTTTATCAGGATAGAGGACACATTTATTTTGGATGTATGCCAGTCTGCTTACACCAAGATTGTCATGCATCTGCCAGACCTTGTAACACCCTATAAATGAAGACATGCAGGGATATGAAAAGTATGACTCCTGATGTTTGAAATTTTGATGCAGTACAAATATCTGTTCTTCCACCTTAACTATATTTTTAACAAGAGCAATTGCATCTCCGACCTGTATGCAGTTATCTCCTTCCTGTGTGGATAATGTAAATTTATATGTAGTGACTTTTTTGTATTGTTCAGCTAAGCTAAACTGAGGAGGCAATGGGCCATCAAAATGGGGGCTATGTAAAGTGCACTCTTTGAATGGGACTGGGATGTGCACACATGGGATTTCAGATATTCTTTTTACTACCTGCTGCTAGGCTTGCCACGATAGACGGTGTTGACGGTGTTACCGGTTTTAAGACGCAATACCGGTGACATCGCTTTTCCACCGTGACACCGTCCCCACATTTTTTTTTTAAGTTTTTTTTTTTTTTTATGAGATATTTGAATTAAATGGAAAATATAATTGTAAATAATTTACTTAAGACGAGAGCATGCACTATAATTAAAAACTGAACATAGCTACAATGCGTCATCTTTCATTTATCACGTGAGGAGAACGAGAGGAGTCGAATTTACAGAAAAAGAATGGCGGACGATTTAGTGTCGAAACGCAACGCAAAAGCGCCTGTTTGGCAATATTTTGGGTTCAAACCAAATGCAAAAAAGGAACCTGAAAATGTTAATGAGGCTATCTGCAAACTTTGCCTGACAAAGGTGGCAGCATCTGGAGGAAACACAACTAATTTATACACGCACCTTCAAGCGCACCACAAGAGTGAGGCTGCCAAAATGGGCAATGCAGTAAAAAATCGACCGCAGAAGCCAGACGAACAGGTGCAGCCATCAATTAGTGATGCATTTAAGCGATGCACAAAATATAAGAGGGACAGTGTGAGGTGGAACAAATGCACTGATGCAGTGACCAAGTATCTCTGCAAAGAAATGGTGTCTTTCAACACAGTTGAAAAACAGTCTTTCAAAGACCTCGTAACCACACTCGACAGCCAGTACGAATTGCCTGGACGTACATATTTCTCAAAAACAGCTGTTCCACGTGCCTACAACCGTCTCCGTGGTGAGCTGCAACAAGCCATTTCCACCACAGTCGAGTATTTTTCACTTACAACAGATATGTGGTCGAGTACAAAAATGACACCGTACATGTCGCTAACTTTCCATTTCATTGACGCAGAATGGACACTGGTGTCAAAATGCCTCCAAACAAGTTTTTTGCCACAGGACCACACTGCTGCTAACTTGGCTGATGCTTTGGATGAGGCTCTGCATGACTGGGGATTAAAAGAGGATAATGTGTCTTGTGTCACGACTGACAGTGGAAGCAACATTAAAGCGGCTGTTCGTAATTTAGGCTGGCCCTGGTTAAGCTGCTTTGGGCACAACCTGAACTTAGCTGTGTCCAACACTATTGAGAAGACGGAGAAAGCCCGTACGGACCGTGCCCTTTCTGTTTGTCGCACAATAAACGGCATGTTCTCTCACAGCTGGAAAAGGAGAAGGGAGCTGCAGAAAGCCCAAGTCCACCTTGGCCTCCCAGAGCACTCGCTCATCACGGTAAGTTTACTCTTAGTTCTTAAAAAAAGTAGGCTATTTAGTATAGTAAATAAAATATTATAAAACGTATTGTAAATAAAATCAAATAAATTAAAGATTATAATTAAACTGCTTTAAACCGTTATCCTTTGCAGAACAGCTTAAGTGAAAGTTTGAGATTTTTTCGTGCACTTTTTCGGAAATTCCGGGTTTCATACCACATCTTATGTTTTTTTTTTTATTATCATTGATGGTAATAATAATAATAATAACAATAATAATAATAATGGATTTATTTTCTCCTTGAGGACTGTGCAACTCGCTGGGGCTCTAAGCAAAAAATGATTGATAGGATGCTAGAACAGAGGACGGCCATCAATCGAGTTCTTGCTGAAGATCGTAAAGTCAATGTGAGCATCACATGGCAAGATGAGGATGTGTTGCAATCGCTGAACAAAGCGTTAAAGCCAGTAAGTGAGTTTACCGACATTCTGTCTGGAGAGAATTACGTGACCGCGTCATCTCTTCTCCCTGTGCTGCGTCTCATTAAAGAGGACACGTTGGCCCCATCGGATGATGACAGCCAACTGACAGCCAACCTTAAAGCCGGCATCGTGTCTATTTTAGACGAGAAATATAAAGCTCTGCCAGAAGCAAGCCAGCAGCTTATGCGCAAGACAACATTCCTGGACCCGCGCTACAAAGGTGACTATGACTCGAATGTCGAAGAGATCAAGAAGATGATAGAGGAAGAAGCGGTCATCCTCGGTAGGAAAGCGCAGTCAGTGCACTCCATGAGAGAAGAGGGAGAACAAAATGAGGAAGCCGACATCGTGGTCGACCCACAGCCCAAAAGAAAAAAAACGTTGGCCAGTTTATTAAAAAGAAAATCAGACACTGTGACAGTAAATTTGACTATTCCAGAAATGGTGGTGTCGGAAATCTCCACCTATGCTCAGGAATCCCCCATTCACGCAGAGCAGGATCCTCTGGCCTGGTGGAAAGAGAACCAAAGTAGGTTCCCCCTGTTGGCAAAGGTAGCCAAAAAGTATCTTTGCGTGTGCGCAACAAGCTGCGCATCCGAGAGAGTGTTCAGCACGATGGGGAACATAGTGAGCCCCACAAGATCCCATCTTAAGCCAGAGATGGTCAACATGTTGGGTTTCCTGGCAAAGAACATGTAGACTGCACTGTTAATAAATAACAATTTATAGTGGTTTTTTTTTGTTTTTTTTTTGGTTTTTTTAAGACTGTTGACTTGTCATTTTTGTAGCCTAATGTCATTTTGGAAGTTTTTCTTTTATATTCGTTTCTTGTTCATTCGTTTAATCTTATTTAAACGTTTTGCAATTTATTTATTTATCTTTCTATTTTATTTTCTTATTCATTTTAAAAACATTCTAACATAGGCTACGAAATAAACGTTCTATGGTGTTATTTGTTTGGTTCCAATTTCTACAGTTTTTTCAGCCTGTAGCATTGTTGTTGTTTTTTTTTCGTTATGTTAATAAAAGTTATGTTTAATATCAGTGTTTTTTTTTTTGTTTGTTTTTTGTAGTTTCGTTGTTGTCCATTCAAACAATTGACGCGCAAATTGCCAATTCCCGCAAAACTGAAAGTGAAAGTATAATACGCACGCATTTATAAGCTATTTAAAAGCAGAAAAAAAGAGGAAACCCCCACCCCCACGGTGATACCGGTATTACCGGTGTTGTCACATGTCGATTAACCGGTGGAGAAATTTCCTCATCGTCACAACCCTACCTGCTGCAATGGTAAATGTGGCTTACATAACATATGCTTGATCTGTCCTAGATAATTCTCAAAAGGAAAACCAGACACATTATCCAGAGGCCCAAAACGCCTGTACTCATCTGCAAGGTGTATTACTTGGTGTATGGTGAACACAATTTCATTCCTGCCATAAAGCTCTCCAAAATGGTTCACAAAGGAGACAAGCATTTTATGAGACAAGTCAACCATGGCATCAGAGGTGCCAGGAGAGAGAAGAAAACACATCCCAACGGAAAACAACATGAAATTATCATACAGCTCACTTGGAATGCTGTTTCTGAGTACAATGGGGCCTGTATACAACATGAATGTGCGAAGCTCAGTGGCTTTCCATCGATCAATCTCTGTCAGTGACCTGGGCTTACGGTTAAATTCAACAGGTGTGTAGGGACGGAGCATCATAAGTTTTGTTGAAATTTCATTTATGGTTTGAGTGGATAATCGTGTGGCCAGTGAACGTCCTCTTGTCCATATATACAGTAGCTTCCTAGTGACACCTAAACAGCAAAGGTGCATGTAGTCTAATGGAAACATTGAGACCATTTTTACAATGCCACTTAAAGGAGAAAGCTTCTGTCTTAAGTGATGTTCATCATCAAGCATTGCATCAAAGTCTTCATCAGTTCGTGGTTTTGAATTTGTTTCAGGGTATGTCATCTTGTTTTTCCACTCCCCTACTTGGCAGCATTTGTCACACCCAGCATAACCATTGTGAGCCTTTGTATTCTTAACAAATGCACGAGCAGGTGCATCACACACAAATGAAGAGACAATGACTTGAAACTTTCTACCGTTGTAAATTATGCCATTAGTCAGCAAGTGTGTCAAATCTTTAACAAAAATGCTTAAGTATTCAAACACACTTTTTGGCTTGCTAATTCCACAAAACAGACCAACAATAAACGGGGACATACTGTAATCACAATTGATTAAAGCTAGAATTGGCCAAAACTGAACCTTGGAGCTTCTAAAAAGAGGAAGCCCGTCAATATTGAATTGAAGCTTTAGTGAATGCAAATTTGCTGGCAAGGTCAAACATTTCAAACGGGACAGCAGTCCCTTTGCCAAGCCAAAGTGGTAGTATTCTCCTCCCTCCATTTTGGTAGTAGGCACATCAACTTGACTCCTAAGGACTGTCCTTGCATCTTTTGGGAGTTGGGGGTGAAAAACCCTCAGAATACTCAGAAGTGCTGTTAACGAAACAAGTGACACAGAGAAAGTTGTGGCCCAATATCTCAAACTCCGTAAGAGAAAATCATCTGTTGGAGTATCATTGCCTTCACTTTCACAATCATCATCTGACTCACTAGCTACTGAATTGTGAGGACTGTCAACTAGAAATGAATCTAAACCCGTGCAATTAATGATCTGGGATCCTGGCATTTCAGCAAACTCATCAGAAACGGGACCAGCAAACTCTGAGTTATCACATACATAACCAGACTCCTCGACAACCAAAACAGAATGCTCGCTCACAATAGGATCTTCAATAACATCTTGTTTCTGTCTGACAGTCTCCTGAAACTCCCGCAAAATGTCAGACTCTGCTGACTGTACTATTCTTCTCAAGTGTCGCCTCTTAGACCAACGAGAGGACATTCTGCAAATGGTGCGTTGTCTAGTAAAAAAATGGCAGGCTTACTACAAAGAGACTTTTTGTCTGGAAGAGAAATCAGCTTTGGAACACTGTAAAAGAAGAAAAAAAAGATCATTAAAAAAATACATACGAGTGGTGTTTCGAACACTTTGAAACAGTGAATCATTTTGCGAAGCAAATAGTTAAATTGCTTCGAAGCTTTGTTTCTCATCAGGCTTGTTGGACTTGAAGCGTCTCTGCACAGACCGATCGGTGTATGACATCAAAGTACAGCAAGAGTGATTAGAGAGCAGAGGGGTGTACTGTACTTTCTGTACTTTGATGTCATACACTGATATCATTGATGACGTGTAGTGAAAACCCTCTATTACATTGTACAAACGTAACTTACATCGTCCCCTTTTACAAGATAAAAATACTGGTAGCCCTTTTAAAGGGATAGTTCACCCAAAAATGAAAATTCTGTCATCATTTACTCTCCCTCAAGTTGTTCCAAACCTGTATGACTTTCTTTCTTCTGCTGAACACAAAAGAAGATATTTTGAAGTAAGTCGGTAACCAAACGACTGATGGACCCCATTGACTTCCATAGTAGGAAAAAAAAAATACTATGGATGTCAATGGGGACCAGCAACTGTTTAATTACCAACCTTCTTTAAAATATCTTCTTTTGTGTTCATCAGAAGAAAGAAAGTCATACAGGTTTGGAACAACTTGAGGGAGAGTAAATGATGACAGAATTTTCATTTTTGGGTGAACTAGCCCTTTAATGGATTAGTTAGTAATTTACTCAGCCTGATGTTATCCAAGATATCCATGTCTTTCTTTCTTCAGTCAAAAAGAAATTAAGGTTAATTAATAAAACATCATTATATGGAAAAAAATCCTGGAATATTTTCCTCAAAAACCTTAATTTCTTTTCGACTGAAGAAAGGATGTGGGTGAGTAAATTATCAGGAAATTTTTATTTGAAAGTGAACTAATCCTTTTATTTAGCAATGCTAACACTTATTTGAAAATTTCATACAAACAAATATTTTTACCTTGGTATTTTATTTGTTTATTTAAAGATGTATCTAACACGTTAATGGCAAAATCAAAGTAATGAATGACAATTTTACACTTTGGAACATTATTTCTCCAATATTGTGACATTTTATTTTCACAAATGTATTTGAAATATTAAAGTAACGTTAGACAGTTTAACGTTACTTGCATTTATCATGTTCTGTGTCCTACAAAACAATGCAATTGTTTTGACCAACTAAACAATTAAATTACTCTTCAAATATATTTTTTCCAAATGTGGTTTCTGTAATTTTACTGTCGTTTTCTTTCACGCGGATGTAAGTTCAAGTGTCTGTTTTTTTTAAATACGCTTGTTTTTAGTTAGTTACGTGATCCACAACTTTCCCGAACTCTGACCTTTCCCATGATCGCTATGGCAACGTAGAACAACGCGTCCTCGCGTTCACGCGCACGCACATTAAAACATGGGAGCGGAGATGAGTTGCAATGGAAACGGCGCAGCACCGCACTACTGCAACTGTCAGCAAAACTCCATCTCTCGCTGTTTTCACTGCTTTCAGGTGAGTTTAGCCACTAAAATCACACAAATAATACACAATTGTACTTGACACGCTTCTGTTGAATATTTACTTTATAGAAATAATTTAGTGTCTTCAAAAAAGTCCGTTAGCATCTCAACCGTTTTCAGAAGAGGTAAGTTAACTTAACGTTAGCTGCTAACTTAGTTAGGCTAACTCCATAGCTTGAGCTATTGTTTATGAAAGTTTGGGCCTTTAATCACATCTTATGTATAGATGAGAGGTTTTGATAGTTTTGTAAAGATTTTGCTTGGAAGTGAGCTAATTTATTTAACATAAATGTACTGTTAATTGGTGACGTCTCATACATGGAGTGCTAAAATTAGCTGAAACAGCTTAATGGTTAACACAAATATTGATACAAATTGTTCTGTGATTTCAGCAGCAACAAAATAATTCTTCTACAACAGAGGGAAGCTCCACGACTTCAGCATTTCTGAAAAAAGCTGCAGCCAGAGATGTGGGAAACAGGTGAGGAAGCTCATTAAATAACTATCCATTTTCATATCCGGAGAAGATTGTTGTCACCTTGTTACTACACTTCTGGTGTTACGGTCAAAAATGACTGGCCTACAAAAAATAGCTTATAAATCACTTGTTATGCTATATTATCACCCAATTTTGGATTCAATATTTTTGTCAACTTGTTCTCTTTCACCAAGGACTGGTTTCATATCTCTATTTGCATCTGATTAATCGTAGGCCTCATTTAACTGAGAGTAGGCATTTATGAATAATTTTGGAAATATTAAATAAAATATGAAAAAAATCTGCACTGTTGATCAAACTAGTCTACTTTAATGTTTCACAAGGAAGTTTGTGTGTATCAATGTCAGATGGATGAATGAATTTTAGATGCAGTTCAGGGTAGGATCAAGCTTCGCTCTGTGAAAAAGAATGTGTGTAATACTCAGTTTGTGTGTTTTAACGTGTGTGTGTTTGGGTAGCGCATGTATGCATTTGGGTAGTGTTTGTATGCATCTATCGACACATGCACAGGTCCAAGGGCTCGATGTTTGCAAGCACACATGCATATGTGTACATGAACATAATGAACATGTTCATATTTTACTTATTATTTCCAAAGTTATTCATAAATGCCTACTCTCAGATAAATGAGGCCTACGATTAATCAGATGCAAATAGAAATATAAAACCAGTCCTAATTGAAAGAAAACAAGTTGACAAAAAGATTGAATCCAATATTGGGTGATAATATAGTTTTTAGTAAACCTAAAAACAAAAATTCTGTTAGCCTAATTAAGAAATCATTGTCTGTTCTTTCTCTTTTCTGCATTTCACCTCTGCTGTAGCTTCTGTCCTTTTAATAAACCTGTCATTGTATAATAATATTGTTGGCTCTGTGACAAATGGTTTGTTGTGTTCTTAGATCCTTCCATGCTGATGCCCTGCACCGTAGCAGAGTTGAGCTGATCATCATCTCTAAGGCGCTATCACCCATATGACTAGTGAGTAAAACCAAGCCAAAGACAAATTTCCACTTGTGGACAATAAAGGAACTAAACTAAAACTTCAAACATACACTAATGTTGTTGGTAAAAAAAAAAAAAAGATGTGTTTTGAAAGAAGTCTCTTATGCTCACCAAGACTGCATTTATTTAATTAAAAATACAGTAAAAACAATAATATTGTGAAATAATATTAAAACATTTAAATAACTGTTTTCTATGGAGAAGCATCACATGATCCTTCAGAAATCATTCTAATATGATGATTTGATGAAACATTTATGATTATTATCGATGTTGAAATCAGTTGTGCTGCTTCATATTTTTCATTTTCAGGATTATTTGATGAATAGAAAGGAAAAAAAACATTTGTTTGAAACAACAATCTTTACTCTCTCTGGTCAATTTAATGCATCCTTGCTGAATAAAAATATGACTTTCTTTAAAAAAAAAAAATTCTATTGCACCCAAACTTTTCAATAGTAGTGTAAACTACCATTTATATATTCTATTTTATTCTATTTATTTTCTTTTAGCCTCTTAACATCCTTGATGTGTCACATGACCTGTGCACTTGTAATGACACATCAAGGATGTTAAGAGGCTAAAAGCAGGTTTAAATATTGCCCCATTGAAGTCAACAGGGTGCAAATTTTAAAAAGAGGATAACACGGTGTAGGCAACACCGATTTTTGTCGTTGTTCTCTGTATTGACAGCACTCCAAATTTACAAAAAAATTACAAAATTAAAATTGACCGGAGTTCTCCTTTAAGACAGTTCAAACATGCATTTTAGTCTGGGACTATCTTAAGCCTTTTCTGTGTAACCGAGATAGGTAAGGGAAGGTTTGCATGACAGTTTTGCTGACAAATAAACAGGAATATCTCAGTACACGTAACTCAGAAAAAGAGTAAACATTGTTCTAACATATTACCAACATTGTAAGAATAGTGGGTTGAAAATCTGCAAACTTACCCTTTAAAAATGTTGAAGGATCGCAATTAGGACTTTAAACTCATGACTTGTATTATCTTATGGACATTACTTTGTTGCCAGAAGATGCTCTCCCAGTGAGTAGCTGTCGCCTTTGGCTGATTAATGGATATTTTGCGATTGTATAACCTGCTATGAAACGATTTGTATTGTGAAAAGCACTATATGGTTTTACTATGGTACAACTGTACCAACCATGTTATTATTTTTTCAAACCATGGTTCAACTAGTAATATTGCTGTAAAATGATGGTAATCATGACTATAACCATGTTTTTAAACCTTGGTTGTTGTGAAACCATGGTTAATTTTGTTAGCAACTATGGTTTTACTGCAAATGTTGTGGTAAAACCATGGTTAATTTTCATAAGGGTGCAAATTATCCTATAATGTACTTGACTAATAGTCACATTGGATAAAATAATCTGATAAATGTAATGCAAATGTATCCATTTCATCTGTTCACTGAAAGTGTGTTTAATAAAAAATAAATTTGCAACTGCTATTGAGACTGGTGTACATTGCTTATTTTTTATTTAGGCAATTGGTCGATGGAAAAATTTATTAAAATTAAGATACAATTTATACAAAACGAAATTCACTTTTTAAAAAAAGGCTTTCTACAAAACAAACTTAATGAAGAAAATTAAGTTTAATCATGTCTGACTCACTCTCTGTCTCCCGATGCATCCTATTATGGTGTTCACTTTTCATAATCAACATAGATGGAAAAATAACATAATATTTGAACAAATATGAAACTAAATGCTCTTATTTAATGGCTACAACAAATAGGCCTACATACTCTCTATTTGTACAATTTTTACAAGTTTGTACAAAGTTAATTTTCGAATTAATTTTCAAATGATTGAAAACAAACATACCACTTAAAAAAATATAGTACTGCGGTTTTTCCTAAACAAGAAGCACTTTATCTGCGTAGTAGAGGGTCCGTTTGGAAACAGCTCCCATTCATAAAATCCTTCAGTTTTCGCGTGTTGTTTGTGCACCTGACAACGGTACACGTTGAGCCACAAGGAGCCATTGCTTAATCTGTCAGCATTACTACTTGTCAGTAATCAGTTTCACCCGTTTGTACCGCGACGCGAGCATCCCTTGTGTGCTAGCTTCATTAAGCGTTAGGCTAAACCGGAACTGAGATACCGTCAACAGGAAGTATTGAGTGTCATGGCGACGCCCAATAAGACTCGCGGAATTGTGAAACTTTTTTTTTTTTTTTGGCGCCTTTTTTGACTTAAAGGTTAGTTCGCCCTAGAATGAAAATTAACAGTTTACCCACTGTTGGTTTTACCCATGACGTTTGGCAAAAGAAAAATTTAAATTCAGTAACGTCATGATTGACACCTGTGATTGACAGGTTCTCTGAGCGAAATAGTCACTGAAGCACCAACGGACTTTTTTTCGGGATCTTTGGATGACTGAGCTGATTGTATTTACTTTATTTTAACAAGCCTCTTGGCATACTGCAATCAACAGACATCAAAATTGGAGCAGAACGGAGAAACGGAGCAGATATAGGCCACTTAAAAAAAGTGCAGGGAGAGAAGACGGGAGTGAGGGCGGGCGGGGATTGATTTCGCGGCTTTAATTCCTGCTCACTACTGGGCAGACTCAAGTCACAAGTCAACGCTGGCAGCTTGGCGCCGTCCATCTTTTTTACAATTACTTTTGTAAATTATATTTGACCAAAATAAATGGGACGTCTCGTCTTTGACCCTATTACAGCTGTCATTCCTTTATATTTTTACCCCTTTTAGGAAGTCGTGGAAACGCTATATCATCATGGATAATAAATAAATAAAAAATAGCTAGCTATTTGGAATACAAAAATTATATTAGCCGTCGTGCCCGTCGTCTCCCATTTGCGTGACATGAGCTCCCGCTTCTTTGCGCCTTTTTTGACTTAAAGGTTAGTTCGCCCTAGAATGAAAATTAACAATTTACCCAGTGTTGGTTTTACCCACGATGACGTTTGGTAAAAGACAGATTGAAATTCAATAAGTTATATTATTAGGGAAAATCCCGGCCGTTGGTTTGTGTTCATGTTACTAAATTTAACATAGCAGTTCATTCCGACTCACCCAGGAAAAGCAAACAAGTTGTAAGAAATACAGATAAATAAAAATGAGAATGAAAGATTAGAGATTTAAGATTAACTTACCTCTAAAAATCACTCTCTCGTTGCCCGAATGCTTCGTCCGTCTGTCTGTTTCGCGGTTGAAATCTGTTAATATGCCGCCCTTGAAATCTGTTATGCCGCGCGCTTTGATCTGATTGGCGGTTTGGCAACCAATGATAGGATTGTCTAGGCAACCAGTGGAGAGATTTAAGATGACCAAAAATCAACATTGATTCAATGTTTGTCTTTTCAACACTGAAAAACATTGAATTATCAACATTGATTCAATATTATTTTAACATTGAATTTTCAACATTGTTCCAATATTATTTTAGCATTGATTTTTCAACATTGATCCAATATTATTTAGCATCGAAATTTCAACCTCAACCAAAATGATGATTCTGATGTAATTTCAACATTTAATCAATGTCACCTTGCTATCTGGGAAAGGTGACATATCATGAAAATCTGACTTTTTCTGTGTTTAAGTGCTATAATCGGGTGCCCAGTGCATCATCCAACCCAGAAAACATGAAAAGTGAAACCCAGTAACTTTAAGGTAAGCCTTTCTCTGTAAGCATGTCAAAAAATAAGCCAATCAGATTCCGCTCCCCTTCTGACGTAGGAAGGGGATCTTATTATAATATTACCGCCCTTAATCTGCACGTTTCCACCCAGGGCGCCGCCATTTGGTTTTCGCAAGCGACAACAGTGTAACCAGTTCTAACGCAATGGCAAAAGTTGGAGCAAAGCATGCAAACTGCTCTGTCGTTGCTGCACAGACGAGCACTGAACACTATTTGACCAAATAATGCCACAGCTATTTTACAAAGACCTCAGGGAACTGTGTCAACTTGTGTTAAAGTTAAACATGACGGTACATGCAAGTCAATGAGGTGAATCAGTGTAACTCCACAACAACTACATAAATATATCCACTAACCATTCAGAAATATCCAGGTGCGTCCAAAAGTTCAACCTCTTCCTGAGTCTCTCTGTAAAGATGCACTCGCTACTGGTTATTTCTGAGATTTTGGATGAGTGAGATTATTCGCGTGTTTTGTTATTGCTGGTTTATCCGAAGCTCATGTAAAGGATGACCCTCTTCTGAATGGAGATGAGGAGCGGCAGCTCATTTGCATTTAAAGGGACACACACAAACACAGTGCGTTTTTGCTCACACCCAAAAAGTGTCCATTTTAACATGCTATAAAATCTGTGATCTGTGGGGTATTTTGAGCTGAAATTTCACGGACACATTCTGGGGACACCATAGATTTATATTACATCTTGTGAAAAGGGGCATAATATGTCACCTTTAATGTGTCAAGTGTTGACAAAGAAAGATGCGTCTTTAGCCATTCCTTGAAAATGGCTAAAGTCTCAGCAGCTCGGGTTGAGTTAGGCTGGTCATTCCACCAGCAGTGAACAGTCAAGGTAAATGTGTTTTAAAAATGTTTTAAATGCTATAATCCTACAGAGAAAGAAGGAGATGTATTGTGTCTTTATTGACTATATGTTTTTCATAGATCAGTTATATCAGAATGTTTGTTACTTGGTTTGTTTCATCTGTGAATCTTCAGTGTCTAGTTTTGTGAGAGTTCAGACTGATGATGATCCTGATGAAGAGAGTCATGTTTAACTGCAAAAAAGAAGAAATTATTATTAGTTTTATTGACTTCAACAGTCCTTGTGAAGAAAATGTAACTAGTCAGCATTACTACTAGTATGACACAAAAAGAACCCAGAAAACTCAATATAGTACTGAATGACTTTTTCCAAAATGCAGGTGTTCATTTGTGTGTGACTCTAATACAGCTTGTCAGAGCTTATCTCATAATCCCTGAGCTGTTTATTTCCTTCTAATCAAATTTATTTAAAAAACAAAATCAAAACAAACTACAACAACAGTCCATTGTTCACTGTTCGTAACATTCAGGAACCAGCCCGACAGACATGTGAATGTGAAAGTGTAGAAGGCCTGATATCATGGCACACAACACATGGAGGCCATGAGAGACGGTTACGATGATTCTCAGTGAGGCTGTGCTGAGCTGTAGGGCTCCTTCATCATCCTCACCTGATGAGGGTGTAAGAGGCTCAGGGACTGTTGTGCGATTCCAGCCTCATTATTCACTCCAGGCCTCCACTGACAAATGTCAATAGGGCCAATAGTCCAGTCATTTTATGAAAAAAGGTTTCTAAAGTACTTCTTCCTGCCTCTATGTATTAATGCTCATGGGTAGCCTAAATGGGTTCCATTCAGACCTTAACATTAAGTATTTTACTGTACTGTGTCAACAAGATTCAACAAGATATTTTCACCTGGCTATACCCAATGTTTAGATCTGTTGTGGTATTTATGCAAATTAGCACATACGTAATTAGATTATGCACCGTTTGTCCATGTTAACAAACCATTTAAAAAAACTTGTAATACAATTTTTGTTTGTCTTGATGCAAGTAATCAACTCAGTAATTTTCATGGTGATATCTAAAGGTTAAAATGTTTACCCTGTTCACGCGAGAAAAAGAATGAATAGGCGTATGAATAGGCTATATTTGGGTCTTTTTCGAAACTTTCCCCTAATGGGATTCTTCGGGACTTTTTTTTCCTTACTCAGGACATACTGAGGATACAAAATCAGTTGAGTTTGCTTCTGTTGCAATTTGTTCAAGGTTGACCCCCATTTTGGCTTAAAATGACTGGACTACAAACTGAAGTGAAGAAGCTCCAGCAGTGAGTTGCTCTGAGATAACATGTCAGAGTACATGTGTGCCAAATCTGTCCTGTTTTTCAATGTTCACTATAAATCAGCGTTTATATATACAGTATAGGGTGTAACAGTACATAGAAATCACGTTTCGGCGCATGCTTCGGTTTTGGGGTCACAGTTCGATACAACAGGAAAAAGCAACAAATCCCCAATGCTAAGTTTCTTTTCATCTATTTCGAACAGACAGCAGTGCAAATTACAGTTTGTTCCTTCTAGCAGCATTTAGTCCTCTAGTTGATACAGTACAGCTTCCTGTGTATTAAGCACTAAGCAGTGAACACATTGCATTGTTCATATAGATTTGTAGGGCTGATAAAAAACAAAATGTATTTGGTCACATTCTGCTACAAAACTGAAAAGCATCTATTGTGTTATATGTGTTTACTGGTTATATGTAAAATAGAAACACCACATACGATCAGATCAGCCTCTAATTATATGTGATAGCGGCCACACATTAATATGGTTATCCACTTTCTGCTATCGGAGTAATCTTTAGTTTCTCCATTATTTGACTAATGTTTAACACATTGTATTCTAACTATCTGCTGCTTTATGTTCTAATGTTGGATTTATTCCTTATATACTGTATGGCCCAGTGATATATTTAAAGTTGAGATATAGTACATTCAACTTTACCTGCATACACACAGTATAGTCGCGTAAAGGGATGTAAAGTTTTTGATTGATTGTATCGTACCTGCCCCCTCCCAAGCTAACTGGAAGTGTCACACTTGACCTACTGCTGAGCTTTTTAAAAAAGGGTATATTCGTGGAGTTTATTACATACCTGATAAGTTTGTGGCACGTGTCAATGTGTACCATGTACAATGGGCAAGGAACATGGTAGGTTCGGCGGACCACACAGCCCATTCTTGCGAGTCCTGACAAGATTCCAGCTGAGTCAACACGGTGCATAGAGGACCGCACTCTGGTCCACTGCACTCCATACCCAGCTGCCTCCAGATTTCCTTGCGGTATCCGTGGAAAGGTGATCTCATTTTTATTTCAGATACAAGAGTGTCAAACTCTTGATCAGTGACAGGACTAAACAGGCCTTTGACTGACAAATTCAGCTCTTTCATTCTTTGAAAAATGGCAGCGCGTGAGACGCCCATTATCTTTGATATTTTTGGTACAGAGAATCCAAGCTCAAGTAGGCGACAGACGCGTTCCTCTGAAAGCTGAAAAATGTAGAAAAGAAAAGTCTTCGGCGTCAAGACGCCCTAACAAAACTACACTGACTTCAATATAACAAAAACGTACAGGGTGTGGTACTCTCCTAAACTAGTGTGTCTAATACAATTCAAAATTGTCCTACGTGGTGCACAATGTATGTCGCGCGACTTACTAACCTGCTCCCTCCTTCCCAGCCTCACATGCACCGTGATGACTGAACTAGGATGAACAGTAAAACAAACAAAAACACTTCACAACCACTATGACAATTGATTAATGCAAACGATAGACACACAGAAAACAACAGCGAGCCAAACAAATGCAAATGTCAAAGTGAGCAAAAAGCTGAGGACGTGGAGGAGATACGGGTATTTGAGGAAGGTGGTGTAATGTGATTGGATGGGTGAACCGAGACATCATCATCCTTCAGGAAAACTGACAGGCTGTAGATTGATCCAATGAGCATCTGAAACACACACACACCCACACACAACAACAACAACAACAACAACAAACTACCCACATATCCCTATTACAACACTCTAAATACGTACTCGTACGTAACAGGCCTATTTCAAACATAACCCCATAATGGAAATTAATTTCTGTCACTGGTATAGAAGTATGATAACTGCACAATGTTTATTTCTTTTACATAATTACTTACCCATGCAGTCTGAAGTGGTTCTGGACTACCTGCCATTATTAGGTACGGTACAGCACATTAAACTTCTACGGTACCCAGTAACCAGTCCACGTGGAGAGACTCCAGAGATTTTTATTTTTTATTTTATATTTTATAAAAACTAGTTAAGGCTGGGCCGATCTGATATACGCCGGAAGCCTGTTCCACAGCATGGGCCGGGTTAGGCTCAATCTCCTCTATTCTTTAGTCGCGATCTGGGGACAGATTACAGTCTCTTATCCCCAGACCTCAGATTTCATGTGGGATTGTGTAGATAAGAGTAGCTCAGACAAAAAAGATTTAAAAATATAAAGCAGAATTTTAAACTCAGTTCTAAAATGCACAGGTAGCCAATGCAGAGATTTTAAAGAACTTGACAGAAACTTGACAGAATATGAAGGCTTTTTCCCCCAAAAAATGTAACCGTTTTATTTAAATATGAACATTTTATATTTTGTTCTGTTCTTATTTTGATACACTGGCATCAATTTAAAAAGAAAAAACACATAATTTGTGCGTTCTTTTTGCAACATCAAATGGGAAAAATCAGCTACTGCGTTTTCAAACAAAAAAAATATAGAGAAATGGGTTACGGTGGTCAGAAGAAAGGAAGATTTCAAATACTGACAGTAGCGGTGAGTTTATTTTTTGTAATGCAACTACAAGGTAACATAACACGATGTACAGTATTATAGATGCACATTATATATTAGAATAAATCAATATTTTTCGGAGTAGGTTTGATAAAATAAAATAAAAATCTGTTGGTCAGAAAGCTTCCGGAAATGAAGTAATCGGACCGTTTACTGTTGGGTGTAAGGAACGCACGTGTTCTTCTGCAGAAACGGCATGGCCTTCACTGGGGTTTGTAGTGTCTATATCTCAATATTGTCAAAGTCAAATGTTTAAACGCCTAAACATATCTGTAATTACATGTCAGTATGAAAAATGAAGTCACTTTTTTTTTTTTTTTACCACATTAGCATTATTGAGCTGGGAAAAGAGCGATCTTATCAAAGTGGGAAACAAAGAGGAAACATTTTTCTAGGACCGTTGCATTTGGAGTTGGCAGGTTTATTTTGGTTTCCAGCATTTACATAGAGCTTCAGTAGGCCTTTTCATACCAAAAATAGTTAACCCTGTATCCTTAGCCGTGTTTCCAATGTCAGGCCTAAAGCGAGCGTAGGCATACATGATAGGAAGTGTGTTCGGAGTTGGAAGGAGCATAATATGATCAGATATATGTGTCTGTCTCGTTAATAGATCAAGTGTGCTCCTAATAATTCACAGTAATGTCTGACTGAGCTCTAACCCAGTGGTTCTCAACTCCAGTCCTCGTGACCCACTGCTCTGCACATTTTGTATGTCTCTCTTATTTAACACACCTGAAACAGATCATCAGCTCATTAGGAGAGACTCCATGAACTGAACTGAGTGTGTCAGATAAGAGAGACATACAAAATGTGCAGAGCAGTGGGTCACGAGGACTGGAGTTGAGAACCACTGCTCTAACCTATTTTAGGCCTAATTTTTCCCCCCGAAAAACATGATAGAGATGGTTATAAATGTTGTCCATCTTTTTTTTCTGGTGCTAGTTTAGCATTTCTTTCACAAGTCTTCAAGAATTACACACATTGTTGATCTCTAGAAATATCAGCTGCCCTATTTCTACAGTCAGTTCAGGTTATTTCCATGCTCCAACTACTCCACCTGTCCTCAGCCGTTCCCCAGCTAGTTCATCTTCGAATCCAACCCAACCAACTTCTAAGGCAAAAAGAATGCAGGAACAGCTCACAAGGTCACACTATACTCACTACAAGGTCACTATACATTGTTTTCAAATCCAGGTTGCAAAGTTGATGTACCCAGTTCAGATCATAGAACCTCTACTAATGAGCTGAATAATGTTTATGTATAAATATTATTTTCTCCACTCAAGACAGTTCCCTGGAATTTTCCAGAAAAAAAAGACAGAAATGCCATCATGTTGGTATGATTATGCCATAATGTTGGCATCATTAGTGATGAGGAAGATGTTGATGACACTGAAAATCATACAGAGGATGAATAATTAGGGGTTAGTCTTGTGTAGCTACTTCCTTGACTACATTAATTACGTGCTATCTACTCAATAACCGATCAGACTGTCTGACTTGAAGTGTAAAGCACTTAAACCACAGTTCATTATTTAGTTTTTTTGTGCTCCTTAGGAATATAGATTATACCTAACCTAAATAATAGCACTATGTGAAAAAGCTCATTTAAATAATGGTACATCAGTCTCCCCGAACAGTTATGCAGGAAAATGTCTAAAAAAATATGTACACTCTTACTTCTGTAAGTTGCGTAAAGTCATTAAATCAGTTTAGAGCTGCTTATATCAAAAACGTGACATCCAATTTTCTTTGCATTGTTTATCATAGGATGAGACTTTTTATGCATAATTACTAATTAACTTTGATGCAGTTTAAAAGTTTACTTCACTGTAACCAGTTCCTCAGTTTCATTAGGATTTTTTATGTATTTATAGGTATGCCTGATCTGCCAGGGAGAGTTCTCAACTGATGTGCTAACAGTGCATGCAAGTCTTTGTATTGATAGGTAAATATTCATTTTGCTAATGCAATGCAACATTTTTATCATCCAAAAATGTATGTTTGAGTCACATCAGTTTTTGACATTGAATATTGGACATTCATTTCTGAAGTCGCTGCCATCTAATTGAACAAATTGGTTACTATTTATTGCAGTGAAAGTTACATCAATACCACATTCATTTAAGGTCTTCTCTAGAGTCCATTGTGGAAGAACACCCAGGGATGTCGCAAAATGCAGTTGAAGGAACTTCTCTTGGGCCAAGGTTCTTCAGAGATTCTACAACTGGTAGGTTTTAAAAAAGATCCAAGTATGTCGGTCATAGTACCCAGGGTTTGAAATTACATTTTTCACTCAGCAGATTGGTGGAAACCTTACTTGTCATAATTGTTCATGATTCTCTTTTAGAAAAAATAACCTACCTTAAAGCTAACCACTTCTCAATTGTATAAACCACATAATATTTATGGTGAAACAAAAAGTTGAACTGGCAAAGTTGTTTTCCTCAGCAGGGTGAACAGTTCATTTGTACTGCTCTTGCATTTGTCCAGTATGGAAAACCGAACCATGTCCAAAGAAGGCTAGTCGGCTTTTTTTTCAAGAGATCTGCTGTTAAAATGAGGAGAACCCAAGTCTGACTCTGACTATTAATGTTACTGATGACTTGCCAGAGCAAGACAGTGCAGTAATTTTGTTCTACAAGCAAGAACATGTGAATTGGGGAGCTCTGATGAAGTTCAACTTGAAAGGTAATGATCCACAATGTTCTTAAAGTGATGTTGATATTGTTTTTCAAAACCGTTAAAGACAGAGATGCTGGCAGAACACTGCAGGTATTTTCAAAATATGTTTTTCTGATTGCCGTTGGTAAAGGAGTGACGACATGTCTTTTTATTAATGATGAATAAACTCAAATCTGGATTCAATTTCAACATAGTTTTGTGTTTAAGATTCTGAGATGAGCAAAAAGCTATCTACAAAATTCTAATAATTCATGAGCCTCCACAATTCTAGTGGAGAGTGATCTTTTTACCATGGCTGGCCGGCTCATAGTAGGCGGCTGCATATATGAAAAACACCTAACCCTAAAAAAATTCTCACAAAAGGTTTCTCAGAAACTACTAGAAAAGTGTAATTTTCAAGATGGCGTCCAAGATGGGCAGGAAGCCCTTACAATATCCTAACTCCTTCATTATTTGACCTAGCCAAGTAATCTTGGTGTCTAACCTCATGTTTTCTGGGTCTATGAATCCATTGGACTTGTCTACATTGCACTGACACGATTACATACTTATGGAATACATGATTTTGTGAGATTACTGTAAGATTTTATCTTTGTTTTGGGTGAACCAGAGATGTAAACGATTTAGCCTATGTCATGTAACTCCTACTCAGTACGTGTTTTTGGACAAAAAGCAGACTTGACATACAATGTAAAAGTTATTGCACCCAAAAGTAACTTAAATTGGAGTTGTATAACTTGTATAACAAAGTTTGTTTCTAGAAGAAAATTGCATCATCGTCCACCTTAAGTAAGGCAGATCAATAATATTGTTGAAAATTAAATGTTGTCCAACTAAGCAAGCCAAAAAGGCGAAAGTGGTAGACAGTGGGCCAAGTCTGTTTTTCTCCTTTAGTTTTCGATTTGATAGATCTCCTCCAGGGAACTGGTTCATTTTTTATAACTGGCTATATAAATTGTTGTTGAGCACATTACTGCTTGTTTCCAACGTCAATTGTTGCACATTTATATAACAAATATAAAGTAGATATAATCTCACTAGCTAACCACAAAATGTTAGCCAGAGTAAGAACCAATCAAAGCTTGTGGTGTTACCTTGTTAACTTGAGTTGGCCAATCACGTCATTATTTGAACCGGTGCCCGAAGACCAGGATGTGAACTTGGCATATGTTCGCCGTCAAAATAGCTACCGCTATCAGTATCTGTACAACTAATGTAAGCAAAGTACTGAATGCTACACACGTGGGTAATGTTAAGCTATTTGTCGTTTTAAATGTAGTATACGGAAGTAACTTAGGATCAGCTTTTTTTCTGTGGATACCGCAAGCTAATTATTTATTTAACTGTGTGTTTGGCTTTATTGTTGTAAAGAGTTTAGCAAGGACATATTTGCATTTGTCTTAAAATGTTGACTATGACGTTGAAGTTGGGTTTTTTGTCGTCCAGAAGAAGATAAAATTAAGATTTAACGTTTTTTCCATCGTTCAGCTCTTTCCGTGTAGACTAGCTGTATGAATTTATCTTATTTGAAGTGAAGCTTATGTACTGCGACAGTGTTTCCCAAACATCTCCAGGAGTAAGGTATCTCCATGAAGCAACGTCCAGGTGGGATTTGTTTTGTATAGTTGGCAAACGTTATAGTAAAGCAAACGTTAGATCAGGGGTTTTCAAAGTCTGAGACTGCGTGCCTTCAGACAAAGCATGGGAAATGGCGCGCCCCCCACCACATCTTTAGTTTACTTGGTAAGTTTCGCTCAATTCCTGGATGCCTATGGGATCATAATTAGGGCTGGGACGGTTACCGCATTACCGCAATACCGCGGTCACGTGACGCCTACCTGAACTCGTCACCGTCATCACCAAAAAAAAAAAAAAAAAAAAACCTTGGCCTGCACATGTGTGCACGTTGTGTCTAATTACATGGATTCATTGATTCTAATGACATGGATTGTGTCTAATGACATGTGTCTTACATGGATTCAAGGTTTTCTAAACAAAACTTCATCAAAAGATGGAGCAAATCCGAAAAAATTGTGCCTGCGAGATTTAATTCAATATAAATCAATAAATAATCTATTATAGGCAATTAAACATTTAAGTAGCCTATGTGATTCTGAAATTCAAATTTCATTAAAAGGCTATCGAAAAAGATATCCGTCTGGCAGGCTTACAATCATGGTAGTGTGCGACACTTTGTTAAATTAAATAGCATTCGTTAAATAGCCTTGAACCACACTGAGACCAAAGCGCACACGAGATATATAAATTAATATAAATATGTAAAAATATATAATATAAATAATATAAATATAAATATAAAGTAAAAAACAATCACAGTATTGTGAGCAGCGACACTTTGTTAAATTAAATAGCCTTCGTTAAATAGCCTTGAACCACTGAGACAAAAGCGCACATGAGGGTTGAGGGTTGAGCGGTTTACCGCTATACCGCGGGAATTTGTTGCTTTTCAACCACGGTAAGAAAAAATCCATACCGTCCCAGCCCTAATCATAATTATATTTTTTGATCCCATAGACACTCAACATTTGAGCCAAAATAGCCTAATATTGCTGAACATAACTTCTTACTACACCAAATAGTTATAACTAAAGGTCTGTCCTAAGGCATTTATTAGTTTCTGACTTTCTGACTGATGGGGGGAATACAGTTCCCAAAAACTACTGTGTCTCTGAACTCTCACACATGTAGGCTATTCGGTGATGTAATATTGTTTCACTTCCATTGATCCTCCCCTGAAACTGTTTGGAGCCCCCCTAGGGAGACTTGCCTCACACTTTGAAAACCCCTGAGTTAGATTGTCAACGGCTAACTATGGCTATTTAGTGAATTAACAACACCAGACAAAAATGAACTTGAACCAGATTAACTTTATCAGTGTCATGTTATTTAAAGATGCACTTAGGCCATGGCTGCACGCTCACAATGTTGTGTGTTGCGTCCTTAGACAGCATTGGAGCAGTTCCTACATAGACACATGTCTGTGCATGGTAGCTGGTGCTTTCTACATGTGCAGTTTCCCCCCACACATTGTAATGCTTTGCACTGGCTATGCACAAGCTCCAAGACACTTTTTGGTGCTGGTGGAAGTATCATCCAATGAACTGCATAGAATTCCCCCTCGATCCTCCATCCATGCTGCATTGGGGGAGGTATGTCTGTCAGGCTTTGCAAACTTCTCCTGTAGAACAGAGTAATAGAAAGTATTTTGGTATATATTCCAGTATAAGGTCAGGCAGACATGGACAGTATTTTTGATACATGTATGTAAAATATGTATTTGAAATACAAAATAGTATTTTTGTAATTTGTATTTGATTGGGCCTCATAAAAATGGCTATGTAATGTGTATCAAAATAGTACAGTGTTGAGTATTTTAAAAACGCAGAAAATAATTTACCCAAACCAGGGAGTTGGAACGGTGTGTTGAGCGCTTTGCACATGCTTGTTCAAGACACATGGCAAATGAAAGATGGATCTCTCATTGTTTTTCTCTGATTCAGGCAAGTCCAGGCAACAAGAGTTGCTCCACAACAAATGGATGTGAAATTAACAAAATTTGTGTCTGCTTGGGCAGCATAACCATGCAGGCATTGAAGATTTTTGTTGCTCTCTTTGATTGGAAAACAAAAAAAATTGGTGTATGTTTTTTGACATGGCTACAGTCATCTAGTTTGCTAAAATAATCCCCATTATGATACAGTGCTTCTCAAAGCAGATTTGTAATGTCTTTTTAAGCAGTGAAGAGCTGTCAATTATGATCAAATGTTGCTTTGGAAACATATTTGTAACCATGTCATGGTTGCTGTAATTTGTATTTTTATTTATATACCTTTACAGCTTGAGTATTTTGTATCTTATTTCAAAATACATTTTGATGTATTTTTGCCCATCCCTGAGTAACATTGGAATTCTTGGTATCGCTTGCTCTTACAGTAGTAATTAGTTATTTTTTCTGTACCTGTGTATAGCAGCCTGGTAGTTTGCTCGCTGAATGTGAAGGTGAAGGGAGTCCTTATTTGGAGGAAGACTTCTCTCCAAACATTTCCCTGATTTGAACATTTGCCACCTTGCCTTGTTGACATCTGTTATACCCTTCTGATCATAGAGCTTGCATGTGAATGCTTCCACTGCCTCGCAGAGCTCTGGTGGTACAGTGAAAGCCCATTTTTCTGAATGTAGCACAGTGTTCACGATTAGACAGGAGTGTCTTGACTGTCTTCACCTTTCCTATGCCATACAGGGAACTCACTGTGTCACAGCCAGAGAAGCAATGTAGACCAATCAGCGCATCACACACTTCTTCTAGTTGGTCATGGATCTTTTGATTTTCTTAGAGCATGGCACTCTCCTCCATGTCCAACGATTAACCCTCTGGGGTCTAAGGTGTTTTTGGGGTCCTTGAGATGTTCTGACATGCCCTGACATTTGTGCTTTTTTCAGTTGCTTATAAACATATTAATGGCAAAAAAAAATTACACACTATTTAGCACAAACAGGGCTACCATAATATGTGAGCAACAAGAATGTACATGTCTGCATTTTTGAGAGATTAATGTTTATGCGTGGTTATTGAAAAAACTAAAAACTAAAGTTTCTGAAATAAGGCCATAAAACATACTAAATATGTGCCAATAAGACTTTTGTCTAATGGATGTCATTGCCTAGTGTTTTTTCTTCAAAATGATGTGAAAATCACCCTGCCTAATCATTCACATAACACAATACATTGATTTGAATTTTGCAAAGCACTTTCTGTTTGGAAAGGCAATATGCGGAGTGGGCGTCACAGATCATGCATATTTAGTGGTTCACACCTTAGGAGACAATGGGGCCTGCATACTTAATTAGCCATTCATTCAGGTGAGTCACTGAGCCACAAGAATGCAAGAGCAACAGTTGGAAGCATCTCAATTCTTTTTTATTTTTCCACATATTGTGCTTGCAATTTGGCCTATAATATCCAAGGAAAACATGTCTAGTAATTGTGCAGTTAATTCTCATACTGTATTTTCAGTTTTGGAATATTTATCCTCTCCCCAAATTTGTCACTAATAAAACACAATAAAAATTATTTAAAGAAAAGGCTTATATTTACCTTTTAATAGTTTGTTTACATCTACCTTGTAAATATATTTTTTTATTAAAAAGGTTACAATTACAACAACAATTCAAGTGTAATCTTTCTTTGTAAAAACTAAAGTATACATTTTATCATACATATT
Organism: Abramis brama; assembly: GCF_963993115.1. NCBI lineage: Eukaryota > Metazoa > Chordata > Actinopteri > Cypriniformes > Leuciscidae > Abramis > Abramis brama. Next base: position 14,679,787 of record NC_139966.1, read on the forward strand.
TCAAAGTTAAGGATTTGATTGATTATTTGATTACTTTATTTTTGACAAAACATACTATATTTAACATGAGCAAATATTGGCAAACAAAAGCTTATTTGAGTTGGCAGATATTTTACAGTAAAAATGTATAATCTATCCAAAACTAATCAACGAAATGTTGTCTTTCATATGTCTGTAACATAGGTCTTTCATTTTTATTATAAGAAATATAAATGTTAATTTGCAGTTTAATACGTTGCTTATACAAATACATTTTATTTCAACATATTTCAGTCGATTTTTACTCAGTATAGCAATACAGTTTGCTAAAACCGAAACATTCATTCACAAACAGAAACGCCTGACTGTAACGTTGTTTTTATGAAATATTAGGGCATATAAATGTTAATTTTCAGTTTAATACGTTGCTTATACAAATAGCCTACATTTTATTTCAACATATTTCTGTCGATTTTTACTCAGCTCAGTATAGCAATACAGTTTGCTAAAACATCATCATTCATTCACACAGAGACGCAATTTAAATTTAAACTGTCTTTTTGCGAGCTGTGATAAACAGCGCGCATCTCTGCGGCTGCCGTTCATTCATTCACAGAAACGCGATTAACTTGAGAAGGAAAAAAAACTTACTACATATTCGGATCCTCTCTCCTGCAATACCCGCACTGTCTCTGAGGTAGATTTTCCATTATTATTATTCCTCACAGCGCTGCCAGATGGTGTAAACACGTAGGCTACAATGATATGATTAAACTTGTGTTTCCTCGAGCTGATATGGGGGCGTTCACAGGTTTGCCTCAGTAATTTGCGTTTGAATAGCGCGCGCTCTCCGTGGGCGGAGTCACATTACCTTTGAATGAGCTCTAATTAGCTCGACTGGAATCGCTCTCTTTTAATACAGATTTCACAAGATGAGAATATTTGTTTTTTATATAAATTACCTCATTTTAAAGAAGAGAATTCAAGCTTCATGCCTGTGTGACTGTATGCCTGTTTGACTCAGTATTCGCTGAGTTATTGTTCATTTTCGGACGTGTTTCAGAATGGTCTTCACTGACAGAGAGAAGGCAGAACTCGCATCACGTTTATTTTTCTTTATTTGGCAAAAAGCACAACAGTTTGTTTTTATTGTGAGTATACACAAAAATAATACACATTTAACAGAATCGATTGATGTATGAAACTTGCTTGTAATATCAAAGTCAACAGAGCAAAATTAATTTCTTTTGAACTGAACTGAAAAAAATCCAGCAAAACGCGCGGGCGCGTTTGTCGACCTCAGAGGGTTAAAGTGAGGTCATCCATCAGATCATTTCCGGATTTGCACCATCTCTCAAAGAAAAACTGTAGGAGATTTTCTTTGTTTTCACCACATGCCAAGAACTTTACCCATTGCTTTGGTGTCCTTTGTTCTTCAGAATATATTTTGGTGACTTGAGAGCCCTTCACAGCACGTCGATCTCGTTCTGCATTCTTGATGCTCATGGTTTTGTAGGTGTCCGTTACAAAATGCACTACCTTGGACTTGCTTGCTTTTGCCACACTGACAATCAACCTCAGAGCACTGTCTGCAAACATCCCAAATGTTGCTTGGGGTTTCATGACTTACACAAGTGCCATAGCATCCCACACCCAAGTTGAACCCTCTGGAATGTTATCCACTGTTGCCGGTGGGTTGACCTCTGCTTCCAGAAAGTGCATCAGCTTTGCTTTGTCGGTGCCAGTGATGCGGGTAAGGGCCCTAAACTATATACAAGCATCTCACTCATGTCAATCGGTCTGGAGGTTCCAATTACAATTAGTCTGGCGAACAGTCTGCTTTTAGGGCTATCTCTCTGCCTCTTGCTTTTGTCACAGTTTTAGTTGCAGTGTCTTTGAAGGTCTTGAGCTTCATTTTTTTTTCATTGGCTCATCGATTCCTGCCTCATCAGTTTGTAGCCTCTTTTCACAAGAATCTAAGAAGGCTTTCTCACCTCTCTCTTTTGCTTCATGCAGATCTGTGAAAATGGGCTCTGATGCTACATGACCTGATGTGATGTGGTAAAGGACCTCTCTATCTATGGAAGGATCAAATGGATTAATCATGTTCTGAATGGTGGACATGATATTTTTACATCCTTCTTGTCACATTCTCCTCGTGCATCATCTAGTTCCACTCGTTGCCTTGTTGTGGGGTTGTGTCCAGCCATGTCTCTGCACCCCATAGTGATGGCTGCGCGCTCATGTTGTGTGAGTGTCCATCTATGAACTGCACTTTTGTTGAGTGAAAACCCAGTTAGTCCACCTTTTGTTTTGGAGTCACGGTTTGCTGTCTCTGGGCAACAAAATCTCCTGATTGGAGCTGGTGGTTTATGCTTGGATGAGTGTCCCCTAAACTGATCATCTCCATCCAGTACGTTGATAGGTATCGGGCATAGTTGATCCTGTCATAAGAGAAGAACCATGGCAAAATGGAACGGACACTTGACAGATGGAGACTCCAATTTGCCTCTCGCGTTCCTATGATGAAGAGGAGAAGGTCCTCAACCATCGATATGTATGCGCTCCAAAAGTGGAATGTCTTGTTGGTGCTGTTGTCTTTGATAAAATTTCCATACCCTCTCATAACTGTCAAGAAGTTCTCAGACATTACCAAAACATCAAAGTCTTCACCAGGGATGGCTGTCTGCAGATCAGCAGCTATCTTCATAGCAGATTCACGGTAGTCTTCTGAAAGCTTGTCAAGGTATGCCTGCCAGCGGAGTCTTTGAAGTGCCTCACACATTAACTTGTGGGTACGCATGCTTCTGTTGTACTGATGTCCAGTTATGACTCCTTCTATAGATCCTGCAGCAACAACTTCAGCTTCAAGGATGACATCTTGAAATCCTGCGTCCCCAAAGCGCTTCCCAATACAGGACAGGTATGCCATGGCTGTATGAAATTCCCCCATTCTCAGGACTAGTCGTTCCATAAATGTGGTGTTCATCCAACGAATTTATTGTGCTTTTGCATATATGGCCTGATCCATTACCAACACAATTTCATTCAGCTCCAGTTTGTCTGCTATTTCTATTGAACGAGTGAGGATGGTGTGTACTGTCTAGGTCTGTTGGACTGGCGTCAATGACGGGCAGGTAACCAATGTTAGACTGCTGTGGAATTGTACCTCTCTGTAGCAGTGTATTGTGACCAGTCCATCCAGGTGAAACACTGCCATGGACTTTTTGAGTCTTCATGAAAAAGTAGGCACCATCCAGTCTTCATACAGAGTCCTGTGTATACATGTATTTCTCGTGTCCCAGTTCAACTTCTGATCCAAAAGGTTTTGGACCGGTCCTCTTTCCTCTAATGTAGGTGTCAATATGAGCGTGAGGTGGTTGAAGAGACCTTTTCCTTGTTCTCTGCAGAGATACTGTCTCAGAAGTAGACACACCACAGGTAATTGGCCTCTGAATTACAATACCATTTGTGTTATGTGTTGTTCCCTTTCCAGATAGTGTTTCTTCACCAAAGTTGTTGTTGTCCCATACAAGAGTTGCTTGAACTTGAACTGTAATGTTTGGTGGGATGTATGTATCACCTCTTTTGCAATTGCAGCTCTGCTAGAGCGGTGTCATGTTCCAGTACTTGTGAGTTGGAGGAACAGTGCCCTAGACCATTCAGTATTCCTATCAGCTGAGCTGATCCTGTCGTATGTCGTACAGCCATGGCTAAGGAGGAATGCTTTGGCATGAGCCAGGGTCCTCTCATTGCAAGATTCATGATATCCTGACACAATGACACAATCTTCTGATTGTTCTCCACACTAACATTGGCACACAAACCATCAGTTCTAAATTCTGTAGTCATACCTGTTGTCCAAGCCAGGACATTGTATAATTCATCTGGTACCAGATTTGAGGCAGTGTCCATCTGAAGGTCTTGCGCTGTGGGTGGCCATGGCAGTTTAGGAGTAGTTTTGCACTGGGCCTCTATAATCTCCCTGAGTGACATGGCTGCATGATACAGAAGTCTTTTGTTCCTTGCCCTGCTCCAACATGACTTGGTTCTGTGTCATCTTCTGTGTCATCTTCACTATGGTCTGATGATGATGGCTGTGTAGCTTCATCATGGATTACTTTATCAGCAGTTAACCCCCTGAGGTCGGCTATCGTGCCGGCGTGATAGGCTCGTTTTTCTTTTCTTAGTGCAAAAGAGACTCAAAATACTCTGTTGATTTTGATCTTACATACTTGTGTTATACATCATTCGATCCTGTTAAGTGTTTTTATTGTGAAAGTGTTGTGCTTTTCGCCAAATAAAGAAAAATAAACATGATGTGAGTTCTGCCTTCTCTCTGTCAGTGAAGTCCATTCTGAAACGCGTCCGAAAATGAACTGTATGAATGATCCGCCCCCGGCGCTATTCACATGGTAAATAGTTTAGGTGATCTATGCATCGCACACGCCCCCCGATCAATGCCATAAAAACACGAAGTTTCTTCATCAGATTCACTGATAGTTCATCGCATTTTGAGAATGGCACGCTACTCCGGTAAAGACGCCCTTCAGATGATTCTGGACCACGAGGAAGAATTCACCTTTTCCTCAGAGGAAGATTGTAACTCGGACGACGAACGGCAGCATTTTCAAGAGCGAATTGATCCCGCCGAGGATACAAGTTCGGAGTAAGTTGTTTACTGTTATATAATTCCTTTTCTGATAATATAGAACTCATATGAATTTTCAGACTATATTTTGCCTAGTTTTGGCTAGCTTTTGACACCTTACAGGAACGATTGCCTTACAATATCCCTAACAATCGTGTATATGCTCAAGTGTAAACTTTTTTAAATGTGATATTGCTCTTTAAACATATTTGTATGTTAAATATATTTCAATCAGTTTTGAATAGCTTATGACACTGATTATCATGCTAAAATACTGCCTTATGCGTAATGTAGTTTGTTTGCGAATATCTGCTTAAGTTATATAATGTGATTTAGTGCAAATATATTTCAGCCTCCGGTAAAATATGTGATACTGTCTAAATACATTATATTTTTATATAAATGTTCGGTTTTGGTTAGCCTTTGACTCTGCTTATCATGCTTCAATACTGCCTTATGCAACAACAGATATATACATTGTGTGTCCATAACCATCAATTGCTCATCAGTTTACTTTGAATAATGTATGCTAACAGTTTTATTTTGTTGTTGTTTTTTAGGAATGTGTCTGCATCAAGCTCTCCTTCTCCAGCACCTCACAGAGGGGCATGCAGGTGTCGTTCAGTTCTCAGTGCAATCGAGAATCATACTGAGTAAGTGCATAGACGTAATATTTTACAGATGAAATGTAGCCTAATTGTGTTTACGTCGTCATAATATAAAAGTAGCCTACCTATTCTTGTGTGAAATGACAAAAAACGTTGTCTTTTTTTATCCATGGCCATTAGTGATTGATAATGATAATACAATTTCTTTAATTGTGTTATCAGCATGCTCACGTGTTTTTTTTTTGTTTGTTTTTTACAGATGTGACAAATAACTTTGTCGAAGAGATAACTGTCCCGAAGAGAGCCAAGGCTAACCAGCAGGCAAACAACAGGCAGTCAACTCTGTCATGGAAAACAGAGACTGATGTTGACATGAGTCACCCAGATGCAGATATGGATAATGACAGAAAGAGGGGCACAACTAAACATGACCGTCTTTTCAGGGTCAAACCTCTCATGGACACTATTCGTCATGCTTGTAAAGCCATCTATCATCCTAAAAGAAACTTAGCTGTGGATGAAAGAATGGTGGCATACAAAGCACACACAGGTATGACGCAGTCCATGAAAAGCCAAGCCAACCAGATGGGGTTTCAAGTTGTTTGTTCTTGCAGACTCATCGAATGGATACACTGTGGACTTTTCTGTGTACACAGGAAAGAACAACTTTCCCACAGGCCATGGACTGTCATATGATGCTGTAACATCTCTTTTAGATCTCACATTTTTGGGTTCTGGGTACCATGTGTACATGGACAATTTTTATACAAGTCCAAAGCTCCTAAAAGACTTGTTTGCAATGAAGTTTGGTGCATGTGGGACTTACAGGGACAACAGGAAGGACTGCCCTCAGAATGCAGCTAATTCACTCTCTAAACTAAAAAATCTGCCAGGGGATCCATCAGGTGGATTCGGGATGGACCTCTTGTATTTGTGAAGTGGATGGACACATGAGAGGTATCTGTCTGTTCTACCATCCATCCTGCTTATACAGGAGACACTGCGCAGAGGAGGGTGAAAACACAAGATACATGGAGGACAAAGACATTTCCATGACCTGTGACATACAACATACAACATACAACAAACACATGGGGGGTGTTGACCTGTCTGATCAGCTGTTACAGTACTACACAACACAGCACAAAACTATGAAGTGGTACAGAAAGATTTTTCTACACTTCTTGGACATTGCTTCCACCAACTCTTTCATTGTGCACAAATAGCTACATGGTAACTTGTCCCATAAAGAGTTTATGGAGCAACTTATAACAGAGCTCTGTGGTGTGTCACAGAAAACGGCACCAAAACGGACCAATAGTGACCATGTACCGGTTCCAGGAGCTGAGCTGACATCAGATGACAGGGATGTTGCCACAGTTGGCCGCCGCAATTGTGTGCATTGCACAGCAGTGCATGGTAAAAGACAATTAACACCATGGAAATGCCAGGCATGCAATGTTCACTTATGTCTTCAATGGGGGTTATGCGCAACATTCTTCCGGGTTCTACAAAACGGGATTAACTACTTCCGACCATCAGCTACTGAGGTAAACACAGCGTAGTAATGGCGACCTTCTATAGCCGGTGTTTACAGGAGCTGCCCCTAATTTCAATTTCCGATGGATACTGTATTGTCAAACGGACGTCCAGAGCCCCGAGTACTCTGCTAGACAAGGGATTTAAGTTTTATGCCTCCTCATTTATTCATAATTTAAAGGTAGGCTATGTAGTATATGTAGCTTTTGCCAATGGCACCTGATATAGTTTTAGGTAACTATCAGTAAACAGTTAGTTAGTTTAGACTTTTATTTTGCTATCAGTAGTTAGCCTTTTATTTTTGCTCACAGACGATTAAAACAATCAAATGAAGACTGCATTTTAGCGATGGGGTTATAGTACCAACAGTATAATTACTACGATGTCCTGTGTGTTTATGCTGGTCAAACCTTCAATTATGTATTATTGACCCGCGGCGCCCCTTCCCGTTCCCGTCCGAGGTCTCAGTGTGGCCGGGTGTGCTCGGTCCCTCTCGCCCGCCGTTCAGCAGGCTCCCTCAGGGGGCCGGGTCCCTGGTCTCGCTGGCGCCGAGGTGGGCTCTCCGGGGATCAGGGGAATCCGACTGTTTAATTAAAACAAAGCATTGCGAAGGCCCGCGGCGGGTGTTGACGCGATGTGATTTCTGACCAGTGCTCTGAATGTCAAAGTGAAGAAATTCAATGAAGCGCGGGTAAATGGCAGGAGTAACGTTAACTATGACTCTCTTAATTTTCCTCGACACAGAAACAAAAACTGCTGTTCGGATGTTCCCTTTTCTGATATTTCAACATTCATGACATTTTAATTAAAACAAATACACTGAAGTTTGATCAGAAATAAGAATTTTATTATAATAAGCGAAAATTAACAGTTACCTCAGCGATCACCTACCGCTGCAGATGTGTACGGAAGTGAAAAGTGGAAATGTTTAGATCTGTTTTCCGGTTCGAACGCTGGGCGCTCCGCATAACCCCTATTGAACAGGAACTGTTTTCAAGAGTGGCATAAAGATGTGTGACTGTGTTCAGATGTGTGTGCTCTGCTGACCACCTTCCACTAACCATCAGCCCTCAGAAATCATTCTGATTATGATGATTATTTTTTTAAATCAATGTTGGAAACCGTTGTGCTGCTTAATATTTTTTTTATAACCTGTAATAGTTTTTTCAGGATTCTGTGAATAATTTTTTTTTTTTATAAAAAAACAACAAAAGTTTGGTCTTTTTTTCTTTCTTTTTTGGAAAGGATGTATTAAGTGATAGTAATAACTTTAAGTCTTTCCATTGTTTTCTATTTTAAATAAATGCTGTTATTTTTAACTTTTTATTCATCAGTGAATCATTCTTAGTTCATTATTCTTTGTTCAGGCTGCCTCACAGCACCTTGATGGGCCATTAGCCATTGGGGGAGTGTCTTTAGTCACACCCCCGGTGTGAATCACATTAATATTCATGGTCATTAACACTCCCATGCATACAGCAGTGCCGACACAAAAATTGACATGCAAAATTAAAATCGTTATATTGTTGTTTGTGAAAGAGTGGTCAGAATGATTTTCACATTATTTTGTAAAAAAAATTCTAGCCTACAAGAATAGTAATTCAAAAGTCTTGTGGACAACTATTCAGTATGTGTTAAATGGCCTTAGTACGTTTTGGGAAAAACATTGTCACCGCAATAACCACGCATTATTTTTTTTTCTATAAAATGCAAACATGTACATCCATTTTGCTCACATATTATTGTAGCAGAGTTTGTGCTGAATACAGCAAAATTACATGTTGGCCAATGGTATGTTGTAAGTAGCTGAAATAAGCACAAATGTCAGGGCATGTCAAAACATCTCAAGGGCCCCAAAAACACCTCAGACCCCAGAGGGTTAATGACTTAGCATCATTCCAGGGAGTCTGTGTGGGGTTCTCTGTCTCTCTTGCTCTTTTTTACGTAACAAAAAAGAAAATGAAATATTTATTAATGACAGAAATCAAACACAAATTATTTTCTCACATAATGACCATTATGACATAAAAAAAAAAACTCCTGTCTGTACTGGATGCAGTTAGAAACAATGAGTAGCTTACCTCAACCTGCATGTAAGTTACAGACAATATTAAAATAATCCAGTTTGATGCGTTCATTTAGACTGAATTTTGGCCGTTAAATGACATCTACAGTGAGGAAAATAAGTATTTGAACACCCTGCTATTTTGCAAGTTCTCCCACTTGGAAATCATGGAGGGGTCTGAAATTGTCATCGTAGGTGCATGTCCACTGTGAGAGACATAATCCCCCCCAAAAAAATCCAGAAATCACAATATATGATTTTTTAACTATTTATTTGTATGATACAGCTGCAAATAAGTATTTGAACACCTGTCTATCAGCTAGAATTCTGACCCTCAAAGACCTGTTAGTCTGCCTTTAAAATGTCCACCTCCACTCCATTTATTATCCTAAATTAGATACACCTGTTTGAGGTCGTTAGCTGCATAAAGACACCTGTCCACCCCATACAATCAGTAAGAATCCAACTACTAACATGGCCAAGACCAAAGAGCTGTCCAAAGACACTAGAGACAAAATTGTACAGCTGGAAAGGGCTACGGGGAAATTGCCAAGCAGCTTGGTGAAAAAAGGTCCACTGTTGGAGCAATCATTAGAAAATGGAAGAAGCTAAACATGACTGTCAGTCTCCCTCGGACTGGGGCTCCATGCAAGATCTCACCTCGTGGGGTCTCAATGATCCTAAGAAAGGTGAGAAATCAGCCCAGAACTACACAGGAGGAGCTGGTCAATGACCTGAAAAGAGCTGGGACCACCGTTTCCAAGGTTACTGTTGGTAATACACTAAGACGTCATGGTTTGAAATCATGCATGGCACGGAAGGTTCCCCTGCTTAAACCAGCACATGTCAAGGCCCGTCTTAAGTTTGCCAATGACCATTTGGATGATCCAGAGGAGTCATGGGAGAAAGTCATGTGGTCAGATGAGACCAAAATAGAACTTTTTGGTCATAATTCCACTAAACGTGTTTGGAGGAAGAAGAATGATGAGTACCATCCCAAGAACACCATCCCTAGTGTGAAGCATGGGGGTGGTAGCATCATGCTTTGGGGGTGTTTTTCTGCACATGGGACAGGGCGACTGCACTGTATTAAGAAGAGGATGACCGGGGCCATGTATTGCGAGATTTTGGGGAACAACCTCCTTCCCTCAGTTAGAGCATTGAAGATGGGTCGAGGCTGGGTCTTCCAACATGACAATGACCCGAAGCACACAGCCAGGATAACCAAGGAGTGGCTCTGTAAGAAGCATATCAAGGTTCTGGCGTGGCCTAGCCAGTCTCCAGACCTAAACCCAATAGAGAATCTTTGGAGGGAGCTCAAACTCCGTGTTTCTCAGCGACAGCCCAGAAACCTGACTGATCTAGAGAAGATCTGTGTGGAGGAGTGGGCCAAAATCCCTCCTGCAGTGTGTGCAAACCTGGTGAAAAACTACAGGAAACGTTTGACCTCTGTAATTGCAAACAAAGGCTACTGTACCAAATATTAACATTGATTTTCTCAGGTGTTCAAATACTTATTTGCAGCTGTATCATACAAATAAATAGTTAAAAAATCATACATTGTGATTTCTGGATTTTTTTTTTTAGATTATGTGTCTCACAGTGGACATGCACCTACGATGATAATTTCAGACCCCTCCATGATTTCTAAGTGGGAGAACTTGCAAAATAGCAGGGTGTTCAAATACTTATTTTCCTCACTGTATAGATACAGACTTTGTTATTCCCATCATGAAGGGCAATTTATTTGAGAAGCTTGCACACACACACACACACACACACAAATCTATCGTATCTAATGTATGTAATCAAGTGGTGGTAATACAGAACTATAGGTAATTTGGGTAAATGTTCTGTAGTGTTAGTGTCATTTATTGGTATATGGCATATTTTAATATATATATACTGTATATATCACAGTATATATGTATATCCACATGCATTGTGTGCATCCTACAGAGCCAGGGCCCTCTCAGGTAGAAGGAGGAAGAAGTGTGGAAGGAAAGGTAGAAGGGAAAGAAAGTTACAGTGATGATGAGGATGAGAGATGCATGGTGGAAGAAGGCAGAAGTCATAGGCAGGATGTTGACCCAGGTCAGTGGCCAGTGGATTTGACTGACAGGGACAGGGAGGCTTTTGTGAGGGAACTGTCCACCAGAGATGATGATGATGATGATGTACTACTGCCACAGGATTCTGAGGGAAAACCATTCCCAGAATACTTATTGTACAGCAAGGCAGCCAATGGGAGGGAAAAAGTGAAGAGAGACTGGGTAATTTATAGCAAATCTTCTAATGCGCTGTATTGCATCCCATGTGTGCTTTTCTCTCATTTACAAAAAAAGACCTTCTCTTAGTGCACTGAACAGCCAAAAGGGATATAAAATGTCTGATGTAAAGTGGTGTAGGATGTATGATAAATTCACTGTTCATGAGAAGAATACGGCACATAGAGACTGCTATTTGAAATGGAAGAACTTGCAACAGTCAGTAATGGCTGTTAGTGGCATTGACTCTCAGTTGCAAAAGCAGATCCAAACAGAAACTGAGGAAAATAGAGCTCTCCTGCAGAGAATCCTGGATGTAACACTGCACTTGGCATCAAGGAATTTACCTTTCAGGGGTAAAACCAAAGACCTAGATGATACCCATAATGGAAATTTCTTAGGCACACTAGAGGTTTCGTCTCATTACGATCCACTGCTTAATGAGCACTTGCAAAAAAAAAAAAAAAAAAACCGGAACCAGGCTGACGCATTATCTGAGCTCTGACATTCAGAATGAATTTATTGATTTATGTGGCAGAAGAATTTTGAAAACAATTTTAAAGGAAAGGAAAGATGCTATTTATTTTTCAGTCATCTGTGATGCTACACCAGACATTTCCCACACTGAGCAGAATGTGGTGCTCATCAGATATGTGAGGTATAACAAAGAAACAGACGACTGGGAGATCACGGAAAGGTTCTTAGAATTTAAGGACTTTCACAAAAAAACAGGAAGTGAGAAGTGAAATTATTGAAAATGTGCTTGATGACAAAGGGATAGACATTGCGACTGCAGAGGTCAAGGATATGACAACGGGGAAAACATGTCAGGAAGGGTCAAGGGAGTCCAAGCCCAGATATGAAAGAAAAATCATCTAGTTACATTTTTACCCTGTGTCTCCCACACCTTAAATCTTGAAGGTGTGCATGCTGCACAGACAAGCCCAGAAGTAGCAACATTCTTTGGCTGCATCAATCGCCTTTACTCACTTTTTAGTGCCAGCCCAGAACGCTGGGCCATCTACAAAGAGAAAACAGGTTGTTCTTTGCATCGCCTCCCTGGAGTGCAAGAATCATGGCTGTTAAACCTGTAGCACAACACCTTCCTTCTGTCATTGAGGCCCTTGACAGTATACTCACGACATGTAGTCTTCACCAGCGAGGCCAGATCAGAGGCTAGTGGTCTGAAGAACTACTTCATGTCGTTCAATGCTATTGTCCTACTCACTGTCTGGCTCAAAGTACTGCAGTGCATTGATGACAGGAATGTGGTTATCCAGTCTGGAAAAATCTCTCTTGACACAGAGGCATCCAATATCAATGCCTTAAAAAAAAGAGATGCTGGCTCTTAGAGATGGATGGGAGTCACTCCTGTCTGAGGCAACACTGATTGCAACACAAATAGATGTTGCACCTCAGTTTAGCAAGGAACACAGTCGGCAAAAGAAAAGGAAGAGATTCCATGATGAGACCTCTCAAGAGGAGACAGCTCATGACAGTGCAGTAACAGTGTTTCGGGACACAGTGTTTTTTACTGCTATGGACAGCATCATAAGTGATCTGGACACCAGGGTCCGCACCACTGCAGAAATAGTTGAGGGATTCTCTGCTGTTTTAAAAGTTGGGCAGATTCGTGAGGATAAAGTCCCTTCTGTGTGCCAACCACTTGTCAAGAAATATTACAGAGATCTCACGTCCGAGTTTGAAAATGAAATTAGACACCTGAACACAGTATATGCTGCCACTTTCCCTCCTAACTTGTCCCCTCTTGGTCTCCTGAATGCAATTAACAAGATGCAGCTACATAGCATTTTTGGAGAAGTCTGCATTGTTTTACGTATATTTTGTACATTGCCTGTGACTGTTGCTGGTGGGGAGAGAGCTTTCAGTAAGCTAAAACTGATAAAAAACTATTTGAGGTCCACTATGTCTCAGGACAGGCTTTGCAGTCTTGCCATGTTGTCCATTGAAAGTCAGTTGGCTAGAAAGCTAGACTTCAAAGACTTGATCAATGACTTTGCTAGCAAGAAGGCTCGGTGCTGGGCTCTTGGTGAGTCAGGCTGAGGAAGGTCTAATGATAGCTCTCAAATGGCATGGCTATGGAGATATGGAATATTACTAAGAGTAGGTCTGAAAGGCGTTGTGAATAACTTTTAAGAGAAAACTCCTAGCTAAAATCTTTTAGTGCGATTTAGGAGTAATCCTAGTGGTAAAATAAAATGCTTTGTGAATACGGCCCCAGAACAAAAAAAAAGAGAAGAGCTGGCAAAAAAAAATTTTTGGCAGAATTTTAGAAGTTGACAGCCTCATCATCTTTAGAATTTTTTTTTTTTTTTACGTTTGTTCACAAGTTTTCTAAGACGGTAAATCTCCACATCTTGAAAGGCTCCCTCTTTCATTAGATACCTTACATCATTGATGAATTGTTTACAATCAGGGAAAAAATGCTCAACTTTGCACTCCTTTCAATCCCTTTGTTTCTTGCAGAAATCTACTAATGTCATCAGCCTTATACAAACAAACCAAGTTTTCACTTTGAGAACTTATGGACAGATTTGAACCCTGAGACACGTTTGAATCAGAGGAATCCCTATCACTGTCTGAACCCACATTCTCATTACCAACCTCATCTTTCTTTACTTGTTTAAAAGCTTTTCCACAGCTTTTTTTCTTTCTTTTAACTGGGACCTTGAAAACAGATTTAGCTTCCATTTCAAAATTAACATCATCTTCCACATCAATTTCATCAGCCTCCGTTACACAAACGTTTTCAAAATGTTCAGCCTGCTCATCAGACATCGAGGGAACATCACTTTTACTAGGCTCGGTAACGATCTCAAGTGTATCAGGGTTATTCTCGACAGACACAACTGTGATCGGCTCGGGCTCAATCTCACCGGCTTCCACCACAGACATACCGGCAGTGTCTGTATCACTCGCGATCTCAACCGGAGGAACAACAGAAAACGCCAGTCCCGTGCTTGTGCTCGCACCTGCACTGTCCTTTTTACTAGGACAATCACGAACTAGATGTCCGATTCTACCACAACTAAAACATTTAATTGTAGTGTCAGATGTTGCAAACACTGTGTAATCGAACCCATCAATTTTGAACTTATAAACCAGATCGATCTCATCAATTCCATTTTTCAGAACCATGAAAACTTGTCTTCTGAATGAGACTAGATGCTTCACTAAAGGTGACTTGCACCCGAGAGGGATTTTCTTTATAGGGGAAACCAGTTTTCCATACCTAGATAACTCTTGCATCAGTATTTCATCTTTAATAAACAGAGGTACGTTGGACAATATGATTTTTTTTTGACGGGGTACTCAAAGGTAAAACAGTCATGAGGGAACCATTCAACACAACGCCGCTTTGTACAACGTCATTTGCCTTTTCAACTGTTTTAAAAAAAAGAACAATTGCACTGTTCATTCGCGATGCCGAGACAATTTGATCATGTCCCACAATCTCTCCCACCGCTAAACAACACTGCTCCACATTAATTCTAGACTCAACCTTCACTCCATGGCGGCGGGTTAAGTCTTTAAAGGCAGTAACTGTATTGCAGTAATGTCTATTAATTTACTTGTTTAGTTGATGTTTTTTAGTTAAGTTTTTGCACACAACGTATTTGCAATTTAAATGCACAGTCTAATGCTGTCTCGAGTTCGACACTCTTTTTTATGTCTTTGTACTAACAGCTTACAACTTGAGTAAAATATGCTTGAGAAATTTAAGGCAATCTGTTTCCACAAGATTTCTAAGTAAACTCAACTAATTACTTTTCATTTACAGTGTATAAAAGTAGTGTCACATATATTAAATATATGAAAAGAGGAAATTCCTTATGTATTATTCAATACAATATATTAATTATACATTAAAATTTAATAACAATCAATATTGAACATAAATATGAAATATATTTTCTTTCCGTAAGGCTATTTTCTGTCATGACTAATCCCAACATTCCCTTCTTAACTTCCTCAATAAGATGGACATTTCAAGTCTCATCTATCCCTCAAACGCTGATTATTGACTTCTGTTGTAAAAAAATGAAAAATGAAAAAACCAAGCTGGTTATTAATGTTGCAAGATGGCTTGATTTAGTATTTCATATTTCTAGGGTATTCCTCTCAAATCGGAGTCACTGGAGCTTTGTTATTTTGTGGAACCTGAAAAAACATGTTTAAAACACAATTTTTATACTATTGTTTATTTTATTAAGATATTTTGTAACAAAAATTACATATTTTGTATGAGGCATATGAATATTTAAAGTAATATACAGTAGAATGGGTCCTTATAGAAGAAACAGCTTTCTATGCTCTACAAACAAAATAACAAAATAACAAAAATTCATAACTTAACAACCATGATTCCATTCAATGTAAATTAATTTATATCCCTTCACCATGCACACATGAAATAGTTTTTAGCCTTTTATTTTTATTTACAAATATTTAAGTTTGATTATTCAGAGGAATTAGTCAAAATATGCCTTTCACCCTCCATCAAGAAAAAGTTTTTAAAAAGACTGAATAAAATAGTTTGAGCTTTACATCTATAGTATTAACAGCTATAAAAGAAGACACTCGCATAACATGTTTTCACAGAGGAATGGTCATCTAATGAAGGCTTTCTGAGCTTGACAAAAAAAAATTAATAAAAAAATAACTATAAATATAAAAAGAATAATAGTTACAGTTAAATATAATTGAAGTTTGACAGTTTCATTAATTATTTGAGCTGATACATGCAATATAAGACTATACAATGTAAAGTCATTTAAGATTTCCATTTACCATGTAGGCATGAAGTACTTTTTTGTTTTTGTATTTTGCAAGCATTTATTCCATATTCAGCTTTTATATCAAATAAACAAAAACTATTAAGAGTCAGTCTGTAAACATACTTTTGCCTTCCACCCAAAAAAACTTAAGTGCTTAAATTAGAGTTATTTAATTTCAATCACTAGTATTGACAGCTGTAATATTAAGAAACTTGAATGTTTTAATATTATTTGCAGAAAGAAGCTGAGACTGTAGGCCAATTCACACTGAACCCAGAGATGACAACAGACACTTCGTGGAGTTTAGTTGGATCAGTGTGTCACCCCTGTTGAAGAGCACCAATTGAAGAATCTCACTACTACTGTAGGTGAAAAGAAGTATGACCTACAGCTTCTGCCAAGATTTTGAAGTTCACATCCAATAAACATTTTTCTATCCATATGGGAGAAGATTTGTGAATGGTAATCACACAATGCGCTCTATAACTCACATGATAATGCTAAAATGGCAGCACATGTAGAACATTCAGTTTGCATTCATACTATACACATATCATGCTTGATTATATATTTATCAATAATCTTTTTTTTTTTTTTTATTTCAAATTTTGACCATCCTTTATGCATTCGCGTAGATATTTTGGTTCACGCGTTCAAGGTTTAACGTGATGTTGCAATGTTTTTCTTGGGTAACTTTTGATGTCTTGGGGTTTGAGTCCACAGCAAAGACATCATAAGCACTTCCAGTGCCGCTGCCTGACCTGGACAAGAATGAGACGAGGGGAGTTGAGTGACTCATGAACCACAATGGAATTTGTTTACAATAAACAGGTAAGAAAACTGTTTTAAAAGAGTATATTTGCATTTTCAGTAAATGCTGATAAATACTAATGTTTTTTTTCCTTCCATATAATGCCTCTGGAGACAGTGAAATGATTTTCCTATGGATCAGGATAAAAAAAATGGCTAAAATCATTAATGAGGACAAAATAGAAAAAAGATTTAAAACTTTTACCTTGAGAAAGCCAGGCCTAAAAGTTTAAAGTAGTTTTAAAGCTTAGAGTTGAAGATGACTACTGTTATGCAGTCAGACAGAAAGACAGACAGACAAACAGAAGATCAAAAACATTCTGTGTTTGAATTTTTGACAGATGGTGTTTGAATAGTTTTGGCTCTCTTCCATTTCTTTCCTGTGACAGAATGTTCAAGAGTAGTAACAGATTAACCAACTGCCTTTGACATTTCTCTCTAAAAGACACAGATTGCTGAAATAAGAACCTCTTCTAGAACCTTTTTTTTTTTTTTTTTATAAATACAGTAGTTTTCCATATCCAGACTTCTCATGGAATATGGTGGTAAAATGAGTGATGTCTGAACCACTGATCTATACAGAGAACTGGATTTCACATGAAATCATAAAAAGTGAAGCCACCACTATGAAGCCATCGCAACATTGGTATTCCTTAGTACATCAGCAAATGTATTCCTTAGTACATTTGTGTTACAAATGGGAAAGCTTTGTACTGTAGTGTTGTAGTGTTGCTTTTATTTGTAAAGTATGCAAACTGCAAATGATTTCATTAAAGGGTTAGTTCACCCAAAAATTAAAATTCTGTCAGTAATTACTCACCCTCATGTTGTTCCAACCCCGTAAGACCTTCGTTCATCTTCGGAACACAAATTAAGATATTTTTGATTAAATCTGAGGGCTGGATCACTCCTCCATAGGCTTCTAAGACATTATAACTTGCTGGCTCAGAAAATGTTTTAAAGACATCGTTAATATAGTCCAAGTGACTACAGTGGCTCAATCTTAAGTTTATAAAGCAACGACAATACTTTTTGTGAAAAGTAGACATGTAGTGTTTTAGCGCAGCACGTCTGTGTGTACGTCACACGTAGGCTCACTATTGGCCGACGCTGGTCATGTGTGTGATGCGTGGTGCAACACAGACGCGCTGCGCTAAAACACTACGTGAAAAAACTCGAGGTCCAGAGAGAAGAAAATGAAAAGTGGAATAAAGTCTCTTTTTTTTTTTTTGCACACAAAAAGTATTCTCGTCGCTTGATAAACTTAATATTGAGCCACTGGAGTCACTTGGACTATATTAACGATGTCTTTAATGCATTTTCTGGGCCAGCAAGTTATAATGTCTTAGAAGCTTATGGAGGAGTGATCCAGCACTCAGATTTAATAAAAAATATCTTAATTTGTGTTCCGAAGATGAACGAAGGTCTTACGGGGTTGGAACAACATGAGGGTGAGTAATTACTGACAGAATTTTCATTTTAGGGTGAACTATCCCTTTAACATAATGAATTTTGAAGCAGTTAATGATTTAAACGTTGGTTAAATTAATAATTAATTCAACATGTAGTAACTGAGAGCGAATAAGACTGACTCTTTCAAACTTATCAAGAAGCAGAATTCAACACAAATTCCAAATCAACAATCCAGGAGCATTAATAAATTTAATGCTATCCAGTCTGAGCTAACCAACGAACTCCACAGCTTTAAAACAACGAACGCTTGCAAGTTATGAAGTTTAACAAGACAGATTGCTTTGGAGATGGCACAACACTTCAACACCACAACCCTAACCCTTCTAAGCAACAATAGAAGGGCTAAATTAATGATTGATGGTTCATTCTGGTCATGTCTCATAAAGTGCATATATTGCTGCTGGGAAAAAAAAGTAGTGATTCTTTCAAAATTCCCTACAAGTTAATTAATAATTCCCTTTGAGACAAATTGACCTGTTTCCCTTACAAACAACATATGCATAACACTTTACTCATATGGAAACGAATTCTAGTAAAATGGCATAGAATTTGCAGTCTTAAATTCTGAAATAGCTTTTGCTCAATCAGGAAATAGAATACATGCATCATAACTCAGAGAAATAATGATGACTGCTTTATTTCTGAGATGATGCATGGCAAACTTTGAATATTAATACAATATAGTGCAATATAGTAACAGAGGCTTGTATATTTAATATTATTTAATAAAATGTATTGTATATTTGAATTAATTTTTCTGCAACTAAACCCACATATGTTCATGTTTAATAATTCCTGCATAAATACACACATAAAGAAATATATTTTGTGTTATGTCAGTTACCTGTGTTGGCAGTGTGGAGCAGACACACTCACCGTAACGATTTCAATATATGACTTATCCTATCAGAAAAGACCATAAACATTACAGATTACATCCGAAAGTAACAATTAATTTGCATACATATATTGTGCGACTGATACGCTGCAAATCAGGTGATTTAGGTTAATGTTTTGGCTGTCATTCAATGATGCCCTTTGTTGGTAGGGAATAGTAATATGGCCACTCAAACACTTCTGGTGGCTTCACCGCCTGATGGCACTTAAGAACGCAATGCACAATCCAGTCATTATACAGATCAGTGGTCTTACTTCATTATTGAGAATACAGATGATAAGAAAGATGAAGGTTCCCTGCTGGCAGTTCAAGATCAGAAAGGCCATATTCACGCTGCAGCTAAATTCGGTTGTCAATTCACCTTTTAGTGCTTATCCTGTTCTGTACACACACAGTTCAGTCATTTACAGGAGTGACAACCGCATTCCACAACCAAATTAACTCCAGAAAAATACAGGTAATGACGTACACATTTACAAAAATGATACGCAGTGTGTACTGAACCGAACTGAGAGAGAGATATGAGATATGAGCGAGAGATACATCTCTGATACACGTTAAAATATGTGTGTGATCTGTGCTGACAAAATGAGTCGGAATGCGCACGGGCTATTTACAAGCTACAGGCGAAACAAGTGAAAAATATACATTTTGGTTGAATTTGAGGTTTTCTCCATAATGAGTTCAATAATTCCTTGTCTAGCGATCCCAAAGCTCCAAATAGCTATTAAACATCTAAAAGTATATTTACTTGTTTGTTTTCTGAGAGGATTACCTTTCCCTTGTCCATGAAAAGTGCTGTTTTTTTCTTCTCGCTTCTTGACGACTGGTGCTTCCCTCAGCACAAGTTTGGCATCGTTTTAAAGTGCAGCATTCCAACTTTGTGAATATTCACAGCAAATTCTATGGTATGTGTCTGAACCAATGAAATGTGATTTTTAAACTCATGCTGATGTAAACAAAACAATCTGAAACAGATCTGAATCGTGCGTACAAAGACGCCTCAGACAGAGCAGAATCCCGATATACACACAGAATCACAGTATTTTAAAATATCTGTCTTGGCGAGCATTCACACAAACATTCTGTTATGTCTTATGTGAACGTTTGGTTAACTGTGGGGAAAAACATCTGATTTGTAACATTTATATTAGATCCGTGTGGTACATTAGGTCTTAATATGTAGGCTGTCAATTAATGTTAATCAAAAAATTGTGGTATCATGGAAAAAAGGTTGAATATATATTATTCCTATAGATATCTGGTTTTGACTTGGTGTGTGCCAAATTTGGTGTTATTTCCACACTGTAAAAAATTCCTGTAAATCTACATGAAAATTTAACAGCAAAATGCTGTTTTCATGTAATAACTGTAAGTTACCGTTTTTTGCAATGCATTATGGGAGAACTTGGTCGCTTCAAATTGCGTGTTGACCAGCAACAGTATGACACTGTTATTTAACAGTATAATACCATATTTTCCCATGCACGTGAGTTTAGGAAGACATTTTAGTTTATCTGTATGAGGCCCATTGTATAGACTGTCATCCATCACATTCAAACGGGTAAGAAACTTTTATTAAACTTGCACATTTTCCTTAACTTTATCTGAGTAAAAAATTTTCTTATGTGGTTAAAATTTTTATGTGTGATTCAAACCGTCCATTATCTGCTGCTGTTATTTGCAACTACTCTTTGATTTTACCAAGTACGTCTAAATATTAACATACATTATAAAGATCCAGTGAAGTGTAATTAGATGACAAGATAGCATGTTTTAGGCTAATCATGGAAGAGTAACCCAAGTAAAATGATAGCATGCTTGTGAGCTCGTTAGCATACACAGACTGCATTTCTTTTGTATTCACTACAATCATGCACAGCAAATACAGTCAAGAGTTATATTAAAAAATGTCCTGGCTCTTCCAAGCTTTATAATGGGAGTGAATGGGCACCAATTTTTTTAAGTCCATCGAAGTGCATCTATCCATCATAAAAGTGTCCCAAATAGCTCCGGGGGGTTAATAAAAGCCTTCTGAAGTAAAGCGTTGTAAAGTTTTGTAAGAAAAATGTTCATATTTAAAACTTTATCGACTAAAATAACTAGCTTCCGGCAGATGGCTATCCGCAAGTCAACTTATGCCAGTTCAAACAAACAGGGCTGAGCAGCTACCGCGTTCGTCATTACTTCGTGCGTCAAGTTCAAGTGTTACTCTTTCACCGTAAATCGATGCGTATCGCCGCCTGGCGGAAACTAGTTATTTTAGTCGATAAAGTTAGAAATATGGATATTTTTCTTACACCAACGCATTGCTTCAATTCAGAAGGCCTTTATTAACCCCTCAAAGCAGCTTGGGACACTTTTATGATGGATAGATGCACTTGTATGGACTTACCATTCACTCCCATTATAAAGCTTGGAAGAGCCAGGACATTTTTTTTATATAACTCCAATTGTATTTGTCTGAAAGAAGAATGTCATATACTTCTAGGATGCCTTCAGGGTAGTGTTAATTTCGTTAACGAAAACTATGACGAAAAATGTTCGTTAACGTCCTTTTTTTCCCTGACTAAGACAAGACGATGAGAGACCTACGTCTTTAAACGATAACTGTGACTATATCAACACATGCAATATCGTTGACGAGACAAGATGTGACGAGATGTTTACAATTTTTTTTTTTACTTGACCACTTGTTTGTGTCAAATAAAGTAGACGACAACACATTGACTGTTTTTACGAGCGTTCAGGCATACGGTTGCCAGATTTGAATAATTTTAAACCCCAGTCAGAGCTTTTCTGTTAATAGAACACGTTTTCTACCCGGTGTTTTCAATAGTATCTGGCAACCATGCGCGCGCGCGCTCTCTACACTGCTGAAGAAGTGCCGACCCAGATAGCAATTACATTTGGCCCGGATCCGTTTTAAGCCCCTTGCCTTCGTTTCTATCTTAGAGACGTTTTCTGATTGTGAACCAGATCCGTGCCAGATAGAGGTTTCATCTTAAACATTCTAACTGCCATCAGTTCAGTATTTATATCATTTTACAGATCTGGCCCAGATCACTTTTCCCATAGGTAACCGAAAGACATTAGCTGTGTCTGACACTGATTTGGTCCAGATCTGCAATATGAATCTGAGCCGATACTGTTTTCACATAGGCTACACTGGTGTGGCCCGAATCTGTGATACATATCTGAGCCGACTGCATTTAAAAAAGGGCTAAAAACTGCTCTGGCCCATATCTGCAAAACGGATTTGAGCCAACACTGTTTTGACAGAGACTACCTGATGTGGACCACATCCGAAATACTTTTCTCAAACTGTGTGAAGAACTCCGTGGAATAAACATTTTCAAAACAACATGGTTACCTGTCTGCATATTTTTTTTTCTATCTAGAGCACGAGATAAATGCATTGTCATTAAGCTGAGCAATATTATCAGTGTTTAAAAACTATACAGCAACATTTTGTGATGCTATAAGGTCCGTTACAGCACACACTGTAAAAAAAAGGTGTAATTTTACAGGTAATTGTCTGTATTTGTTTACAGATTTTTACCGTTTTGTCATTATTACAGCAAATATCTGTAAAATAAAAGGCTGTAATTTAAAGGTCCACTGTTAAATTTGCAGGTAATTGCTTGTATTTTGGTTTTACATCAATTTTACGTTTTTTTAAAAGGAACTTGTCTGTATTTTTACAGAGTTATGTGTAATTTTACAGAAATTATTAGGTAATATTTTACAGATTTTTTTCTGTGAAATTAGAAAACAAAGTAAAGAAGGTATAACTGCGGAAATCAGCATCTATTCAATATGTTTTCCTTACAGATTATTAAGCATGTGGGAGTTAAAGTGAGTTTTTTTAAGGTTAAATAATAGTATTTGTACATTCAGTACCCTACATAGGCTACAGTAGGCCTGTATTGAATTATTTTTTATTTCACATTTTATTTTATACTCATTTTGATCATTATTTCATTGTCTTATTCTCCCATAATTTCATGTATATTTTATGAATATTTTTCCAAATCTCCGTTGCTGCACATTCAGGGCGCGCGCGCGATGACGCAGATTCAAATTCGCCGCCATTACTTTTCCGCTGTTTACTCCCGCCCACAACGGTTAACGTTAGCTGATCAGTCCAGTTTGGG
Organism: Abramis brama; assembly: GCF_963993115.1. NCBI lineage: Eukaryota > Metazoa > Chordata > Actinopteri > Cypriniformes > Leuciscidae > Abramis > Abramis brama. Next base: position 14,703,033 of record NC_139966.1, read on the forward strand.
CAAGCGGGAGATTTGAATTCAGTCTACTCTCGTGAAGTGGATTGTGAGATCAACAGTGGTTCAAAGCAATCGTATTCGTCAAGAGGCGAGCAGCCGTGAGCAGGACTTCTGTTGTCAGTCAGTCCGTTTGGATTCTTTGGAAATAACGCCCTTTTCAGTGAGCCTTGTTCGTCACAGTGGACATCATGCCAACCGATCACCGGCTGAGGTAAGAGTCTCATTATCCTAAGTTACATGTGAACGATATTTTATATTACATTTGTGTTACGTTTACAGTTTTCAAGCTAACGTTAGCATTCTTAAATGATGTTCTGTCATAACTGGCGAGAGCTGGAGGGCAAAACACTGAAAATGTAGCATCATGCGTCTTTACATTTTCCATCTGTTTTAAGAAAGATCAGTTGAACCCACATCTCAAAAGACCTAAAACAAGCTTTCGTAGACTTGTTATACATATCAAAGTCCGTTTAATTGTGTATAAAATCTTTGTTAATACGCGATAGTATCTGTCAGTAAATCAATCTCTTAAATGGCGGGACATTTTGAAACACTGTCTGGAAGCTGAAAACTCTTCTTAAAAAATATCCTCGGTTTTAATTATAGTAACCACGTTTTTGGCGGATTTTTATTACCATTTTTAATAACCACAGTTATACTACAAATACAAATAGGCCTACCATGTTTTTTTTGTTTTTTTTTCTTTGTGGTGAAACCATAGATAATTTTCGTAAGGGTTAACATGGCTATCTCAAGACTGGTAAGAAAACGAATTCAGTAAATACTGTACTTGATACAGGAAAGCACATGAGACTAGAATATGAACACAACATGATAAATTGCATATTCTGGCTGCATCTGCTTGCCAACACGCAGCTATAGAATGCATACATGTGCATATATTAGGCTTATAAAATAAAAGTTGATAGAATGTTTGTGTTCTGATGAAGAAATTAACGTATCTACATTTTGGATGGCCTGGGGTCATCATAGTAGCCTTTTTCATAGGATACTTTTGATCATTGGTTATGAAAATTGCATTGATCCAGATGAACAGGCAGTTACACCCCTAACCTTAGGTGTCTCGTCTCAGCTCAAAACTTCACTGTTAGCCTTTCCTGCTCAGCTTCCAGATCATAGTCAGGTTTTGCATTGTCTCAGTGGAACATATTCTGACATGTGTAAATGTAATACTGAGTTGTTAAAAAAAAAATTTTGTGTGTGTGATTTCAGGTCAAGTGGAAAGCAGAATGATCATGGCAAACAAGGTATGGGAAGAAGTAATTTAAAATATTATAATGGCAGAGTCTTCTGATTCCATATGATTGCACTAAAAGTGGCAGAAAATTGAATTTGTTTTATACTATATTTTCCCATGTGAATATTCATTTGATCCTTGTGAGGCCACTGTAGCTGCACAAGGTTTGTTTTTACTACAGTAAAACCACGATTGTGTTAGATTCCACCCATCTATTTTTTTATTTTTATTTTTTGTAGCATAACTAGGCTTTGTCATTTAGAAACATGACTTTTCCTATCACTTAATGACACATATCTCTACTTTTCATTCCAGCCAGAGGATCTGACGGTAGCTGCTTGCATCTCAGCCTACCTGATGGAAAATTCTTGCTGGATGAATGACCTTCACCTTCAACTCAACCTTGCCAAGACAGAACTGCTTATGGTTTCAGCCAAACCATCCTTGCTGTGTGATCCTGCTGATTTGCCTTCTACAACATCAGAAAGATCCGGCCCTTCCTATCGGAGCCACACAACTCCTTGTCTAAGCTCTTGTTCTATCCAGACTGGACTATTGTAATGCTCTCCTGGCAGGCCTTCCAGCATCAGTCAAACCTCTGCAACTGATCCAGATGCTGCAGCAAGACCTAAACTCGCTGGTTTCAGATCTATGTGTCTCCAGAAGCTTGTGTTCTGCAAGTGAACGGCGCCTTGTAATGCCATCATCCCAAAGAGACACAAAATCACTTTCACTGACCTTTCCCTGCTGGTGGAATGACCGGCGCAACTCAACACATTTTCAAGAAACTGTTAAAGATCCATCTTTTCATAAACACTTGACCCAATAATACTAAATCTTTGTTTTAATAAAAAAAATAAAAAAATTGTGCACTGTGCTACACTAACTGGGACTTGTCACTGCACTTGTTGCTTCTATTGTTCTCTTAATTTTAAGTCACTTTGGATAAAATGTAATTGTAAATGTTTAAAATAAGTTATAATAGAGTATAAAGGTATACAGCAATAGTCTTTTAATGTGGATATTTTTACATGTTATAAATTATATACTAAGCTTGTATTTCCTATCATTCACGTATCTTGATGTTCAGAGTTTGTAATACTGTAAATGTGCAGGTATTCCGTACTTGTATTTAACAGAAATTGACTGTACATTTGCTATTATTAAGTACTTAATTAGAGATTGGTCAAAGTTGTGAAACTGGATCTGCAAAAATTGAAAATATACAAACTTTGTATTTGAATTTATGTACTTATTGCATTTTTATACATAACTTCTTAGTTATTTTACACAGAAAAACTATATATTAAAAGATAATTACTGTAGATAGACAGAGCATTATTATAAAATAACTTTATGTATGCCTAGGTAGCATAGGTTACTATGATAACCTAACTGACAAAAATGCCGAAAATAAGGCAAAAGGACAATCCAGTGGTGATTTAAGTGGAATCGTAACACATCCGGCACAGCTCCGGTAGGCGGAATCGTTTCACGCACCCGTTACGCATCTGTAACGGGATGATCAGGCGGTGCTGGATCGGCGCTGTCACATATCCGCAACAACCCCTAAAAACAGACCAGAAACGGCTTTGGCCCGATGTGCGTTTGGACTCAGGAACGAGTCCGTGAGGCGGATGCGGAACAGACCCGGCTCTATCGTTTTGCGGTTGCGGCCCTGTTCCGTTACAGCGTCCAGTGGCTATCTGGGGATGATCCGAAAACACAGACAAGTAAGCTGGAGTTCAGCGATCTTCATTTGAGATTTTTAAATTAAAGTGTCATTCATTCGGTCTGTGTTCTGCGACGAGCCGCTTGAGCTATCTGATCATATTATACGAGCAAGAATGCAATGTTTCCTGAATATCCACACGATTTCAAATGTGACATTGATTTTATACAACAGTTTAACAAACAGAAGGGTAACATTAACTGATGTACTACATTTAAAACAGTATACTGTTTTAAATGTAGTACATCAGTTAATGTTACCCTTCTTTCGTTGCAAAATAGAGAAATACGCCTATTGACAATATATTGTCAATAGGCGTATTTCTCTATTTTGCAACGAAAGCCATAGCAGAACTGCAGCACACAGCGGTGATTCGTGAACAACTCTGTGGCTTTGAACGAATCGTGAGATTCAATGACCCGTTCATAAATATAGCAACTTGCTTTGTTACTGAATGAATAAATGAATCACTCATAAAGACAGTGACTTACCGCCACCTACTGCCGATTTTAATTTAATATTTAAAAGTATCACTTCGTTTTTACCATCATTTCATATTTATTGAACATTGTTTAATTTAAAGCATTATTTATTTTATAAAGCTACTTATAAAGGTAAAAAATGAATTGGAAAAAAATTGATTAAAGGGGGCAAATACTGAAAAGGTGTGCCTGCAGTCTAAGTGGAAGAGAGGGGGCACCAGGGGGTACGGCACTCTAAAAACCACTGAACCACTGAACTAAGGAAAAGGGGTATGTAGAATTGCACAAGTGCTTCTGCTAAAGAGTGCAATGTCAATACAGCCTGTTACCTTAATTTAAGTTTAATTGAATTGGCCTAGAGATTATTATAAGGAAATTTTTTGTCTAAAGACTACATATAAATAGCTACCAAAATTAATGTCGCTAACTGCAGTTTGACTAAAAGTAATGACTAAAAGTTGACAAAAAATTCAATGACTTTTCGTCAACTAAAACTAGACTAAAACTGTGAAAGACAAAATGACTAAAATGCGACTAAGACCAATAAGCATTTTCATCTGAAGATGAAGACTAAGACTAAATCAAAAATGGCTGCCAAAATTAAAACTGCTTCAGGGTGAGTAAATCATGGGCTAATTTATATTTTTGGGTGAACTATCCCTTTAATATAAGTCACCTGTTGTTTCATGTAATATCAAAGATATGAGACCAAAGCATCAAAAACTGGCCTCCAATTGCTAGATGTACAGTGAAACAAACTGAATCACTTCAGAAAACTGGTTAAAACACGTGACCCGTATAAATTAGGCTACTTTTATCTTTCATTTACTACGACTATTGGTGTTCCCCATTATTGATCCCCATTCTCTTCTTTTCCATTGTAGGGACAAACAGACATTAAATTTTCCATTAAAATATCGTCTTTTGCATCATCAGACTTTAAGTCAGTGCAAGTGAATGGGAGAAAATAATTATTTTCTGGTCCCGTTTGAATTGTCCCATGAATGTGAACATATGTTGTCTGTGAATTTTTTATATAATTTTTCGTGTAAAGAATGCTACAATTTAGCGGGTAGAAGTTTGATACGGTTAGACTTTGTGTGAGAGCACTTTGTGGACTACAACTCTCGCTGCTTTCGACGCGTTTGATACGTCACCACCACTCGCACACGGACACTAGCACACGGATCCCGCTAAACACGGCTGTGTCTTTGGTGCACTTCACCGTCTTCTTTCAGGGAGAGGACAAAATCGTTGAGGTTGGCGAAAACCACGGGTAAGTCAACTTTATGGGGTGACGTCACATAGGTCACATTCTCGTTATGTCTTTTCCACAACTGCTAGCCGAAGAATCATACAATATACTGTCAAACTCGTAACATGAAAAATTATATAAAAAATTCACAGACAACATATGTTCACATTCATGGCACAATTCAAACGGGACCAGAATATAATTATTTTCTCACATTCACTTGCATTGACGATTTTTCAACCTAGAGGTCCAGCGGGGTTTTACGGATGGGCGGGACTTACCAGCTCTATTGTAGAATATAAGCAACAAGTAGCACATTAAAGTAACAACATGTAACTTTTCAACCTTCATAATATATTTCCAAGACCCTTGTGATAGTACATCGACTTACAATAGGTTGAATGAGACGTCTGCCAGAGCCTGACGGGGTCTGCATCGCTTTTACTGGCACTATGTAACTTCGGGGTGCGGGTAGTAACCAGCGCTCAAAAAGAACTACAAAATTCGACTGCTTTACGGCATACGTCACTTTGCCCACCACTTCCTCAAATGTGGCCAACCAGCGCGTTTGTTTTCGTACGTCTGTTTTCGTCATGGCTGAAGCAGCAGCGAAACGTAAGAAGTCCAAGGTTTTGTCGGAGTAGAGTCGGAAGAGGAAAAGGGAGAGTGATAAACTGAAAGGCAGGACGAGGATCAATAGTGGTCGAGCGTTTGCTCGCTGGCGTTAGCTTATGGAGGAGGAGAGTTACCAGACCGATGCTGACTTGGCCGTCATGCTGTTGAACTAGTAAGTAACTGTAAATTGCTTGCATACTATCTTTAGTTTTTCTAATCTGTTGTCTGCCTGGCTACGTTACGGAAACTATCTGGTCCTCCATTTATTTATCTTCATGAATCAGCTAGTAGATGAGCGAATTATCAATCTGGTAGCTAGTAAACACTAACATGGTAGTTTTAGATGGTTAGGATGCTATCGCTATCATTCTCGTTCAGATTTGAGCATTGCAATCGACATGCAAATCGCAAATGTTTGAGTTAAAATGTTTAGTCTACTAAACATGTATAAATTATGAAAGGGGGAAGATTAATAATATTATCATTGCCCATATGAAAAAAACCTGCATGCTTCATATACAGTAACCGTAAATCATTTTACGACAGCGGTAATGGACAATTCCGCTTCCAACCTGTAGGGCGACCGCAGAGGAAAAGTTCCATGTTGTTGCTTTAAGTTTAAATTTTTTTATTTGCAGATACAAATACTGTCAGTCATCTTAAATTGTTTTCTTTATCAATAGATGTCTCCCAAACCTGCTGACCTTGAGTAAATGCTTGCCTGTGTCTCCTTGTTTGATCCTCCTTGGTAAGTATGTCATATTAGACATGTCTGCATTTTGTTTCTCTAAAACAAAGCTCACACTCCATACTTATTTTTCAGATACTTTATTGGAATAAATCCGGAAAAGAGAACCAAAGCTGCACAGAGAAAGAGGTGTGTAAAATAACTGTGAAAACTGTGCAGAAAAAGACTTTAACCATCAGTCCAAAAGTATAAAATGCTGATATATATTTAATAAACTATTTGTTTTGATATAAAATAATTGACTAGTGTTCACTGAAGCCTGACTTAAGAGTATATTTGTATTTTATGAACAGGTAATGTATGTATGTATGTATATATGTATGTAATTATGTATGCCTGTTTTAAGACATATGGTAAAAGTCTCTCTAATGTTGTATGAGATAAATCTAAAAGTTTATCTAGTGTTGTGTTGTTCTCTTTTGTAATCCACATAACAGAAAATGCAGGGTATAATATGTATTTAAAATTGAAATGGGGTTGTGAGTAGTAACACAACTACACTGTAAAAAATAATCCTGTAAAAAAATTGTAAACTACTGGCAGCTGTGGTTGCCAGCATCATACCGTAAAAATATGGTGTGTTACTGTTTTTGAAATTAACAGCTAAATACCGTTTTGTCAGCTACATAATGTAATTTGGTCCTGATGGGTGGAGCTACAATATCCAACCACACCCACAACTCTATCCCTCCACCCCATTAGGGCAGAGAGGAGGAGCTGGACGTCATTTGACTCTGCAGTGAGCAACATTTGAGCTTAAACAACAAGCCCAAAAACACTTCTGTTAAGTGGACATGGCAAGACTGCAAGAGCACGCTCTGTGAAGCAGCCTTAAGCATAAACAAAACACGATGCCTCCGTCGACTGTGCTTTAGTTAAAATAACTGAACACAATGGGCCCTATCTTGCACCTAGCGCAATTGACTTTGTACACTGACGCATGTATCATTCCTATTTTGCACCTGCGCAAAGCACGCTTTTCCCTCCACAGAAGCACGTCGCTAAACTAGGGAATGAACTTGCGCTCCCTGGGCGGTTCAGCGCAAAAAAGGAGGCGTGTTCCGGCGCAAATGTTCCTTCATGCTATTTTGCAGGTTTAGAAAACAATTGCGCCACTAACCAGGAAAAAATAGTTTAAAGTCAGTGGCGCGTTGCGCATGTTATTCATATGCTATTTTAAGGGTGCATGCTTGGCCATAATCAATGTAGCGTGTGCACAACGCGCACTTTGATTCTCTCATCTACACAGAAGCAGCAGTTTTCATTTTTGCAAATCATACATTTTTACGATAGATAGATAGATAGATAGACAATTTATTATAAAAGCATACATCTAGCTTACTCATTTATCCAAATTATCATACGCCTTTTTAACCAAAGTTAATTTGGGTGTGTTTCTCCATCCCCAACGTCCCTGACGAGAGCGTTGCTCTCCTTGGCTGTGAACCGCTCCTGGCGCGCGCCTGGCAAATCCGCCGTTATAATAGGAATCCGCTTTAGAACAAGCGCGCCTGCTCTTAAAGGGAATGTGAGATGACGCTCTGATTGGTTTATTTCACGTTACGCCCAAACCACACCTATGAATAATGAAGCTACTTCAGACCAACCCATTTTAGATTTGCGTCGGGCGCAAGAGTCATTTATCCCGCCGGGAAAATAGCAACAGCGCCCAAGACCCGCCCACAAAGTTACTTGCGCTTTGCGCTTTAACACTTGCGTTTCAGATCGTTAAAATAGGGCCCAATGAGTCTTTTGTCACTGTATAATTACTTTGTTCTGAATAGTGGATACTAAACACATGAAGATGCCAGAACGTTGCTAAGGTTACCACAGTGTCAATCATCACAGTTTCGAGAGTCATGTGTTCCGTACAAACATTGAATGATAATTAACAGGACTCAATCCCACATTTAAATGCGGTTGTCACTTCCTGAAACTTTACAGTGTGTATGTGACTGAAGAAGACCTCCAGCTCCTTTCTGCCATTAGTGAAGAAACACAGAATCCAGGAGCAACCAAGAACCACAAACTGAGCCCGTGTTGAAATAGTATTTCAGGTGTTGACTGTTTGACCTTTTTAATCTTGAGCGTGACATTGTATTTTTTATCAGATAGCAGAATTGTCACAAAAGCCTGAGCTGTTTTATCTCCTTCTAAACAAATAAAAAAAATTAAACAACTCACAGTTCCCTGACATAGCCTTCAGGAACCCGCCTGACACCAGAGTGACCCACTATCCAATCACACATACGAGTCCACCGACAAAGGGCAAAGGTCAACAGGGCCGAACAGAGGAACACCAGCCCCACGATCACACACACCAAAATCAACTGGTCCGGATCGCTCTGAGAAAACATGTCAAAGTAAGATTCTGAAAACATCCTGTAGAGTTCTGACTCTGAAATAACAATTGAGCTTTATGAATTAAACTCAAAGACTCTGTGCACTGTTTAAATGTAAATATTCGGCTTACCCTGCATTGATCCAGCATGTTATCCAGACCTGTAGTGAGGGAACTCATCATTATAACATGAATAAAGTAAAATCAAACATCACATCTCAGTCTAGAAACATGCTTACCTGTAATAGTTGGACTGGTTGGAGTGTAGATATTAGACTCACAGAAGCAGGAGGACAGAGTGCTACTGTAGCAGGTACAGGTGTCCTTATCACCAACACAGTAACAGTTACCACTATTATAGTTATAACAGTGGTAATAGTTGATCCAGTAATGGAAGTCGTGTTCACTTGTGTCGCAGTACATGCGGTACTGAGCACCAGTGCAGATGTACGTGTCGTTATAAAGCCCACAGTTGTAGACTGGACTAACTGCTGCAGGGATAGTGATGCTACTGTTGTTATTTGTACAGGAGCAGGAGGACAGAGTGCTAGTGTAGCAGTTACAGGTGTCCTTATTACCAACACAGTAACAGTTATTACCCATGCACAGGTATTGGTCTTGGTTTTGGTACTGATATCTCCAGTAGGAGAAATAATGCACACTTGTGTTGCAGTACATGTGGTACTGAGCACCAGTGCAGATGTACGTGTCATTATAAAGCACACAGTTATAGACTGGTCTAACTGCTGTCGTGAGAGCAATGTAATTGCCATAAGTCTCACAGAAGCAGGAGGACAATGTGCTACTGGAGCAGGTACAGGTGTCCTTATCACCAACACAGTGACAATTATAGTTATAGTCATAGTCATTGTTCACACACTGGTACAGGTACTGACTTTGATGTTTTTGGTAGGAGAATTCATGCATATGTGTGTTGCAGTACATGCGGTACTGAGCACCAGTGCAGATGTATGTGTCATTATAAAGCACACAGTCATAGACTGGCTTAACTGCTGTCGTGAGAGCAATGTAATTGCCATAAGTCTCACAGAAGCAGGAGGACCAAACGCTACTAGAGCAGGTACAGGTGTCCTTATCAAAAACACAGTGACAGTTATAGTTATAGTCATTGCTCGCACACTGGTACTGGTCCTGACTCTGATATTTTTGGTAGGAGAAATCATGCATTTGTGTGTTGCAGTACATGCGGTACTGAGCACCAGTGCAGATGTATATGTCGTGTTGTAGCACACAGTCCGGGTCTGTGACTGGACTAACTGATGTAGGGATAGTGATGTTATTGTTGTTAGTCTCACAGAAGCAGGAGGACAGAGTGCTACTGTAGCAGGTACAGGTGTCCTTATTACCAAAACAGTAACAGTTACTACTCCAGCATTCGTACTGGTATTGGTTTGTGTATCTATATCTCTGGTAGTAGAAACCATGCATTCTTGTGTTGCAGTACATGCGGTGCTGAGCACCAGTGCAGATATACGTGTCATTATAAAGACCACAGTCGTAGACTGGTTTAACTGCTGCAGGGATAGTGATGCTATTGTTGTTAGTCTCACAGAAGCAGGAGGACGGAGTGCTACTGTAGCAGGTACAGGTGTCCTTATCACCAACACAGATACAGTCATTACCCCAGCATTCGTACTGGTCATGGTATTGGTTTTGGTACTGATATCTCCAGTAGAAGAAATCATGCACACTTGTGTTGCAGTGCATGCGGTACCGAGCACCAGTGCAGACGTATGTGTCGTTATAAAGCCCACAGTTATAGACTGGACGAACTGCTGCAGGGATAGTGATGTTATTGCTAATATTCTCACAGAAGCAGGATGAAGTATTATAGTAGCATGCACAGGTGTCATTATTACCAACACAGTTACAGTCATTGCTAATGCACTGGTATTGGTTTTGGTATTGGTATCTCTGGTAGGAGAAACGATGCATTCTTATGTTGCAGTGCATGCGGTACTGAGCACCGGTGCAGATGTGCGTGTCATTATCAAGATCACAGTCCACAACTGAACGAACTGCTGCTCTTGATTCAGTGGCAGTAGTGGATATTATACCTGAGAGTGAGAAAGATGTGGTCAAAGTAAACACAAATACCAAAACAGGTGAATTTCATACATGTTTAGCACATTTAATTTAATTTTAAACACATTTTGAGTAAACACTGTTTGTTTGTTTTTTGTTTTTATCTGGTGACAATTGTTTCAGGTGTTTATTTATACTCTCGGTGATGCACTTACATCACCTGACCATTCTGTCGGCCAATAAAATTGCCATATTTTTCACACGTGCTTCAGGCACTGTTTATTTGTGTAGATTCATAGTATCCATTCTTTAAAATGTAATAAATATTTTCAAAGTATTTCATTTGGAGTATGAATTTAGAATGCATTTTTGAAATTAGATTAACAGGTCTGTTAAATTGCATCCTTATATAGACAACGGAGTAGAGTTTTGACAATGACCAAGTTCTAAGAAATGAATGTAACTAATTATTTAAAAAAACAAAAAGGTAATATGGTTCACAGGGTCAACAGACATTTGTTTAAAGAAAACAGTACTGGCTTACACTTACAGAGGATTAAAGAGATGACAGTCAGCAGTGACCATTCAACACCTGGCATGAAAAAAAAAAGACAAATATTAAAACGTCTAATGTTTTTCTACTGTTATACTTAGAATTCTTTCACAATACGCACAAATATGAATTGTTTTTCAAAGGAGATCTTTAGCACTGACTGTTAGACACTTAAAGGTATAGTGGAGGATTTTCTTTTTCCGGGTGGATCATCAAGACTATTGGTCCTCCTAGTTGTCAATCATTCTGGTGATATGTTTACGTAAGGCCATTGTACGTGCTCGTCCCTAGGTAGTTTTCGCTTTCTGCGCATGCACACTTTCAGGTGTATGTGTGTGGTGAGCTACGGTTTCAGCCATTCATTGAAGCTCGCCGTTCTCACCGGGTTTTTTCTAAATGTCTGAGGGTCGCAAGAGAAAAAGTGTAGTACGAATTGTATGACAAGAAGAGAAAGGCCTCTGAAGAAAGAAACAAGACCAGAGTGTTTTTGGGAGAATATTTCACACACTGGTGTGCGCTCAAAGCACAGGTTGGGCTTCCCACTGATGCCTCAGTCGCGAAGTTTCTACTCGACAGGTAAAGTTTGGCATGCTATTTGGAGAAATCCATTTAAAATCACTGCTAGTAAAAGTTAATGTAAGCTATGATTAGCGATGCTAGCCCTGGCACAAGTCACGCACCGCGCAGACACGGTAAACATCTCAATTTGTCTAAAGTAGCCTTATGACCAAATGGTAAAAGGTATCACGCTGAAATGTTCTAAAACCTTGTGTGTTCATTTTCAATAATTCCAATGTGTTCACCATAGTATTTATTACACAAATGCAACAAGCTACTTCGCCATTGCAGATCATGTCTTGAGTCCTCACTCAATCGATCAGTATAATAAGTAAATAAAACACGGAAGGGCATTTGACATTTTGTCTTGCATGAATGTTTTTGAGTTAGTTTATAATTTGCAACATAATTGTGCCACCAAACGTGACTAGCCAAATGTGGATGCCCTTCCAAATAATCTACTTTGATGCATATCTGTGCACTAAAATATAAAAGATGTTTTATGCTTGTACTTTGTTAGAACAAACAACTAACGTGTATAAAGTAGGCTTGTATGTGCCATGCCGACAGCAACTTGTAAATAGAGCGTGCACGAGGAGAACTAGGCTCGTGCATGCTCTCTCGTGCACACGTTTAATAGGCGTTCCCTCTTGGGAGCAGGTAGAGTGTTGAGCATTTGCATTTTTTCAAAAAGTGGAGAGGGCGGTTCTTTTCTAAAATTCGGGAAAATCCTCCACTATACAAAGCAGTTTTGTAAATTTCTGGAGCCATACTAATTATTTGGGCAAATGAGGACATAACTTAGGTTAAGCTTATTAAGCTTATGTCCGCTCACAGAAAAAAAAAATATTACCAACTGATTACAACCCTAACACACAACTACTCACTGACAACATCACAAAGTTATGTTGTAGCAACAAATCCAGGAAAATTACTTTTCCGGTTGTGACAATATAACCACTTTTTACATTTCCACAACGAAAGTTTGGTAATCAAATTATGTTGCAGTTACGTAACAGCCAAGTATTATGGTTAGGGACTGTTCGGTATTTATGGAAAGGACCACCGGAGGAAAATAGGGGAGGGTCATGTCTTTTTATTCTTTGTTGAGGGGAGGGACAACTTTTATTAGTCTAGGGGGAGAGTCATCCAACTTTTGTATTCATGAAAATAGTCCTAGCCAAACTCTCTGTCATTATGTGTGAAACTGCTCACCCATTAAATAGTATTGTTGGTGCAAGGAGTACATTTAGTAGGAGGTTGATTCCTCTTCATTGTGAGAAGGAGAGCTATTTTAGGTCCTTTATTCCTGCAGCAATTAGACTATAACCACACCCTGATTTGTAGTATGTGCAGAATAGTGTGGATATGTATACATATAAACATTAATCTGGATAGGTGTGTATGTATAGGTATGTATGTTTAGGGGTATATTTGTGTAAATATATATGTATGTATGTGTATATGTATATGCATAGGGATGTATATGGGTATGTGTGGCATGCGTATTTTTGAATATGTACTTATGTAGATACATGAACAGATGTTTATTTGATATATTAACTTATGTTACTGTTTTTTAGTTATATAACTTTAATGACATAATATATTACTTTGTTTATTATTATGTTTTGCTTGGACTAAGGCAGGGGTTCTCAAACATTTTAGAGGGGAGTACCCCCTGATGCATTTAACATCCTTATGTGTACCACCTCTCTTCCCTTCCACTTATTCCACTTAGACTGCATGTTACACCTTTTTCATTAAGGGACAATACTTGCCCCCTTAAATCGATTTTACCAAATTTACATTTACATAAAATAAATAATTCTTTAAATAAAAAGGTTCAATAGAGAAATATACAATGATGGTGAAAACGAAGTGATACTTTTAAATATTAAATTGAAACCGCTAGTTATTGGTGGTAATCCACTGTCTTTATGAGTGGTTCATCAAGTCATTCATTCATTCATTCATTCATTCATCTATTCAGTAACAAAGCATGGCTGTATTTATGAATGGGTCATTGTATAATTGACTCTCACGATTCGTTCAAAGCTGCAGATTCATTCACTAACACTGCTGTGGCTTTTGTTAGAATTTGGAACTATTATTTTGTTGCAAAATAGAGCAAAAATACTGACAATACTGTGTTTAAAATGAACATCACTTAATATTACCCTTTCGTTTGTTGAACTGTTGAATAAAATCAGTCACATAATCGTGGATATTCAGGAAACATTGCACTCTTGCTCGTATAATATATGATCAACATTAAAAACAAGAACTCACACAGAGTTTTTGTACTGAAGAGATTTTAAATCTTAAATCGATCTCTATGCACAGTCTGTGTCCATACAGTATTTGTTCTTCATGCTAGTAAGTGCTAAATTGCACTTTTATACATTGTCGAGAATGGCAGTAATGTAGCAGGATTTGCTGGATTGTGTGGATGCAGTGAGTTTTGACTGCGAAAGATGAGGTAATTTCATTTGATGTCATGTATTTACAGCATTTTACCTGCTCAAAATAAATGCTCAGTTTTAATGTTATTTTAAGGTGGAGTAGAATTTAATGAACAGCAAAACTCAGCATTTTGTTCGCGTCTCCCCTGTCACCCCGTGTACCCCCAGGGGTATGCATACCCCAGTTTGAGAACCATCATGACTAAGGTTGGTTGACCATATTTTAGTTTTCAGAAAAGAGGACGGGGGCGTGGTTTGGGGAGGCGTGGTTAAGGGGTGAATGCATCAAAAAATACTTGACAAATGCATTCACAACCTTGCAACTATGTAATTGTACTTTAATACATAAAGTAATACATCCTTTCCATTCAGTGTTTGGCCTGCAACAATAGAATACTATTTAAAAAAAAAAAGTTTAGCTTTAAGAGGGGAATTTCCTCTGTAACTCATTGGTAAATGTGCATTTGCACTTTGGCATGTTGCAGGCAGAAGTGCTCGGACGGCTGTCTGCTCGCTGGTTGTGAGTGTAAAGAGAGCCGCCCACACGGCAGCCTCTCAGGGATTACGTCACATGCAGCACCGCAGGTGTAGATTGCCCTAGTGCCGGTCAATTTAATGGCCCAATGAAAAATAATGAAAACCAGGACATTTTCATCACTTTATAAAAAACAGCCAGGACGGCCAGGACAGGACATGAAAACAGGACATGTCCTGGGAAAACAGTACGTTTAGTCACCCTAAGGGGTTGAGTCGCATTGTTTGATGGTATGATATGTAATTTGCGAGTATTGAGTGTGTATGGGGGTATCAAGTGAATGGAGGTGTTTTTGAGTTTATTATGTTAATTAGGTCTTTGTATGGTATTTTTGTAATTGATATTCAGATTATTGTGATAATTGATCGACTGTATTGTCTACTTTTGTCTTTTGTTTTGTCTTGTTTTTCTGTTGCTGCTGTTACACCTTAATTTCTCCTCGGGGATCAATATAGGAAGTATAAGTATAAGATGTATTTAGAATATAACTCTTAGAGCTACGACTGCAACAAAAGTGCAATTTTAATTTATGTTATTAATATAAAGTCCCCCAAGGACATTTTTTGCTACCGTCTATACCAGGGGTGGGGAACGTCGGTCCTGGAGAGCCACTGTCCTGCAGAGTTTAGCTCCAACCCAGATAAAAACTCATCTGATTGTAGCCTTAATGATCCTAAAGACATTGATTAGCTGGTTCAGGTGTGTTTGATTAGGGTTGGAACTAAACTCTGCAGGACAGTGGCTCTCCAGGACCGACGTTCCCCACCCCTGGTCTATACCATTTAGAGACACAGATGGTGCCATATAACTTCTTACTTGTTTTTGCTTGTTAAAAGAGAAAAAAAGTTTTGTTTTGCAGTTACAGTTTCAGAAAAAAAACATTTCTGGAATTGGAAAACATGTTACTGATAAATGAATGTAGAAAGTTGAAGTTTGGCTTGCTGAGGATGATAGAGTAATGATAGTGCATGACATTTAGATGCAACTGTAATAAACTATAAATTATAATTTAAAAATATTTATATAGTTTTTACAAAAAATATGTGAGCTGAGCTATAAATGAACATAAAATACTCATCAATTTCTGTTATTCAATTATTCATCAATTATTCATGAATTTTTGAAAACAGGAAAAGAAAAATACTTACTTTTAAAACCAG
The DNA here is from genome assembly GCF_963993115.1 of Abramis brama. NCBI lineage: Eukaryota > Metazoa > Chordata > Actinopteri > Cypriniformes > Leuciscidae > Abramis > Abramis brama. Next base: position 14,718,778 of record NC_139966.1, read on the forward strand.
TGACCACCATTGTGGAATCTCATAGTCCACTGTGTTTAATATTTATTTAGCAAACCAGATCAGGCATTGATTTTCTGAAATAAATTAAGAGACAAAACAAAAATTAGCTGTGATGAGGAGAGTTTTACCAAAATGACAGGGAGAATTACTATCATAATCTATAACCAGCACCATCATAATCACAATCACCTTTAATTGCTGAGCCAACCATACCCATGATTGGGTTTCCCACCAGAGATATTCAACAGACTGAAAACAGTGCCAACCAACTCTTTTTACACATTTACCTCTTACACACTTGCTTTTTTTTAAGGATAAAATTTAAGGATAAAAAAAAGAAAATAATTTTCTAAAAAATAGCTAGTAACAAATTTTAATTCAGTTCTATTTTACCTCGCTCTTCTGTCTGTAAACCCTTCAACTTTCTCTTGCAACATTGAACAGCCCTTTGATTTTTTTTTTTAAATGCTCTTACAAATAAATCACATCTCAGTACACACGAGAAAGTATATTTGTTTTGAAAAGGCTAATAGTTCATTCTCATGATGAATATCAGGGATTTAGATGATAGAAACATGTTTAGAAAGTTTAATTAAGGATTTCAATGTTTATTCTAAATAGCATGAAACATATACAGTATCATAAACAGCTTTTGAAGACAAAACTGCAAAAATTGATTAATTGATAGTAACACTAAAGCATTTCATTCTCATAGCATTTAAAGAGGGAGGGACTCACCTGAAATGAGTTTACATGTAGTGATCTTCACCCAACTAGACTGACTATATTTGTGTCCAAAGTTTATATGATAGTTATCTGTTAATCTGATGATGAAACATATTTAACATATTTATGTCTCTTCCATCTAAAATTCAAATTTATATTCAAATCTACACACAAAGACAGAACAAACACCAAGATGCATTTATAACTTCATTTCAATAGAAAACAAAGATGTCATTTCAAATATATTTATACACATTTCCAAAAAAAAAAAAAAAAAAAATGTTCCTTGTTCTTATCTTCATATTTGTCATGGCACATGTTTTTGGATGTTGTACTCAAAGTGTGGTGTGCAAAGACTACAACAGCACCACATCCATCTTCAATGCCAGAAACTCAGGAAAAGTGACCAAAAGCTTATAGAACTGCTCTTCATTACAGACTTCAACAGGTCAAATATTCATGTCCAGTGTCAACAGAATATTCATAACATCTGACAATATAGAAACCATGGATTTATATCTGTCTTAGTTTCTGTGCAGATTATGCTATTTGGGATTTTTAAAGCTTAAAACCCAGTTGATTTTCATTTTGTGGACAAAAACAACTGCAAGTTTTGTTTAATCATACAGGTTTGGAATGACATGAGAATTTTTGGAATTTTCATTTTTGGAAAAAACACCACTGTAATGTGAAGGGATGGGATTTGACAGCATGTTTTGAAAGCAAGAACCTTGGGTTAGAGAAGACATCAACTGTGCATTATCACATTAAAAACCCTGGTGTTAAATCAAGTCAAGTCACCTTTATTTATATAGCGCTTTTTTACAAAACAGTTTGTTTCAAAGCAGCTTTACAGTGATAACAGGAAAATAATGCAACAAAGTTTGTTTCTGCTGTACAGCAGATCTAGAAGAAAATATTGTCATAGTCCAGCTTAAATAAGTTCAGTGATAGTTAATTTCTGTTGTAAAAAAGTTATTAATTTAGTTCATTTAACTACAGAGCCGCTCTGGAGAAAACCGTGTTGTCATCGTCCAGCTCAGTTCAGTTCCCTTTCAGTTCGGTCACGTTTGACATGAGTCGGACGTACCGTACTGATTGGGATCATGCTTAGGGAGCCTGTCATCTTCGAGTATTGATAAAATGAGCCAATGCACATTGATGTGCGAGATTTTGCCTTTCCAGTGAGCGTGAACGGTACACACACACACACACACACACACACTGGAACACACTTTGAAGTTGTGCATTTTCAAAAGAAAAGTCACAAAACACGCTGAGCCAGAGTGTAACCTGATCGCTGAACACGGAGTGGAGAAATTGTGTCCGACTTGAAACAGTGCCGATACGTCACAGTGCCGCGTGACTGCCGAGTGACAGTCGAGTGGTTCATTCTGCGCAGCTTCTTCAGAGCGGCTGCATGAGCTCTGATGATGACACAACTGTTCCATGATTGGACGAATCCACCGCATGACAACGATCAGTGCAGTGGCGTAACTTTAGGCTTGTTCGACTTGCACAGAACGATCGGTTTATGACATCAAAGTACCGCGAGAGCAATTCAAAAGCATAAGGAGCCATCTACTTTCTATTCGCTCTCGCGGTACTTTGATGTCATTCACCGATCGGTCTGTGCAGCGCCGGTTCAAGACGAACAAGCCTTTTGTTTTAAAAAGTGGGTGGGACAGGTGTGTAGGTGGGGGCTGGGCGTTGCTAACACAATGCTAAATCATAAATCAGATGTATGTACAATAACATTACAATGTCAAGCAATCGATTTAAATAGTACATTGGGTTTAATTTGTCGTTTAATGAGGTCTAATATGTTGTTAGTGTAAATGGTCCAGTGGCAGAACTTTTGCCAAGCGTGTCAGAGGTTCTGGGTTCTAATCCGCACCCGTATATGTTTTTTTTCTCTCATCAAAACCGATTATGTTTATCAGTGGTTGTATATCAGGCAGGGACACGTTTGTGAGCATTTTGTTTTGTAATTTCACCGGAACGAATAAAGAGTTTTCACAATGGATTCAAGCGCGCATCCGTGTAAAGACTGTGCGCGAGCCACAAACAAACACAGTATCCGCGCCACTGATCGCAGCGGCAACCAGCACTTGATTTCAAAAACAACACATTTCAGCACTAGATCGCCTCTTATTTAACAAACGAATAAAATGAATGCTCTGCTAGTTAACTGGAGATGTTTTATTTATTTGTATTGGTACATTCATGCCACAAGATGTTTCAAAAGTGGTGGGGACAATATCGACCTTAGCAAAAAGTGGTGTGGACATGTCCCACCCACCGCAAATTATGGCTATGATCACATGTGTTTTGTGTTTATTCGAACACCTTCAGTTCCACTAATGTTCACAAATCTATTTTTTATAACAGTAAAATTTATTTTCATGTAGTCGCGATGTTATATGTGACCCTGGACCACAAAACCAGTCACATGGGTAAATTGTTTGAAATTGAGATTTATACATCATCTGAAAGCTGAATAGATAAACTTTCCATATTACAATATTTAGCAGAGATACAACTATTTGAAAATGTGGAATCTGAGGGTGCAAAAAAAATCACCTTTAAAGTTTTTGTTCGCGATTGTGCAGCATTCACTCACATAAATGTTTCATATATATATATTTACAAAATATCTTCATGGAACATGATCTACTTAATAGCCTTATGATTTTTGGCATAAAAGAAAAATCAATAATTTTGACCCATACAATGTATTGTTGGCTATTGCCACAAATATACCCATTATATAACGAAACATTTTCAAACATTTTCAAACATTGTAAACACTAGCCTATAGGCTATTTTCCCCTCATTCTTCAACAAATCCTTTAAATTTAATTTTTAGTTTGATGATGAATGGTTGAAGTATGAAGTTAGCAACACTACAATATATAATATGTTGTGTGTGTGGGCGGAAGTGGATACAAACGTTGTGGAAGTGGGTGTTAATAGTCAGATATTATTTGTTATTTCACTCAGTGAGCAAAAACCGTGTTAATTTGTAATACTGAGACCAGTTTCTTCTTGCTTGCTCATCCTATAGGTTTGTATAACACAATAGAAATAAAATACCAACATGTGCTATTACTAGTTAGCATGTCAAATGAATTTAAAGTGCCCTAATTATGCTATTTTAAAAGTTCCTAATTTTGTTTAAAAAATTAAAATAATTATAAAATATAAACCCTACAACAGGTTAACATGCATCCAAGGTCAAAATCACTTTCATTTTCTCATAATATGCATTTAATATCACGTAATTTCTTAAAGATTCTCAAATGATTAATTCAAAGCAGTTTGAAGATTCGGTCTCTCCCTCCCCATATGGAAAAAGGTTTGCTAAAAACACCTGTGATTCTTATATGTTCCAGCAGAATATTGTAAGGGACATATATGCTGCAAAAAAACAAACAAAAAAAAAACACATATATAAATTGCATAATATTAATGTATTTTTAATCATATTATGTCATATATGTTCTACATACAACTAAAGCCATAGAGATTTCATGATGTAAAAACATCAGAAAATAATGCTAATTTAATATGAATATCCAGCATGGACGTGTACTGTATAAAACACAGTGCAGTTTACCAATCAGTATAAGGCTGTAATTCACTCTTATCTTCTCCTAAGTGGAGCCATATGCCTATAGTAAATCATGGTTATATATACTGTATAATCAACCTTAGATGAAACACATTTAAGCTACACATACAAGCACACATTTTAATTACAAAATGATTTATTAGAGTGTATTCTACAAGATACAGTTGCATATTTCACATATCAATAGTTTTCATTTTAAAACCTGCATCACCAGATTTCCTTTTCATTTGTGACAATTTCTATGAACTTTATCACAGTACTACTATGGTATACAACAGTTCTATTCTTAACCTACAAACATAAAAACTTTCCTAAATGTCGAAGTGACATTATGCATATCACCACCAGTTCATGTCACATATACAAAAATATATTCCAGCCAATTTTCAACATTTTAATCACTGTTTTAGAAACATATTTGACTCAACTTTGTTCATTTGCAATAATATGTTATGATTTGTTCACAAACAACAGGCTCAGACAGTTCACAATTAATGTAAATACACGGTCTTACAATGTCATTGCTTTATAACTGCTCTTTCAAATCCTGTAGGAAAATGAACAGTCTTCATAAAGGTCAGTGATATTCTGACAGTAATACTCTAACCGGCTTCTGCACTGTACAATTTCCAAATTTGCCAACTGCATATAAGTGATGTTGGTCATCAAAACGTGTATGTATGAAACACATAAACAAATGACACAAAATGGGTCTCATTCATGAAACACGAGCAGAACAAATTTGTGTGTAAATCGTGTGTAAAGGGGTTCTGGCGTAAATTTTCGGATTCATTAAAATGTTCGTATTTCCCAAATGTTAGTTGGTACGAAAGAAATCTACACCTGCTCCCAGCCACGCGTAAATAGTGCGTTTAACATCCGAACGTTTTGCTCTTTAATAAGGCTGCCTTTTAATTAACCTTAATCGGGTACATATTTACAAGCATTTTGAAAAAAATATTATATATAGTAATTACATACGGTTTTTCTTTTTACTTTTATTACGAGAGCCAGTAATAGCATCTGCAAACGGAACACAAGTCCACAAGTCTTTTTTTAATTTTTTTTTTAAAAAATTTTTATATTCAAGCTGTTTATTCTTTTTTTTTTTTTTTTTTTTACAAGTCAGCAAGTCACAAGTGTTGCAGTCAAGCTTCATGTCGAACCATTTTCTTTTCACTTCTGGGACTGTTCGATTAACAGATGAAACTCCATTAACTGCATCTGTAATATGCTGCCAAGCATTTTTACCTAAAAAATCCTTTTTTTAAGACCTGATACGCCACTATGTACGCTTGAAAAAAAAATGTGGCATTTTGAATAAACTTCTGATAATAAAACTTCAATTTCTGCATCTGAGAAATTTCTCTTCTTCATTCGCTTTTGGGAAGACATGTTGAAATCCTTCGTTTGGTGTCATAATATGATGCCCATATATAGTTGTCAGTCGGTTTTAATGGGCGGAATTTATGGTAATTAAGAATGAGCGTGCACGCGCGTCCCATTTACGACTGTTTGGAATTCATTAACCCACACACACATTTCACTATCAAATCTGACGTTTACGAAGTATTTGTGAATCAGGAGAAGAATTTTCGGGAATGTCTCTTTACGCGCAAATCACTCACATATTTACTCGTATATTTACGAATGTTTCATGAATGAGACCCAATGTGTTTAAATCCTATGACTTTAATTTGACTAGCATATGATTCAATATAAGAACTTTAAATGATCTGTATATGAATATCAGTTATTTTCTACTAATACCATACACTATTGCATACTTTTGTCATGTAAAACTCATATAAGACTTTTTACAGTATTCATATATAACGCAAAAATCCCCTACAAGTTGTATGTGTGCCATTTAGTATGAAATGGGCCATAATCGGTCTGATTTTGTATAGGACATGTATTGGGCTTACATGAAACACAGAAGGTAATTCTGGCCGATTTAAGCAAAGAAGATATGTGGTTGCTGTATATGAACCATGCAGGGTTTTTTTTCACATGGGCCTCCTTTCCGTTGGCCTACTGTGCTCTGATTGGTCGGATGGCCCAGTTTGCTGTGATTGTACTACCATGTAAAGCGCGTGTCGAATACTAAACGCCAATTATCGTAACTGAGGCTCCTCAGAGATTGCTAAAAGCATTTACTGTGCTGTAGTTTTTTTTTCACTGTATAATCATGGCACTTCAACCATTTTCCACTGATGCTGTAGTCCTCAGTGTTGTTTGAGTCCACAGCAAAGACATCTGAAGCACATGGACAAGAATGAGACGGGAGGAGTCGAGTGACTTCATGTCATCAATTTAACCTCTGAAACGCATGAACCACAATGGCATTTTTTGTAAAAAACAGATAATAAGGTGTTTTAAGAGAGTAGAGTTTTCGGAAGTAAATAGGCTACTGTTGGTTTTCTTCTTATACTGTCTCTGGAGACAACTAGCATAGAAAAATAGGCCTGACCCCATTATTGAATAACTTTTATAACTAGAACTTACAAACTACAGATAAAACCTTTATTCCCTTTAATCCAGTAACTGTTTAGAGCAAAACACATTATAAAAACTGAATGAACATTTCCAAAATGCAGGTGTTGACTGTTGAAATGTTACAGATATGCGTGACTGTGAACAGCTTGTGTCAAAGCTGTATTTTTATCTCATAGCATAAATGTCAAAAATCCCCAAGCTGTTTTATTTCCTTCTAATCAAATTAATTTAAAAAAACAACAACAACAACTCATTGTTCACAGCCATAGCAGTCAGGAGCCAGCCTGACAGACACACCCACCATAACCTGAGCAACCGCAGATGAAGAGCAACACAGCTTCGATGAACACCCACACAAAGCCGTAGAGAAAGAGGAAGTGTAGAAGGCCCGATATCGTGGCACACAACACCTGAGGCCTATACCGTGAAGCTGGTTTAGGTGGGTAGCCAGGTGTGTTTCAGTTTAGTTTGCACCAACCCTGGGTTTTAGGCACCATGAAAGTGGTTTGGCTTTGTACAGTGTTCATCGCCATAGTAACTTAACCTGTCCTGCACCAGGTTAGCCGTGGAGTGTATGTTCCAGGTCAGAGATCTCAAACTGAACTTGGACCAATCAGCTGTGAGCAAAGTGACACATGTCTGATGCGATAAGGTCACTCCACCTGTTTCTACTCCAATTTAAAGGTCACTACATAGCAAATGCTTTTTAAAGACAAAATCATCTGGCTTTTAGTAACACTTATTTAGAATAGTAATTTGTATGATTTAGATATTATTTATGCAATTAGTAATCGATCACACATGTACAATTTTAGTTTCTCAATTATTTTTACGCACAGTTTAAAGGAATAACTATATAAAGGTAATATAAATACGCTTTAGAATCAATAAATTAAGCTATAAAATTACTACATGTGAGTTTAAATGTTCAATTCTCTCTATACCTTTATCAACTGTATAAACTAACTTCACAACTTTTACTTGCACTGATATAGCAAGATTTTTTCTTTTAGTTGTCTACTTTCATAGACAGTTATTTTCTTCTTGCTGTGTAAATTTGTTTAAATTCTTATATATATATTTTTTTAATCTCGTAATATTCTGCAGAAGAGAGAAGTGAATCGTACTGCTTTTCTTTTGCCAGAAATGAATCGCAGTTTCTCTCTTTCTCAGCATGTGATTGACAGAGAAAGTTGATGATCAGCATCATGGTACTAACAAAGCCTGGTTAGATTGGTTTGGTTTTGTCAACTCGAAACTAATCCTTTAACCCAGAGTTTGTTCAACTACCAACATGTTACAGGTCAAGAGAGGCAAGAAAAGGCGCTATATAAAATAAACATAGTATTAATATTTATTATTAGTATAATAAACCTACCACTGTCCATTGCCATGATTTTTGGAATGACTTATCGTGAGAGGAAACATAACATTGGTAAATGGAAACGCCGTCATTTCGCAACAGTTTTTTTTATCAATATATAGAGGAAAAAAAAAACGCAAACCTTTTGCACAAATCTGCAATGGAAACATGCCTCATGAGAGACTGTATTGATTCTAGCCACAATATTCACTCCAGGACTCCACTGACAAAGGGCAAAGGTCAATAGGGCCAAACTAAAGAACACCAGCCCCACCGGTACACACACCAAATTCAACAGCTCCAGCAGTGAGTTTCTGAAATAACATGTCAGAGTACATTAGAGAGTACAGTACACAAAGGAAGTTTTTTTTTTTTTTTTTTTAAATACAAAAATATAATAGAAAGTTTTAGTATTAAAGGTGACATATCATGAAAATCTGACTTTTTCGGTGTTTTAAAGCCCTATTCGGACGGGACTAGTTTCACAGGGGGACGTTAGAGCATACATGCCAACCCTCCCGATTTTTCCGGGAGACTCCCGAATTTCAAAGCCCCTCCCGAAAATCTCCCGGACCGACCTTTCTCCCGAATTTCTCCCGATTTCCACCCGGACAACAATATTGCTACACCAGCCGTTTCAGACCTGTCGTTGCTATGCAACCAAACTGCGCTCTCCACGATGACGACGAAGAAGTATCAGCAAAGGATTAATTGATTTCTAGCCCTCGCATTAGCTTTAGGCTACTATTAGATATATTTCTGGAAATAAGAAGTACAAACCCGCCTGGAAAAACTAGCGCACCACGTTGCTTCCATTATGAGCGTGCTCACCGCGGCCGCGCGCCTACAGTTGAAATAACGACCTTGCTTGAGCGTGAAAAAGATGCGATATGTGAACGGCCCCTAGAAGCAGACGTCTGAAATACTGGCAAGAACAGCTATTTATTTATTTATTTAGCTTTAGACTTACATGAAAATGTAAAAATGAAATGTCATAATTATAATGTTTTGAGAGTTTACTTATGTAATTTTTGCATTAGGCTATGAATTAATAAATGTTTATTGATAAGATCTAGCTATTTCTTGTCTTTTCATTTACAGTAGCAAACAAATTAGGGTCTAACCTCCTGAGGAGAGGCCTTAAGGAATTGAATTTGTCAAATAAATGAATTACATTTTTCGGTTTATGGTCCTTTTGAATATCTCCCTAATTCTGAGGTCTCAAGGTTGGCAAGTATGCGTTAGAGAAATTTCTGTTTCACAGACGTACTTTGAGATTTTAATCCTGTCCGAATCTGCCATGTCTGTCTTTTTCTCACACGACCTCTGTAAAAATTCCAGAGCAAATGACCTACTGTTTTTCGTCAAACTCGGCGGTCCTCAGAGAAATCTAATCCCGTCCGAATGCGAATGTCTGTGATTGCCGAAAATGTTTTTTTCCAAAACGCTTTTTCTTGTGTGTTTTGTTCAGCGTGAACTACCGTACAATCTCTCGCTATCGCGCCGGTATTCACGTTTCTGCTTTTTGCGCACCGATAATGGATGTAGATGTGTTCGGTACACTGCGCAGAAATAAAAAAATGAAATGAACAAGAAGAGCCAAATCACGTAAACTGTTAAGACTGGCTACTGTAATATCAGTTTCAGGTAAGATTACTTTCATTTCTGCACTTAATTACATAACGTGTAAATTATATAAGTTAAAACTTTTTATTCCATTGGGTTTATTATAAGAACCCAGTTCTATAAAATCATGATGATAAATGTATGTTTAGTTTTTTTATACTACAATTTTTATAAAATGTTTACAAAACACTAAATACGTTAGGACGTTTTACTTTATATTTCAAAGTGCTTAATTTTAAAAGTACTTAATTTCAAAATACATTTGATCAAACTTCATAAATTGTGTTCAATTTAAAGTTTTTAAGTTATATTCCTGAAATGACAGACACAGACACTCCTACCTCGGTAATAAACACGGAGATGTTAGTCCCATCCGAATCCGTACATGAAATCACAGACGTAGGTTGATAAGAATTGTAACTCAAACGTCGTTTGGAAAACTAGTCCCGTCCGAATAGGGCTTAAGTGCTATAATCGTGTGCCCAGTGCATCATCCAACTCAGAAAACATGAGTTTTTTAGTAAGCCTTTCTCTGTAAGCATGTCATAAATTAAGCCGATCAGATTTCTCTCCCCTTCTGACGTAGGAAGGGGATCTTATTACAATATTGCCGCCCTTAATCTGCACGTTTCCACTCACGGCGCCGTTGGTTTTCGCAAGCGACAACATTAGGTGCGTTTCCATTACAGATTTGCGCGATTTTTTTCTAAATGTCGACAAAAAACTATTGCGAAATGATGGCGTTTCCATTAACCGATGTTATGCGACTAAAACTTCATTTTTTCCTCTCGCGATCAGTAAAATCATTCCAAAAACCATGGTAACGGACGTTGGTAGGTTTATGTACTATATCCCAGCCACTGCACTGGCCATTATTATTAATGGAAGGAGATGTGTATTATCCAAGCATTAATGGCAAGGAAAGACCCTTATACTGTGAGAGGCACATATGAGGTGTTTCTGGGTGTTTCTCCCTCATATCTGCTTCGAGGTCTTGATTGTGGCATTTATTTGAGGTTTAGAATCCAGTATTCCTGTAATTCTTTTGTCTTGTATGAATTTAATAAAGAACTCTGTCTCGTATTCTGTCCAAACTAACCGCGTCATCTACGTCAGGTGACCTGGAAATGCGCAAAAACTGTTTCCATTGCAGTTTTCCGAAATATTTCTTTTTCGAATTGCCTGAAAAACCACCTCATGCGAGCGTAAAAACTTTTTTGCGATAAATGGGAGTTTTTGCGAAATTTACGTGTTTCCATTGGGCGTATTTTCAATTCGCAATTTTAATTTGCGCAATTTGAAGGGTAATGGAAACGCGGCTAGTGTAACCAGTTCTAACGCAATGGCAAAAGTTGGAGCAAAGCATGCAAACTGTTCTGTCGTTGCTGCACAGACGAGCATTGAACACTATTTGACCAAATAATGCCACAGCTGTCTTACAAAGACCTCAGGGAACTGTGTCAACTTGTGTAAAAGATAAACATGACGGTACATGCAAGTCGATGAGGTGAATTAATGTAACTCCACAACAACTACATAAATGTCCACTAACCATTCAGAAACGTTCAGGTGCGTCTAAAAGTTCAACCTCTTCCTGAGTCTCTCTGTAAGGCTGCACTCGCTACTGGTTATTCCTGAGATTTTGGATGAGTGAAATTATTCGCATGTTTTGTTATTGCTGGTTTATCCGAAGCTCATGTAAAGGATCGACCCTGTGGAGCAGCAGCTCATTTGCATTTAAAGGGACACACACAAATACAGTGCGTTTTTGCTCACACCCAAAAAGTGTCCATTTTAACATGCTATAAAATCTGTGATCTGTGGGGTATTTTGAGCTGAAATTTCACGGACACATTCTGGGGACACCATAGATTTATATTACATCTTGTGAAAAGGGGCATAAATATGTCACCTTTAATGTGTCAAGTGTTGACAAAAAAGATGTGTCTTTAGCCATTCCTTGAAAATGGCTAAAGTCTCAGCAGCTCGGGTTGAGTTAGGCTGGTCATTCCACCAGCAGTGAACAGTCAAGGTAAATGTGTTTTAAAAAAGTTTTAAATGCTATAATCCTACAGAGAAAGAAGGAGATGTATTGTGTCTTTATTGACTATATGTTTTTCATAGATCAGTTATATCAGAATGTTTGTTACTTGGTTTGTTTCATCTGTGAATCTTCAGTGTCTAGTTTTGTGAGAGTTCAGACTGATGATGATCCTGATGAAGAGAGTCATGTTTAACTGCAAAAAAGAAGAAATTATTATTAGTTTTATTGACTTCAACAGTCCTTGTGAAGAAAATGTAACTAGTCAGCATTACTACTAGTATGACACAAAAAGAACCCAGAAAACTCAATATAGTACTGAATGAAATTTTCCAAAATACAGGTGTTAATTTTGTGCGTGACTAATACAGCTTGTCAGAGCTTATCTCATAATCCCTGAGCTGTTTATTTCCTTCTAATCAAATTTATTTAAAAAACAAAATCAAAACAAACTACAACAACAGTCCATTGTTCACTGTTCGTAACATTCAGGAACCAGCCCGACAGACATGTGAATGTGAAAGTGTAGAAGGCCTGATATCATGGCACACAACACATGGAGGCCATGAGAGACGGTTACGATGATTCTCAGTGAGGCTGTGCTGAGCTGTAGGGCTCCTTCATCATCCTCACCTGATGAGGGTGTATGAGGCTCAGGAACTGTTGTGCGATTCCAGCCTCATTATTCACTCCAGGCCTCCACTGACAAATGTCAATAGGGCCAATAGTCCAGTCATTTTATGAAAAAAGGTTTCTAAAGTACTTCTTCCTGCCTCTATGTATTAATGCTCATGGGTAGCCTAAATGGGTTCCATTCAGACCTTAACATTAAGTATTTTACTGTACTGTGTCAACAAGATTCAACAAGATATTTTCACCTGGCTATACCCAATGTTTAGATCTGTTGTGGTATTTATGCAAATTAGCACATACGTAATTAGATTATGCACCGTTTGTCCATGTTAACAAACCATTTAAAAAAACTTGTAATACAATTTTTGTTTGTCTTGATGCAAGTAATCAACTCAGTAATTTTCATGGTGATATCTAAAGGTTAAAATGTTTACCCTGTTCACGCGAGAAAAAGAATGAATAGGCGTATGAATAGGCTATATTTGGGTCTTTTTCGAAACTTTCCCCTAATGGGATTCTTCGGGACTTTTTTTTCCTTACTCAGGACATACTGAGGATACAAAATCAGTTGAGTTTGCTTCTGTTGCAATTTGTTCAAGGTTGACCCCCATTTTGGCTTAAAATGACTGGACTACAAACTGAAGTGAAGAAGCTCCAGCAGTGAGTTGCTCTGAGATAACATGTCAGAGTACATGTGTGCCAAATCTGTCCTGTTTTTCAATGTTCACTATAAATCAGCGTTTATATATACAGTATAGGGTGTAACAGTACATAGAAATCACGTTTCGGCGCATGCTTCGGTTTTGGGGTCACAGTTCGATACAACAGGAAAAAGCAACAAATCCCCAATGCTAAGTTTCTTTTCATCTATTTCGAACAGACAGCAGTGCAAATTACAGTTTGTTCCTCCTAGCAGCATTTAGTCCTCTAGTTGATACAGTACAGCTTCCTGTGTATTAAGCACTAAGCAGTGAACACATTGCATTGTTCATATAGATTTGTAGGGCTGATAAAAAACAAAATGTATTTGGTCACATTCTGCTACAAAACATAAAAGCATCTATTGTGTTATAAAACTACAAAATAAATACTATGTCATCCACATTTTCGACTCCCTGATCCGAGCGTTTACTGGTTATATGCAAAATAGAAACACCACATATGATCAGATCAGCCTCTAATTATGTGTGATGGCGGCCACACATTAATATGCTTATCTGAGTAATCTTTAGTTTCTCCATTATTTGACTAATGTTTAACACATTGTATTCTAACTATCTGCTGCTTTATGTTCTAATGGTGGATTTATTCCTTATATACTGTATGGCCCAGTGATATATTTAAAGTTGAAATATAGTACATTCAACTTTACCTGCATAGATACAGTATAGTCGCGTAAAGGGATGTATAGTAAGGGATGTAAAGTTTTTGATTGATTGTATCGTACATGCCCCCTCCCAAGCTAACTGGGAGTGTCACACTTGACCTACTACTGAGCTTTTAAAAAAGGGTATATTCGTGGAGTTTATTACATGCCTGATAAGTTTGTGGCACGTGTCAATGTGTACCATGTACAATGGGCAAGGAACATGGTAGGTTCGGCGGACCACACAGCCCATTCTTGCGAGTCGTGACAAGATTCCAGCTGAGTCAACACGGTGCATAGAGGACCGCACCCTGGTCCACTGCACTCGTTACCCAGCTGCCCCCAGATTTCCTTTTACCATGCGGTATCCGTGGAAAGGTGATCTAATTTTTATTTCAGATACAAGAGTGTCAAACTCTTGATCAGTGACAGGACTAAACAGGCCTTTGACTGACAAATTCAGCTCTTTCATTCTTCGAAAAATGGTAGCGCGTGAGACGCCCATTATCTTTGATATTTTTGGTACAGAGAATCCAAGCTCAAGTAGGCGACAGATGTGTTCCTCTGAAAGCTGAATTTTTGGGCGGCCTGCAGTTGAAGTTGAAGCTACTTCACATAATGAATTGCTTTGATCGCAATAACACAATTAAAGCAGATTCAGCAGGTCTGTGAGAGAGTCAAATATCTCTGGAGGAATCTGGAGACTGTTAGTAAAGGCATTAATGACAACAACTCTTGGGTACACACAAAAAATAAGTAATCTAAATCTAAAGGTTGGTGATTCAGAGCTTGGGTCAGACGATTTTGCAGTCGATATAGGATCATGAATCTGATCGACTCCTGTATGGAAAAATTAAATCTGCTCTATTAAATAGGAAACAACAAGTGTTTTACATTTATTAGGTGTAGGTGTAGGGTCAGGTATTTATTTAGAATATCGATATCTACATGAAAATGTGTGTGCAAGCATTATTAGTATGTATTCAGTATGTAATCCTTTTATTTCTCTCTCTCTCTCTCTCTCTCTGTTGTGTGTGTGTGTGGTATTGCTGCTCAAAGCTATATTATCCTAAGTGGATTTGATTGAATCATTTGACATAAAGAAGATGACACAATAACATTAGAAAAATATTCAACCTATTAGGGTAAAAATGAGCCATGTAAACTATAGGCCTTTATCACAGTTCTGCGTTTGAAAAGCAGAAGCTTCAAATAGGAGCATAAAAAAAACTTCCACTGCAGCATCAATGGCTGTGCCCATAGCATGGGATTGTTGTAATTTATGTCAAATTCAGCACATACTTCTTCTAAAGAAAAAGGTTTCATAATATTCCAAAACATATTTGCTATGTGTGTGCACAATACTCTTGTTTGATCACCTTATTTTATTACAGAACTGCAAGAATACAATACAAACAACAGATCACATTAAAGAACATTAGAATTAGACAAATCTAAAAATATTATTTGCAACTACAGTCTACTTTGGAGGGAATTAAATTAAAGGTTTGGGTGAAACTAGCCTACTGGTAAAGTAGGACAATGGGTTTAATGTTTCTCTTTTTTATTCTGTGGTATAGTAGAGTTCTTAAGATATTTATAACTATCATATGAGGGGATAAGACATTTGGATCATAATAAAAAAATTGTGCAGAAGGTAAATTATCAGAAAGTGTAAACGAGTCATATCCTCTGTGTTTTAGTACAATGATTGGATAGCCTTATACTGTAGACAATAAAGGGTGGTAATATAATGCAAAAATAAACCAAATAATGATCAAAATTAAATTAAATCTGTCCGTTGCTGCTCGTTAATCTCATGACTTGCAGCACTGGTCTGACAATCGCGGCTCTACGATAATGTTAAATAATAGAATAAAAGATGACATACATATCAAGGTATCATGTAAGTATAAAATATAGTTGTAGAAGGTTATTATTAAGGATGTGATGTCACACGGATTGTGATAAAGGCCTATTTCAAACATAACCGCATAATGGAAATTAATTTCTGTCACTGGTATAGAAGTATGATAACTGTACAATGTATATTTCATTTACATAATTACTTACCCATTCAGTCTGAAGTGGTTTTGTACTACCTGCCATTATTAGGTACGGTACAGCACATTAAACTTCTACGGTACCCAGTAACCAGTCCACGTGGAGAGACTCCGGAGAATTTTATTTTTTATTTTTATTGAACACCAAGAACAAAATATTATTCCAAACAATTTATGGACATTTTTTAATTTTATATATCCCAATGGTGGAAAAGAGTAACAATTAAAGTTTCTTGAGTAAAATAAAAAAATGTTGCGTCATCATAAATGTGCATCTATGAATGAAAAATTTGACCAGAATCAACATTACATTAATGAGAATTTTTTTTTCAAGTTTCAAGTTTGTTTTATTTATATAGTACATTTAAAAACAGCAAGCACAGCTGACCAAAGTGCTGAGAAAAAAAAAAAAGCAAAGAAACACAGGGCAAACCACAAATTTATGACAGAAGCTCACAGTGAATTGAAAGCCAAGGAAAAGAAATAGGTTTTAAGAGATGATTTTAAAAAATAGTTAAGGCCGGGCCGATTTGATATACGCCGGAAGGCTGCTCCACAGCATGGGCTGGGTTAGGCTCAATCTCTTCTATTCTTTAGTCGCGATCTGGGGACAGAGTGCAGTCTCTTATCCCCAGACCTCAGATTTCATGTGGGATTGTGTAGATAAGTAGCTTGGAAATCCAGACCTAAATCTAAAAGATTAATGGTCTGGCATGGACTAATGAAAATCGGCCAGCTCGAGGGGCAGCACCAAGCATGCATTTGAAAATCTCACTGCACGCAATTGGATAACACTATGACCAATCACAACAAAAAAACCCCATACGCTTAGATACCAGCGGAGCTAACTGGTAGATTAGACTCTTACTGTATCCGGTTGGATAAAACAGCAAAAACGTCCTTCTTGCAAAGTAATGATTCGAGCGCCGTCTTCTGTTCCTGTTTTAGATAAAAAGCCAAGTCTAACTCGTTCATTGTAGCGGCCAAAGCCGTTTCAAACAACTGTGTTCATCCAGAGCCATCTTGCAATGTTTACTAATGACTTCGACGTCGCAGTGCTGTCGTCATCTGTTTAGCTCGCCTCTGGCCCGCCTATATCAGATAACCTGATGTGATTGGTGCAGCTCAGATCGAGGGGAATATTTAATGAGCATCATTACTCGACAGCAGAGTAACTCACTGAGCAAATTCAACTTGTGCTCTCGCGAGAACTCTGGATTAGCAGGGTAGTAGATAAGAGTAGCTCAGACAAAAAAGATTTAAAAATATAAAGAAGAATTTTAAACTCGATTCTAAAATGCACAGGTAGCCAATGCAGAGATTTTAAAATTGGGGTAACGTGATTATTTTTTTTTTAATCATTTATCATTTTTACATTTGTAATCATCCAACAACATTCCAAACATAAAGTGGGCAGTGAAGGAATCTTTGTCTCCAAACAATAAGACATATTTTCCCAGAAAATATTTAAGTGCACATAAGAAAGGAAAAGAGCATCATCTGTCAACTTGACAGAATATTAAGGCTTTTTCCCTAAAAAATGTAACCTGTCACGGATACATCAGCGTCAGCGCCAGCTCTCTACACTCCACCCACCCGATCAGCATCCCCGGAATACTAATCACCTGCACCTGTCTTCACCACCTGTCATCAATCTCCTGCCACTTCCCGCACTCCTTATATTCACCTCCAGTTCCCTCAGTCCCTTGTCAGGTCTCGTTGATACCTACTCAACTTACTGACTCTTCTATACTCCTGCTTATGCAAAACCCCTACTTACCTTCTTCGACTTACCTGCCATCAGCCTGTCCTCTGGATCCTCCGTCGTTGTCTGCCATCCTGCTGCCGTCATCAAACCCCATCTTGTCATCTACAATCCTGAAACAGATAAGAGACTCAGTCAGATCCATATCATCCATAAACTCTGCAACCGTTATTCATATCTCTTCAAACTCACCTGCCGTGACTGTTCCCAGTGTTAATAAACATCATTGCAACTTACCAGTTTGTTCTGTGCTGTTTCGTGACATAACCGTTTTATTTAAATATGAACATTTTATATTTTGTTCTGTTCTTATTTTGATACACTGGCATCAATTTAAAAAGAAAAAAACACATAATTTGTGCGTCCTTTTTGCAACATCAAATGGGAAAAATCAGCTACTGCGTTTTCAAACAAAAAAATATAGAGAAGTGGGTTACGGTGGTCAGAAGAAAGGAAGATTTCAAATACTGACAGTAGCGTTGAGTTTATTTTTTGTAATGCAACTACAAGGTAACATAACACGATGTACAGTATTATAGATGCACATTATATATTAGAATAAATCAATATTTTTCGGAGTAGGTTTGATAAAATAAAATAAAAATCTGTTAGTCAGAAAGCTTCCGGAAATGAAGTAATCGGACCGTTTACTGTTGGGTGTAATGAACACACGTGTTCTTCTGCAGAAACGGCATGGCCTTCTCTGGGAGACGTCGTGTCTCGGAGGTTTGTAGTGTCTATATCTGAATATTGTCAAAGTCAAATGTTTACACGCCTAAACATATCTGTAATTACATGTATGAAAAATGAAGTCACGATTTTTTTTACTGCATTAGCATTATTGAGCTGGGAAAAGAGCGATCTTATCAAAGTGGGAAACAAAGAGGAAACATTTGTCTAGGACCGTTGCATTTGGAGTTGGCAGGTTTACTTTGGTTTCCAGCATTTACATTGAGCTTCAGTAGGCCTTTTCATACCAAAAATAGTTAACCCTGGATCCTTAGTCGCTTTTCCAATGTCGGGCCTAAAGCGAGTGTAGGCATACATAATAGGAAGTGTGTTCGGACTTGGAAGGATGATAATATGTTAAGATATATGTGTCTGCCTCGTTAATAGATCAAGTGTGCTCCTAATAATTCACAGTAATGTCCGACTGAGCTCTTTTAGGCCTATTTTTTTCCCCTGAATAACATGATAGAGATGGTTATAAATGTTGTCCATGTTTTTTTTCTGCTGTTAGTTTAGCATTGCTTTCACAAGTCTTCAAGCATTACACACATTGTTGATCTCTAGAAATATCAGCTGCCCTAATTCTACAGTAAGTTCAGGTTATTTCCATGCTCCAACTACTCCACCTGTCCTCAGCCGTTCCCCAGCTATTTCATCTTTGAATCCAACCCAATCAACTTCTAAGGCAAAAAGAGTGCAGGAACAGCTCACAATGTCACACTATACTCACTACAAGTTCACTATACATTGCTTTCTGGTGTACCCATTTCAGATCATAGAACCTCTACTAATGAGCTGAATAATGTTTATGTATAAATATTATTTTCTCCACTCAAGACCACTTTTTCCACTTTTTTCCAGAAAAAAAAGACAGAAATGCCATCATGTTGGTATGATTATGCCATCATGTTGGCATCATTAGTGATGAGGAAGATGTTGATGACACTGAAAATCATACAGAGGATGAACAATTAGGTAACTCCTGTCTTGTGTAGCTACTTACTTGACTACAGCAATTACGTGCTATCTACTCAAAAAACGATCAGACTGTCTGACTTGAAGTGTAAAGCACTTAAACCACAGTTCATTATTTAGTTTTTTTTGTGCTCCTTAGGAATATAGATTATACCTAACCTAAATAATAGCTCATTTAAATAATGGTACATCAGTCTCCCCGAACAGTTATGCAGGAAAAATTCTAAAAAATATGTACACTCTTACTCCTGTAAGTTGCGTAAAGTCATCAAATCAATTTAGAGCTGCTTGAACGTGACATCCAATTTTCTTTGCATTGTTTATCAGAGACTGCGACTTTTTATGCATAATTACTAATTAACTTTGATGCAGTTTAAAAGTTTATTTCACTGTAACCAGTTCCTCAGTTTCATTAGATTTTTTTTTATGTATTTATAGATATGCCCGATCTGCCAGGGAGAGTTCTCAACTGATGTGCTAACAGTGCATGCAAGTCTTTGCATTGATAAGTAAATATTAATTTTTTGCTAATGCAATGCAAAAATTGTATCATCCAAAAATGTATGTTTGAGTCACATCAGTTTTTGACATTGAATATTGGACATTCATTTCTGAAGTCACTGCCATCTAATTGAACAAATTGGTTACTATTTATTGCAGTGAAAGTTACATCAATACCACATTCATTTAAGGTCTTCTCTAGAGTCCATTGTTGAAGAACACCCAGGGATGTCGCAAATGCCAAGGTCCTCATTCTTCAGAGATTCTACAACTGGTAGGTTTTAAAAAAAGATCAAAGTATGTCGGTCATAGTACCCAGGGTTTGAAATTACATTTTTCACTCAGCAGATTGGTGGAAACCTTACTTGTCATAATTGTTCATGATTCTCTTATAGAAAAAAATAACCTACCTTAAAGCTAACCACTTCTCAATTGTATAAACCACATAATTTTTATGGTGAAACAAAAAGTTGAACTGGCAAAGTTGTTTTCCTCAGCAGGGTGAACAGTTGAACATTCATTTGTACTGCTCTTGCATTTGTCCAGTATGGAAAACCGAACCATGTCCAAAGAAGGCTTTGTTCAAGAGATCTGCTGTTAAAATGAGGAGAACCCAAGTCTGACTCTGACTATTAATGTTACTGATGACTTGCAAGAGCAAGACAGTGCAGTAATTTTGTTCTACAAGCAAGAACATGTGAATTGGGGAGCTCTGGTGAAGTTCAACTTGAAAGGTAATGATCCACAATGTTCTTAAAGTGATGTTGATATTGTTTTTCAAAACCGTTAAAGACAGAGATGCTGGCAGAACACTGCAGGTATTTTCAAAATATGTTTTTCTGATTGCAGTTGGTAAAGGAGTGACACGACATGT
Source organism: Abramis brama (assembly GCF_963993115.1). Classification (NCBI taxonomy): domain Eukaryota; kingdom Metazoa; phylum Chordata; class Actinopteri; order Cypriniformes; family Leuciscidae; genus Abramis; species Abramis brama. Next base: position 14,739,573 of record NC_139966.1, read on the forward strand.
CTTTTCATTAATGATGAATAAACTCAAATCTGGATTCAATTTTAACATAGGTTTGTGTTTAAGATTCTGAGATGAGCAAAAAGCTATCTACAAATCCTTACTGTTTGAATGAATTCTAATGCCTTTGTCCTCTTCCACATTTTTCTAACATTTGTCAAAAGGAAACGCCTCTGTGACCAAACTTTTTGATGGTGAGGCAGATCGTTTAGTCCCATCAGCCTCCACAATTCTAGTGTAGAGTGATCTTTTTACCATGGCTGGCCGGCTCATAGTAGGCGGCTGCATATATGAAAAACACCTAACCCTAAAAAAATTTGAACAAAAGGTTTCTCAGCTGTTTTTTGTAGTATCAGGTGTCCTTAATAACATACTAAAAGTTTACCAAAGTTTGACAACATCGTCCACCTTAAGTAAGGCAGATCAATAATATTGTTGAATATTAAATGTCTCCAACTAAGCAAGCCAAAAAAGGGGCAGTGGTAGGCAGTGGGCCAAGTCTGTTTTTCTCCTTTAGTTTTCGATTTGATAGATCTCCTTCAGGGAACTGGTTCATTTTTTATAACTGGCTATATAAATTGTTGTTGAGCACATTACTGCTTGTTTCCAACATCAATTGTTGCACATTAAAAATATAACATAGATATAATCTCGCTAGCTAACCACAAAATGTTAGCCGGAGTTAGCCGGAGTAAGAACCAATCAATGTGTTGTTACCTTGTCAACCTGAGTTGGCCAATCACATCATTATTTGAACCGGTGCACATACTGACCGCCTGGAGTTCAGAGCGGCGGTCAGCTCTGCTGCCAGACAGGAAATAATAAACTGACGTTTTTTTCATCTCTGAAAGGACGTAACTTCTCTGTTGTTTTTGCTACAGTGTATGGCTGCACCACACATCATGGAAACGGTAGGTAACTGATTAGCACTAGCATTATCCGAAACATTGTAAAAAGTCTGAATGCATGGGTCTTGGCATATGTTCGCCGTCAAAATAGCTATCAGTATTTGTAAAACTAATGTAAGCAAAGTACCGAATGCTACACACGTGGGTAATGTTAAGCTATTTGTCGTTTTAAATGTAGTATACGGCAAGTTGGCTAGCGTTAGCACCTGAAGTAACTTAGTATGGTAGGATCAGCTTTTTTTCTGTGGATACCGCAAGCTAATTATTTATTTAACTGTGTATTTGGCTTTATTGTTGTAAAGAGTTTAGCAAGGGCATATTTGCATTTGTCTTGTTGGGTTTTTTGTCATCCAGAAGAAGATAAAATTAAGATTTAAAGTTTTTTCCATCGTTCAGCTCCTTCCATCGTTCAGCTCCTTCCGTGTAGACTAGCTGTATGAATTTATCTTATTTGAAGTGAAGCTTATGTACTGCGACAGTGTTTCCCAAACATCTCCAGGAGTAAGTTACACGTTGTCCTGTCTGTTATAGACCTCTCCCTGCTCCAACACAGATGATTTAAACAGCTTCCGGAGTTCATAATGAGTTGACAGATTGAATCAGCTATGTTGGGGCAGGGAGAGATCTAAAACACACACGGTTATATAAATAGTTAGCTTACATTATCTCCTGTTTCCTGTCTAATCGCACATTGTATTTTGTATACTTTGCATGTGTTTCCTGTCTTGACGGTGGAGCTGACCTTAGAGTGGAGCTTTTTATATACAGTCTATGGAGTGGAGCCTACATCTGGAGGGCAGAAGGCAGACGCTCTTGGAACACCTCACTTGGGCGAAGTAGGCAACGTATTAACAGTATCTCCATGAAGCAATGTCCAGGTGGGATGTGTTTTGTATAGTTGGCAAACGTTACAGTAAGGCAAACGTTAGATCAGGGGTTTTCAAAGTCTGAGACTGCGTGCCTTCAGATAAAGCGTGGGAAACAGCGCACCCCCCACCACATCTTTAGTTTACTTGGTAAGTTTCGCTCAATTCCTGGATGCCTATGGGATCATAATTATATTTTTTGATCCCATAGACACTCAACATTTGAGCCAAAATAGCCTAATATTGCTGAACATAACTTCTTACTACACCAAATAGTTATAAACAAAGGTCTGTCATGAGGCATTTATAAGTTTCTGACTTTCTGACTGATAGGGGGAAAACAGTTCCCAAAAACTACTGTATCTCTGAACTCTCACACATGTAGGCTATTCTGTGTGATCTCCTTTTGATAACTAATGCAATAAGCAATGTAATATTGTTTCACTTTCACTTTCATTGATCCTAACCCCTGACTTAGATTATCAACAGCTAACTAGGGCTATTTAGTGAATTAACAACACCAGACAAAAATGAACTTGAACCAGATTAACTTTATCAGTGTTATGTTATTTCTGTGCATGGTAGCTGGTGCTTTCTACATATGCAGTTTCCCCCCACACATTGTAATGCTTTTCACTGGCAATGCACAAGCTCCAAGACACTTTTTGGTTCTGGTGGAAGTGTCATCCAATGAACTACATAGAATTCCCCCTCGATCCTCGATCCATGCTGCATTGGGGGAGGTATGTCTGGCAGGCTTTGCAAACTTCTCCTGTAGAACAGAGGAATAGAAAGTATTTTGGTATATATTCCAGTATAAGGTCAGGCAGATATGGACAGTATTTTTGATACATGTATGTAAAATATGTATTTGAAATACAAAAAAGTATTTTTGTAATTTGTATTTGATTGGGCCTCATAAAAATGGCTATGTAATGTGTATCAAAATAGTACAGTTGTTGAGTATTTTAAAAACGCACAAAATAATTTACCCAAAACAGGGAGTTGGAACGGTGTGTTGAGTGCTTTGCACATGCTTGTTCAAGACACATGGCAAGTGAAAGATGGATCTCTCATTGGTTTTCTATGATTCAGGCAAGTCCAGGCAACAAGAGTTGCTCCACAACAAATGGATGTGAAATTGACAAAATTTGTGTCTGCTTGGGCAGCATAACCATGTAGGCATTGAAGATTTTTGTTTCTCTCTTTGATTGGACAACAAAAAATTTGGTGTATGTTTTTTGACATGGTTACAGTCATCTAGTTTACTAAAATAATCCCCATTATGATACAGTGCTTCTCAAAGCAGATTTTTAACGTATTTTCAAGCAGTGAAGAGTTGTCAATTATGACCAAATGTAGCTTTGGAAACATATTTTAGTATTTTTAAAATACAAAATACTGTTTACTTTGATACATGTCATGGTTGCTGTAATTTGTATTTTTATTTATATACCTTTACAGCTTGAGTATTTTGAATCTTATTTCAAAATACATTTTGATGTAATTTTGCCCATCCCTGAGTAACATTGGAATTCTTAGTATTGCTTGTTCTTACAGTAGTAATTAGTTAGTTTTTTTCTGTTCCTAGGTTCTGTACCTGTGTATAGCAGCCTGGTAGTTTGCTCGCTGAATGTGAAGGTGAAGGGAGTCCTTATTTGGAGGAAGACTTCTTTCCAAACATTTCCCTGATTTGAACATTTGCCACCTTCCCTTGTTGACATCTGTTATACACTTCTGATCTTAGAGCTTGCATGTGAATGCTTCCACTGCCTCGTAGAGCTCTGGTGGTACAGTGAAAGCTGTGCCCATTTTTCTGAATGTAGCACAGTCTTCACGATAAGACAGGAGTGTCTTGGCTAAAAAGCAAGTAAAAAGCAAGGGCCAGAACAAACACATCAGTGTCAGGACTTCTGATGACTATATGTGCACAGTGTAGCAAAAGTCACGTGTCTGCCTCTTCCTGTACTGTGAACAGATCTGGCATTGGTAAGACTTGCAGATCAGCTGTATTTTGTCTTTTTCTTAGAGCAGGGCACTCTTCTCCATGTCCAACGATTAAAGTGAGGTCATCCATCAGATCATTTCCGGATTTGCACCATCTCTCAAAGAAAAACTGTAGGAGATTTTCTTTGTTTTCACCACATGCCAAGAACTTTACCCATTGCTTTGGTGTCCTTTGTTCTTCAGAATATATTTTGGTGACTTGAGAGCCCTTCACAGCCAGCAATCTCGTTCTGCATTCTGGATGCTCATGGTTTTGTAGGTGTACGGTACAAAATGCACTACCTTGGACTTGCTTGCTTTAGCTACACTGACAATCAACCTCAGAGCACTGTCTGCAAACATCCCAAATGTTGCTTTGGGTTTCATGATTTGCACAAGTGCCATAGCATCCCACACCCAAGTTGAACCCTCTGGAATGTTGTCCACTGTTGCCGGTGGGTTGACCTCTGCCTCCAGAAAGTGCATTAGCTTTGCTTTGTCGGTTTTCATGAGGGAACCGTCATAATGAGCCAGTGATGCGGGTAAGGGCCCTAAACTATATACAAGCATCTCACTCATGTCAATCGTTCTGGAGGTTCCAATTACAATTAGTCTGGCGAACAGATCATAGTCTGCTTTTAGGGCTATCTCTCTGCCTCTTGCTTTTGTCACAGTTTTAGTTGTAGTGTCTTTGAAGGTCTTGAGCTTAATTCTTTTCATTGGCTCATAGATTCCTGCCTCATCATTTTGTAGCCTCTTTTCACAAAAATCTAAGAAGGCTTTCGCACCTCTCTCTTTTGCTTCATGCAGATCTGTAAAAATGGGCTCTGATGCTACATGACCTGATGTGACGTGGTAAAGGACCTCTCTATCTATAGAAGGATCAAATGGATTAATCATGTTCTGAATGGTGAACATGATATTCTTTACATCCTTCTTGTCACATTCTCTTTGTGCATCATCTAGTTCCACTCGTTGCCTTGTTGTGGGGTTGTGTCCAGCCATGTCTCTGCACCCCATAGTGATAGCTGCGCGCTCATGTTGTGTGAGTGTCCATCTATGAACTGTGCTTTTGTTGAGTGAAAACCCAGTTAGTCCACCTTTTGTTTTGGAGTCACGGTTTGCTGTCTGCTCAATCACTTGGTCACATGCAGTATAAGCAATGCTATAGGTCTGCTGTCTCTGGGCAACAAAATCTCCTGATTGGAGCTGGTGGTTTATGCTTGGATGAGTGTCCCCTAAACCAATCATCTCCATCCAGTATGTTGATAGGTATCGGGCATAGTTTATCCTGTCATAAGAGAAGAACCATGGCAAAATGGAACGGACACTTGACAGATGGATACTCCAATTTGCCTTGGAGACTCCAAACCTCGGAGACTCCAAGGTTAGGTTAGGGATAGGTATGCCATGGCTGTATTAAATTCCCCCATTCTCAGGACTAGTCGTTCCATAAATGTGGTTGTCATCCAACAAATTTATTGTGCTTTTGCATATATGGCCTGATCCATTACCAACACAATTTCATTCAGCTCCAGTTTGTCTGCTATTTCTGTTGAACGAGTGAGGATGGTGTGTACTATGGGTAGGTCTGTTGGACTGGCGTCAGTGACGGGCAGGTAACCAATGTTAGACTGCTGTGGAATTGTACCTCTCTGTAGCAGTGTATTTTGACCAGTCCATCCAGGTAAAACACTGCCATGGACTTCTTGAGTCTTCATGATAAAGTAGGCACCATCCAGTCTTCATGCAGAGTCCTGTGTATACATGTATTTCTTGTGTCCCAGTTCAACTTCTGATCCAAAAGGTTTTGGACCGGTCCTTTTTCCTCTAATGTAGGTGTCAATATGAGCGTGAGGTGGTTGAAGAGACCTTTTCCTTGTTCTCTGCAGAGATACTGTCTCAGAAATAGACACACCACAGGTAATTGGCCTATGAATTACAATACCATTCGTGTTATGTGTTGTTCCCTTTCCAGATAGTGTTTCTTCACAAAGTCGTTGTTGTCCCATACAAGAGTTGCTTGAACTTGAACTGTAATGTTTGGTGGGATGTATGTATCACCTCTTTGCAATTGCAGCTCTGCTAGAGCGGTGTCATGTTCCAGTACTTGTGAGTTGGAGGAACAGTGCCCTAGACCATTCAGTATTCCTTTCAGCTGAGCTGATCCTGTCGTATGTTGTACAGCCATGGCTAAGGAGGAATGCTTTGGCATGAGTCAGCATCCTCTCATTGCAAGATTCATGATATCCTGACACAATGACACAATCTTCTGATTGTTCTCCACACTAGTAACATTGGCACACAAACCATCAGTTCTAAATTCTGTAGTCATACCTGTTGTCCAAGCCAGGACACATAATTCATTTGGTACCAGATTTGAGGCAGTGTCCATCTGAAGGTCTTGCGCTGTGGGTGGCCTTGGCAGTTTGTATATGTTATGTTCTAATGCAGTTATGTCAAATAAAATGTATATGTTCCTTGCCATGCTCCAATATGACTTGGTTCTGTGTCATCTTCACTATGGTCTGATGATGATGGCTGTGTAGCTTCATCATGGATTACTTTATCAGCAGTTAAATCATCAACATACACTAAATAATTTCTTGAGGATTTCAGAAATCTCAAAAATGGGTGTGACTTTTGAAGTCTGGCTTTCAAGGAAAAAGCTTTGTAAGATGAAATGTCATCACCTTCTTTTTCCTTAACTACTTTCTTAAAAAGGCCATTTAGCCAGGACAGCCTTAACACTTCATGGTTTCTCAGCAACCTCTCTTCCTCCACTGACTTACAGAAATGGGTGTAGCCTGCCTGATATGGATTGCTTTATTAATTTCCCTCTTGAAGAATTTTGGGCAGATGTCTTGTATAACGTCTGTAGCAGCTCAAATGATACATGGTCTCTGAAGCTACAAGATCCCTCCCACGTATGTGCATTAGTAGACTTTCATCCCTCCGTTCCTCTGCAGCAAGAAGTAGCTTACCTGCAGTTAGTGTTTCACACTAAGCAAGTTTTTCTTTTGACCTTTTTCTGCTGTGACTGTCAGTTATGGAGTGGTTCTTTCTGCATATGAGGCATCCAACAGGTAGGAGATGGGAAGCTCTTTTTGGGAGGCTTGGGCCATCTGATGCAGAACGCAAAACCTGAACCTTGGCAGCAGTTGTGCTTTATCTACATGGTTATGGGACACCAGGTAGGGGACAGAACAAAGGGGACAAAGAATGTGTTTATCAAAGTTGGTTTCTTTTAATCTAGTAATCTCACTGTTTAGATTTGGAAGAATACAAAGTAATGTCTTTGTTTCAAATAAAACATTCCTAAAAAAAAACAATGACTTTTGTGTTCAATTCATTGTCAACCTTACACTATTCACTGTGATCTTACATTTAATCTATGCTTTTTGCCCTTGTTAAATGTCCAGCTTTTCAATACAAATTTTAAGATACAAAGAGTTCAAAAATATACATTAATTAAAAATCACATCGTGTAATTAAGGTTCACTGGTAGTGTGAGGTTTATTTAACATACTTTTTTAAACTAACTACAGTACATACATACATAGCCTACATGATGCACCAATATACAGTACAATTATCTTAATAGAGAATTAGTAGAATTGATGGATTTGCTACACACCTTCAGTATCTTTGGCTGCCTTTTCTCTCCTCCTACATGCTCTTGCAATGTGATCTTTATTGGTGAAGAGCATGTAGCATTCCCTATGGAAGCCCACATTAACTGGCACATCTTGGTCTCTCCAGGTTTCTGTTAAGTTAAATGTTGCTATGGCTTTTTCAGCTATTAAACTCTCAGTAGTGTTGAAGTTAACCCATTTCTGGGCACACTGAACAAATGATGCCAAACTTGTTTGAGAAAATAAGGTTATTGGGCTTTTTGCCTTAGAAGCAACATGTATGCAGCACTTCATATTGTCGCATACCAGCTGTCAATCGTGTCCCGCTTTGTTGTTATTCGGTCTATGCAAATAAATTAGGTGAAAAAAGCCCACCCACGGGTGATCAATAGCGTTAGAGGTCTTCTGCGGGAGTGCACAATGTGTAGTATAGCTCATGTAGACAAAAAGTATATAAAGCCGATTTTAATAGCAGGATTTTGTTGCAACGTTACGGTATCAACTATGCTGGTTGTCAGGGAGACGTGACAGGTTGTCAAGGAGATGGGTGATTTGTTTACGTTTTCTGACGCTACAATTTAGTAGTCCTACAAATTTGTCCGTTTAAAAATGTAAGACTTTAAATCAATATCTTCATCAAATGTGCACACATCAACGTTGGAAACAATGCTTACACTACTTATAAGAATTTTTACATGCCACCTGTAAACAAATTACTTCAGTGAATCAGTAAAAATTCACAATTTTGGGTCTGGCCCACGGCCTATTGCAAGGAACCAAAACTACATCAGTGACAGAATAGAGAAAAAAACCTTGGGAGAACCCAGGCTCAGACGGGGGCCAGTTATCCTCTGGCCAACGAGCGAACAGTGTATGATTATGATTCAGGCAGCATTACAGGTCAGAAGTCAGATTGGATTGGAACACTCAGAATGTTTATCCAGTTCCATCTGGTTGGAAGTCAGAGTCATCTCGGTATGGAGACGAGTTTGTTGAGGATCAGTGCCGATGGCTGTCGTGTCGATGGGGCCTTCACAGGGATTTACACTACTGAGTGTATCTATATGTGTGTGACATGTTTATTGTGGATAATTTGAGAGCACATATTGATTTAGTTTGCATTAGTCACATTCCAGTCTTCTCACAGACTGCAAACACATCCACCGTTTAAAGGTGCTTTAAGCAATTTCAGCCATTCTGTCAGCGTAACCACATATGCCTTTGTGGCAGTATAGATGTTTGGCTTCAGGCTACTATTGGTTGCTTCAGATCTATTTATTAAGCCTATCACAGCTAAAGGCGGAGCATATATATACCTGCCCTGTATTGAGTCCCGTCACAAAGCTTCCTTTCTTTTCCGGTTACGCATGCTGTGAAGAGGCATGCGGGAAAATTGTTTGTATGGTCCCATGGCATGTAGGAGAACGAGTACTGTTTCCCATGGTTGATGTGTCTGCAGCCTCTTCACAGCGTGCACGTTGATTTATTGGCACTTCGGACTGCCGTGACTGGGATTCCTCGCACCCCAAAAGTGCAGCGTATTCTGCCGAGTAGCGGGGAGGATTCCGTTGCTGGGGTTACCCGACGTTCTCTGTCATCGTGCTCTGGTTTTTCTTTTGCATCTCTGGTGGTACTTACTGAGTGTTGTGGTGCTCATTGAGTCCCCCCTGCTGGTCTCACTCAGTCCTGTTGTCTTATTTTTGAAAGTTCTTTTGACTGAGTGTATTTATTTTTGTGTTGATGTTGTGAGGTTTGTGCTATTGAGTGCTGTAGTATTTTAAACCTTTTGCTTGTATTGTCTTTGTCTTGAATTATTTTGTGTCCTTTAATAAAAAAAGTAATTTATTCATTGTAATGCCAAGCCAGCAGAAGGAGCCATCACCCGAGTACTGACTGAGCGCTCCCTCTGCTGCTTCTACATTCACTTCCTGTTTAGGACTACTTAAGCTGTGACCCTGTGCTTTCACATCGCAAAGTATTGCCAGTTTAACCTGCCTTACCAAGCGTTTTTCCTGATATTCTGATTGTCTGCATGCAGGGCCGTGCACAGGGGGGTGGCCCGGTGGCTAGAGCCACTGCCCCTATGCCCTCATCGACTGAGGTGCCCCTCTTCCCCATCCCCACCGCTCCGCTCAAAGCATTCCGCTGATTCCGCTAATCCGCTCCAGGTTTTCCCGCTCGCTCCGCAGCATCACTCACAGTATACGACAGTTCACGAAAGCTGTCGCATTAACAGGTAGGCTATGCAAGACAGTGGTTGAATCTGCGAAATTAGTAATTTGTTTTTGTTGTATTTATGTCGGTAATGTTTTGCTCTTGGTCTTCTGGCTTCTGGCTCTTTCTTTGATTTATATCAACCAGGGCTGGACTGGCCATCGGGCATACCGCGCACTTTCCCGGTGGGCCGACGTGCTTTTTGGGCCAACACATCTCATACTCATGGGCCGATACATCTCATACTCATAAAAATTATTAGGCTTATTATTTTTTCTTTTTCTTTTTAACGGCCTATAAAATTTGTACATCGGCGGCCCATTCATTTTGTTTTGTTTTGTTTTGCTTAATTGGCGGTGCCGGGTTTGTGCCAGTGTAATGCATTGGTCAGAAAAAGTCAGCGTTAGGTTTTTTTTTTTTTTTTTCTGACAGACCAGCCCATGAAACACGTAGATCAGCGGCCCATTGGTTATTTTCTTGATTGACACTGGGCTGGGCCAATCACATCTTTAAACGAGTGAGCGAGAGTGCAGCAGTGTCAGTGTGTATCTGTCAAAATAGTCAGCGAGATGGAGAAGAAACGGAAGGAATGTGCAGAAAAACAGCTTGAAAAAATGGAAACAGGCCCTTGAAGCAGACACTGTAAAATGTGTCAAAATAGACACTACCGTTCAAAAGTTTGGGGTCAGTAAGATTTTTTAATGTTTTTAAAAGAAGTAGCCTATCTTCTGCTCACCAAGGCTGCATTATTTGATAAAAAACAAACAGTAATATTGTGAAATATTATGACAATTTAAAATGACTGTTTTCTATTTTAATATATTTTAAATTGTAATTTATTCCTGTGATCAAAGCTGAATGTTCAGCATCATTACTCCAGTCTTCAGTGTCACATGATCCTTCAGAAATCACTCTAATATGATGATTTGATGCTCAAGAAAAAATCATTATTATTATCAATGTTGAAAACAGTTGTGTACATTTTTTTTTTCAAAATTCTTTGATAAATAGAAAGTTCAAAAGAACAGCATTACTGTATATTCACATAGAAAACAGCTGTTTTAAATTGGAATAATATTTCAGAATATTACTGTTTTTGTTTGCATTTTTAATCAAATAAATGCAGCCTTGGTGAGCAGAAGATACTTCTTTTAAAAACATTAAAAATCTTACTGACCCCAAACTTTTGAATGGTAGTGTATATTTTCTGACCTTCACAGCTCCAGTGGCAGATGATGATAGTGAGGAGGATCAGGAGAGAGATGAGAGAGTGTAGAGCCTGCGGTATTAAAGCAGAACTACTTTCAAAACACTTAGGCTATGTCATGAGTGTAGGAACCCATAACCCAGTTACAGATTATTTAGCACATCTGCATAGTTGACGATTACCGCAATTCACTAGAAATCTAATGAGAGGCGTTTGTAAACCATGTTTTCCGCCAAAATAAAAGCTTGAAGCAGTTTGCGTCAAAATAAAATATCATGTGCTTATCTCTTTCAAGTATAGAAATTGGTACAAAACTAATTATGAAAGTTTCCTTTATTGTTTTACAAAATATGGCTATTACTGTCATTGGATTAATATTATAACTATTATTATGTTTTACCACTAAAATAGGTTTGAATTTTTCTTTGTTTAATTTGCACACTGAATATGGGTTGGAGCTTTTAATTTTGAACTCTCAAAGTGCACCAGATTGATGAATTTAACAATAAAATGCACAAAATTTTCTTACAGGGGGGGCATGCCCCCAACCCCCCCTAGAAGGACAGAGGTCCCACCACAGTTTTACCAAAAATCCTGTGAGAAACACTGGTATTGCTATGCCAGTGCAGCTTATAGCTTGTTTTAGGATTCATCACTAGTATTAATAAATGTCAAATTTTTACTTATTTCATCTGTTAACTCTCACTTGTTCATATACTCACTCATTACATGGCATTAGTGGTTTTAAGGAATTGGAGTTGGTATGCATATATTTAAGGGCGTGCAAAGATGGGTGCTGTTTATGATCATATAGTGGGCCAGTCTGGGCCAAAATGCCAGGGCCGATTTATTTTATTTTTTTGCCCCAGTCCAGCCCTGTGTACAACATATCCACGTTCTTAGAATTAGCTGCTTGTCTAATCAAATTATTGTTTTAAATTCCCCCCCCCAAAATAGTGCCCCTTTTTTGGTTTAGGCCACTGCCCCTTAAAATGTCTGTGCACGGCCCTGTCTGCATGTGTATGATTCTGCCTAGTTCTCTGACCATTGATTCTACGAATTTCCCTTTTTGGATTGTTTGCTTGTGTGGACTGATTTCAAGGTTTGACTTCTCTGCCTGGTTTCTCACTAACGTCTCTTGGATTATTACTTGGATTGTCGAAAGATCGGACTGCTGTACTGTTATTGACCCTCTGCCTGTTTCCACGTCTTTGTTGTTTGATATTTGCAATAAACTTCTGCATATGGATTCTAATGCCGCCTCAGCGTCCTCGTTACATTCATCCACGTCTCTTGTCCTATTACGGGAATACATCTGTGCAGCCTATTTATTAGGTTGGTTTTCCTGGGTAGAGAATTCCCAGGTGGTGTAGTCATTACATTAGATCCTTAGTAACTCCTCGTCATGCCACACCTTCTCTAACCAAAGCCCTGCTTTCCACATGTCAACCAGATTAGAAAATAAGGAAGAGCCATTCTGGCACTCACCACCACAGCTCTATAAACAAGCATAAATACACACATCCACTTCATACACTCCAAAACTAGCAATAAAGCATCTGAAAATGGTCTGTTTTTGTCTCTGGTTAGTACAAAAAGATTCACCAACACCCAAACATCTGATAAGATCAGGGGTGGAGTGGAGGTGTAGCACTGCTAAACTGTGCTTGCATTGCTCATGAATGTGAAGAATTAGCCTCAAACAAGCTGAAACCTTTTCCTCTGGACTACCCATTTGTCTTTTATTTACGCAACATCAGATTATTGTATCTTAAGTGTTTCAACAGCATGTCTACACCAGCTTGAGACTGTCTACAAAGCCACCATTGCAAAACCATTGGTCCTTTATGTCAGTTTGGAGTGAGATTACTGTTAGGGGAGAAGACACTCGATCGGCCCCTCCCAATTCTCTCAAGCAGTTCAATTTGACCTATTGTTCATAATTGACCAGCAAAAATAGAAATTATAACAATAGGCATATCTGATGAAAGGTAGACAAATCCATCCAAATAAAATTGTTTTATATATTTCAAAAATACAACGTATCAAAAATAAAAAAAGAAATTTGGCACAAGTTTTATAGTATGAACTGTAGGGAGACCATTGATGTGTAAACTGAATTTGGTGACACTACAGTGTGTAACATTGTAGTTAATGACTATTTTTGTGGTAACGCTTATTGGGGTTTTTCATTAACCAAAATAAACTAAATAAAGGCACTTTGCAAACGGTCCCTTATTTGGACTTGTCTCTCAGCCGTCTGCTCTTAGAGATGTATTTATATTATAATACTAGTTTTGAGAAAAACGTGGTTGTTGCTCTTTATCTACGGATTGGAAATAGGATGCACATTGAAATGTTATATATGCAAAACATGACTGCTTTCAGGAAGACCACAGTAGAGTCTAGATAACCTAGTGTGTCCGAGGGCTTTGAAATCAGGCCACAAAAAAACAACAACAACAGGAAAAGGCTTAGAATGCAATGCCACAAGTCCAACTACTTTAGAAAAACTGGTTCTATTAGTTTAATGAAAAAGTTCTGGTTTAACAGGTTTACATTCTGAAGAAAACAAAGTTCAAGTTCAGTGGAGGAACAAGCAACACCACACCGTCATTATTCATGGTTAGTAAATACTACTTTATGAAATACTGATAAATATAGATTTAAAAGTGTCATGTATCAGTTCACATTGATCTAGACTTAATAAACAGCATTGACACATTGCCTCATATGTCTCTGTTTCTCTGTTCTCTCTTTATAAATAATCATTTATCTCACAACCTTTATTTCAACTCTTTTCGATTAGGACTGTCACAATATCAGATTTTTCTTACTCAATTGTTGTGGGCAAAATAATTCATGATAAAAATATATTGCGATATCTATAGAAATCTTGAAAAAAATATAATGCTATCAGTCAAGGAGCCTTTATTTTGTTTATTTTGGTCAATGAATCGCAAAATTGCATACAAAAGGAAATGCTTACCATCCTTATACTTATTGTACAGCAAGGCTGCCAATGGGAGGGAGAAAATGAAGAGAGACTGGGTAACTTACAGCAATGTGCTAATGTGCTGTATTGCATCCCATGTGTGCTTTTCTCTCATTTACAAAAAAAGACCTTCTCTTAGTGCACTGAACAGCCAAAAGGGATATAAAATGTCTGATGTAAAGTGGTGTAGGATGTATGATAAATTCCTTGTCCATGAGAAGAATACGGCACATAGAGACTGCTATTTGAAATGGAAGAACTTGCAACAGTCAGTAATGTCTGTTAGTGGCATTGACTCTCAGTTGCAAAAGCAGATCCAAACAGAAACTGAGAAAAACAGAGCTCTCTTGCAGGGAATCCTGGATGTAACACTGCACTTGGCATCAAGGAATTTACCTTTCAGGTGTAAAACCAAAGACCTAGATGATACCCATAACGGAAATTTCTTAGGCACACTTGAGCTTTTGTCTCATTTCGATCCACTGCTCAATGAGCACAAAAAAAGGAACCAGGCTGACACATTATCTGAGCTCTGACATTCAGAATGAATTTAGAGATTTATGTGGCAGAAGAATTTTGAAAACAATTTTAAAGGAAAGGGAAGATGCTATTTATTTTTCAGTCATCTGTGATGCCACACCAGACATTTCCCACACTGAGCAGAATGTGGTGCTCATCAGATATGTGAGGTATAACAAAGAAACAGACGACTGGGAGATCACGGAAAGGTTCTTAGAATTTAAGGACTTTCACAAAAAAACAGTTAGTGAGATCGCAGAAATTATTGAAAATGTGGTTGATGACAAAGGGATAGACATTGGCGACTGCAGAGGTCAAGGATATGACAACGGGGCAAACATGTCAGGAAGGGTCAAGGGAGTGTCAAGAAAAATCATCTAGCTACATTTTTAACCTGTGCCTCCCACACTTTAAATCTTGTAGGTGTGTATGCTGCATAGACAAGCCCAGAAGTAGCAACATTCTTTGGCTGCATCAATCGCCTTTACTCACTTTTTAGTGCCAGCCCAGAACGCTGGGCCATCTACAAAGAGAAAACAGGTTGTCCTTTGCATCGCCTCCCTGGAGTGCAAGAATCATGGCTGTTAAACCTGTAGCACAACACCTTCCTTCTGTCATTGAGGCCCTTGACAGTATACTCACAACATGTAGTCTCACCAGCGAGGCCAGATCAGAGGCTTGTGGTCTGAAGAACTACTTCATGTCATTCAATGCTATTGTCCTACTCACTGTCTGGCTCAAAGTACTCCAGTGCATTCATGACAGGAATGTGGTGATCCAGTCTGAAAAAATCTCTCTTGACACAGAGGCATCCAATATCAATGCCTTAACAAAAGAGATGCTGGCTCTTAGAGATGGATGGGAGTCACTCCTGTCTGAGGCAACACTTGATTGCAACACAAATAGATGTTGCACCTCAGTTTAGCAAGGACAGAAACTTTGCTGCCGTATCATGGGTGAAGCAGGCGTAATGATATGACGCAGCGCCTAATAATAGTCCCCAGCTCAGTAGCCTATTATCAGGCGGCATGCGCTGCGTCATATCATTACGCCTGCTGCACTCATGGTACGGCAGCAAAGTTTCTTGATTATTACGCAGGAATGAGAGTATAGTTCCTAGCCATATCAGCCTAGAAAATCGCAACTTTTCATTTTCCGTCGGTCTTAGTACACGATGTAACTACAGAAGAGTCAAGTTTTAAATAGGAAAATTATCGAAACTCTTTGTTCATTTTTTTTAGAGAGATGCTAATGGTCTTGTCCGGTTCAATTCATTATGCTAAGCAATGCTAAAAGTGGGACCCCCAAACCCGGAGATCGGCTGAATGGATTCGAAAACGGTAAAAACTCAACTGTTTAACTCTGGGGGAGATGAGCCTATTGGGGGAAATGAGCCTATTTCCAAAAAAAGTGGAGTATCCCTTTAAAAACAAACTGAGAACAAGATGTATGGCTGAACTGCAAAAAACGTGTTGAGCTGTAATTTGAGAGAAAAGTGTTGGGGTCCAGGAGTCCATTGTTTTTATTTGTACCATGTTAACTTACCTTTTAAAGGGTCATGAAACCCTAAACCAAATTTTCTGAGATTTTAACAGAGGTATGTGTGTTGAACACTATTGAAGACAATGTTAGCATCTGTTACATTTAAAAGTAGGGGGAAAATGGTATAATTGTAGTTTTTTTCCTCTATTTTCATCTTTCGGGTTTAAAATCTTCATCGTGTGCACGTCACAGGCTGTGACGTGGCAGAGCACTATAGTACTTTGAAGACTTATCTGTGTCTCATAATTATTCATGACTGAGTTTTCTTATCCAATGAGAAGACACTTGCTCTTAATTATTCATTACACCAGTGGTTCCCAAAGTGGGGGTCGCGACCCCTGCTGATTTCTATTAAAAAAATGTGGAAAAAATATATAGGCCCTATATATTTTTGTTGCAATTAATTTAACCCTTTGGCACGTACGATCACACCGGGTAGATTTTCTGTTTGGCGAGAAAATCTCAAAAGGCTATCTATCCGCCACACTGGCAGGTGAATGTTCATACCAAAATATGAAATTTTCTTTTGCCTCTAAGAACGAGCAGAGAGAGAGAGCCCCGGCCACGCGTGCACACTCACTATTCAGAGTGGCCAAGCGTCAAGCTTCCCCGTACTTTTTGACAAGCGTCCTTGACAGGACGGCCAGAGCTTCTTTGCAGCTCAAGTTGGCGGCGGTGTGTTCGTACAGTTAACGCTCTATCTGTTGACGGCGCTGAGGAAAAAGCTCCCGCCACTGGAAGAAGCGGTCGCCGCACATTTGTGTCCTGCTGGCAGTTGGAGAGCAAAGGCTGCGCACCCATCTAAGCCGTGCAGAACGTGTTCAGCACTCGCGGATCGTGCATACTCCGCCGCTGGCCAGGCTGCTTCTGCTTTACACACCATGGCCGTTCTTTTCTTGATAAAAGGAGTTTTCCCATAGCTTTTGCAACGCAATATTCGTTCCCTTATCTCTCAGGGAACCGAGGTTACTAACCGAGTACGTTCTGCCTTCCCTTCCACATGAGTCAGGTAACAAAAGGCAGGTGAGCCAAAAAGTTAATTTCGGACCCTGGGGTGGGGGAGGTGCGGGGTCGCGGGGCAACAGCGCATTTATCATGGGGGTCGCGCGCTAAAAAGTTTGGGAACCCCTGCATTAGATTTGCTGTTAATTCATTCATTTTACCCCTCAGGGACTGGGCATTCATTAATAAGGTCGTGGGCAAGGGTAATTTATTTCCCATTCTTTTTAGTCTCTGGCGAATCCCACCTCTCTTTCCTCGTCTCCGTTTCCTTTTGGTTTGAGTAATCTTATCTTGTGAAGATTGCATATAACTTGGTATGCGATGATAAGATGTGGTCTCCGCATATTTACTGCACTGGAGTAAGAATTCTCAGCTGTACCGAACAACACCGCCTGCGGCGTTTTCGGCATTTAGCGCATTGAATAAATTGATACTTAAAATCCAGATGACAACTCCAACAATCCATCCTTGAAACTCCATAGTTGTGAATTATACACCACGTCAGCAGTCAAATTTAAAAAGAAAGAAATATAAAAACAACGAAATGTTGTTTTTAAATGTCTCGGAAGTGAGAAAAGGTCTCGTAACTCAGGTTTCTATCAGGTTGTAAATGCTATCTGTTTCTGATGCAGAAAAGTGTCACGGCTGCGTTAGTTCATGCATTTATGACCTCTAGACTAGCATCCTCAAAAAACAAGCTACAATTAGTCCAAAATCCAGCTGCTAGAAGGTCAAGAAAATATGATCATAGAACACCAATTTTATTATCTCTACACTGTTTACCTATTAAGTTCCGTATCAAATACAAAGTATTGCTACTGACCCATAAGGCCCTAAATGGTTTAGCTCCTGTGTACTTAACTAATCTTCTATCACCTTACAATCCATCACGCTCTTTAACTAGTAGCTACAATATAACATTTATACAACAATAACATGCTTACTATTATGAGTGGAAATGTCTTACCATAAAAATCTTCTCATCTTCAAATCGCATTCTTCTAATTCTTCTGAGGTAAATCCAAGGTAAACAGCACAGCACAAATATATGATTGATATGATTTACATCATTTAAAAATGGAGACTTCAAGCTTTGTAAAGACATATGTTTCATGTCACAGTGACAAGCATTCGCTGAGTTACAGGTCATTTTCTGTTGCGTTTCAGAATGATCTTCACATTTAGAGAGACGGGAGAACACGCATCATGTTTATTTTCTTTACGAAAAACACAACATTTTGTTTTTATTATTAGTGTACACAAATACACATTTAACAGTTTTGAATGATGTATTACACTTGCCTGTATGACAAAAATCTATGGAATTATTTTTTAGTCTCTTTTGCACTGATAAGACAAAAAAACTAGACTATCACGTCGGCGTGATTGCCGACCCCAGGGGGTTAAACTGGTGCCAGACTAAAAGGTACGTTATGAAATATAGCGTTCAGCGTCAGTTCAGGCAGCCCGCATAGTCAAGCTCAGCTATCAGCTGATACCCATCTAGACCTACAGCTGATCTGATTCCTAAGCACTCAATTGGTCCCTATCAAACAGGGCGCCGTATTTAAAGTCATTCTTCAGTGTGCCTGCTTGGCTGCTTCCTCTGCATTGCTTGCAAGAGCACAGCTTCTGGCAATAAAGATGCGATTATTCGTATATTTTGCTGTACTCACCCAACTGCTGACCATGTCTACTGCCGCAAATGATGAAGACCAATGGCAAGTCGAATCCATCGAAGAAACACAGCATCAAATAAATCAAGCAGAGGAAGCCATTCAAGACGAAAGCAACGCCTCTGTCCGTCGAAGCTCTCGTCTGGCAACTAAATCATGTAGTCCTCCCAGCATCATTGACTGGCCACTGCCGAAGTTACTGGAAACCTTATATAGAAACGATATCCCGGCTCCGACTGGAGCTACGCATAAGGAACTGTTTGCTTTGCTCTGTGAAAAAATTGACGTCCCAGCAGTAGATCTTCCTCCTCCTCCATTCTCCAGCAGGAAACAGGCGCAGAAGAGAAAGAACCTCGACACGGCTTCCACTCCAACCGATGTTGCACCAAAGGTGTCAACACCTCTACTCTTCTTCAGTTCAAAGCAACGACCCAGTGTTGTCAGCGTTGTCCAACATTCAGTGTTCGCTCTCCGACATGAACTCCAGAATTCAGGCTCTGGAGTCCGGTTCAACTTCTAGGTCCTCGGCAAATCTTCTCTTCCCCGGCCAGTCTTCCGAGAACTCCTCATCGGCCACAGCACGGCTGCCCGTGTTTACGCAGCAGCAGGATGATGGCGTCATCAATTCAGTGACTATACCACAGAGAACGATGGGAAGTGCAGTTCCCGTGTCTACAGGCTCTCCATTCTTTCCGCCAGCGGCTGCGATTTCTCATCAGTTAAGAAGCCAAATCATCGCAGGTAATGATGTCAATCTTGTTAAAATATTGCTGTGCTCAGAAATGAGTGAGAAGCGTGTTGTTGATTGCGGCGATGTGTCTGTCATGCTTAAAGATAGCGATCACCGGCTTTCAAAAATGTTAACACTAGCTGAATTTAACGTGGCATTTGGGGTTTACAGAGACGTCATATGTGAAATCTATCCGTCTCGTAGAGCCGAGCTGGACACATATTTAGCAATTATTTCTGACTTGGCTTTGACTTATGGAGGAACTCTCTTCTACGACTATCATAAATCATTCTCTGCAAAAGCTGCTATGTTTATTCAACGTTTTAATCAGAGACTGGACTGGTCAGTAGTCGACTTAACCCTCATAAGCAGACATTTCACTGGTCATCAAGCTCTCTCCTGCTCGATTTGTGGCTCTCATTCTCACACTCTCAATCTATGCCAAAAATCTGTGTCTTCTCCACCTTCTAAGCCTGGCTTTCAAACTGTTGACTCTAAGGTAACACCATTTGCTACTCCATTGTGCTATAATTTTAATGAAAATGTTTGCAAATTCTATAATTGTAAATATGTTCATGCTTGTAGTTACTGCGGGGACAGCCACCCAAAATCTGTGTGCCCAAGACGAACACGTTTTTTGAAAAAGGAGAAAAAGAAATAAAGCCATCAACCCCAATCAATGTTCCAAAGCTGGGACAGGCACTGAAAAATCATCCTAACCGCTGCTTCGTCAATTATTTAATAACGGGACTTATCCAAGGTTTTTTTGCAGGATTATTATGGTTGCCTAATCATTCTTTTTCCTGTAGTAATTTGCTTTCTGCTGTAAAGGAACCTGAAATTGTCGATTCTTTGTTGGAAAAGGAAGTTAAGAAAGGATTCATGATTGGGCCTTTTGATAAGTCTCCTTTCTCAATTTGTCGGATTAATCCTATAGGGATCTCTACTCGGAAATATTCAGGAAAGAAGCGCTTAATAATTGACTTGTCTGCCCCCCATAATGACGCTGCTCAAAGTATCAACAGTCTTATTCCTCTAGCTCCGTTTTCTCTGTTTTACGCAACTGTTGACGATGCAATTAAATTCATTAAAATAGCAGGTAGGGGTGCATGGCTCGCAAAGGCAGATATTTCAGACGCCTTCGCCTTCAAGTTATGCCTTTACATCCATCGCAGTGGCATTTATTTGGCGTTAAATGGAGGGAAAAATTATATTTTTCGGTTAGGCTCACTTTCGGCTGTCGCAGTAGTCCAAAAATATTTGATACACTATCAGAGGCACTATGTTGGATTCTCCTTAATAACTGCAAATTACCGCACGTGCTCCATCTTTTAGACGATTTTCTGCTTGTGGATCATAAAAATGCAAAGCCAGATAGATGTATTTCGGCGTGAAAACACACTTTCGCCGATTTAGGTGTTCCCCTTTCGGAGGAAAAAACTCTAGGCCCTCTTAAAGTTATTGAGTTTTTAGGCATTACATTAGATTCTAACTTAATGCAAGCCTCGTTGCCTCTTGAGAAATTAAATCGCATTAGAGAAATCATGAGAAATGCTCAGATGTCAATTTCTTTTTCAAAAAGAGATTTGCTTTCTCTACTAGGCCATCTTAATTTCGCAATGCGTATAATTCCACAAGGCAGTTCTTTTATTGCTAGACTCCTCGATCTATCCAAATCAGTTAAAGATCTTAAGGACATAGTTACTTTAGATGCAGGCTGCAGATCAGATCTCAGGTTCTGGTCTTTGCTCCTTGAAAATTGGAATGGCATTTCCTTTTTTCATTATGATGATCTGGAGTCTTCTGCAGCCCTTAAATTGTATACAGATGCTGCGCCTTCTGTCGGTTTTGGGGGGGGTTTCAATGGTCATTGGTTTGCTAGTAAATGGCCAAAGGAGCTGCTATCCGTGCCCGATAATAACATGTCCACCGCTCTGTTGGAATTATATCCCATAGTGATAGCTTGTATTCTGTGGGGCAAACAATGGTCTAGAAAACAAATTCAGTTTTTTTGCGACAATGAGGCAACTGTTAATATTAATAACAAAGGTCGCTCATCAGTTCCATTCATTAACAGATTCGTAAGGCGCCTTACTTGGTTATCGGTCATGAATAACTTCATTTTTCGTGCTGCTCATATTCCAGGCTTAAACAATCAAATTGCTGATTCTCTTTCTTGATTTGAATTTCAGAAATTCCACCTCCTGTGTCCAGGTTCAGCGTCAGCCAGCTTGGTGTGCCCTCCTTTCAGCCAAACTGTGATAGATTAGACATGACCCTTCAATCTTATTTACATTCAGCAGCAAAGTACATGCGCAGTGGTCTAGCAACATCGACATTAAAAATGTACGACACTGCTTGGTCTCATTTTAGTTCTTTCTGTGCCACCTTCTCTGTAGATATACTTCCTGTCAATGTTTCATATGTTAGTGCTTTTATAGTACACTGTTTTGAGTCCCGAAAAATGCAGCCTTCATCCATCAAAAGTATAATCGCCGGCATCCAATTCCACCTGCGCTGCTTGGATCCATCCACCATCAGCTTGCTCGAAAATTCATCAATTCGTCTCCTGCTTAATGGACTTAAAAAAGAGAAACCAAAAGGCAATGATCATCGTCTCCCTCTCACACTTCCACTTTTAAAAAATGTAATATCACGTCTGCGAGAGGGATGCTTTGGGATTTATTCTGATATGTTGTTAGAATCTGTGTTGCTTACGGCTTTCTATGGCTTTCTCAGAGGTGGCGAGTTTTCAACGCGCACAGATTCCTTTAATCCGTCACATGACCTCACTATATCTGATGTTTCAATTTTTTCTCACCACTTCACCCTATTTCTAAAACACTCAAAAACTGATAGAAATAGAGAAGGATCTTTTGTTTATGTTTCTGAAACTAACTCTGCTTTTTGTCCTCTGTCATCTATGTTGGCTTATCTGAGGAGTCGTTCTCAAGCTCGTCCGGAGGATCCATTATTTACAACGGAGGAGGGAAAGCCTATGTCTAGAGCTTGGTTTGCATCCCGTTTCCGCTTGCTTTGTGGATACTGCGGGCTTCCCCCAGAGCGTTATTCGGCTCATTCATTGCGCATAGGGGCGGCTACAACTGCAGCTTCCTCTACTCCCGTTTCTACCCTAAAAGCTATGGGAAGATGGTCTTCGACAGCTTATGAATGGTACCTCCGGCCAGATACTCAAGCCATCCTTAAGGCTCAGAAAGCTATGAGTGACGCTTGTAATCTGTAGTTGAAATAAACATTGCTTCAGTTACTAATGGGCTTATTTTTATTTTACAGCCTTATTAGCTCTAGCTTCATTCCTCTTGCTAGCTTCACGTAGATCTATTGGCTCATTCTTTTCAACTAAATGAGATTGGCTTTTTGAAACGCTCATTTAATCCTCTGCTGGCTCTTCGATTTAGCAAGAAGAGCCAGGGATGATTGCCGGTATGGTCTGTTTGGGGGGATTTGTTTTTTGCTGCTTTCCCAGTAAATGGGCCAGTCCCCAGAAGCTGCTGCTGTTCCCTGACTAGCTTTCATGGAGCTCATGAAAATGATGGGTAACTCAGAACAGAGCCATACCGCCAAATGTAACTAACAATAATGCAAAAAAAAAATGTGGATATTTGACAATGTCTGTTATTTTTGACTCAAGTGGTCCTGACTGAAATGAGATTGGAGTAAAAACATGAAGCCTATGTCGTACATGTATATGTAGGCTATCTATATATAGACAGAAACATGTTGAAATGTGAACTAGAGGCAACTTTTCAATGCTAAATGTATGACACGAGGATGTTTTTCAAAAATAATAACACAGCATGATAAAAGTAGGCTAGTATGAGTGTTTACTCTAATATGGTGATTATTATAATGTTTAGACCCATGTTTACTGTTAAATACTTTGTTTGTAGACATCTGCTCAAACGTAGATGGTAACAATAATGTTTCATAGTAAATGTTCTCCGCACGCGCTGAGTTTGAGTCAGTCGCGCTGTGCATTAGGCTTCATGTTTTTACTCCAATCTCATTTCATAACGTCATAACAAATGGAAACATTTGAAGTAACATGATAATCAATATATTTTTCTCTAGTGTAGTGTTACTGATATGTTCCTTTTTAATGATGTATAGGCCGCCTGCTATAGGCTATTGTTAATAATTTTATGCAGCACTGCACGTATATGCCTACAAGGCACAACAAACCTGGTGTTCATTATTTTATATATATGTCTATATGTCTATATATATATATATATGTGTGTGTGTGTGTGTGTGTGTGTGTGTGTGTGTGTGTGTGTGTGTGTGTGCATTTTGTACATTTTAAACTGCAATTTTAACCAGAAAAAATCTAAAATGTATTCCTAAAATCGTGCAGCCCTATAGTTTCTCTTGATATCAGTATGTTCACAGGTGTTTATTTTTTATTTATTTTACAGGGACCAGATTCCACTGATGAGTCCAGCTGACTTCAACATTCACATGAGTCTCTGTACATGAACATGGTCAATGAAAAACAAAACACCTTGGAAATGACAGGTATGTACTATGTTTTAGGAATGGCACAAAGGTGTGTGACTGTTCAAGTCTCTGTCTTTAGATCAATGTGTTAAATAATGTGCTTTTTTGTCATTTTATGTGTATTTTTGGATTAAGTTGTGTTGTTAATAAATCTAAACAATTAAAAAGCCATTCTTTTTTAAATCTCCTCATTCTTTGTGCAAGGTTGCTCAGAATGATAGGGCCTGATAGCTCCTAATAGGGCTATTATGGGAGGGTCTTTGTCTTTCTCAGGTGTGAAACACATTAATATTGATGTGTTCACACCTCCTCGCATAAAGCTTTCTTACACAAAACATGTCTTACAAATTTAAAATCGATATATTGTTTTATCTGAATGAGTTGTCAGGATGATTTTCACATAGTTTTGGAGCAATTATTCTAGGCTATGTGATACAATTTTCAAAAGTCTTGTGAAGAAATAATCAGTATGGGTTTCATGGCCTTATTTCAGTGACAATTGTTTTTGTTGTTTTTTTCACAAAACACGGATAAATGTCATTATCTCAAACTACAAACTTTTACATACATGCTGTTAATATATTATTGTAGCAGAGTTTGTGCTAAATACAGTGTAATCAGATTTTAGCCATGAAAATGTCACAAGTAACAGAAATAAGAACAAATGTCAGTGCATGTCAGAACACCTCCAGGACCCAGAAAACAGCTCAGACCCCAGAGGGTTAAACAGAATTATATAATTGGTCAAGCGCAGGTGTGGAAAGCACTGACGTAACAACCCGCCCCTGCGCAGTCTTCAAATAATCCTGCGCTGAATCGAGCGGACTGTGGGATCAGTCGTTATAGGTCAAGAAAATTAGTGAGAGAAGCGGTTGTACTAAACACAAATGAAAAAGAGGAGAGGGAGGCCTGTTTATTAAGAGAGGTTCCATCTATCAAAACATTCTTCAAAAGTAGCCAGGCCCAGGAGGAGAATCAGGGTGAAGAATGTGTGGTAGATCATGACGAGCAAGCTAACCAGGGAGCCGAGGAGGCTAGCAGCACTAAACCTGCTAGCTGTACCGCTAGCAGCAGCAGCGAGTAATGGTTTAATCAGGTGTCTGACCCGGCATTGTGGGGGGCAATCGACGAGGATGCTTGTGCTGTTCTTATCGATCGTGGATCTGCTGCCTTTCATAATAGAAAGAGCAAATATCTAGCCTCAACCCGTGATGGGCGTTTGGGTGGTAAGGTACATGCGCTGCCTTAATAATGATCTCCAGTGCTGTCAACTCCCAAATAGGGAAAAAGTTTCCAGAGTCTGGATCACCTATTCACCATCTACAGGTAATATTTTTTGCTTTGCCTGTATGCTTTTTTCTACGAAGAAAAATCAATTTGTTAGTGGTTTTTCTGACTGGAAACACACCGAACGTGTGCGTGAGCATGAAAAAAGCACAGAGCATTGTAATTGCATGTTAGCATTGCTTCGGCACTCATCTGTCACTGGGAGCAGGACTGTGAACGCTAAACTAGTGCAACAGCTAGATGGAGAGAAGCGGTATTGGCGGGAGGTGCTCAAGCGGGCTGTGGCTGTCATAAAGTTTTTAAGTGAAAGGACTGCCTTTCCGTGGCGATGATGAAATACTTGGCTCACCACACAATGGTAACTTTCTTGGCATTTAGGAAGTCATCTCTTAGTTTGATCCTTTCCTCTTAGAGCACATTAATAAGTATGGACAGAAGGGTAGGGGCAGCACATCCTCTATTTCATCCACTATATGCAAGGACTTGATTCAGCAAATGGGCAACAAAGTAAAAGCTATCATAGCTGCAGAGATACAGCAGGCAAAGTATTTTTCTGTAATAGTGGACTCTACTCCTGACCTGTCACATACTGACCAGCTGACATTCATTTTTAGATTTGTGAGTAAAGAGGGGAAAATAATCGAACGATTTGTTGGCTTTGTACCAACTGAGAGACACAAGGGGAGTCTGGCTTAAACTGTAATGGCTATGCTTGACCATTTAAGCTTAGATATTGCAAACTGCAGAGGCCAGGCGTACGACAATGCAAGCAATATGTCAGGGCGTTATAACGGGCTGCAGGCTCACTTAAATAACAAAATAAATCCATTAATCCATTACATACCCTGCGCAGCACATTCTCTTAATTTGGTGGGTGTCAACAATATTAAAGGCAGCTGTCAACATGCAAGTCAGTTCTTCGGCCTCATGCAGTCCCTATATGCATTTTGTGCGGGTTCCACTCGTAGATGGAACATATTCTTCAATAATGCAGACATCAAGGTAGATATGACGTTGAAATCGCTGTCATTAACACGTTGGAGTTGCCATGCAGAAGCATCTAAAGCCTTTTGTGGGAATTATGCACAAATCAGGGCTATACTTCAGAGCATATCTTCTGATACAGGAGAAAACCGTGAGACACAATGAGGCAGCAGCACTGTGCTCAAAATTGGGCATTCTTGACATGTTATTTATGGCACAGTTTTGGCACTGTGTCTTAGAGCAGATTCAAAGTGACAAGTGAGGCATTACAAAAGGCAGACATGGATCTGATGACTGGAATTCATCTGTTCAAGTCTTTGAGATCATGTGTTGAATCACTTCGAGGCCAATTTGACCATTTTGAAAGACCTGCGAAGAATGTTCCCAGTGTGTGCCAGTCATATAAAGATGAACTACAGAGGGTCAAAAAGTGCAAAGCATTTTCAGATGAATGTACAGAGCATCAAGTAACTCTGAAAGGCCGGGAGTGATACCAGGTAGAAACATTCAATGTCATTATTGACAAGCTAGTCAGCAGTTTAGACCATAGAGTGGATGCATACTGGAACATTAATGACATCTTTGGGATTCTACTGAACATGGAATCAGAGGATTTGCCCTCTGTTCATAAACAGGCGGATGCACTCTGCGCTTCGTATCCTTCTGATTTAGATCAGAACCTTGCAGATGAAATTATCCAGTTCAGATACTTTATAGAGAGCGAGCAGGATAAGTCTCCTCAAAAACTGCTGCAGGTGCTCTTGAAACATGGTCTGCAACTTTCCCCAATGTGTTTGTAGCCCTACCTATTTTTTTGACACTGCCGGTTACAAACTCTGAAGGAGAAAGATCTTTTTCACAAATGGCAAGAATTAAAAATGAACTCAGAACAACACAAACACAAAAGCACCTCAGTGCACTGTCACTGATGGCCACTGAATCTCAGCTGGTCATGGACTTGGATTTTAATGACATTGTAACTGAGTTTGCTAACAGGAGAGCCAGGAAGAAGTCTTTTTAAGGGCAGCCAGAGAAAGGAGTGGAGGAGAGAGAGAGACAGACAGCCAAAGAGTGAGAAGAGGAGGAGAAAGACAGACAGACAGACAGCCCCTGAGGAGGATAGGAGAGAATGAGACAGAAAAAGAGCCCTAAGGAGGAGAAAGACAGACAGCCCCCGAGGAGAGGACAAGGTGTGTGTGAGAGAGAGAGAGTGAGAGTGAGAGAGAGAGAGAGAGAGAGAGAGAGAGAGAGAGAGAGAGAGAGAGAGAACAACTTACATGAAATATAATATTTTCAAAAAAACAAAAAAAAACAAGCTACTTTATTTTACATTTGATATTTACATTTAGGGCATTTGGCAGACACTTTTATCCAAAGCGACTTACATGTAGTACATTTGTCAATAGTTGGACAGGTCATACACCAGCAATTATAATTTGTAAGCAACCAATATTATACCAGAATACTTACAGCATCTTGTAATGTGTCTACTACCATTTCACTATCATTCAATCATCAAACAAAGTGCCTAATGGCCTTGAATAATAAAGTGCATAAGTGCAGAATTTTTTAGTAGAAAGAAGAGAGTAGAAAGAAGAGTAAAAAAAAACATTTGGGGAAGAAACTTGGGTTAAGATATCAGATTCTTTCAGGTTTTTGACAAGTTGACCTATACTGTTTGCATCCTTTTTATTACAGGAAGAGGAGAGGGGGAGAGAGAGACATTTCAACTTGAACTTACATTTCAAAATGCGCCAATTGCTGCAGTTTTGCACAATATCCCTTTGCGCCAACTGGCGCTCATTTCGCAAATGACTTTGAAATGCGACTGGTTTATTTTTGCTGCGGCGGTAATAGGCATTCTGGTTGACTACCTACTGTACTTGCGTTTGCATAAACACTAACGTACATACATCAAGGGCTTATGTACAGCTTCTAACTCAGTTTTACATCTAAACAACTTTAGAAATGTACACATTTTTACTTCTTTTTCTTATTTTTACTTTACTTCTGCTTCTCCCCAGAATGAATTCTCATGTGGACTTTAAGGTTCCCGTCTTGATTGAAACTCTTTCCACACTGGGGCATGTGAAAGGTTTCTCTCCAGTGTGAACTCTCATGTGTTTATTGAGGTTTCCTTTTTGTCTGAAACTGTTTCCACACAATGTGCAGGTAAAAGGCTTCTCTCCAGTGTGAACTCTCATGTGGTAATTAAGATTTTTTTTCTGAATGAAACTCGCTCCACACTGTTGGCAGGTGTAAGGTCTCTCTTCAGTGTGAATTCTCATGTGGTTTTTAAGGTTTCCATTTCGATTGAAACTCTTTCCACACTGAGAGCAGGTGTAAGGCTTCTCTCCAGTGTGAACTCTCATGTGGACTTTGAGGTTTCCTTGTTGATTGAAAATGAATCCACACTGTTGGCAGGGGTAAAGCTTCCTCCCAGTGTGAACTCTCATGTGGGCTTCAAGCTTTCCAGGCTTATTGAATCTTAGTCCACACAGTTGGCAGGTGAAATTACCCATAGTCCCTGTCTTTTGAGCCCTTTTTTGTGCAGAAGTTTTTTCAGTCTGAGAGCTACTAAAATATTTTTCTTCAGTTATGACATCGTAAAGTGTCTTGAACTGATCTTTCTCTTTCATTTCATTCAGATCTTGACTCTCCTCTTTAAACGGCACCAGGTCTAAGGCGAAAAAAGACAAAAATGAATCCCAGTTTAATGCCACAAAGCAACAGTCATCAAAACATTTAGACAAGTAAAACATCAAAACTAATAACATGTATGCTAGATCCTATACGCAATCAGCTGTACGTTTACATGGCTTTCCAAAAATGGCGGGTGCCAGTGTTTTGCATACGTTCTGCCAATCAATAAAAGCATGTATAACTCTCTCAAACTCAGCAAATGTTAAAAAGCTCTTAACCTTAGTAAGGAGTCTTAGCTGAAAGAATCTAGATTTAACTTGTGCATTTACCTGCTCATCAAAGGTCAAAGCAGAATCAAAAACAACACCCAAATGTTTGACAGAGGGCTTGATGTATGAGGCCAGGTTACCCAACACTTGGTATGTGTTGCCAGAAACAGCTAGAGGCCCGAAACACAATTTCCTCAATTTACATTTAGGAAATTTAAGGACATTCAAGCGGTTACAGAACTCAAACTCTGGTCGTTTTTTGCTTAAAAGCCACATACATTTGAGTGTTGTTACTTTTGAACTCGATAAACAAAGCATCAAGCTTCATCAGATTCCTCTGTTTTTTTGCAGTTTCACAAAAGTAATACGAAAGTTTACATTGTAGCATGATGAATGTTACAGGTTAAGCAGTGTTGAAAAAGATCTGTTTGCAGAAATGACACAAAAGGTGTGTGACTGTTCAAGTCTCCATGTTTAGATCAGTGTGCTCAATAATCTGCCTTTGACTTTGATTATTATTAAATTAAATACAAACAAACACCATTCTTTTGGTCTCCTCACATTATTTCTTGTAGTTCTTCACAGTCACATTCACCTTGATAGGCCCATTAGGGGTGTTTTTTGTCTCCCCCAGGTAAGAATACAGTAGTGAACCTTGGCCCTCTCACCCCTATTCCCTCGTCAGGGAAAGTAAACTCAGCCTAATATCAGCCTAGCTTACCGTGTCCCCTTCTATAGTACCCCAAAAGTTAGAATTAACTTTTTGATTAGAACCTAACCTTTGATTAGAAATTCCACAAGCAATCAGCACAGTTCATTTGAGAGTTCTCACCAAAATAAAACAAAAAAATAATAAAATGTAATTCTTCAATACAAATAATTCATTTGTTCATCATCACGCAATCGATTGGTCTGCTGGCACACAAAACCAACAAAGCTGAATGTAAGCCAACACATGACAGCGCTCAAACCAAAGCAAATTAGTGACAGACAATTCTGCATCATAGACAGTTTACAGCAATTGTGGCATTTTTGGAACCAATGTTGATAAATAATATCATTAGACTGGCACAGCAGCCGAGTAAATCTATGTAACAGACCAGTGTTTCCTCAACCTTTATTTTTCCACTCTCATTCCACAGTAAAACACATCAAACGTGCGTCACTTTTACTTTCGTTTTCTACAGTATTTCTCTTCAGGGAAAAGCAATCAAGGAAAACATGCTTAGAGCACCTTCTAGTGGTCATTATATAAAACACAAAGGAAAAACCCTTAAAGGAGTCATAACCTAGTATTACCTTGGATACCCACGCTCTATTATAGTCTTTCAGGCCCTTCTAAAAAAGAAAAGTGGAAAAAAAATAAACACAGAGCTCCTCTGACCCTTATTTCTGAAGGCATTATTGTCTCGCGAGATCTGATGCGATATTTTGGCTGTCGTGGACAGTCATTTTAATAATGCAAATGAGGGGCGCGTTGATTGGTGGCAGGAAGGGGGGGGGTTGACACCGCAGGTAACTTCAGCATATCATTCCAAAATGACATCATGGCGCAAGTTGTGAATGAACCCGACCTGGCCGCGACCTACGGAATTCAACCGTATATGTACGAGCCAGACTCTGAACCTGAGCTGGAAAGGGAAGATGTAGAGTCGATGGAAGGACGTCTACATCAATATGTGTCTGAATGGTAAAGACAATCATTTTGACTGAGACATACATTATACCTTTTATTTAATGTAGATTACATTAACGGAGATGTAGTCTACTTTTTTTTATCAGCTTACAGTGGTTATTGAGATCAACATTTGCTATCATGTGGTGTTTTTGCCTTGTTTCACGTTGTGGTTTTTTAGACATTCAATATTTTTCTTCTACAGACATGTAACGTGATCTTTTTCTTTATGTTTATTATTACTTGACTGTTTGTTTTATTTATCTATCCTTATCTATTCTATAAAAAATCAATACAATTATATGTTGTCATAGTTATATAATATACAATTCTATAAAAATATAGCTGTATCATTTTCTTGTGAACGATTCCGGCGTAAAATGATTAGCACAGACACCTAACGTTAAGCCAGTGGGAAGGGTTGTAGGAACCGCGTCATTAAAAATGAATTTAATCCACTGGTCCCTGACAGCTTGGTCTGTTCTTGGGAGAGAAAACACATTTACATGTTGATTCTGGCAGTCAACAACAGAGCAACTCACGTGTGCACCACGTTTCTGCATCTTTTGCGACTGAATATGAGGGGGAGAGGGGCAGTGCGGGCTTCCTGCAGCATAGGTCTGCGGTGTCCATATATGGTATATCCTGCCCCGTCTTGACGTCAAGTCGGGGCAGAAATTAAAATCTCGTGTTTGAGTGCGCGTGCACGTGGGCTGGTTTACGAACCCAGGGGTAAACAAACGCTTCACTTTTAAATATCGGCTTCCCGGCCAGTGTATAATCGTTAGCCAATCATAACATACATTGATTCTCGTGGAAAAGTGAAAATTACAGGTCATGACTCCTTTAATGAGGTTGTGTTTAAAAGCACTTTCAATGTGCTAACTGGCCAATCACATACAATTTGTTGAGCACGTGATTGCAATGGCCAATCAGAAGTGTTAAACAATCCGTTCAACGGCACTCAGATGCAAATGCACATTTTTAAAATTTCAGTACCTAAGTTGGTACTTTTGACAACTCTACATATGCTATACATCCATCTAGTGGTTACACCTTAGTATTGCAGATGATAAATGGTGCATAATTTAGAGGTAAATATTTAGTGTATTTACTGAACATTTAGGGGATATTTAGTAACGTTCCCCTTAAAATACAAAATATTAAAGGAAAAATTCTGCTATTCTTCAAAAATATTAATTTCTGAAGAGCTGGACATTTAAATAAGGATCAAATGACTGAGTTCAGCTTTGAGAATGAAACTGACCTGTTTGTTCTTCAGTTTCTTCTTGTTTCACGCTGAATGTTTCTTCAATATTCATGTCTTCACTCTCCTCTTTAATAAATGGCATCTTTGTTTCTTCCTCAGTTTCTTCATGTTTTACACTGAATGTTTCTTCAATCTTCAAGTCTTCACTCTCCTCTTTAATAAACGCCATCTTTATAATAGTGCGTCACATGGATCTCGGTCGCTTCACCAGGAGTTTTCCTGTGTGTTTGGATAAAATCAGATCTAGTTCAGTAGTTCAGCACACTGGTAAGAGAGTCAGTCAGAGAGAGAGTTAATGGACTAAAATGACCTGGGGCCGTATTCATAAAACATTTTATCTTACCATGCAACTTTTACTAAGGAATAGAGAGAAGTCTTCAGCTAAGAGTGAGGGCAGGGTTTACCTCGTTGCTATAGATTATGTGAACACGCTTACTAACTATGACCACAGTGATTGGCTGATGGGGGAGGGGTCTCTGTCAGTGATAGAGGGTGTTTCTCAAACGGCTGCATATTTCGTCATCAGACTTCACTGAAGGCCATCTCAATTTGAAGGATTCTTAGAAGGCGGCCTTTGTTTCACGTTCTTCTTCCAGCATGTATTGAAGGACGCATCAGACGTATCCTTCCTGGCCTTAAATCACCCACAATTCTTTGCACACATTTAAATTCATGAAAACAAAAAGACGGAAAATGAGTCTGTACTGAGTAAATAATGTTTTCGAACATGAAAGCATAGATGTTATCCTTTAATTGCTGTGAATTAATGACTAACACTAAACTGCCAATAATGTAAGCCACTGGAAGACCGCAGATGGCTATCATTCACTGTAGTGCTTTCACAGAAAGCCAGTCAACATAAAGATTTGTAATACAAAGTATTTTTACAAAATGAAGTTAATAGTATTTTCGTGCCATGACCGCTGGGGCGGGAACATGTGTGACGTAAACATGCACTCTTACTAGACCGTCTCCTTCTAGCGTCTAATGGCTGAGGAGGACTACAAGCCTACAAGCCTCTGATGGACTGAACTAGGAAGACCTCAGTCGCTGTAATTCTCCGTTTGAGAATATTGCAGAACGAGGTATCATGTTGCATTATCATTATTAAGATTTTAAAATAAATATGTTGCCATATTCAAATAAAGGTTTTAAAATGTAGGTTAAGCGTCTCTAATTAAACTAGTATATGTTTAGCAAATTGTCAGCCTCTTACATTGTATCTCAAGAGTAGGGTTGGGTATCGAGTATCGAGTATCGATTGGAACCGGGACTAGCTTTGCGATTTTCCCGGTATCGTTCAAAAGTTTTCATTTCGATTCCTAGTTTCGATTCCTAAAGCTTAAAAGAAAGAAAAGTTTCGATTCACAGTCCGCCCGGCGCCGACCGGAAGAAGAAACCGCTGAACACCAACGAAGAAGCGTCCACCGGAAGTTTTGGTATAACGAGCGATCGAACATGGACAGCGTGCGTCGGCGGTCCAAAGTGTGGCTTCACTTTTCGAAACAAAACGAAATCTCGGCAAAATGCAACATTTGCAGCAAGATTGTTTCGTGCATAGGAGGGTGCACGTCAAACATGATAAAGCACCTCCGAGGTCATGGAGTGCAAGTAAATGTGTGCCCTGTATTTGACGCGCTGCGCAGACCGTCCTCCGCTGCCTCTTCCTCTGGCTCCGACCCCCAGCCTGGCACCGCAGTGACTACACTGCAGTCCGAATCCGGTAAGTAAAACAATACATACAAAAAATAATATGTCTTGCGCCAACATTGAGGCAGCTAACAAATTAGCCCACGTATTTTTTCATAGACAATTTACAACCTGAGATTGCTACAGTTAGCCAGGCTGATGATGACTCCAGGACTCCGCGATGTGCTGAGCCTAACGTTACTCCGTTCACCATAGCGGCAAGGGGGAAGATGTCAGTGCAACAAAAGGAAGAGTGCCACAGAAAGGTCACTGCACACATTGTGAAAAGGCTGCATCCCTTTTCAGAGGTGGAATCACCAACATTTAGGTTAGTTAAGCAGTAACGATAGAGCTAAGCTAATTGATACTGAGCTAGGGTCGCGTTTCATAACATGTTTGTTTATGTTTGCAGGGACATGGTGAAAACTCTAAACCCAAAATACACACCACCTTCCAGGGATTACATTTCAAACACATTAATCCCATCGTGGTACAAGGTTGAGAAGTCAAACATTATTACAGAGCTCAGTGAAGTCAGCGCTGTTGCACTCACATGTGATGGCTGGAGTAGCATCACACAGGACCACTACCTCACCATCACAGCACACTATATAGAAGAGGGCAAAATGCAGCAAAAAGTGCTAAAAACAAAGGCTGTGTACAAAGCACAGACCGGTTGTGTTGTTGCAGAGGAAATTAGTGATGTTCTGTCAGAGTTTGGCATATCTGATAAAATTGTAGCAGTCACCGTAGATAATGCTGCCAACATGGATGTGGCTATTAAGCGCCTGCAATTTGTAAAACTGTGCTGTTTCGCCCATACACTTAATTTAGCAGCACAAAGTCTATACTCCCTAAATTCAGTGAGTCAGTGGGTGGCCAAGGTCCGAACCATTGTTGTGTGGTTGAAGAGGTGCTCAATGGCCAAGGTGGTTCTCAAAGAGAAGCAACAACTTCTACGTAAGTCAAAGTTCACTTTATTTAACTGTTGTGCATTTACAGTGACACGTAATGACTTTATATGTCTGATCTATCTTATTATTATTTATGAGCTCTGCAGTACTACAGTATTTGAATACAATTGTACAAAAGTATTGTTTGTCTCCTAGGATGAAAAAGCATCTGTTATATGACTTAAAAAATTGATGTTATTGTTTTTGTCAGAGCTGCCCCAACACTCACTCATTCTTGACGTGAGAACACGGTGGAACTCTCTGTACCTAATGCTGGAGAGATTCACAGAGCAGTACCCTGCAATTCAGGCAGCCAGCTTGGATCAACGGCTGAGAAAAAATATGGATAGGGACAGGTAGAGATAGATAGAAAAGTTCAGACAAAAAATGCCAGTACACACAAAATACGAATTCAAAGAACAGTATTAGTGAATGTACTAAATCTGCTAGGGAGTGCATATGTTAGGTGTTTTGTTAAGAAAAAAATATAATATTTTTATTACTCCAATCTATGCGTTCTTAATTCTTTAACATACAGACTTGCTCGGCTAACTGAGGAGGATTTTAGGAAAGCTGAAGACTTCATCAACCTGATGAAGGTGCTCTACACCTCAACACTCTGCGTGTCCTCCGAAAAAAGTCCCACATGCGGACAGATTCTGCCTATCCTCAAAAAGCTTGAGGCACACCTGGCTGTAAAAGAGGGAGACACAGTCTTTGTGTCAAGTCTTAAAAAGCAGGTTTGGGCAAACCTATCTAAGCGCTACCAGGTAAGTGACTGAGGCAGGGCACCTGGAAAGAAATTGTTCTAGAATAGAAATATCCTGTGGCTTGTTAAAACATTTAAAGAACACGTGTTTTGCAGAATGATGAGATCAGGAACTTTCTCCAAGTGGCCACTGCATTGGATCCACGCTTTAAACATAAATTGGATGATGATGACACCATCTGGGACCAGATCCAGAGAAATCTGATTGAAAAGGTGAAATGTCATTCATGCACACAACTGTCATTTTCAGCTATTAAAATCTAAATGCTAATTATGTTCTTTGTAGTCAACAGAGGAAGACGGTGGAGCTGATGGGGACACCATGCAGTCTGAGAATGAGGATGAGCAGGAGAGTGTAAGTGTACAATAGCTGATACTATATAGGTTTTCAATTTAAATAATGATCATGCCTTTAATGGAGGTTTTCCCTTTTTTTTGTGATAAATAATACTGATGAACCTTTTGTTTTGTTTTTTAGCAACAGCCTCCCTGCAAACTGCCCAGGAAGACTCCACTGGAGGAACTGTTTGCTGAGGAAGAGGCACAGAACATAGTGTCACAGCAGAGCTCCATGTCCATCAAGAAACAAGTGGAGAGAGAGCTGCAGATATACAAGGAAGTTCCACTGGTCCTTATGTCTGAGGACCCTGCTGCATGGTGGTGGAACCAACAAAAGACTTATCCTTTGCTGTCAAATCTCGCTTTCTCTTATTTATGTGTTCAAGCGTCATCTACTCCGAGCGAACGTGTTTTCTCCACAGCAGGAGATACAATTTGTCCAGAACGCTCACGCATCCTGCCTGAGAAAGCAGATATGATAATTTTCTTGAACAAGAACTGTTCCTGATTTTATAATATACCTGCTGCTAATCTGGACTGAGTTTTAAAAGTTGTCTCTAATAGTTTATTTTCTATTCTGCACCAGGTTAGCCCATCAGTGGGAGCAAGGTAATGTTTAAGTACCTGCAGTATCATACACTGTCATGTGTAAATGTTTGTGAGGTTTTCAAAAATAAAGCTCTCTTGAGGAAAGTGTACCCCTGTGAAAATATATTCATAATTAATAATATTTATATAATATTCAAGTTCATAGATTTAAAATGTATATTGTAGTTGAAAACAGCCCTGTGAGAAATTCATAGTAAAGTTAATAAAAAGTAAAAAGTTCATAGAATTCAAATTGATGGAGAAGGTCAGACTATTTTCTTCAGAAAGACCGTTGGTTAGCTAAGCTCATTTAAAATATCTTAAACTTTTTTTGACCCTGCCTCTTAAAAGAATCGGAATCGAGAATCGTTGGGAACCGGAATCGAAACAAGGAATCGGAATCGGACTCGGAATCGTTCAAATTTAAACGATACCCAACCCTACTCAAGAGATTGCAGACTTCAAGTGACAAATTATGTTTTATAAAGAAAGTTCGGGAGGAGCACATTCAAACGGTCTATCTAATCATCTCGAGAGGAGGCGTATATACACACAGCCGACTCGACAGTTTTCTGCATCCCTCCACCAGCCCGATTCCTCACTCACAAGTTAGGAGCTACTTTTTGCCTTACGATGTTTTGTGAATACGGCCCCTGATTAGACAAAAAAAAAACAAAAAAAAAACACACACACTTGAAACTAACACTACAAACTAATAAATAATTCAAATTGTATAGACACTATATATATGTTAGGCAGTTTAAGTAGCAATTTAATGATTTGTAGAAATTGGGATACAAATAGAGCACTTCGTATAACTTAACCATTTGGTTCAAATGACTCTGATTTTCAAAAAGCTCAGTTTGTTTGCCAGTGACTGAATTCGTGTTAATGATAAACTGATTCAAGATATAAGGAGCGAAATGAGACTTACCTTTAATGTCACTCATGAATCTCTTGTTACTTTGCTCACACAACGTTGATAAATGTTAGATAAAGCAATGAAATGGTACATTTAATAACAAATAATTCAATCGGCGTTCCTTTGTAAAACTTTGAAGACTTTTGAAGTGTTTCGGGTTAAACACTATCACAATTCTTACAACAAACCTTTCTTCAGCTGAATCACTACAGATGCAGGAGCGCGGCGCAGCATTATGACGTCACACAGCAAGACCAAAATAAAAGTCCTGTTCAGACGCTGCTGCTAAAAAAATGGACAAAATTCTGAGTTGAATGTACTTGTGAAATACATTTAATAACACAATGGTAAATACATTTAATAACACAATGGTACGTTCATAATACAGTTAACATTGAGAGTTAAAAAATAAATAAAAATGAAAGCTATAACACAATCCAGTCAGAGAGACCAACCCTCAAACTAATTTATTTTCTTTTGGCTTATGCTATGTCCACTTTATCATGTTTATCATATTTGTTAGTTTATAGCTTTATCATGGGAAAAGCAACCCAAATAATGCCAATAACTGTAGAAAGATTAGGAAGATTTGATGAAAATAAATCTTCTACTGAATCTAGGACAATCATAATTTGTTTATATATATATATATATATATATATATATATATATATATATATATATATATATATATATATATAATACCTATTTTCAGGTATTTTTTAGAGCCAAATTAACTTTATATGTCCACATTTTTAATATCAGAAACACACACACACACACACACACACACACACACACACACATATATATATATAACTCTCTTTTTTTTATCACATTTGTCACTATTAGCATTTTTAAATTAGTTTATACCTGGTAAGGTTTCTTCACCCAACAATACAGTTTTACTTTTTAGACAAAGTATCACAGACTTTAGAAGTAAAATAATATTTTCAGCACATAATTTGACATGTATTTAAATATGTATTTCACCAATACATTAACCTCTGAATTTCTCTCATCTCTTTTGTCTGTATATATTTTTCTCTATGTAAGTTTCTGTGCACTTTTTGTGATTTTAGACATCAGTGTGTGAACAGGACTTGTATTTTGGTCTCCCGATGTGATGTCATAAGGCTGCGTCGCACTCCTGCATCTGTTATTGGTTCTGCAGAAGAAAGGTTTGTTTTTTAAGCATTTAAGGTGTTAAACCCTATAGAAACCGTTTGGATGTTGTAATTAATGTTGAGCAGAGTGACAGAATGAAAACACACGAGTAACAGAAAAGGTGCATCTCATTCTGCTCATGATTCAGTCCATCATAAGAATGAATTCAGTCACTGGCAAGTAGTGATGGAGAAACTGAGCTTTTGGAAACTACATTTATTTTTATTTTCTGTTCATTATTCTCATATTAAAAATGGCGTTTATTAAAGAGGAGAGTGAAGGCATGAAGATTGAAGAAACATTCAGAGTAAAACAAGAAGAAACTGAGGAGCAAACAGGTTGGTTTCATTCTCAAAGCTGAACTCAGTCATTTGAACTTCATTATAATGTCGAGCTCTACAGAAATGTATAATTAAATAAAATATAAATAAATATTGTTCTCTTTTTGTAGCTGTGGTGTGCCAACTTTTCTCTTCTTTTTTGCAACTTTTTTGTGGTTGAGCACCCTCATTGAGCATCACTTGTCCACTGTGGCACCGCTTCCCACTGTGGTTTTAGTAATACAAATAATTTAGTTCCGTTAGTTAGAGAACAGATACCACAATTAAAAACTGAACACCTCTGCTCAATTCAGCTTGAGACGAACGAGAGTCACAGCACAGATCAGCATGGTGTCTTATTCGTTTTGTTAATAGTATTCGCTTTTATTTCGCACCAGACGAATGATTCGTCATAAGAATTCAAAACAGGCACCACTTTGAAGGGACCAAATGAAACATGATTATGTATTTCTGCTCAGTTAGCGACATTGGGCATCAACCACATGTCAAACTCTATAATACATTTTTGTTTGTTTAATAGTTCTACCTAATAACGCATTAGGACTGTTAAACAGATTGTAAACTAACAAAGGAGGAGAATGGGAGCGCTGTGTGTTCAGGTCCTGTTTTTCTCAGCACTGTCAATATTAGTCCGCCATGGCGTCGAAATAAAAGTCCTGTGCAACAACCAGTACGGCAGGACATTAGTGACGGCTTGCGTCACTTCAGAGTTCATGTTGGTGGTGGAAATGCAACTAAGAAAATGGCCCCAGGGGAAAATGCAGTTCTCGGGGGACTGCCCTAGTGGCTAGTTCCTATAACCAAGTTCTGTTAACTACCCAGTGCAAAAGCCCCTATACCTGTAGTTGTTAAATAAACCTGAAGTACTTAAGTAGCTGGATCGGGTGCATTTAATTAAAGTTGAAGCTAAACTCTGCAGGACTGTGGCCCCTCCAAGATTTGAGTTTGGCACCCCGTGTGTATATAAGGATCTAGCTATTAAACTGAGCTTAACCTTTGTCTTTTTTCAGACTTGATGGCGTTGAAAGAGGAGGGTCAAGATCTGAATGAAGCAAAAGAGAAAGATCAGTACGAGACACAGAAATCTTTTAGCTGCTCACAGACTGAAAAAACCTCCTCACAAAAAAGGACTCAAAAGACAGGGACTGAAAGTTATTTTACCTGCCAACAGTGTGGAATAAGTTTCAATCAACATGCAAAGCTTGAAGTCCACATGAGAATACACACTGGAGAGAAGCCTTTCACATGTCAACAGTGTGGAAAGAGTTTTGATCTACAAGGAAACCTTAAAGTCCATATGAGAATTCACACTGGAGAGAGTCCTTACACCTGCCAACAATGTGGAATAAGTTTCAGACAAAAAGGAAACCTTAATAACCACATGAGAATTCACACTGGAGAGAAGCCTTTCACATGCCCTCAGTGTGGAAAGAATTTCAATCAGGATGGAAACCTTAAAGTCCATATGAGAATTCATTCTGGGGAGAAGCCTTACATATGCTCTCAGTGTGGAAAGAGTTTTGATCTACATGGAAACCTTAAAGTCCACATGCGAATTCACACTGGAGAGAGCCCTTACAGTTGCCATCAATGTGGAGTTAGTTTCACTCAAAAAGGACACCTGAACAGTCACATGAGAGTTCATTCTGGGGAGAAGCCATACAAGTGCCAACAGTGTGGAAAGAGTTTTGATCTACAAGGAAATCTTAAAGTCCATATGCGAATTCACACTGGAGAGAGCCCTTTCACCTGCCAACAGTGTGGAGTAAGTTTCAAACAAAAAGGAAGCCTTGACAGGCACATGAGATTTCACACAGGAGAGAAGCCTTTTAACTGCCAACAGTGTGGAAAGAGTTTCAGCCGAAAAGGAATCCTTAATGACCACATGAGAATTCACACGTAAGAGAGACATTTAACCTGTCAACTGGAATAAGGAATAAGTTTCACTCAAAAAGGAATCCTTAACAGGCACTTGAAAATTCACACTGACGAGATCATTTTACATGCCAACAGTGTGGAAAGAGTTTCGATATACAAGGAAACGTTAATGTCCATATGAGAATTCACACTGGAGAGAAGCCTTGCGCTTCCAACAGTGTGGAAAAAGTTTCAGTCAGGGGCCGAGCTGGGGGGTGGCCCCCCTGTTCACAACTGGTGTTTCTGTCTCCTTTTTTCTTGATAAGAATTGTTTATTTAAACGCAGAACCATCTCTTTACGTCCACAACAAAAACGGGAGACTTTTGGGGATGTGCACGATTGCAGATTCAAACGTGCATGGAAAAGGTACAGGTGCCGAATGAGCTTCAGCAGAACAACAGTGAACGACGAACAGTAGATATATAGCCTACATAAAGTGTTTCTCAACTGATCGGTTGCAAGAGCGTTTTGAGTTGGTCTCGTAGTTTGCAGTCAAAGACACAATGCCAGACTTAAATTTTGATAGACGTTTATGAAAGCTGTTGACACTTCTGTCAGATGCTGAGAGAAACACGTTGTCTTGATTCAGTATCTGTGGTCAGATGAGATGTTGTCAAACTATATGTCAGTAAAACTCAGAAAAACTAACTTTCTGGTCGTGTCAGCCGTTATACTGTGTTCGCAGCGTGTAATATTCAGTATCATGCGCGCTGTAGATCACTTCACTTGCGCACAAAAGAAACTATAAGCATGCAACATCGTAGTTATGTCGTCAGTTAAGTGCTTTAATGTCATTTTTAATCTGTAATTTAATGCACAAATAATGATCAGTGGACATCTGTACTAGAAATTATGTGCTAACTTTGCATTAATTTGTCAAGTACAAACAAAAATGGATCATATATAAATGCATAAAATACAATTTTACATTCTGGCATTTATGTGCTGTTGACTTCTGCCCTTATTCTCATTCTTGAACATGGGTATTCAAAAGAGAACACATTTTTTCCCCCTTTGTACTTTGTTTAATTAAGGCATGATAGTTGCAATTGATTTATTTTGACAACTAATAGAAAGTTAAACAGTGTTTACTTTTTCGTTTGCAAGCACCTCCAATGACTTTTAAAGCGACCAAAGGCATTCTGCACAACCATCCGTGCTGAGCTCAGTCGGTAGTTGTAGTGCCCTTGTTGAATAAAGTTTAGAGCAACTGTTCCCTTTCATCACTTCCCTTTCCCTTTCATTGCGTGATCTCTGACGCTTTGGGAACTCTTCCCCTTCTCCAAATTTTCTGAAATCTTATAGGATAATGCCAGTAAAACAAATGGGCAAGTGTCACTGAATTGCATGCAAATACTGACGAGCATTTGGGCAGTATAAAATGCGGAGGAGCGACAATTGCGTCAGAATCTTTTCCTTCATGCTGCTATATTCAAAGATGCAACAGAATACTTCTTCACCGCATCCGATGGCTTCCTTCTGCCGACTTTGTGTGGGTTCCATTTTCTCCCAAGTTGACGAAGCAGAAGCCCACAGTTACGTTATCTTTCTGGCCAAATATAGACAAGGTTTTTAGAATAGTCAGGTGGTTAAATGAGGCAGTGACCTGATCAATTGACTCATCCAGCAGCTGCAGAATAAATCGTCTGTCCTTCTTAAGGATGTTCATCGAGGCAAGATTGCATAGGTTGTTGTTTTGGACTGTTGGACGAGCAAGGTCCCTTGCTGGTAGGTTCCTGAGCTTGGTTTTGAAGGTTTCGGTCATGTTATTGAGAAGTTTGATGGCATTTTCTTTTGCCAAATGTGTCTTGGTTGTGTGATGGTAGGGATGCCGCATGTCCCTAGTCCATGACGGTTAGGTTCAAGAAGTAACCACCATCAACACGTGCCAGCGTTATTCTTTGGCTGCATCGTAGTGCGTCCACCCCTGAAGAACTGCAGTCGCGCAGTTGCATGTGTTTTTTCCAATTGGACCAGTGCACTCAGAGATGGTGCTACTCAAGTCAAGTCAAGTCATCTTCATTTATATAGCGCTTTTAACAATGTAGATTGTTTCAAAGCAGCTTTACAGAGATAAATGTATAATTTAAGGTAAGATTGTTTTGGCTTTATAGCGGTTCTTTAATAAAGTTATTTTCCAGCTAAAGTTAGTCAGTCCTTGGAAGGTTGATGTAATGAAAGTCTGCATCCAAACCCAACAACTCTGTCAAATGGATGACTAACCCATCAAAGTCAAAAGCGTGGGGGTCCACCAAACTCGAGTGGAAAGGGATCGTGGTATCATTGTGGAGAAAAGCATCAATGTTGGTCCAATTTTTGAAAGAAGACAGCAAAATATGTAAGCTGCAATACAAAATCACACTGAATTGCGGTTTCTCACTCTATCATACAGAAAGAAAACTTTTTATTGTTAACACATTTGTAATAACATTTCTTACAAAAATAAGTGCTTTTCAAGTTATTTTATGTAGTGTACTTAAGTAATGTTCAAGTAGGTTTTGAGTAGACTGCTGTAGTATGTATACTAATATCAATGTACTAGTAGTATACATTTATGTGTACTATTTCAATACTATTTGGGACTAAATGGACCCACTGTTTAATATACACTACCGGTCAAATGTTTTTGGACACATTCCTATTTGTAAAGTTTTTGAAAGAAGTCCCTTATGCTCACAAAGGCTGCATTTACGGCATTTGTTCAAAAATAAAGAAAAAAACTGAAATATTTTTAAATATTATTACACTTTAAAACAATGGTTTTCTATTTTGATATACTTTAAAATATAATTTATTTCTGTGACGCAAAGCTGAATTTTCAGCATAATTTCTCCAGTCTCCAGTGTCACATGATCCTTTAGAAATCATTGTAATATGCTGATTTTATACTCGGTTGTTATTATTAATGTTGGATACTTTAACTTTAACTTTATTAATCGGAACTTTTCGAAACCTGCGATACTTTTTTCAGGATTCTTTTTTTTTTTTTTTTAAATAGAAATCTTTTCTAACAATATAAAAATGGACTATCACTTTTTTAAAATCAAATTAAAACCAACAATAAACAGCCACAAACAGCAGCAATTACAGGAAAATAATGTGCAAATATGTCA
This sequence comes from Abramis brama, assembly GCF_963993115.1. Lineage (NCBI taxonomy): Eukaryota > Metazoa > Chordata > Actinopteri > Cypriniformes > Leuciscidae > Abramis > Abramis brama. The sequence goes on from NC_139966.1 coordinate 14,783,295, forward strand.
CTAGCTGGAAGTGTGTGTGTGTGTGTGTGTGTGTGTGTGTGTGTGTGTGTGTGTGTGTGTGTGTGTGTGTGTGTGTGTGTGTGGATTGATGTGCAGTGGGAGTAATGAAGGTCACAGATCTCTGTCTGTGTGTTTTTATAGCCCTGTACATTTAAGTGTTTCACTGATTTTTCCTGTCAGTAAACTGTAAAGAATCGCTTAAACTGTAAAGAACTGTAAAGAATTGCAGTTAAAAAATAAATGCATTTAGTTCATTGTTTAACTATGTTAAACAATGTTAAACAATGAACATTTAAATGCTCTTGTATACTTTCCTTATGTGGGCTTCGAGGTCGCTAGCCCATTATGACACGTTTGTGCCAGCTTTGCAGGTCATGCATTCTGCTTCACATGGATCCCGAACGAGATGAAAACAGGAATTTTCTCTGTAAATCATCTGTGAATTTATATTTGGGCTTTTTTTTAATGCTGGTCAGGAGCCATGTGCCACTGCTGACAAGCAAGCGCTGCTCTCTGTCTCTTGGCTGTTGCTGTGGTGCTGAGTAGGGCTGGTCCGAATACCGTTTTTTGAGCTTCGAAGCTTCGGTCGTAATGAACATCGAATATTCGAAGCTTCGGAGAGAGGGGGCTGAACATACTCTTCTCTCTAATAAAGGCAGGAATCTCTATGTGTCTGTATGTCCGTTTGCATTTTGATTATTTCGAGAACCGTTCATCCAATCGACTTCGCAGGGAGTGCAGTGTCTCATTTGGTGCAATATAGATGGACATGCGAGACGCGACACATTCAGAATTAATAAACTTTTAGTAAACTACAGAACAGCGCGAGCGGGAAGCGGCGCACCTCACGCGGGCTGGGCTTATATGCTCCTAACGGACACTGCACTAGTGATATAAAACACACACAAACAGGTCTGTTAACTTAAGCAATACTTTTAAGGTAGTCTAATATTTTTTTTATTTTTCTGACTAACAAATTACTGACACAGTAAAGGGTAAATTTAAATAAAGAAAAACGAAATTTAAATAAAGAAAAAACGAAATTTAAATAAAGAAAAAACGAAATTTAAATAAAGAAAAACGAAATTTAAATAAAGAAAAACGAAATTACGTTAAATTAAAAACGAGATTACTTTAGATTGATAATAACGAGTAAAAAGGCTAATACATTTTGTTTCTATTATTCTATTTTCCACAATGTCAAAGCAATGCAGCTTAACCCAAAACACAAGCTCAGGCATGCACTTCTGTCCGTACAAACTCAGCTGTTCTGCGCTCTAGCCAGAGAACACTCCCATTGCTGGAACACTTTTAGGAGTCGGTTCTGTTTCTAGCATGCACGCGTTTTCCGCGTGGCTCGAGCTGCGCCTGAGACGCGTGTCTCACGCAGGCAGTGTACAAACTCCAACCCGTTAACATGGGAGCCGAAATAAAAACGGACATGCCACGCAGCTGAGATGCTCACGCTAGTGATGGGATTTATGGCTCTTTGAGGGGATCCGGATCTTGGCGATCCGTTCCTTTCAAAGAGCCGTTCAAAAGAACTTTTGGCTCTTTTTAAATATTTAGTCAGTTTTAAGAAGCCAGCTTGGGGGCATCTCAGTTTATCCTGGAAATAATCACTGGGAGGAATGATTAGGTGAGATTTGTAGTCAAATAATTAAAACTCAGATATCACACACCAATATCTGAGTTTGAATTATTGAAATATTGATTATTACCTCATTTGTCATGTGTGGACTATATTCCATAGGGTTGCACAACATCCCTCTGCTTAGACAGTGACATCACTATTTTGGATTTACCTTTAGTACAAAGTGTGTGTATGTGTAAAGCTACGTTGACTTATGTTATTCATACAATACCTACTCACAAATAAGAGTATTTGAGTCTTCAAATGCCTGTGTAAATTATTTGTTGACCCAGACTTAAATGAAATGACTTTTTGACAAATGCTGCATTTAGCCTTACTGTTTTCTTCGCGAGAAAAGTGCACCCAAATGCTGCTCATTTTCAGACGTGTCACGTGTGTGTCTTCTTCCTTCGAACGACCCGCTTTGGCACTAAGACAGAGAGGCACTCGCATGTGTTTTTTTTTATTTTTTTTAACTGGAGTAAGCATGTGACGGCAGCGTGCACAAGTCATGGCTCCGCTCCTACCCAATGACAGAGGCACGCAGGGTTTTTTTCCACTGGAGTACTCACGTGAAGGATGCGTGCACAACTATCATCATGCTGTTAGGCAGTAGCACCCCTGCGCTGGGTGCGCCCCTCCCCCTATAACTGTTCTGTCTCGCGGAGGAGCTAATTTGTGTGCATCTGTGTGAAACACGCATAGGAAAAAAAGAACGACAGAAAGAACGGCTCCCATTATGAGCTGTTCAAAAGAATCGGTTCGTTCGCGAACGTCACAACTCTAGCTCACGCCACGCAGCCAGTGTGTCGACGGTCTTATTCAAGCGCGAATGTGAACTGTTTCGCGGGGGATCCCAGGTGTGCAAAAAAAAACAAAAAACGAATATTCGAATGTCAAATTTTCAAATCGAATACCAACCCACCGAACGAATATTCGAGTATTCGGGTCCAGCCCTAGTGCTGAGGGTAATGTCTGAGATGAAGTTTGACCAATGTTTGCATTACATACTGTACATGACCGACTGACCAATGGTGCCGTGCGAGAAGGCCAGACCTAAAGCAATGCAATAAAGCACATCAACCCAATCACTTGTTTATCGTTCATGTAAACAGTAGCCTACATTCAGATTCATCAATCTGAATGAATGCAGTCCGATTGAAACAAAAGGTGTGCATGTAAACATAATGAATGGTGACTGTAGAAAGCAAAAGCCGATTCCCGGACATTTTGGGTATTTTTTTAGGTCCAAAAAGAGGACATGTCCAGGAAAAACAGGATGTATGGTCACCCTAATTAAAGGGTTAGTTCACCCAAAAATGAAAATTATGTCATTAATGACTCACCCTCATGTCGTTCCAAGCCCGTAAGACCTCCGTTCATCTTTGGAACACAGTTTAAGATATTTTAGATTTAGTCCGAGAGCTTTCTGTCCCTCCATTGAAAATGTATGTACGGTATACTGTCCATGTCCAGAAAGCTAATAAAGACATCATCAAAGTAGTCCATGTGACATCAGTGGGTTAGTTAGAACTTTTTAAAGCATCGAAAATACATTTTGGTCCAAAATAACAAAAACTACGATTTTATTCAGCATTGTATTCTCTTCAGGGTCTGTTGTCAATCCGCGTTCACGACTCCGCAGTGACGCTGCTGACATAAGACGCTGCTGACATTAAAAATATATAAAAAAATATAGCAATACCAAAATACAAACAATGTAGAATAGCTTGAATACAGTGTGCATCTCCCTCAGACTGTAAACGAAACTCGGGCGCACCAGATAACACGTCAGCGTCTTAGTAACTTAGTTAGCAATATGGTTTTGGGAAACGCACCCCAGGGGGGTACCATTTACAATCAAGCGTGCCGCACAAGCCCTGAAAAGTGAAGCCAAAACGTCTCGATCGCCCCCCGGTGACTGGTCCTAGTATAGGTCATAAGCCCCGCCTCCCCATGTTATTCAACGGGATGTGAGACCAACTAAACAATTAAATTACACTTCAAATATCTTTTTTCCAAAGGTGGTTTCTTTCATTTGCTGTCGTTTTTATCACGCTGATGTTAGTTCAAGTGTCTGTTTCAAAAATAAGTTGTTTTTTAGTTAGTTACGTGATGCGGTGGTGTAACGTCATGACTGACAGCTGTGATTGACAGGTTCTCTGAGCGAAGTAGTCACTGAAGCACCAACGGACATTTTTTCGGGATCTTCGGAGGACTGAGGAGATTGTATTTACTTTATTTTAACAAGCCTCTTGACGTACTGCAATCAATTTTTAAAAAAGTGTGCAGAATCCACTCTCCCTGAGTGCATTCTGCGAGAGTGAGGGCGGAGCGTTGATTTCGCGGCTTTACTTCCTGCTCACTACTGCGCAGGTCTGGTCCCGAGATCGATACTGCGCAGACTCAAGTTCCAATATGTCAGCGCCATATCGGGACACTGGCGGCTTCAGTTCTCATCAATGGAAGAGAGCGAAGGGGCGTCGTCCATCTTTTTTTACAGTCTATGTTTACAATAGTAATGAAAAATATGACTTACCTGTGTAAAATATGCATGGTCCCTCTTCAAAGCTGACAAGCTTTCCAGGTGTCCTCTTGGATCTTCTAGCCACTCTTGCCATCCATTAGAAGTTTGTTGCCCCCATCTGTAAGGGCACTTCACTTCGACCACACCCTCACCACAACAGTCACAGGACACATAGCCATCACAGGACACTCCCATGAATGACATGGCCTGGCAAATTCTGAAACCTGCCTTGGTTACGTTGAGGTTAAGGTGAGGTTGGCCAACAGGAGCACAGGTGTATATAGTGGCTGATTAGTGCATTAGGTGTGGTACCTTCCATCCCAAGAGCATGTTTGTATGTCGCCAGGCCATCTTCCTCATGGTGCCTCCCACACTGGATCCATGGCTTCATAATTGGCCTGTGCCTTTGCTGGCATATGCTGTTGATAAAGGAGCAGCTCGGCACAGTAGCCTTCAGGACACGGTGTGCAATGGACCCTGTGATACGTCCCACTCTCTCTTGGTGCCATTGCACACATGATGCCTGGCTGATTGTGGCCCTCTCCACCTGTTCCACCTCTGCCTCGGTTACCTTGTGCTGGCTAAAACACCATGGCTTTTTTGATGGTGTAGAAAAATCCCAGAAGCTTTTCAGTGCCACCGCATCAGACCTTTCAGCCAGCATAGACAGGAACTGCTGCTGCTGTGAAGCAGAGGCTTTGGGGATGGCATGTTTTATTTTTCTCCTTTTCGTGGTGGTTGGTCGCTGGATCTAAAAAGTGGTGTTTGCAACAAGTGCAGGCTCAATCTTTTTAACACACACCTGATTCCATTCACAGGCTTTACTCGTGCAAGCTTCTTTATTAATACCCAAGCGAACACATGCCTCCAATTTGAAAAGCACAGTAGCTACATGAGAGCATGATTCACCAAGACTGAAAACAGAAAAAGAAGAGAAATGGCTTTGTTGTAGTACAAATTACAGTATTAATACAAATAAGTGTCACATATAAAGAATCAGTATAAGTATAATCAACCACATACCCTGCCATACAGTCGCAGTGACCAGTCAGGATGGCCCCGTCCTGCTGTACTGCAATCCAGGTCTTATGTGGCTTGTCTGTTACCCTCCATGACGGCTTTACATCGCATCTCATGAGACATGAGAGTCCTGGCATTTGGTGGTGTAGAACCACCCCAACAAACCCGTTGGTAAAAAAGGTGTGAGCCTCCAGGGACTTGTAATTTTTGAGATTAATGTGTGAGTAGATCCCTGTGTGATATTGTAGTGGGTGTTAAACTCGTATTAGGCAGTGGGCCAGATTAATCTACATCCCTTACGAAAAAGAACTATAGTAATTCTATAAGATTTCTATAGTAGTGTATAATACTTCTGTGATGTTCTGTAATACCTCTATAGTACTTCTATAGTATGTCCCAAAACACTATAGTATTCCTATAGGATTCCTATAGGATTACTATAATATTTTGACCCAAAATACTACAAGATTCCTATAGTTGTTTTTCATAAGGGATGTCTCATTCACATTAGCATTATCAGCTGAAGGCTCGCTTGATAGGCCAATCGCTACGTAATGACGCGAGCCGTGAACCTATGGAGTAGTTCGAGGTCTACACTCAGACTGCAGTCAGTGAGTTAGGGATAACTGTCAGCACAGTCCCTCGGCAACTTCGTACTACTGATCACCGTTTTACAAAAGGATTAATAGTTTGGAGTGAAGCATACGTACAATTGGTAAGTGACCAGGTTTTATGGAGTTAACGTTATAGTATGCAACATATACGAAAGTTGACTGAGTTACAGTATAGGCTAATGTTACCGCTAAAGCTACCGCGATGTCTTACCTGGAGATTCAGCCAGATAACAAAATATCTGGAGTCTGGTAATGACACCTCCGGCCATTTGGTTGGGTCATTGACCCAGTTTTTAATTAAATAAGGGCAATCATAAGCTATTGCAGTTAATTCTGCAATGTACCGTTGCCGGTCGGCAGGCGTCAAGGACTCGCAATACGACATTTTTGTCATTCAAATACACATGATGTTTGCGGTGTTTTCCCCCACGCCGACTCCACCCTCACCACGCCAGACCACGCCCCCAACTATGACTAGATGGCGACTGTATGTATTGCCCCGAATCTGAGAACAGCTCGTTCTGAGGCAGTGCTTATGATTTATGGGGATTTAAAAAAAAAGCACTGGGTGGACTTTTATCATCATAGGCTGGTTGTGTACACACACTGCCAACACACAGTTATGTTCAAACACCATGTAAAATTGAATTTTGCATAATATGTGCCGTTTAAATGTCCAGATCTACAGAAACGAATGGTATTTAAAAAAATAAAATAAATCTTATGAATGTCCTCAGTGGCACAATTCCAGCGTATGGGGTCTCTGCGGAACAAAAGTAGGCATTTCTACATTTGTGGGTATTTTCATACTGGTGGGTGTTTATAAATCATGCAATGAAAATGATGCCCTTCACCTGACCCCAACCCTAAACCCTTCCCTCACTGTGACGTAGGCAAATCAGGTAAGATGGTCGAAAACACCCCTCTGTTTATGGCCTCGCCCACTGATCTGGTAACTCCTATTACTGTCCTGCAGAGACCTATATTTTTAATTCCCCAAGTGGTGCTCAAAGCAGATTGACCAAGTCAAGTGTGAATAATCGTGCAGCCCTAAAATACACCACGAGAGTGTAGAGAGAGCAGAGTTTAGCTTCAACCCTCAAACATTAGCTTTTATCTTATGGCTTCAAGTTTATCATCATTTATCTGTTTATGGGTTCAAAAGAGGAAAAGTGAACCAAATGATGTCAACAACTGTTAAAAAAATTATGAAGATGATATATGTTTATGTATTATTTTTATTTATTTATTATTTGTATTATTTGTATTTATTATTGAGAAAATACATCTACTCCAAACATGTGTGTGTGTCAGTACTTAAATAAACAAAGTCAGTTTTTTTCCTGATATTAAAAATGTGTACTTATAAAGTTGATGATTTTTAAATGTAGAGTAGTAGATTTATTTCCTCAATAATAAATATATAATATTAAATAATAAATACGGAATTATCAGCGCGCACACACACACACACACACGCACACAATCTTCCATGTCTTTAGTAGTTTCCTAATAGTTTTTAGTAGTTCCTCACAGTCTTTAGTAGTTTCCTAATATTTTATAACACACACACACACACACACACACACACACACACACGTGTGTGTGTTATAAAATATTAGGAAACTACTAAAGACTGTGAGGTAAAATGTATACTTCCTCCCCTAAACAATACAGTTTTACCTCACAATCTTTAGTTAACTAATTTTTTCAGCACATAATTGAACATCATGTATTTAAATATGCATTTCACCAATTCAACTCTGAATTTCTGTCAGAACCCTAACCCTAACTCTTTTATTATTTGTATATTTCCTATTCTATGCACTTTGATTGTAGACAGCAGCGTGTGAACAGGACTTTTATTTTGGTCTGGTGGTGTGATGTCATAAGGCTGCGCCGCGCTCATGCATTTTTTGTGATCCGGCTGAAGAAAGGTTAGTATTTTAATGTTTTTAAACTTAGAACCCAAAGTTTTCTAAGCGATGCAGATTGAATTATTTATTATTAAATGTATCATTGCATTGCTTTATCTAACATTTAGTAACGTTGTGTGAGCAAAGGAACATAATGAAAACATGAGTAACATTAAAGGTGCGTCTCATTCTGCTCTCTGTACTGTGAATCAGTTCATCATAAACAAGAATCGGCAAGTAGTGATGGAGAAAAAGAGCTTTTAGAAACTCCGAGTCAATTGAATCAATTGCTTTGGAAAATGATTTGCTGATGGGTAGTTGACAAATGTCCAAGAAAAAGTACTTTTTTTGGAAAACATAAATTTTTAAGAAAAAATACATTTATGGAGTATGAAAACTGCAGTTTCAGAAAATAGTAGTGGTCACTCATTTTGTCAATGACTTCACATATTTTTTTCACGTTTTCACTCAACAGTACTGTAAATGTTTCCTATGGTGTGTGTGACATTTAAAAAGTACTAAGAAATTATATTAAATAACATAAAAAAAACTTGAGACAGAATCGTTCACATTATTAAAACATTATTTTCTTAAAGTGATATTTATTTTACATTAAAGTACTAATTAGAATCATTTTCATCATGAATAGATGAACTTGATCAACTTTTCCCTACGAATGTCAATACATTTTTTTCGCCAACCTTACAAAACTGTTTGACATTGTACCTATCTAAGAGGAGATTATTGTAACTCCCCTAATGCCAAACTTGACTCTTTTTTTAAAAGATATTTTAAAATAAGTATATTTTTCTGTTGTTTTATGTTTGTCATACCATAGGACAAAACGTCACACCAAAGGACAAAGATAGTCATTGCATAAAAAGAGTCAGAATATATAGTGTTTATTGTAATAATTATAAAGGAGGACATTTGTTTTTATTTTTCAACAATATAAACTGTGCAAAACATAGCACACCATAAGTAACTTTGATACTTCTAGATCTATCAATAATGTAGTCTCCAAAAAACGGCAATAAACATTAAAATGTAAGTCATTATTGAATTTAAAATCATCAAAACTGGTCAAAAAAGAATGAAAAGTATGTTAACAAACTATATCTATTTGTTTTAATAGCTTCTTAAAGGGATACTTCACCGTTTTTTTTCATATTAAACTATGTTATTCCCTTAACTAAGACGAGTTGATACATACCTCTCTCATCTCAGTGCGTACACTCAATCGCTCTGGCGCGCGGCGACACTTTGATAGCACTTAGCTTAGCCCAGTTCATTCATAAGGGACCAAACAGAGATGAAGTTAGAAGCGACCAAACACCTCCACGTTTTCCCTATTTAAATACAGTTACACAAGTAGTTACACGACCAAGTATGGTGACACAAAATAAAACGTGGTGCTTTTCTAAGCGGGTAAAAAGGATAACTATAATGTATGGCGGAATAGCACTTGAAGTTGGAAGCACTTTGACTCGGCGCAGTAAAAAGTCACGCTGGTTCTAATGACAGAAGTGAGTGAGAGAGGATTTTTCAGGAGTGATGATATTACCGCGCAGAGTCGAAGTGCTATTCCAAGTGCTATTCCGCCATACATTATAGTTATCCTTTTTTCCCACTTAGAAAAGCGCCACGTTTTATTTTGTGTCACCATACTTGGTCGTGTAACTGTATTTAAATAGGGAAAACATGGAGGTGTTTGGTTGCTTCTAACTTCATCTCTGTTTGGATCCTAATGAATGAACTGGGCTAAGCTAAGTGCTATCAAAGTGTCGCTGCGCACCAGAGCGATTGAGTGCACGCACTGAGACGAGAGAGGTATGTATCAACTCGTCTTAGTTAAGGGAATAACATAGTTTAATATGAAAAAAACGGTGAAGTATCCCTTTAAGGAGGTCTTGTCCTATTGTGTGACATCTGTGTCCTATGGTGTGACAGGCCAAAGTGTCACACCAAAGGACATTTGAGCTTTTGTGGCAGTTAATAACCATGCTACTACTAGCTGAACTGTCATTAGCAATTGGCATGATACATTGGCATAATATTACATAGTCCTGCTAGCCTGGCTAACGTCAGACCTCTTTCTCTTTGAGACGTGGTCTGGGAACCACATGTGCATTTTCTCGTATTTGAGGCGTGGTTTACGAATGCCCAGAGCCGTTTATTGGACGCTACAAATGTCTATCAAATGCGCCTGTACGTAGCTCATAGCCAATCGTTTCAATTATACCAGATGACGTATGTAGAGTGATATTCAACGAAGAAGACGACGATGGGTCAGAGATTTATGTACACCTACACCAGAGTCCTGCATGGGTCCGATTTTGTAAATCCGCACCCGCCCGTACCCGCAGTGCTTAAAACCGCACTGACCCGTTTTCCGACAGCAGCACTAATTAAAATCTGCACCCGACCCGCACCCGAAATAAAATCAGTTTAGACTATAACATTATAGACACACTTACAAAAATGTTTATTGCCAGGTCATACAGAAGTTATTACACGACAATTAACACAAGGACAACTTCAGCCGAAGCTGTCAAAAGGCCGGTACATGAAGAACATGGCTAACGTTACCACAAAACTGAGTAGCCTTATAACATTTTACCAGTCGAACAAACGCAGCTACAACACTATATCTGCCATGCAATTTCGTCTAGCCTACATCTGACCATTTTGGGTTCAAACACACCCTGCACACCACACATACTTAACGGTATTAAATATGAAAAATACCGTTCGATAGACCTGCTTTCTTACCACAGTTTCTGCGTGCTTCCTCAGGGATGAAGTTCCACATTTGCGGCTATCCCACACGAAAATGTTTGCAGCAAAGCCTTTCACAATATTTTCTTCAGATAACTCCAAACTTCTCCCACACACTGGACTTGATTTTTGATTACGTATTGTCGACAACTTTACAATCTCCACTAGCTATTCTTTTCTTCAACTCCTCAGCATCCATCTCGACAACTGCAAGCAGATCGCGCGCGCGCGGTTATGAAGAATTTTTAAAAATGAAAGTAGCCTAGGTAACGTTATAGATCCTGGGAGGGCGTGGCGCGTGGGCACAAATAAACTGATGTGGATTTTAAATTATTTTATCAACTTGAAATACAGGCATATTTTTGTAGATGTGTTCCTAAAAATATGCATATATTTTTACGTCTGTCATGTTGGATCCATAGATATAAACAAACTGCTTCGGTGTGTCGCATAGATGTCGTCATCGTCTTGCTGCTCCCTCCCCGTTCTGTGATTGGTTCCCTAGCTGAGGCGAAAATCTGGTCCATGGTATCCAGACTGCCTAGCAGCGTGAATAAAATCGCGCTGCGCTCAAGGCAGCATGGGGAAACCCAGGCTATAGTCCTGCTGTTAAAAATACAAATTTGAATTAAAAAATTAAATTTAGGGGTGTAAAAAAAATAAAAATAAATAACTCGGGTATTAAAACAACAAATTCATGTAAAACAAGAAAATTTTAACCATTTACAGTATTCTAAGTGATGAAAATGTGAAATAAATTATTTTTTATCTTCTGTGACGGTGAAAAAGCCACGTCACGTCAACTACCCTGATTCAAAAGCACTCTATATCGATTTCTCCATTCATTAAATACATGAACTGCCCTAAATATATAGCCTAGTGTCTGTATAATTTGTGTTCTTTTATTAGTTTGTAGTGTTAGTTTTGAGTGTTTTTAGTCTAATCAGGTCATTTAAGTCCATTAACTCCTACTGACTCTCTTACCATTGAACTGAACTACTGAACTAGATCTGATTGAGACGCACTCAGAGATTTAGTTAGGATTTGTTTTTTCTTTTTGTTAATTATTCTCATCTTAAACAGGACAAACACACAGAAAAACTCCAAGGGAAGCGACAGATCCACGTAACACACTATTTTAAAGATGGCGTTTATTAAAGAGGAAAGTGAAGACTTCAAGATTGAAGAAACATTCAGTGTGAAACAAGAAGAAACTGAGGAACAAACAGGTCAGTTTCATTCTCAAAGCTGAACTCAGTCATTTTGATCCTTATTAAAATGTCCAGCTCCTCAGAAATGAATGATATTTTTGAAGAGTGTCCTAATTAAAGTGGTTTTATTTGACAAAAGTGCTAGCCTATTAACATATAAACAGGTCTGTGCCACCTGTGGTAGATTTTTCCCTAAACCTAACTATCTGGGTCTCGTCTACAAATCGACGTCCCCTATCGAATCACTATCACTTGATAGTAAGGTCTCTTGTGTTCTTAACACGATCCACACTATCACTTGGTAGTAAGGTCTCTAGTGTTTTGCTTAAAACTTGTTTCCCTAAACTAGTTTACTTCCTTAAACTAGCTTACTTCCTGCGCAGGAATAATCAACAAACAGACTTCAGCAAATGTCCTTCAAATGCTTTAATCACGGCCGGGAGAGTCCTCGAGCAGTTCTCAGGGAATCTCTCCCAAGAAGCAAGGCCGGAGGATCTCAGACAAATTCCATTGAGAATCCCACCAGAAATCACGGATACAACAGTTTTTATAGAATCAAAACAACAAATAAGATTATAGTGACTAACATGTCACCTTCAATATAATTGGTTCAAAAGCCCCAACCTTTTCCCTGTCACTGGCACAAGCAAACTCTGATTTTGTGATAACTTATCTCAAGGTTTGAGAACTAGTTTTCTGTCTAATTGAATTTCCCCTATTTGTTATTTATACACACACTCAAAGTCACAAGTTTTCCCCAAAGACTTTGGAAACATTTAAAAGCCTATTAATGTCGTTCCTGCAAGAAAAACAAATGCTAGTTGATTAATTAAAGTTGATTAATTAAAAAATCCATCACACACCATTTTCATAATGAACCAAAAATATTTTCTTTAACATTGTTTTGCCCCATTCCTTTGGCATCATATCTGTCAAATTAACTAAAATCGAATGCACAAAATGGCTTTGTGCCCTTAAACCACAACAGACTGAGATTTATTTAAATAAGTTTATAGTTTTTTTGTGCTGTCCCAGACAGCAGACATCACTATGTTGCTGTCTGGGGTGTGTTTCAAAGTGATGATTCAGTATTTTCTGAGTCTCAGAACAGCTCATTTCACAGTGAATGAATGCACTGAACTCCATCTGTGAATCCCAATTTGAATAAAGCCAAACATGATTGGTTGTAGCTAAAACGCGCTACGATTGGTCAGCGTGATGTGACCGTTATCTGATTGGCTTGAGGTAACCATAGGTGGAGTCCACTCATTTGCGGATTTGTCTGCACGTCCTGACTGAAATGTTCCAAATCTACAAATGCGTGCGGGAATCTACAAATGCACAAAAAAACGATTCACAAATGCACAGAAAGAGATCAACAAATGCACAGGAAAGCAATTCACAAATAAATGCCAGGCAGAGTTGTTTTTTTTTACATAAAACACATTTGTAAAAAAAAAAGTGAAAGTGACATGTGAAGGCCAAGTATGGTAAAGGCCCCGATATACTCACGGCGAAGTTCTTTTTCGGTCTTCGCTTAGGAGTAAAACAAAGTACGAAATACTTGAGCAGCGATATAGTGTTAGCAAACATGAGTTTGGCCTGATTTTGTTTGAAATTACGTCAGAACATCAGTTCGTCCTTCAATTTCGCTTTAAATATATCGGGGCATTTACCCTTTTTCTGAATTTATCCTCTGCATTTAAACCATCCCAGTTAATGCACACATTAGGAGCAGTGTCCATGTCCAAATACACACCCACACTAAACGCACACCATCTCGAATGCTTCGAACCCAAGTGTATCCCATCATACATCATGTTCAGGAACTCACGTGCCCTGAAAGCACAAAATGTCAAGGAAAACATCCCACTGTGAGTTAAATTAATTAGATGGCCTATTACATATCATTTGGTAGTAAAACAAAGTGTTGCACATTTTATTTGTGCAAGGATGAGTGGGGTATGTGTATTTTGTAAAACATTTGCTACTCCTTTTTAATATTTGCTACCATTTATAAATGGTGTCGTCTGTCACAATGGGACTACTGAGCAGACATTTAGTATTAAGTACTGGAAATTAAAATAAAGCTCTGTAAACATGAATTTTTGCAACATGCCGATGTTGATGTCCCATTGGGTAATCAAACATTCTACACACACTTCCAGTCTTCACGCCAACTTGAACATGTGGGCCAAATACAGGAAATACATCATGTAAGTGGACAAGTAGTCAAGTGCAAAGGCCGCAAGGGTGGGTATAGGGGTAGGGGATAACAATATCACGATAGGCTAATTTGTTTCTAGAAAATCATTACATGTGACCCGTGCTCGCAAAAAGAGTCGGAATGTGCACGGGATAATTTCGAGGTACAGGCAAAACAAGTGAAAAATTTCAATTTTGAGGTTTTCACAAGGTTTGTCTCGTGATTCCAATGCTCCAGATAGCAATTAAACATCTAAAAGTTTCTTTATTTGTAGTTTTCTGAGAGGAGTACCTTTCCTTTTGTCCATGAAAAACAATCTTTCTTGCGCTGATTGACAGAGCCGAAGCGTGTGCACAAAGATGCCAGAGCAATAGTAAAAACAGGTCCGAAAACAGGAAATAAATACAGGTATGTGCGCTGGCCGAATTAACTTCATTTTTATCCATATCTTTCACATCTACTGCAGTCAGATTCACCATGTTCACTCTGAAGGAATCACTCACATTGGCTGTGCACTTGAAATGACACATCAAGGATGTTAAGAGGCTAAAAGCAGGTTTAAAACTTGCCCCATTGAAGTTAACAGGGTGCAAATTTTAAAAAGAGGATAACATGGTGTAGGCAACACCGATTTTTGTCGTTGTTCTCTGTACTGACAGCACTCCAAATCTACAAAAAAATGAGCTCAATGTTAAAATTGACCGGAGTTCTCCTTTAATACACCATGGGTGCTACTACCCTTCACATCGCATGTTCCGGCGATGTGACTATTGCTCATGCGCAAATCGCGATGTCGATGTTAAAACAGAATAGTGTAAAATTGCTGGGAATTTTCTTTCTAGCTTTCGCAACGCTTACTGCACTTTTGTAATTCTTTATTTTCTTTTTCTGCTTGTTTGTGAGTTTTGTTACATCTATATTCTTTTAATTGTTTAATTCGTTTAAAATTAATAGTGTACATATTTGGTCAAAATCGATTCCCTATTTTCGTTTTTGAAACGTTTGTTGGTTGGTCTGATCGATTGTGCAATAGGGTGGTCCTTATCAAGTCCAATTATTTTTATTTTTTTTGCAAAATGTTAGTGTCTTAACCTTTTAAACTGTTCCTTTTAACTTCAAAATTAGAAATATGCAAAAATGTTGACAAAAAAATGATATTTAGAGGTAGCTCAATCATGTGGAAGATTGCCTATGTTAAGCTGTGCGGCGTTATTGTGATATGCAAGTAATATTAAAAGTTGCTGCAAATGAACTACATTTTATTGAAATCAGAGCAACACTAACATGACAACAATCTCAAAAAAGCACAACGTTTTCAACAATCCCTCATTTCTGATGCTCAGCAGCCAGTGTTGACTTTTTGCAGTCTGGATAGATCCGTCGGTGATCTACCACCACATGAAGGAGAAACTGCAGTTGTTCTTCAGTGTGTGTGAGATAGCCACTGTATTCTTGAATCAGAGCCACTCCTCTCTCGGCGTGATCATTGACTACTTTCATTGCATGGTTGCCTGTGCCTCCTGATAATCTGCTTGATTCGGCCAAAGTTCCGGGTCAATTTCAAGGAACGTAATGTAATTTTTTAAACCAAAAAATGTGCTCTAAACCAAAACAATAACCAAGGTGATCATCAATAGAAATATGTATTGATTCCACCAGGAAAGGTAAATCTGCTAAACCGGGTCATGGATGGATTAATTTGGATTTAGTTTCTACAGTAAGTAAACTGAGATATGTATCTAAAATACATATTTAGGAATATATGGTGCATTAGATGCTTTTATGGAGATTTTTTTGGAATTTTACTAGCCAGGTACAATACCAAATCAAATAATCTGTTTTTACGAAAATCATCAAAATCTCAGAAAGTTTAAAGCTATTGAGCTACCAGTAATTATTATGTTACTGCCATAAAAATTGGCATGCTGTATTTTCTTATATAAAGGAACAATTTGAAGGGTTAAGAGCATGACAATTGGATACTTTAAAAATAAGGGCCACCCTATTGTGCAATCGATTTTCGAACGAAAAGTAACAGCCCTAATGTCAACTGTTTTACGATAGAAATGTTAAACGACCAACAACATCTAGTGATCTACTCAACTTTTTTGTCAAATTTTGCCATTTTGAAATGAAGAGGCTTATATATAATTCACATGATTCTGATTCATGCAATTCATTTGAATTTGACGAGACATTTTTATTTAACTTTTCCTAATGCATACTTCAGTGCAAAAAGTGTCAAACAAAATAGATTTGTTGATGTTTTAATATTTTATAATAGGAATTTCATAATATCTTAATATAAATGTAAAAGCAAACTGAAAAAAAAGGTTAATAAGCCAATAAGTGCTTCTCTGCCACCATCTACTGGTTGTTATAGTGTTAAATTTATATAGTTTTTTGTTTCTAAATAAGCGTTTGTTTACCACGTGTTCGTTTTCCTACAGCTTGAAAATTTTACTTTTACTAATGGGTCAATATTTGAAAGATAAACAAATTTCTTTGGTCATCATAATAAAAATAACATTTAAACGATAATATTTAGAGCTTTGAAGTGCTGGAAAAAATGTGAAGCACTTGAAAGTCCTTGAAATGTGCTTGAATTTCCCTCTCAAAAGATTGTACAAACCTTGAAATGAATCATGTAAAAACATTCCACTATTTCTGCCACAATACCATAGTTACAGTTAGTGTTACTGCATTAAATCCATGGTGATTTAATGTATATTCAGCTACAATTAAATGTTTTGCAATAAGGCTTAGAATAATTGTGAATGATATCTATTTTGTTTTGGTTTTTTACCTTATTGGAATCAAAATTAGGAATCGATAAGAATCGGAATCGATAAAATTCAAATGATACCCAACCCTATGTATATATGGTATATATCATATTTCAACATGTTTTACTCAATTTCACAGTTTGGCAATACAGTTTATGAAAAGTCCAATTAGTAAAATGTCTGTTGCTTTGTGGCACTAAACTGGATTTGTGCACGTGTCTTTTTTCACCTTAGACCTGATGGCATTGAAAGAGGAGAGTCAAGATCTGAATGAAATGGAAGAGAAAGATCAGTATGAGACACATCACGATGTCATAACGGAAGAAAAACCTTTTAGTTGCTCACAGACTGAAAAAACTTCCTCACAAAAAAGGGCTCTAAAGACAAGGACTGAAAGTTATCTCACCTGCCAACAATGTGGAATGACTTTCAGTCAACAAGGAAACCTTAGAGTCCATATGAGAATTCACACAGGAGAGAAGCCTTACACCTGCCAACAGTGTGGAAAGAGTTTCAGTGTACAAGGAAACTTTCAAGTCCACATGAGAATTCACACTGGAGAGAGCCCTTTCACCTGCCAACAGTGTGGAATAAGTTTTAGACAAAAAGGAAGCCTTGAAGTCCACATGAGGATTCACACTGGAAAGAAGCCTTTTACATGCCAACATTGTGGAATAAGTTTCAGTCAAAAAGCAAACTTTAATAAGCACATCAGAATTCACACTGGAGAGAAGCCTTTCACATGTCAGCGTTGTGGAATAAGTTTCAGTCAAAAAGAAAGCCTTAACAATCACATGAGGATTCACACTGGAGAGAAGCCTTTCACCTGCCCTCAGTGTGGAAAGAGTTTCAGCATACAAGGAAACCTTAAAGTCCACATGAGAATTCACACTGGAGAGAGCCCTTACACCTGCCAACAGTGCGGAAAGAGTTTCAATCAAAAAGGACAGCTGAACAGTCACATGAGAATTCATTCTGGAGAGAGCCCTTTCACATGCCAACAGTGTGGAAAGAGTTTCGAACTACAAGGAAACCTTAAAGTCCATATGAGAATTCACACTGGAGAGAGCCCTTACACCTGCCAACAGTGTGGAGTAAGTTTCAAACAAAAAGGAAGCCTTGACAGGCACATGAGATTTCACACAGGAGAGAAGCCTTTTAACTGCCAACAGTGTGGAAAGAGTTTCAGCCGAAAAGGAATCCTTAATGACCACATGAGAATTCACACGTAAGAGAGCCATTTAACCTGTCAACTTTGAGGAACAAGTTTCACTCAAAAAGGAATCCTTAACAGGGACTTGAGAATTCACACTGAAGAGAACAGTGTACAGGGCTCTAGACTCATTCTTCCTCGAATCGTTCTTCCTCGTTCTGAATCGTTCTTCTAGACTCTTTCTTCCAACGCATCATGCTTGTCACATGACACACCACAGCCACAATAGCGCTGTATGGCAGATGTATTGCTTTTATTTTGCTTTTCCTTTTTTATACAAAATATTCACAAACTTGTTGGCTATGTCATCAACTACTTGATCTGATTCTCGAATACATGTAAGTGAATGTGTTTTGTTGTTGAAAAACCTTTATTGTTAGTTGGCACATGTTAGTTAATCTGTAATGCGTGATGGCCGCCGCAGTTAAGAGAATTGGATCTGTCGGATTTACAACACGTCAATTCATCCACTTCTCCTGAAAGACGTGAAAGTAAGTGAGTTAAGAATAGAGTAAACTTTATAGTTACTTACACAATCTGTATCTGATATGAAGTGTGTTTTACAAACTAAATGTATTGTTTTGCTAGTACTTAGTTGTATTTAAATGTCTGAACCCTAAAATAAATCTTGTGGTTGAAAACACTGAATAGTTGTCATATATGTCAAGTACTAAACTCGTCCGTGTCTGTCTTAGCGCCAGCCAAGGCGCAAAAGCACATTTGAATTTAGCAGTTGATCACGTGATGCACTGAACGTTCAAATCACACCTGTGTGACCGTATGCGTCAAAGTGTTAACCGAGAACATGTGCCAAAACAACCTGAATATTATGCACTCGTACCAATGCAACCTTGTGAAATTTTAACTCGCACATTATCAAAAATGTGTCGCATTTGCGACCATTTTGGTGGCAGTCTAGAGCCCTGGTGTAGGTCGAGTACCGAACAACTCAGAAACAGAACTCTGATAGATGGCCATTGTCACAACCGGGTCAAAGCTGTGACAATTGATTAACATAAATAAAATAATCCGTAAAACAAAACAAAAACATGGTCATTGTCTTGTGAAGAAATAATCAGTATGGGTTTCATGACCTTATTTCAGTGACAATTTTTTTTGTTTTTTTCACAAACCATGCATAAACGTCATTATCTCAGAACTACAAACTTTTTTGGGACCCTAATGGTGTCTTGTTAAGAAAAGGTCCTTGGATTATGCCTTTCCACAATCTTCAGGCAGCCAATTGTGACCAGTTGAGCCTAAAGAATGATCTCAACATAGCCTGAACCGTAGCACTTATGGTAAGGGATCATGCCAAGGTATTTCATGGCTGTATGGAACTGCCCTGGGAGGACTAGGTGGTGCTTGTACTGCTCCCTGAACTTCCAGACAAGTGGCAGAGTCTCCTTGCATATGCCCAGATCTAAGGTGTGGATTGTGTACTTCTGACTGACCTCAGCTGTAGTTCCTCAGACTGTCCTAATGTCCTGTAGTCCTCAAAAGTCCTGTTTGCTAGCATTAGTCAAAGGAACCAAACATGTCTCTATGGAGTTCTGATGCAGAGATATGGGTCTGTTAACCCCTTAAGCCCTGAAGGCATTTTGAGAGTTGTTTTGTCTGAGTGACACACACAAAAGTAAAGACTCATAACTCCAAAACTACAGCAAGGAGAGTCAAAAGGTAGGTACCATTTGTTAGAAAACTTTTTATATTTTAAAAAAAATATAAATTTGTATTACATTTGGACAATCTAATGATGAGAAACTGCTGATAAAACTTTTAATAATTTTACATATCTTTCTTATTTGACATGCAATAACTCAGGATGGAAATAAGGTAGCAAAAAAACTTTTTGGTGATGTTCCCCTATATGTGGTCTGCATCTGGATCAAATTTTATGATGATAGCATACAGTAACCAAAAGTTACAGCATTTGGAACAAAGGTAGCCTTTTTGTTCATTCCTTGACACCCGGAAGGCTTTTTTAAAACTGTTGTTTTCTGAGTGACATACACAAATTTAAAGACTCATAACTCCAAAACTACAAGGAGAGTCAAAAGGTAAGTATCATTTGTTAGAACCCTTTTAATATTTTTTAGAAAATATACTTTTTTTATTACATTTGGACAATCTAATGCTGAGAAACTGCTGATAAAAGACACAAATATTATTTTTTTAAATAATTTTACATATCTTATTTGACATGCAATAACTCAGGAAGGAAATAAGGTAGCAAAAAAAATATTTTTTGGTGATGTTCCCCTATGTGTGGTACAGCATACAGTAATCAAAAGTTACAACATTTGGAACATAGGTAGCCTTTTTGTTTAGCTGAGTGTCCAAAAACCTCTCCAGACAAGTGTTTCTGGTTTGTCATTTTATTGTACAAATAGATAGAACCATGCTGGCTGTTACTTTTCACTTGCCAAGTGTTCAATACAACTCTCCAATTGATTGATTCAAATAATTTCTCTGTTTTTTTTTTTTTACTATTTACACATAACACCAAACAAACACAATTGCAAATCAGATATATTACAGTATAATAACAATAAACAACAACAATAATTTTTGAAATAATGAACTGTGTGAATTGGAATTTTTTGGGCTTGTGTGCCAGTCCTGGAAACAGTTGCTGCTGGGCACAAAGCAAACTTTGTGCAGTAAACTGGTGTTTTATTGTGGCACCTCACACACCTTTTGCGTCCCTGAGTCGCATCTTCTTGCAAATATGCAGGCATGCACATTTGTGAAGGCTGTTGTGGAGTTGTTTCTGGTTGGGCTGTTTCAAGAAGCTCCTTCATGAGCTCCTCCCGGAACGCTTTCTGGCTCAGTGGCAGCAAACACTTGGCCATCATTTGCTCCTTATGCAGGATGAATGCATTCACAATGCCAATGTCCAAGAGATGCTGAAACAGCTTCTTGTACCACTTCTGGGTCTTGTGTAGCACATTATAGTACCCGATCATTGCATCAGACTGATCGACTTCTCCCATGTACTTGTTGTACTCAAACACAGACCCAGGAATGGGAATGGTCTTCCTAGTCCACTGATACTGGTCCACCTTTACTCTCCTGTTGACTGTGTCTCCTTCATATGCTGTGTTCATTGAGGAACACATGACCACCTCCCTTGTGTCCATCCATTTAACAAAAAGAAGGCCATCTTTCCTTAGCCATCTAATGGTTCCCCTTTCTGCTTTTTTCGGCATGTCATTTTTCCTTGCCTTTGGAAAGCCCTTCCTGGTTGTTCGGATCGTGCCACATGCGCCCGTCTGTAGCCCTGCTAGGTCTTTGAACAGCTCTGGGCTAGTATAAAAATTGTCAACATACAATTTGTATCCAGTGCCTAGCAGGGGAAAGTCTAACAGGGACATGACAGAGTCATAACTGAGCCCTTTGTCGCTGTGTGTGGCCCTTTTCCCCTCATACACAGAGAAATTCCATGTGTATCCGGGGTGCGAGTCAGCCAGAACAAAAAGCTTAAAGCCCCACCTAGTGGGCTTGGCCTTCATGAATTGCTTGAGCCCAATGTGGGATTTGGTTGCGACCATCCTCTCATCAATCGAAACATGCTGATTCGGTTGATAAAATGTCTTGCAGGCAGTGATGAGGTCGGTGTAGAGAGGCTTTATTTTGTATAGGGGGTCGTATTCTTCAGTTCCTTTCTTCTGCTGGTTTTCTTCATCCCCCTTTAAATCGCACAAATGCAGGGCGCATGAAATAGACAAAAATCGATCCCGTGACATCACTGAAGATGGGAAATTAAAATCATAACCCAGCCTCTTAGACCAGTAATCACTCAGTTCTTTGACTTTCACAAGGCCCATGTAAATGACCAGAGACAAGTAACAGTTAAACTTATCAAAGGTGAGAGTTTGCAATTTGAATTCTTTCCCAGAGATGGACAATTTTTCAGCATGTACATTTTTATTGGCTATAATCTCCAAGACCACACGGTTGCTGAAAAACAACCGAAATAGCTGGATTGGTGAATACAGCTCATCAGTAATGAGCTGTGGTCCAGGAGGCCATTTTGGTGCAAAGCTGGGCATTGGTGATGCCTCATCTTCGTCGGAAAGATTATGCCACTTGTCCATTTGTTGTTCTGAACGGACAGCAGATCTTGACCTTTTTTTGTGTGACTTTTCTTAGTTTGGAGTAGGGCTGGGCGATTTAAATTGTGATATTGTTATGCGCATCTCGTCAGTAAAGCCGGTTCCTTGATTAGTAGTAAATCGCCATCACCTGCTTTCAGATGGAGCGGCATTTACTACAAAGAGCCGTAGTTAACTGACAAGCTGAGCCATATCGCATTAAAATCGCGGACGTATCGCCATCGATTTTTAATGCGATATGGCTCAGCTTGTCAGTTAACTACGGCTCTTTGTAGTAAATGCCGCTCCATCTGAAAGCAGGTGATGGCGATTTACTACTAATCAAGGAACCGGCTTTACTGGCGAGATGCGCATAACAATATCACGATTTAAATCGCCCAGCCCTAGTTTGGAGGCATGTTGTGTGGTGGCCCTGTGGTGGCCGTGGAGGACCAACACGGCTCCTGGTTACCCTGGCACCAGAGGATAGGCTCTGTGGGGGTGGAGGAGACTTTGATGTTGGTCCTGCTGATGTTTTTGAAGTGCAGGGGACTTGGGGATTTATCTGTTTTTTGGCACACCGAGGCTGCTGATCTTCATCAAAGGACTCTCTAAAAAGTTATCAATGAAAAAATATCAGTAATACCCACTAAAAAGGTATCAATACAAAAATCAGTAATACTCTCAAACAGGGGAGCCCAATCCTGCTCCTGCCGATCGACTGTCCTGCACAATTCATCTCTAACCCTAATCAGACACACACACAAAGCAACCAATTAAGGCCTTCAGGATCACTTGAAAATTAAAGGCAGGTGTGTTTGATTAGGGTTGGAGATGAACTGTGCAGGACAGTTGATCGGCAGGAGCATGATTATCAATAAAAGCACCCAGCGTTTTCAATAAAAATCAGTAATACTCTCTAAAATGTAATTAAAAAAATCTACCAGTAGCTGACTAAAAAGTTATCAATAAAAAATTACACTAACAGGCTCTAAGAAGTTAGCAATAAAAATATTAGTAATACACTCTGAAAAGTTATTGCTGAATACTATCAATAAACTTTGTAATCAGTCAAAAAATGAAAACTTACTAAACTGTAAAAACGTTGTACTTTTGTAATAAACTTTTCAATAAATCTCTCTACTTGATTTGACAAAATAAATGTAATTATGACTTACTTTTCAGCAACAGGATCAATTCCTTGAAGAAAAGCACCCTCTTCATAGGAGTCAACACTGCTCTCAGTGTCTGATTCAAGGTCTCTTGATCATCCTGGTCTAGATCTAAATTCTCCAAAACTTGTTCCAAAGTAAACCTCTTCTGGTAAGCCATGTTCTGACTGAATAAAATATTGCTACAGATGAATAGCCACTGCTTGTCCACTGAGTGGCAGTGCGCTCCCACTGGATTGCGTCGCCTTGCGTCGTTTATAAGCGGTGCGTCTGCCGCAAAACGCACCGCTTATAAACGCGTCGCGTCTCTATGCACGCTGTGATTGGCGACTCGCGTCTCTATGCGTCGCGTCTCTCGCGACTGAACTCCAACATCCATTGGTAGAGTTTCTCAAACTTTTTCAGGATCAAAGAGTAGCGCGTCTACGCTTACCACCCAATTGGTTCGTCATCTTGCTCAAATATAGAGATAGGTGTCACGTTGCTAGGCCTGACTGTAACATACAATTGGTAGAGCTTCCAAAATATTTGCACGTTGGTGCAATATGACGTTTGCACCAATATATGACGTTGGATAACAATCATGGATGGTTCCAGGAACAATGGATGACACTGTTGCATCTCAGACTTTGGTCTCCTTTTAACCCTCTGAGGTCGGCAAACGCGCCGGCGCGTTTTGCTGGATTTTCTCCACATTGTAGAACTATAAACTTAAATTACTCTGTCATTTATGGTCATACAGAAAAAAGAAATATAAAAAAAGAATCTGTGATATTTCTACTTTTGTATGTGTCCACTTACAATCAAATCAAAACATTGTGCTTTTGTAAAATAAAGAAAATAAACAGGGTGTGCGTTCTGCCTCTCCATCGCGGTGAACTTTTTTTTCTTGAGCATGTCTATAAACTGAAACAAAACTCAGTGAATACTTGTCACACATTTATGAGCCATATACCTTTATAAACATTTAAGTGTGTACTTTTAAATGATCGGATTCAAAACGAAAACAAATATTCTCTAAGTAATTTGTATAAAACCAACAAGATGTCCAGCTTCTCAAACGCTTGCTCATTAGATTTAATTTGGCCACGCCCACTCGCGCAAAAGAAATTCACATGCAAATCTCCACATGGAACGCGGTCGCGCTCATTACCTCAACAACAAAACACCAAAACACTTCACTTCACTTTTCGTCGAGTCTGAAAGACGCGCATGAGCTTACATTGGATTTACATCAGAAGAAGAAGAATGCGATTTGAAGACAAGAAAGATGTAAGGTAAGAAATTCTTACATATTAGTTTGCTATTGTTGCATAAATTTCACATTGCAGTTGAACTGTTGCTAGATATATGGTGAATATTATAATATTTAGACCCGTGCTTACTGTTACTGTGTTTGTGGATATCTGCTCAAACGTATATGTATATGGTAACCATAATGTTCTATATTTTAGCGCGATCGCGTTTGAATGTGTCATATTTTGGATGTGATCGCGTTTGAATGTATCATATTTTGCAGCGCGATCGCATTTGAATGTATCATATTTTGGATCGCGATCACGTTTGAAAAGCAAACGGCTTCATGTTTTTACTATTATCTCATTTCATATCATCATAACGAATGGAAACATTTGAAGTAACATGATAATCAATATATTTTTCTCTAGCTTGGTTGTTGCCTGCGCATAGCTTATGCCTACAAGGCACAACAAACCTGGTGTTCATTATATTATATATTGAAACATTTGTGTGTGTGTGTGTGTGTGTGTGTGTGTGTGTGTGTATTCTGTGAATTTTAAAAAGCAATTTTAACCAGAAAAATCTAAAATTTATTCCCAAAATCGTGCAGGCCTTTCTCTTGATATCAGTATGTTCACCTTTTTTTTTTCAGGGCCCAGATGCCACTGAGGACTTCAACATTCACGTGAGTCTCTGTACATGAACATGGTAAAGTGAAAATCAAACACCTTGGAAATGAAAGGTATGTACAATGTTTTTAGGAATGGCACAAAGGTCTCTGTCTTTGGATCATTGTTTTCAATAAGTGCTTTTTTGGCATGTGTTGTGTATCTTTGGACTATGTTGTGTTGTAAATAAATCCAAACAATTTAAAAGCCATTCTTTTTTAAATCTCCTCATTTACAGTATTGTGCAAGGTTGCTCAGAATGACAGGGCCTGATAGCTCCTAATAGGGCCATTAGGGGAGGTTCTTTGTCTGAAAATTGTATCACGTAGCCTAGAATATTTGCTCTAAAACTATGTGAAAATCACCCTGACTGCTCATTCAGATAAGACAATATATTGATTTAAAAAATTTACGACGTGTTTTGTGTGAAAAAGCTCTATGCGGGAGCTCATTAATGAAGAAATAATCAGTAGGGGTTTCATGGCCTTATTTCAGTGAGAATTTTTTTTTGTATTTTCACAAACCACGCATAAATGTCATTATCTCAAAACTACAAACTTTTACATACATGGTGCTGATATATTATTGTAGCAGAGTTTGTGCTGAATACAGTGTAATTAGACTTTAGCCATGAAAATGTCACAAGTAACAGAAATAATCAGAAATGTCAGAGCATGTCAGAACACCTCCAGGGCCCAGAAAACAGCTCAGACCTCAGAGGGTTAATCGTGAGAGGCTGCTGTAAATAAGGATGTGCCATTTTTAACGATTGGAGCATGTTTCATGAAGTTACCCGCGGAAACGCCAAGTCTAAGCAACCTTTTTATTTTTACTCCGCTCATGTGTGTCTGTGCTGTTTTTTTTGTGTTATAACACAATGAGGAATATCTTTAGATCTAAGAGACAGATTATGGTGTCTTTTGGCTCTTTTTAATAGTGAGAATCTGCTTTAAATAAGGATGTGCCATTTTCCATGTTTCGTGAAGTTACAAGTGAAAAATGCCACTTGAATGCCACATCAGTATATTATTTACATATGGGTCTTGCAGGGCTTAACTTAAGAAAAACTCGCTCAAGTTTAGTCAAAGTCCAAAACAATTAGGCTTGTTGTGTTCTACTCCGTGAGACCTGTTGTATTACAAATTTATTAAATGTTTAATTTAGGTTCCACTACAATAGTATATAAATTGAGAAAGTTTAGTAGACTGATTTTAGCATTTGAGGTATAAATGATGATTATTGAGTTTAGTTTCCAGCAAGAGATTCCTGCCAGACCTGTTTTTTATATTCTAAGTTAAATGAGTCAGACTCTCACCTTTTGTCTTTAATGGCTCTTGGAGCCCGAGCCCCAGCCCCAGTCATTGAATAGTTAGACTGATTGGATTAGCCTCTATGCGTTTGAATAGTTATGCTGGCTGAATAACACACTCGGAAATTACCCTGGACCCTGTAGTCCGAGGTCTTGGGCTGGGGGCCCCTGGACTACCCCCATGTCAAATTTGGAGCCCCTGCGACATGCTAGATGCTCGGGTTAGGGCCCATTGGAGAGGGCCCCTCCCGACCTTACTTTGACCCGAATTTGGTGCCTCTAGGCAGCTTGGTCGCGGAGTTATAGCCATTTCGGGGCCTATGGAGGATGAGATCCAGTCTTGGAAGTCCCACCTGTAACTTGTTCGACAGAGCCCCTGTAGGCGTCTGTGGGGTAGTGGTCAGTGGGGACTGTATTGTGGTTTGGGCCCTTTTGCTCGTGAGGACCTGGGTTCTAACCCAGCTGTGACCACTGTAACCGCACTGGCATTAGTAGTACATTTAACATTAGCTCAAATGATTTATAGGGAATTTTAATAATTAATCATGAATATGATTAATATTTTGCATAATACAGTTACATTAATTTATTCGAAGTTGAAAATAGATCGATTTGTATATCTGAATAATCAATCACAACTAATTATAATTCATCATTCATATACTAATAATCCTATTTCAGATCGATTATGAGATAACCCTTAATGGAAATTAATAATCATCAAACGGGTATTTGTCCAGCAAAACGGCCGTAAGATTAACTTAACAATTTCCCAACAAAAATGATCTCTTTCTTATAATTTGAAGAAAGCTATTTTCTGGCCATAAAAACAACTCTCCTGTTCTTATAAGATTAGGTTACTTAAAGTAACAAATCAGCTTTGTAGCTTAAGATCGAAAACATCTCATTGACTTTAGTTATGAGCAGGCAGACAGAATCAATCAAGTATGAATTTTAATAATTGGACTATACATGGAACTAATGAATACAGAAATACTACAGTTTACACGAGTTAATATGTATGTACAGGACACGTAAACAAAATACAAGACTAAACGAATAACGAAAATGAGGGAGAGAATGAAAGAGAGTTCTGACAATGAGAGAGTTGAGAGAAAGTGAAACTAAACATGTGCGATCAAGGAAAGATCACAGTTAGGCAAAATCACAGGCAGTAACCTTGAGAGACAACAAGAAATCAGATTCATCAAATCACAAATCAAAATACTTGCGTATGGTTCTCTTTGTATTTGCTGAAGAAGAAGAGCTCCTTAAGAGCTGGGCGTGTTTCCTCGTGTCTTTGGGGCGAGCCCGACTCGCGCGAAGTTTAAAGGTTCACCGAACGTGAAGTTGCCAGAAGAGTTCATCTCCCTTTGTGGAGGGAGAACGAATATGAAAATAAAACTTAGTAAAGAAAATAAAACTGTGTTGATGATTCCCTAGCCATGGAGCCAGGAATTCTTTCAGTGCTCGTGCACGTCCTTGAGGATGAGGAGCGCGCGCCGCGGGAGATTCAAGTCTCTTTAAAGTTGAAGTTGTCGACTGAAGTCCGAAGACGAAACAAAACTAAAAGCCTGCAAGGAAAGGAAATTATAAACGGAGAAATGCTCCCTAGGGAGCCATGGATGGTCTCGCTGATGAGGAGGGTTCGTAAAAGTGCTCACGGAGATTTCCTGAGTCAGTCTTTTATGGAAAATATGGGTTGACGCCTCTGTTCGCACGAACAACCAATCACCTTCAGAGATTTCAGAGCGGGAAGAAGATTCTTTGTCTCTGGGGGCGACACCCACTCGAGGGAGTTATGGTGTTGTCTTAATACTCTAGTAAGATGATTCATATAGTAATAATCATATCATTGCAATCTATTATCGAGATTCAACTCCGTTAAGTCTC
This sequence comes from Abramis brama, assembly GCF_963993115.1. Classification (NCBI taxonomy): domain Eukaryota; kingdom Metazoa; phylum Chordata; class Actinopteri; order Cypriniformes; family Leuciscidae; genus Abramis; species Abramis brama. Next base: position 14,811,577 of record NC_139966.1, read on the forward strand.
AAGATTTAAAATGATATAAAACATGTCATATGAAAGATTATGGGAATACACAAAGTTACATACTTGTATGCATCTTACAAACATTTTAAAGTTTTGATTAATACACGATAACATTGCAGATACACAAATTTGATATGGGAAAATCAAATCCTTGTTTATACATTTCTTAAGTGGTTATACATAAATGTAGGATTAACACTTTATTCCTACTCCTCTCCTGGAATCTCAGTTTGCTTGACATTCCGTTAGGGCAATAAAAACAAAGTGGGGGGAAGGCAATTGCCAGACACTCTTGAATGCTGATTCCAGATTACGCATTAGAAAACTACACCTCTATTATAAAGCAAAACTAATCACACATGCATAATGGCATTGTACTTATATGAAAATTATATTTCTAAGTTCTAATACAAAGGTGTGTGTGTGTGTGTGTGTGTGTGTGTGTATGCATGTATGTGTGTGGGATGACTCCTCAGTCTCCCAGGGGGTGTTGTAAAGTGTTATCCTATAGCAGGAGGGGTCAGGTTACCTAGACCATGTTTCTATTTGAGAACATTACTTATGAGAAACACTTCCAAGTTACAAATGCAGAATATCGTGACTATGGCATGAAAAGGCTACCCATGCAGGCCTTAATACATCATCTTAGGTTCTGAATCATTCTGAATTAAATGCAAGGTAAGTTGTTGTGTGTTTGGAATGTCTCTAGAAAGTTTTGTTATCTCTTTGTGGGTCCTTTTGAAGCTCCCCACAGGGAAGAAGAATGTGGTTTCCAGGTTTCTGGAGTATCTCTGAGGTGCAATTAATGTCGTAAAAGTCCATTTGCTCCAGACAAGCTGGAGCCAACACAACTGATTTACCTTCGGGGGTTCAGAGTGGGACAGCAAGAAGGAATGTGCGTTTGTGTTCTGATTCAATGAGCCATGATTCATAGCCAATGTTGCTACACCACGTTATGGGATCACCCTGATGTTATGGATGATTTGTCCATCTTAAAACTATTTTGATAGTGACAATAAAATAGTGATATTGACAATAGGGGCCCTTTCAGATAAGTTACAGGTGGAACAGTTGGTGAAGTACAAACTATTGGACTGGGACATATATGCTACATGTACAGCATATCTGTCCCAGTCCAATAGGTTGCTTATGTACTTAATCATTCAAGATGTTCTGTGTGCTTACAACATAGATGGAGACAATGTATTTAATGCCTTTTAATAAATTAAGCAGAAAAAGTGTAATAAAACTTACCTATGTAAATAAATTATCTTAAAATGTAAACACCTGTGCTATTAAACACACACACACACACACACACACATACATACATACATAACAAGTCCTTAATGTGTTGTCCACAGACTACACATTAATGACTTGTACAATTTGTATATATATGTGTGTGTGTGTGTGTGTGTTGAATAGCACAAGTGTTTACGTTTTAAGATTATTTATTTACATAGGTCATTGGTCATTGTTAATAATTAGTGGTTTATAAACAATATAACAGTGTTCTGATATAACTGATGTACATTATAGCTATTAATTATGACGACGTCACGTCCGAGTCTGGAGCAGCTCGCTTGCGGGGCTAAGGTGCCTTTTTCAGGGGCTGTTTCCTCTTCTTTGGTTTTTCTGTTTCAGACGGTGACCTCTCCTCTCCCTGCAGCGCTGCTTGGAACAGTCTTCAATGTTTGATGGCCTGCTTCACTGACAGATTTGTCACATAACATTTGTCGGCAGTACGGATATCATGGCACATAAATTTCGCCAGTTTTTGCCTGTCATCAGCCCTGTGCGTGAACTTGGCCTACAAACACAGAGGAAAAAAGGGAAAACAAAGGCAAATTGATAAGATAAAACATTACACAGTGCTAACCAAAAATATGTGCTCATACACTTACGCAGCTGGCGATAGAGGTTCTTATGTCGGTGAACGTTGGGCATCCAGGGAGCTCCATTTCCTTCCATGCCTCCTGGAAATACCCATTTAAGTTCTTGCACGGGTTTGGTTTGGAGGTAAAAAAAAAAAAAAGGCATCCTCCCCGCCCGGCAGTTTGTTTTTGATGCTCAAAAAACGCCCGAAAGCCTTATTGGTTTTGTGACTGCAGACCTGATCACACACAAAAAAAACAAAGGCAGTTAAGAACAGAACAGATAAATACAAGTACCCAAAACATTTTATATAAATGACATGACAAAGACTCACGTTTAATGACAAAGACTCACGTTTATGACATGTGCCTTCTCGGTGGTGGAAATAACAAGCCCCCTGCACCTCCTGGATTGTCATGTTTTGTAACATACCTCCCCTGTGACCATAAAGGGATGCCAGGAATGCCGAAAAGTGCACGTAGAACCTCCACAGGTTTTGTTAGCTCGGCTACAATTGAAGAGATCCACCTGCACACAGACCAAAAAAACCCAAAAAAACACATCTTGGTCACATACAACACAAAAAAGCAGTGCGGAATTATGCAGTAATGTACAGAATCAGGTTAGCAACAAAAACACCAAATTCAAAACTACATCCCATCAGAAATCTATTTGACAGCATTACATTACAGCTGTTAAGTGTGCATCATTAGCCTTACAAGTTCAGGACCACGGACAGTTCACTTATACTATTTAAACACACTTTTCAGAACACAAGAAGAACAGGACTTGCGCATGTATCCTGGACGTCTCGTTCAGAAAGCACAGACTGGCGAGGTTAGTCTTGCCCTCAGACATGAAGCCCAGAAATGTTTTAATCCTGTATATCTTCCCGCTCACGTTCTCTTTCATTTTGTACGTTGGATCCGGACCTTCCTGGTGTCTCTAGTATTCTTCGAGCAGTGCATCTGCACACAAAGAAAGAGGAAAGCAAAGAGACTGTCAGCACAGTCACAGCCTTTCACAAAACATTTCACACATTTTTTTTTTTTTTGCTTTTCCTTTTTTACAAAACATTTCTCAAAACAAATGTTTAAAACCATGCAAATGTTATACTCACTCAGGACCACCACATGATCTGGGTAGTGAGGTGGACTTTGCCCCCCTGGATGCTGGCTTGAGGTTTGCACCTCGCTGCTGGAGTGTACCCGGGGGACGGAGGATGACTGGGTGTCAGAGGGCGGCTGGGTGTCGGAGTGCTCCTCGTGGGTGGAGGGTGGCATCCCTGGAGACTCAGGAGTGGGCTTGTCAGGGGCCCCACTCTCTTCTTCTGGCCCAAGAGATGACAGTAGTTTCTTTGTCACCTGATGGAGTCTGGCTGCACCCTTGGATGTTGACCTCCTGCTCAGCACCCGGTACCGCCGAGTAATAGTTTTGAGGGCACTAGAAAGAGTATCAACCTGCTGGTTGAGATCAGAGATCTGTGCCCTCATCTTTGCTATCCGGCGGTGGAAACCATTGGCACCTCCGGGTTAGACGCTCTCAGTGCACTCAAGCAATCCAGCACTTTTCCCCGCTTACTGACCACCAAAAACTCACTCCTGGCTGTCTCTGATATTTCCACGCGGGACTTGATGTGCCGGTCCAGGCGAGATGTTTCCTTGCCACAGCCAGGCACCGGACAGTGTCCTGACGAATATTGATCCTTCCAGACTCTAGTGAAAGAAGCAACTTTCTTTCTTCAAGATTTTGGACATTGTGGAAGACTTTCAAGTGCTGGCCTAGTCGCGCGTACAAACAAGAGCAAATTGGGCACGATTCGACAGGCATGGTTGATGCTGCAAGTTCAGGATCTACAGATGGTTGATGCTGCAAGTTCAGGGATCTAGAGTGTTGTGTCATGTAAAAACTCTGAACAGAGAACTTGTCTCATGAGTTCCCTCCCACTGAAGGCATAATTTGACTATAACTTAAAGGAAGTTACAGTGCAATTACTTCAGAATTGACTAGGGGTGTGAAGGTACAATTTTAAGTAATCCACTGATATTACAAGTAAAATTACTTTAAATTATCAGCACGCACCTGCTAGTATATTTTTAAGTAAATCAGTGCAACTACATGTACCTTACTTCAAAATTTACTAGTGGAGGTTTGCAGGTGTAGTCTTAAGTAATTCACAACAATTACATGTACAATTACTTGAAAATATACAAGGAGTGTGAAGGTATAATTTTAGGTAAGTGGACAAAGTTGGGTGTAAAATGAGATTTTCTAATACAATGCTTTGTTCTTCTCTCTCTCTGTGTGTGTGAAGACAAAATGAGTGACAGCGGTTGAAATTAAACTATAATAATAGCAGTAACGGGCTGTCCACGGGCAGCTTGCAGGGGCCGTGTAAAATAGGTTACAGGTGGGATGCTGTTCTTGACTGGATGTATCTTGAGAACCAAGCTGACTTGGGGCTCCATACTCTGGGGTCATGGGGGGCCCAATGGTACCTACCCATGCCCGGAGTTTGGAGCTCCAAGTCGGCTTAACTACCAGGTGAGTTTTTAGAAAGATACGGGTGAGTGGCCCCCTGTAACTTATTCAACAGAGCCCCTTTAGGCTGTCCGTGGACAATACATTAATGGGTCATTTTTCATAACTACATTGATTGTATGAAGTAAAACCTGCTGTATGCCACACAGTGGACACAATGCAACACACTGATGTACATTACAGCTATTAATTATGCAAAATTTGCATAAAAGTCAACTGTCCACGGACAGCTCACAGGGGCTGTGTCAAGGACAGTGTGAGTTCTCGGGAAGATCAGTGTGAGTTCTCGGGAAGATCAGTGTGAGTTCTCGGTAAGATCAGTGTGAGTTCTCGGGAAGATCAGTGTGAGTTCTCGGGAAGATCAGTGTGAGTTCTCAGATAGATCAGTATGAGTTGTTGGAAATTTGTTGTGGATGTCCCCACCCCCTCCACCGCCACTGAACAACTCTGCAGATGGGCTAGTGAAGGTTTGGGTCATTTAGGCTGTCTGGGGACACCATAGGCTCTTCCTGGACAAGAGGAAGACTTCCGCAAATATAGGCTGTTAGGGGACACCATAGGCACTTCGTGGATGACTTCCGCACATATAGGCTGTTAGGGGACACCATAGGCACTTTGTGGACAAAGGGATAAAGAATAGGCTGTCAGGGGACACCATAAGCACTTTGTGGACAAGAATAGGCTTGTTAGGGGACATCCTAGGCTCTTCGTGGACAAGAGGAAGACTTCCGCACATATAGGCTGTTAGGGGACACCATAGGCACTTTGTGGACAAAGGGATGAAGAATAGGCAGTCAGGGGACACCATAGGTGCTTAGTGGTGTAGCAAGTTAGCCCTATGAAATAATAATCAATAATAACTGGTTATAATTGATTATGAATATTTGGATCAGTTAAAATAATTAACTTAATGTCGTAAATTAATATTACAATCAATTAACACTCAGGATTAATTGTTTAACTCTAAGAAATGTACATTTCCGGGGCATGGGAAATTCACATTAATTGGGCTGGTAGTTTTTGTTGTAGTATCAAAATTGGAATAAATAATTGATATTTCACTGGTTTTGACAAACATTTGAACCGCTGACCCGATCCTCAACACTGAGCACTGCTGAAGCAGATCTAAATATGTGTTGTGGCTATTAAATGAAAGATAATATATGATAGAGCAACAGCATGAACAGTGACAGTAACAGAAGCTCATACAATGCATTTTAGCAGGCTTAATTAAGCATGAAAATAACTGAAAGAAATATATATTTGATGAACAAATTAAGCCAACTAATATGATTTATATTCTTTTGGTTTATCTACTAATACATTTAAAAATTACAAATGCAGTGAAAATTCAGGGATCGGTTACAGTACAGGGCTCCAGACTAACTTTTCCACTGGTTGCATTGGTGCTACCACCAACTTTCTCAGTTGGTCGCACCAGCATATGATTTGGTCGCACCTATTTTTATTTTTTTTTGCTACATGCCATGGGATTAATCAATGCATGCTGATGAATAGTGGTCTTAATCTGCATACCCTAGTTTTGCACTGATGTAAAAAGACTGACAGTGACACAAGACCTCATGTTAGCAAAATGTTTTAATCTTTTAACTCGCAAAAAACTATTAAAAAAACATGTATGTTCTTTAATGTTTGATTAGAATTTTACTGTCTTCACATAGGGATGGGAATTAATAAGATTGTATCAATATCAATGCCACTGATGATTCTGCTTATCGATCCGATTCTTTAATGATTCTCTTATGTGCTGCTTAAAGATGAACTGAACTGGAATTTTGAGTAAAGGTGATATAAAAGATGCATTTTATTTATTCTCATTGGTACAATTTTTAAAGTGGCAGAATTTGTTAAAAGGGATAAAATGGTATGTTGAAAATGTTGTTGTTGTTACACGGGCGCCGCCATCTTGGATTTCAACATTCGGCAACGTCACTGGAATGGTAAGCTACTCCGTTGCTAACCAACACTAGCAGAGCAGCCATTGCATGCAGCCCCTGGATTTCGAGTCCATAGTGAGCATTTTTTAGCGACAGTCTATTTAGAGATTTGTACTTATACAACTGGTTCACTGGTGAGGGTTAGGCTAAACCTGAGGCTATTCCGTCAATGTTAAACTTTTCAGGCTGTAGTACAGGGCAGACCGATAGACCAATGGCAAGTACTAACACCACCGATGCTATCTATGTAACCGCAGAGACAGGGCGCTGAAACGCTCACGTCAAGGCAGAGGACAGAGAAGTATGTTAACTGTTATCATGATAGCAAGCTAAGCAAAGGGCTGGATGTAACGTTGTCACATACACAAACCATATTGTGTTCAATATAGCTTTATAGCGTTCAACAAAACTGAGACACTCATTCATTGAAATTGAGTAACAAAATCAAGCTATATACCAAACGATCCAACCTAGGGAAAGAGCTAGCAGCTAACGTAAACACGTTGGAAGCACTTTTGTCAAACTCCACAAGCTAGCCACCACTCCGACCATATAAACCGTATAAATCATGACTCGTCTCGATAATAATGCGTTTACTAGCTGCTAATAAAACCACAGCAGGTCTGTCTGTAAACAGATTCCAATGTCCTACCCACCCTGAAGCTAGCTGATGTCCATCGTCTCAGGGCACATTGTTGATACAGAGGGAGTTCAGGTTTTTTTTTATTGTTTTTTATTGTTTGTTTTTTTTACGTTTCTTCATTCGGATCCATTTGCGATCCATTTCATTCTGAATAAACAAACAACGCAGTTTACATGCTTCATCCTTGTTGCATTATTCACTAAGATAATAATTAATAAATGCACGCACAATTATCCGTTAACTTGATAAATGTTGCAGTCAGATATGTTTTATGCACAAACAAATGCCTTTCAACGTACACAATTCAGAAGTAAATGAATATGCAGCAATTTGTACAAATAGAGAGTCTGTAAGCCTACTATACGTGTTGTAGCCATTAAATAAGCTCATTTAGTTTCATTAAAATATTATTTATTTTTTTATTATTATAATTTTTTTCATCTATGTTGAATATAAAAAAGTTAACAGCATGAGTAAGATAGGATATGCGCAATATATCGAGAGATATGGAGCGGGTCAGACATGATTTTGACCACTTAATTAAGATTTGCATTGTAGAAAGCCTTTCTTTAAAGTGAATTTCGTTTTGTATAAATTGTATCTTAATTTTAATATTTTTTTCATCAACCTGTATTTAATAAGCAAATATAGCAGACATTATAATCATGGAGGCGTCCGCGCGTCCACTTGCATTGCACGTGAACTGGAGCGCATCTCATCCTAACTTAACCGAAACTCAGTGTATGCCTTACACACATGAGAAATATAGAAAGCTTGAAATGTCTTTAAACGAAACAATTCAAAACGAAAATAAATAGGCTAGCCTACTCTCTGATTATGTAATGATGTGCATTTCTCTCTATAGGCGCGTTCACTACGGAGATGGCGATCGTCAGCTTAATCTTTGCAGCCGACACTGTTTATTAATATAAATAAATGCATGTGCGTCACCGGATTTACAAATGCACATCTTGCTTGTTGCACGCACACATATTATGTAGGCTACATATTACGAAATAACGAGATATTATGTTGAAATAATTAGGCTAATTATTAATTATCATTATTAATAATAAATCTATAAGAATATTTGATTGAATGCTGAATGTTGCTTGTTCAATTGAATACAATTAATACTTTAATTGTGATAATTAAAATAATTGATTATTAAATATTAAGTGGCCTATGTTTGCTCATTTATTAATACTATTTGTATATATCTAGCACCCCCTCAGCACCTGCGTTAAAAAATTCTCTGGCGCCGCCCCTGGTTATAACGGCCCACGTATTAAAAAAATGGTAGGTTTAAATCGGGCTTGGGTTCATAATTACAGTTAATGTGTCAGGCCGGGCGTGTGGTGGTAGTCAGATACCCATGCCATTAAAATCACTAATTTTCGTCTGTGTATAGGACCTGCAGCTGCAGCTGCCTATATACCTTCGCAGGTTCTACCATGCCGGTGACGTCATCGGAATTGCCAGCGTTCTTATACTAACAAACGCAATTTTTGTGTTGCTTAAAAAAAGAGCTATATTGATATTTTTAATTCAAATTTTTTGTGTAATTTACTTTTAATTGTCATAAACAACACATTATCAACTTTGATTATTTCAGTTCAGTTCATCTTTAAAGGGGCATTCCACCCATAGGAACATTGTTTTTTATTGAAAGTGGGTCATATATGTAGTCGAAATGTAAAATAAATTTTGAATTTGGTGCCTTCGTGACCGAGGAAAGACAAAAAATAACTTCAGGACACATTTGTATGAAAGACAACAACTCCCACAATGCACCACATTGCACAGCTCCGCAAGCCACTCCCACTAATCCAGAACAGCGCATATCTGCATATAAGAGAAATCACTCTTCCGTCTACAAGGCTAGCTACCACCAGAGCTTGAAATTCATTTCACACAAAATGTCTAGTTAGTTGGCGAACTCAGTGCATTACTCCTCGTTTTTATTTCTTTCGAAAAGGTGAATTATTGCATGGTACCGGGATGTTCAGTCAGAACATATGCGGTGCGAAACTAGGATAGTTCACAACACAAACGTCCATGTCCTCGTCTGATTCAGAGATTTCGTCCAGGAGAAATTGTCATCGTTGAAATTCTTTGCCGCAGACGGACTCTATCTCTGTGTTCGTAGTTGCATAGTGAGATCACCGGCGCCACCAGTCCGCCCTAACTCGAGCCAGTCTGGGCTCCTCGTCCGCGGCAGGTAGGTCTTCTGCCTCGGCTGCTCTTCGCTATAATGCGGCTTGTAAAGGTAGCCACAAACACCTGATTCAAGCATCAGACTTCCGAAATCATCTTCTTCTATATCATATTGAGTACTCTCCTCCGCTATTGTCATAACTTTACATCTGTCTCCACAGCGCCTGTTAGCTTAGCTTCAAACAAGATGGAGGATATTGCTTTCAGTTTCAGAGAGTAAAGTCCCACCCACTGATCTGTAATAGGTCTGTAGCGTGAGCGGGTCCCACCCCTGGGAAAGATTGGAGAGATGAGGAACTAGTGCTTGTAGTCTCAACAGAAATCCCCCCCTCTTACACTTCCTCCGACAATGACGCAAAATGACGATTTTTGCGTCATTGTGGGAGGAAGTGTAAGAGGTAAATAACGGATTTCTCCCGTCTCGGGAAAATGAGAGAGTGTTGCACGACCATTCAATAGTATGACTGGGTTTCTAACAATGCAAAGCTTAGTGCAAATGGGTGGAGTGTCCCTTTAATACATGGGATAACTGTGGTGGCTCCAGAATCAGCGTTTTCAGCAACTTCACTCAGGTTCTCAAAGACATCTATGTTTTGCTGATCGAGGCGCCTGCCCCATACCTCAAGCTTTCGGCTGAATGCATTATTTGCCAGGTGAGGTAGGTGCTTGTCTTTGCCTTGAAGCTGAAGATTTAATTCATTCAGCTTGCAAAACATATCGCTGAGGTAGGCCAGTTTAAACAGAAATTGTTCATCACTGAACTTGCTTGCAGCCTCACACATGCGCTCCTCCTCCAAGAACATCCAAATCTCTGCCCTGAGCTCAAAGACGCACGACAGCACTTTGCCGCGGGAGAGCCACCTTGCTTCACTGTGAAACAGCACAGATGTGTGATCAGCTCCCATTTCCTCACAAAGTGCGGAGAACAGTTGTGCTTTCAGCAGTCGGGTTTTGATAAAATTCGCTTCCCTGTGAATGACACAGTGCGTCCAGTGCGCATCTGGTGCAACCCTCTTTATTAGTGCCTGCAGCCCGTTTCTTCAGGGGAATAGCTTTTAATTTTGCTGCGCTTGTCTCGTCGAGCATAATTGACACCATGTCTAGCGCAGCAGGGAGAATGAGCTGCTCTGCGATTGTGTGTGGCTTTTTGGATTGTGCAATTCTGTATGCCACTCTATATGACGCCATCTGTGCTTTACTGTTTACTGATGCAGCTTTTACCATGCGAGTCTCCTGTTGACGGTATTCAGCAAGTTTTCTTTGAAAGAAATCAAGTGGCTTATTGACGTGACTGGGGTGTGTGGTCTCTAGGTGTCGTCTTAATTTGTTGGGTCTCATACTATCTGTTGCTAGCGGTTTAAGACACAGAACACACATCGGCCTCTCCTCTGCCCCCACCACCGCTGCCGTGAATCCAAGAGCAAGATGCCCATCATCATATTTTCTTTTCGGTTGGCTTTTTGGTTGATTAGGTCTGTCTGGCTTGTGTCTCTCTGCTGCCGCTGGCTCGACAACTTTTGAGGTTTGTGTCACAAATTTATCCATGTTTTGTTGTTGTTTTTTTCAAGGCGACTGTTATTTTAGAACATTCCCCCTTGATGTTTCCATGGCGACGCGTCATATTTGTCACGTGACACACCGCAGCCACAATAACACTGTATGACAGATCGCCTTAATTTCCTTTTTCCTTTTTTATTTCAAAATATTCACAAACTTGCTTACCATGTCATCAACTATCTGATATTCCGATTCTCAAAAATGTGTAAGTGAGTGTGTTTGGTCATTTAAAAACCTTTATAAATAATCTTGATCTATAACATGAGATGGGCGCCACCATGTTTCTTTGCGACGCAGTTCAGAGAGTCCTGTCTGTCATCAGTTTCTCCCGAAATACATGCAAGAAAGTGGCTGGTGAACTCCAAGAAGAATAGAGTAAACTTTAGTTACTTCCACTATGTTTGTCTGATGTGAATAACACACGTCGTCAAATTATATTTGAATAGATTGTTATTGCTGCTTCTACAGACATCAGTGTATTTTACAAACTCCAAATGTATTTTTTTACTCGTGCTTATGTGTATTTAAATGGCTGAAACCTAAAATAAACATTATTAGGTTTAAAACACTGCATAGTTGTGATATATGACAGCGCTGAGCTCGTCCGTCTCTGGCTCAGCGCCAACCAACACGCGAAAGCACAATTTGAATCTGGCAGTTGTCACGTCACTGAACAACTACTATGGAAGTTTTTTCCTAACATAATTAAAATGAAAATTCAAATGGTTAGTATCAAAACAACTGATACTTTTTTAAAATAAAAATTACTTCATTTAAAAGAAGAGAATTCAAGCTTCATGCCTGTGTGTCTGTATGCCTGTTTGAGTATTCGCTGAGTTATGGTTCATTTTCGGACGCGTTTCAGAATGGACTTAACTGACAGAGAGGAGGCAGAACTCGCATCATGTTTATTTTTCTTTATTTGGCGAAAAACACAACACTTTGTTTTTATTGTGAGTATACACAAAAATAATACACACTTAACAGGATCGATTGATGTATAACACAAGCATATAAGATAAAAAAGTAATATTTTTATTTATTTATTTTTTTGCACTGATAAGGAAAAAAACGAGCCTATCGCGCCGGCGCGATAGCCGACCTCGGGGTTAAATATAAAAGTCAATGCTCAAATCATGAATCAGATGCTCAAATTATAAATCAAATGTTCAAACCAACATCGCAAATGTTGAATCAAATGCTCAAACGGACATCGAAAATTATAAATCAAATGCTCAAACCTACATCGCAAATGGCAAATAATAGGATGAATGTCAATCAAGTAGCGTGGGCGGAGCTTTGAGACGGAAGAGATCAAGATCGGACTGTGGAAATGGTTTTTCAAGCTATAATTTTACATTTGCGTGCGCTCTCTGAAGATGTATCATTGGGAAGTTATGATGAAAATGTTGTCGAGTCAACGGTGGAATATCTTCTGGAGAGAATGGAAACACCCATAGATAGACAGACAGATATAGATGTCAGACAGACTTCAGACAGAGGGACAGACAGAAAGACTGGCATTGTATGAACTCAGAGCTAAGATAAAACGTTCTGCAGAAAAATGGTAAATATACAATGAGAACAATTTTGCCCAATTGCATTTGAAGACATATGATGAAAAGGCCCATTTAGAATATAGCAGAATGTGCAGACCTTCTACTTCAGAAAGAATCTCAGATCCACCGGTCTCTTGATGCTCCTGCTCTCTGCCAGAAAGAATGCGCCCTGCTCTGCTGCTTTCGGGAATGGAAGAGCTGTTGCAGCTCTGAAGAATGGGAAATCTGTTTGCTGCTACCTACTCTGCTCTCATAATGTAGGGTGTTGGGACTACTTCGGTTTGCATGTAGGGACCCCTCATTATGCTACCGTGTTAGTGTGGGGCAATGTTGAGCCTTGTTAGTGGTTGTTTAGAGCCTTGTTATTAACCAGCGATTTCTTTTTACTTCGATGCCCCATATACTAGCATTATAAGCCAATCAGTTTGAGATAAAACTCTTTACATTCGATTAGCATGAAAACATCTCAGAGAACAATCGACTCGGCACCTACGTGTGCTGTGATTTTGGCTATACTTGCATGCAACATAATATCTGTGTTTAAATGAATTAAAGCGCTGCTCCTGTCGCGCGAGACGCCGAGAGAAAGAGAAAGGTGCGTGCGCGTGCTGGGAGAATAGTACCAGCGATTCACAGAAAATAAATAAGGTTTGGGCTAATGTTGTCACTAAATACTTGATTGTTCATGTTTGTACACTTCATTCATTGTGCATTAAATAATGTTAACGGATTAAACTTTTGATTTAAAAAATGTAGAATCTTTTTTTATTTACCCCAAGGAGAATAATTGCTACAGTAGGCTATATAACTATTGTTTATTGTTATTTCATTATATCTAATGTTATCTAACAAATGGAATCTTATTGTAAAGTGTTTTTACTACAGTTTCCATCTAACCATGATATGCACTTTGTGTATACTAGATTAAAAAGTTCGTCGAGACAAACTTTAAGTTGGCTTGAGAAAGCCGGACCCGAAAGTTTGAAGAAGTTTGAAGTTTAAAGTAGTTTGAAGTTTGAAGTAGTTTAAAGTTTAAAGTAGTTTGAAGTTTAAATTAGTTTAAAGTTTAAAGTAGTTTGAAGCTTAAAGTAGTTTAAAGTTTAAAGAAGTTTAAAGTTGAAGTAGTTAAAAAGTTAAAAAGTTGCTAGGGTGTTTTTAGTGGGTTGCTAAAGTGTCCTGGGTGGTTGCTAGGGTATTCTGGGTGGTTGCTAGGGTGTTCTGGGTGGTTGCTAGGCAGTTGCTAGGGTATTCTGGGTGGTTGCTAGGGTGTTGCTATGGTATTCTGGATGGTTGCTATGGTGTTCTGGGCGGTTGCTAGGCAGTTGCTAAGGTATTTTTGGTGGTTGCTAGGGTTTTCTGGGTGGTTGCTAGGCGGTTGCTAGGGTGCTAGGCGGTTGCTAAGGTACTTTGGGTGGTTGCTAGGGTTTTCTGGGTGGTTGCTAGGCGGTTGCTAGTTTGAAGTTTATGACAGACAGATAAATAAGTTAGATAGATACACACACACACTAACTCGCTCACACACTCACTCAGACACACACACACACTCTCAAGAGTTTATGAGTTTAGAGTTTATAAGTGTATGAGTTTTTGAGTTTATAAGTTTAAATCAGTTTAGAGTTTATAAGTTTAAATGAGTTTAAGAGTTCAGAGTTTATTAATTTATGAGTTTAAGAGTTCATAAGTCTATGAATTCATGAGTTTATAAGTTAATTAGTTTATAAAATAATGAGTTTAGAGTTTATTAGTTTAAATGAGTCTCATTGGCTCATATAGTATATAGAACGGCAGTTTAGTTTAGTCTTCAAGGTGTTTTAGATTTAAATTTTTGTCGGTTGGTGAGTTTATGTGGATTCTGAAGGTTTGGATTACATCAAGCTAATAAAATTGATGTATTTTGTGAATCGATGTTGTGTTGTAAAGTTAGTGTATTATGGTTCTATAGGAACCATAAATAAATTATTGTGATTATACTTGTCTGTCTGTTGTTTTTCTTTATAATTGTAGCCTACGTAGTTTTAAGAAATGGTTATGGTTAGGTTTAGGGGTAGGATTAGTGGCTCAAACTATCTTTTAATGATATTGTTCATAAAAATGCCATTTCCCTACACATATCTGTCCATTACGCTTTATCATTTTAATATTGTCTATAAAATGGGTATGTTTAGATGTGGGAGTAGGGTTAAGGGATCTTACATTTATAATCTATAAAATGGTATAGGAAATTGTACAGATATCTTCATGATATGGCAAACGTGTAAGATTCACATCTGAGGGCGTTAAACTGTGACATCTACACGTTTTCCAAAGGGGACCAACGTCATGATTTCACGTCTTGTCGTGATACCGGGTTGATATATAGTAATGTAAGTCAATGGAGGTCAAACGGCGTTGATATACACGCTAAAAAGCGATTATGCGTCTTGATAGCACGCCAAAAATGGCATACGAATTGGCGTGTCATACATACGCCATTTCATGAGATCAGTCTGCCTTTCCATAAGCGCTTGCTCTCCCGTGGCATCTGTCGTTGCTATGCTACAGTGGCGCTTGGGAAAATGAGCGCGCCACGTTGCTTCTATAATAAACGCGCTTGTCGCGCGCCTACATTTGAGATTATGAATTTACATGTGCAAAAACGCGCTGTGTGAACAGCCCCTTATGGCAACATGACATTAGCCTAATCCAAAATATTTCCATATGTGGCTCTTTCCTCCTTTCTTGTCAACGAGTAGATTGAGCAGCGCCGCCGCTCGCGGTGTTTTCTCAGTGTTTTATGAAGAGGACACAACTGTGCACCATTCGGTCAGCGCAACCGTATTAGACCGGATTAACGGTACTTTGGTACCACCGGTACTTATGAAAAGATGGTACCGTAACGTTTAAATTTTTTTAGTACCGACTTGGTACCGAAGTACCAGGTCTTTTGACAACACTAGTTTTGGCGCTTTTTTAATTCAAAAAAATAAAAAAAAGCTGCTAAGTTGGCAAAACTTTGTATCTCCATTTCTCCAAATGGGCCACAGGTCAAGCAGAAAATTAACGCCATTAATATGATTATGCGTTAACTTTGACAGCACTAATAGATATAATGTAAATTGTGATAATCGTAATTAATAATAGCAATTACAATTTCAAGGGAATAATCAGAAAATTTGATTTGTCATAATCGTGCAGCCCTAGTGGACAGGATTATATTGCATGATATGATACTACTTAGAAGTAAATTGGACACTCCAGAAAATATACTTACAGTTCACAGCGATCAACATGCTCTTGTATCTCCAGTAATGGAAAAGTCTTGCTGCAATACAAACAGACCACTGGCGGCCCATCTCCAGACACTTGTCTTACAACAACCTACTAAAACGTGGGGTTAAGATTATTTGATACTGGACTGACAACCATATTCTGCAGCTGTGTATGTGGCCTAAATGATACAATAGTTTCCTACGCCCCTAAAAATAAGAGTATAATTTAGAATATTGCCCACATCACACATTTACCATTAATCAGTCACAACATGAAACTAATTATCAGTTACAAATTCAATCTTTATGTACAGTTGTATAAAAAGCACCACTTGGGTATTCTGTAAAATATCACAAATTTATGAAACGGTTCAGTGATCATTTAATTGATTTTTTTTTTTTAAACACTTACTTCTGTATTTAGATCTTTTTGCAGGGGTCTTACATAAATTGTTGCAGCTCCTATTCCGACTGCATCAGTGCACAAATATTCAGGAGAATAGCTTTCGTCTGGACATGGGATGGGTTCCAGAATTTTTGTCCTGGTGGAGCCTCTTGTCTTTAAAAGCTGGAAACCACCAGCATCTCTCAGTTTTGGAAACTGGTGCATGAGTTCTTCATTAAAATCTGATGAAGAAGAGTATCTGTCTGATGAGGAAATTTAAGAAAATGCAGATTTACATGCAGAACATTACTTGCATAATCAAACAGAAAAGCCCCTTTCACACAGCGCGATTATTCCGGCAAATTGCCGGGACATTGCCAGAATGCCTTCTGTGTGAACGCAAACACGACCCGGGATTAATGCCGGGTTGGGGACCTAGTAACATTGCCGTGTTCAGTCCGAAACGCGCGCTGTGTGAACAAAAGCCGTAATCAATGCCGTAGTGATGACACTGAAGTCGGGATCGTTCGTCGGCTGTGAAACGGTACGTAATGCGCTAGTTTATGATCTATGATCGCACAAGCGTGGTTTCTCAAGAAAGAAATCGATTCGCAGCTCATAAGCAAACTTAAGACTCCAGATTAATTTTTTCAGCCACTTTTGGAACTTCGGAATCTTTTCGGTGAGATAGGCAAAAGAATCTGTGTGTGTAGGTCACACACTTTTTCTTTATTCTTGGAGTTGGTGAAGGAGGAGGGAAAGTTATTCTAAGATGATTGACTGAACGTCGAGGGTACGGTGAAAATAATCAATTCACCTCACCTAGAAATGTCACAATTTAAAGCAGTGCTAAATACAAAGTCAATATCTCAAGTATACAAAATAATTATTAGCTTAACCTTGTGACCAAAGTAGTAGTTCCCAATTCACAGTAATGTTACTCATTAAAGGAACACAAACTTTTGTTAGAAAAAGGCTAATTTTTCAACTCCCCTAGAGTTCAAGGATTAGTTCACCCCAAAATGAAAATGTCCTAATCATTTACTCATCCCAATGCCATCCAAGATATCCATGTCTTTCTTTCTTCAGTGGATAGGAAATTACGTTTTTTTTTTTTTTTTTAGGAAAACATTTCAGGATTTTTTCTTCGAATAAGGGATTTTAATGGCAACCAACTATCCCAATGTTCAAAGGTTCAAAAGTCAGTCTCAATGCAGCTTCAAAGGGCTGTGCATGATCCCATTCAAGAAATAAGGGTCTTATCTAGCCAAACGATCTGCCATTTTCTAAAAAAAATTTAAAGGAGTTTTCCTTGTCTTTACACACCAGAAACGTGTCTGACGCGGCACTGGACTGCTAGGTGACATGAAAAAGCCTCATTGGTGATATATTCGACATTATGGGGTTGTGGAAGGCCTATACTTCATGTTATCATGAAAATCGATTAAAATATATTATATATATGCATTTATTTCAAAACCTAGACTTTCAAACATCAAAATGTCATTTATCAAGATCTATTCGTATCAAAATGGCGGCTCGAGCCTGAGACGCGCGTCACGCTGCTCACGCAGGCAGTCTGCAAGCCTAGTGTCTAGTCTAACCTGTTAACCAGAGCCATAGAGAAAGACCTATATGGCTCTGCTGTTAACATGGGAGCCGAAATAAAAACGGACGCCACGCAGCCAGTGTGTCGTCGGCCTTATGAAGGGGGGATCGTTGTTTAACGTTATAACGCGTCGTCTATTCTTTCGTACACTCAATAACATTACACTGTTACGAGCTAATTTCAGATTCATTTTGAAAACATGACTATTTGACCACAGATATTAAGGGGACTGGAGCGACTACAAAATGGCTGACTGAGATTAACGTTAGACTAGACCAGTGGTTCTCAACCTTTTTTGGGCCAGCGCCCCCTATCCAATATCCAGGTCCCTGAACGCCCCCCACCCCCAAACTAAGGAGCGAGCAGGAACGAGTGACAGTTAACAGATGAAATAAGTGCAAAATTGTCTTTTATTAATACAACTGAACTATACTCCACAGTGATTCATTAAAAAAAAAGCTATAAACTCCATTGGTGTAGCAATACCAGTGTTTCTCACAGGAGTTTTGGTCAATCTGTGGTGGGTGGACCCCGGGCCTTCTTGGGGTTGGGGGCATGCCCCCCCGTAAGAAAGTTTTGTGCATTTTAATGTTAAATTCATTAATCTGGTGCACTTTGATAGTTAAAAATTAAAAGCTCCAACCCATATTCAGTGTGCAAATTAAACAAAGAAAAACTCAATCCTCTTTTAGTTGTGTCTGTCTACATTACACCTACTACAAAATAATAGTTACAATATTAATCCCATGACAGTAATAGCCATATATTGTAAAACAAATGCACTGAAAAATACAGGACGGTCATTAAAGCGGTAATGTTTGCACTTATAGGTTTTATTACGCATTTAGGAGAGTATTGCAAGAAGCTACTTACATTAACCTTACTTTCGAAAAATAAATAAATACAATCATGATTTTTGGCCTAAAATACCTTGGTATCAGCTTGTTTTCATCAATGGTATAATTAATACAATTACAATTAATTTGGTTTGTCGTGATTAATTTGTGTTCATAATCAGTAAAAAATAATAATAATAATAATAATCTTCTAACAAGAATAAAAACATATGAACAACTAAATTATTATTGTATTATTAATTATTTTTATATCTTGAAATTACCCAAGGCAAGCAGCGTTTCCGCTCAGATGTGATGGTGGAAACACATTACCAAAATGTGATTGCAGAATTTAAATTATCCATCAAATTGTCATTTTCTTCTTACTGTCTTGCCAGTTAACAATAATGCCTGACCAGTAAATTACTTACAAAGAAAATATTTTGGCATCAGGGATTGTAATTAGTTACTGCCTAAAAATGTAAAAGTTTTACCTTATAAATAGAATTTAGTTTAATTAATTTTAAAATTCGTCGCCAGAGTGTATGGGAACATGATTTATTGAAAATATTTGAAAAAATATAAATGTTTCTTGTCAATACTTTTTAATGGCTTGTCAACTTTCCATTCCTCCGCTGCATGCTTTTAGTCAGCGCTGGATTCTAGGCACCACCGGATTGTTGTTAGCGCGAAACACATTTCTGAGCTTGTGAATGCTGATTCTTGTCAGCGCTGGATTCTAGTCAGTGCTTAAGCGCTGGTCTATGACTGCAAAAATAAACGATACATAGCTTAGGGTACATGTCGCATTAAACTGGAAGATTTTAGAATGTTAGGCATTCTAATCTTTTGAATAATAAATAATATCAAATCGTCAAAATACAACTCGTCAAAACTCCGTGAATCAGCGCGGTGAGAACACTCATTTAAACAGCATACACATACCCGAACTTGACTGCACATCATATTTTTGACATTATTGATACGGCTTTCAGTCGTAATGCGATAGAGATGAACACAAAAAAACCTGCCTAGTGCCTACCTACAACACTGACGGTGGACTTGCGGTCAGGAGAGCGGCTGCTGGACGAATGTTTTTTTTGAGCGCTGCTGACATATTCTTTCACGTGCATAGACGCGCGTGCACACACAATATGATATCACACTCTGCGCATATGTTTTACAACATAATTTAACAAATACATAGTCCTAACACTTTTTAAATAGCCTACTTAAAGTGTTTATTACAACTAAATTACTAAATGCTTAAAATGAATAAAAGCAAATGAACAAAAAATTGCGATATATTTAAACTCGTGAACGCCCCCCTTTCAAAAATCTTGCTTCCAACGCCCCCCGTTGTTCTCTGAACGCCCCCGTTGAGAACCACTAGACTAGACTCACCTTGCTCGTCTTGTGCACGTCGATCTGGAGGCTGCTGCGGTAATCAATGAGCTCTGCTCCAGGGCCTCTGCTGCATCCCTTAAAAGTTTACTTATTAAACTTTTGTCCATTTTAGGCTATATAGCCTACAAAAAAATCAATGTCGTCGATGCAGTAAAATTTAGCGTCTGTCTGAGCAGTGAGCACTGAGGTAAAGTTACCACTGAGTTACCCCGGGCCCGGGGTTAATTTAATGAATAATTTTATTAATTTAATGAATAAACTAATTATATAAAACTGTTGTTAATGCACTACAAATAAACTGGTTCTATGCCTTTACTTTATTAATAAAACTTTTTTTTTTTAAATACAAGGCTTAAGTAATTTATTATCCTATGGTGGTTGTCAACTTTCCATTCCTCCGCTGCATGCTTTTAGTCAGCGCTGGATTCTAGGCACCACCGGATTGTTGGTGGTACAGCCTGAGACATGCACAATAAAAATTGCCTTCTGCATTTTTGTTTTGCTTTTCCCTCCATTGTACCGAACCGTGATGTCTGAACCGAGGTATGAGGTATTATGCATAATTTCATTAGAAAAAATAACCGTGAACATATTTACAGTATAAGCCTAACCAGTGACATATGAGAAAGAATTTTTTTTTTTTAAATAATCGTTCAATAATCGTAATCAAGGTAACTTGTTCAATTAATTACGATTATGATTTTAGCCAAAATCGTCCAGCCCTACCCCAAATGACTCCAAATAAGCCACAAAATGCGCAACATTACAATAATAGACTCACTTGTGCTGTGCAAGAACTCTTCCTTTACTTTAATGTTTACACAGTTTCCATGTTGTTAGCAATGATGCTTGAAAACTCAATTAAAAAGTCAATTAGAGCGCTCAGCTGCGGTGTGAACGTAACCTTACTCTCACACAGGTACGAATTTGCTGGTGCCATTTTAAACCGCCGAGCCATTTAAATCCCTTTCCACACAAAGAACACAAATGTGGTCTCACATCTGCATGACTTTTCAGGTGTATCTGTAAGTGTGATGGCAAAATAAAGTTTTTATTACACTGATCACAATTAAATTTCCTTTCTCCAGATTGAATGTGCTGAACATGTTTGAACTTGCTCCTTTTTCTAAGCCTCTTTCCACTTTCAGAGCACTGCAATTTCTTTCCACAACGTGTTTGCAAGTGACGTTTCAGGTCTCTTTTATATGTGAAACTCTTCTCACACTGAAGACACGTGAAAGGTTTCTCTCCAGTGTGAAGCCTCATGTGAACCTCAAGTGATATTTTATGACTGAAAATCTTTCCACACTGATGACAATTAAAACAGTTCTCTCTTGAGTGAAGCCTAGAGTGGTAAGTAAGGGTTATTGCACGTGTAAAACATTTTCCACATTCAAGGCACATGAATGGCTTCTCTCCAGTGTGAGTTTTCATGTGAGCCGTAAGATTTCCACTTTGTGAGAAGCTCTTCCCACACAGTTTGCAGGTGTAAGGACTCTCACCAGTGTGAACTCTCTTGTGGGCATTGAACGTTCTTTTATATGAGAAGCTCTTTCCACACTGTTTGCAGGTGTAAGGACTCTTACCACTGTGACTTGCCATGTGTGAATCAAGGATTGCTTTAAGTCTGAAACTCTTTCCACACTGAACACATGTGAATGGCTTCTCTCCGGTGTGAATTGTCATATGTGACTTAAGACCTCCTTTGTGCGCGAACCTAGTCCCACACAGTTTGCAGGTGAAAGGCTTCTCTCCAGTGTGACTTCTCATGTGGGAATCAAAAAGTGCTTCATATTTGAAGCTCTTCCCACACTGTTCGCAGGTGAAAGGCTTCACTGCAGTGCTCGTATGAGAGTTGAGGCTTACTTTACAAGAGTTCTCTCCTGAATGTTTTCTCTGAATGTGGGAATTAAGGGATACTTTCTTTTTGAAGCCTTTTCCACACTGTTGGCATGTGAAGTCTTTCAGTTCTAAAGAAAAGAAAAAAGAAAAAAAAGTTAACAGCAGTTTAATGGCTCAAAGCAACAGACATCAAAACTAAGATAAAAGTATTAAAACATCAAAACCAACATTTTGCAACAAAATATTGTTATAGATCAATCCTGAATCTGCCATTCAGATCTAAAATATTAGAAAAATAGAGTCTTCTTCACTGTGCTATGGTACAATTTCAGTAAGGATTAAAGCACCATCATTTATTAAAGTGATACATGACCCTGCTTTTGGCATCTAATCACGAGTACACCTATGTTGTCAAAAGAGATAATAGCACTAGAAAAAAGATCCCAACACTCTTTTGGATATGTATGTTGTCATTTGTCGATAAGCATTAGTACGGTTTAGGTCAAATCTATTCGACTGCTCATACTTTGTGTAAACAAATAGACGTTTCATCAAACACAAATATGGAGTGCAACAGGGCTCAGTATTAGGTCCTCTGATTTTCTCCTAATGTATGCTGTCCCTGAGGGTCATTATCTTTAGAGTTCACTATGTTTTGCCAATGATACTCTGTTTTACATTTCCTCACAACATGATAAAACTGCCCAACTGTCCAAGTTGATTTTGCGGCTGTATCAACAAACAGATAACAGACAAAAACAAATAATAATTCATAATTAAAATAATCACCTATGAATTTTATATTTTATTAATCATGTCTGCACACAGTGCATGGAATAAAAATCCCCCAGTCATGTAACTTTAACAGTAGTGAATAACACATTTCTGTGGACCACAGTTTACAGGTTTAAGGACTCTCACCTGTGTGACTTTTCACGTGTGAATCACAGGTTGATTTAAGTCTGAAACTCTTTCCACACTGATGACATATGAAAGGCTTCTCTCCAGTGTGAACTCTTATGTGGTATTTAAGGTTATGTCTTCGAGTGAACCTCTTTCCACAATGAGGGCAGGTGAGGTTACTGTTAGATTTGGTCTTCTGAACTTTTGTTCGTGATGAAGTTGTTTCAGTTTGAATGGATTTTTCTATATCCATGAAATCATGTCTCTGATTTTTATCTTTTTCTTCTATTTCATTCAGTTCTTGATTCTCTTCTTTCAGTGCCATCAGGTCTAAAGCAAAAAAAGACAAATACAAGTTAATGGCAGTTTAGTGGCTCAAAGCAATAGATATCAAAACCAAGATAAAAAGTATTAAAATATCAAAACCAACATTGTACAACAAAATTGCATTGTTATAAGACCAATCCTGAAACTGCCATTCAGGCCTAAAAAATATTAGAAAACCTCTTCACTATGTAATAGTACTTGTGAACAGTTTCAGTCAGGATTAAAGCACCATCATTTATTAAAGTGATGCATGACCTGCTTTTGGCATCTAATCATGAGTACATCTTTCTTCTAGTGCTAATAGCTCTTTTGACAACACAGATCACAACAATATTATTGATAGCTTTAGAATTATGTTTTCACTTGTGGATAAGCATTAGCACGGTTTAGGTCAAATCTATTCGACTGCTTATACTTTGTGTAAACAAACAGACGTTTCATCAAACACAAGTAAGGAGTGCAGCAGGGCTCAGTATTAGGTCCTCTGCTTTTTTCCTAATGTATGCTGTTCCTGAGGGACATTATCATTAGAGTTCACTTTGTCTGTACAATAATGAAACTCAGTTTTACATTTCCTCACAACATGATTAATCTGTCCAAGTTAGCATAGAGTATTCCCGATTTTGCAGCTGTATCATCTAACTGAAAATACTGACAAAAGACAACATCCCCCAGTCATGTCACTTAATGAATAACATTTCTGTGGATCCCACACACAGGTGAGAGTCCTGACTTTTCATGTGTAAATAAGGGGTTGATTTAAGTCTGAAACTATTTCCACACTGATGACATATAAAACAGTTCTTACCTGAGTGTTTTCTCTTTGTGTGGGAATTAAGGGTTACTTTATATTTGAAACTCTCTCCACACTGATCACATGTGAACGGCTTCTCTCCGGTGTGAATCCTCATGTGGGAATTAAGGTTTGCTCTCTGACTGAAGCTCTTTCCACACTGATCACATGCGAAAGGCTTCTCTCCAGTGTGAACTCTCATGTGGGTTATACAGTCATGTTTGAGCTTGAAACTCTTTCCACAATGAGGGCAGGTGAAGTTACTGTTAGATTTGGTCTTCTGAACTTTTTTTTGTGATGAAGTCGTTTCAGTCTGTATGGATTTTTCTACATCCATGAAATCATGTCCCTTATATTGATCTTTCTTTTCTATTTCATTCAGTTCTTGATCCTCTTCTTTCAGTGCCATCAGGTCTAAAGCGGAAAAAAATACCACTACAAGTTATCATTTAATGGCTCAAAGCAACAGACATCAAAATCAAGATAAAAGTATTAAAACATCAAAACCAAAAGTGTCCAACAAAACTGCACTGTTATAGACCAATCCTGAATCTACCATTCAGGTCTAAGATATTAGAAATATAGAGTCCTCTTCACTATGCAATATTACTTGTGAACAATTTCCGTAAGGATTATCACTTACTAAAGTCATACATGACCTGCTTTTGGTATCTAACCATACATCTTTTTCTAGTGCTGATAGCTTGTGTTACATCCAGAAACAAATTATTTATTGGTATGGTCCCAGCCTAGCCTAGCTAAGCCTGTTGCTACAGTTTGCAATCTTGTTGTTGAACATGATAACTGCTTAACTTTCTACTCTGTGGTATTGTATTATTATTTCGATTTGATTGTTGGAAATGTCTCTCACATTTACCCTTGCAGTTTAAGTGCGGCGCTTACTGTTATTTATCCATATCAGTTTTCTTATCTTTCTTTGATTTTGCGGCTGTATCAACCAACTCATAACATCAACAAAAAACTGTAAATAATTGATAAACAATAAAACTAATTGGTGATTTTTATTAATAATGATGTCTGCACGCAGTGCATGGAATAAACATCCCCCAGTCATGTCACTTGACTTTACAGAAGTGAACAACCCATTTCTGTGGATCCTAGTTTGCAGGTTTAAGGACTCTCACCTGTGTGACTTTTCATGTGTGAATCACAGGTTGATTTAAATCTGAAACTCTTTCCACACTGATATAATAAAGTTCTTACCTGAGTGTTTTCTCTTTGTGTGGGAATTAAGGGTTTCTTCACATAGGAAACTCTTTCCACACTGATCACATGTGAACGGCTTTTCTCCAGTGTGAACTTTCATGTGGGAATCAAGGGTTACTTTTTTAGTGAAACTCTTTCCACACTGATCACATGTGAAAGGTTTCTCTCCAGTGTGAACTCTCATGTGGGAATTAAGGTTTCCTTTTTGAGTGAAACTTACTCCACACTGTTGGCAGGTGAATGGCCTCTCTCCAGTGTGAACTCTCATGTGGGCATTAAGGTTTGCTTTCTGATTGAAACTCTTTTCACACTGATCACATTTGAAAGGCTTCTCTCCAGTGTGAATTTTCATGTGGAAATTAAGGCTATGCTTGTGCTTGAAACTCTTTCCACAATGAGGGCAGGTGAAGTTACTATTAGATTCGGTCTTCTGATCTTTTGTTCGTGATGAAGTTGTTTCAGTCTGAATGGATTTTTCTATATCCATGAAATCATGTCTCTTATATTGATCTTTCTCTTCTATTTCATTTAGTTCTTGATTCTCTTCTTTCAGTGCCATCAGGTCTAAAGCGAAAAAAGACAAATACAAGTTAATGGCAGTTTGATGGCTGCCAATCCTGAATCTGGCATTCAGATCTAAAATATTATAAAAATAGAGTCCACTACACTGTGCAACGGTACTTGAGTTCACCATGTACAGGTCCTTCTCAATAAATTAGCATATTGTGATAAAAGTTCATTATTTTCCATAATGTAATGATAAAAATTAAACTTTCATATATTTTAGATTCATTGCACACCAACTGAAATATTTCAGGTCTTTTATTGTTTTAATACTGATGATTTTGGCATACAGCTCATGAAAACCCAAAATTCCTTTCTCAATAAATTAGCATATTTCATCCGACCAATAAAAGAAAAGTGTTTTTAATACAAAAAAAAGTCAACCTTCAAATAATTATGTTCAGTTATGCACTCAATACTTGGTCGGGAATCCTTTTGCAGAAATGACTGCTTCAATGCGGCGTGGCATGGAGGCAATCAGCCTGTGACACTGCTGAGGTGTTATGGAGGCCCAGGATGCTTCGATAGCGGCCTTAAGCTCATCCAGAGTGTTGGGTCTTGCGTCTCTCAACTTTCTCTTCACAATATCCCACAGATTCTCTATGGGGTTCAGGTCAGGAGAGTTGGCAGGCCAATTGAGCACAGTAATACCATGGTCAGTAAACCATTTACCAGTGGTTTTGGCACTGTGAGCAGGTGCCAGGTCGTGCTGAAGAATGAAATCTTCATCTACATAAAGCTTTTCAGCAGATGGAAGCATGAAGTGCTCCAAAATCTCCTGATAGCTAGCTGCATTGACCCTGCCCTTGATAAAACACAGTGGACCAACACCAGCAGCTGACATGGCACCCCAGACCATCACTGACTGTGGGTACTTGACACTGGACTTCAGGCATTTTGGCATTTCCTTCTCCCCAGTCTTCCTCCAGACTCTGGCACCTTGATTTCCGAATGACATGCAAAATTTGTCCAAAAGTCCAGTGCTGCTTCTCTGTAGCCCAGGTCAGGCGCTTCTGCCGCTGTTTCTGGTTCAAAAGTGGCTTGACCTGGGGAATGCGGCACCTGTAGCCCATTTCCTGCACACGCCTGTGCACGGTGGCTCTGGATGTTTCTACTCCAGACTCAGTCCACTGCTTCCGCAGGTCCCCCAAGGTCTGGAATCGGTCCTTCTCCACAATCTTCCTCAGGGTCCGGTCACCTCTTCTCGTTGTGCAGCGTTTTTTGCCACACTTTTTCCTTCCCACAGACTTCCCACTGAGGTGCCTTGATACAGCACTCTGGGAACAGCCTATTCGTTCAGAAATTTCTTTCTGTGTCTTACCCTCTTGCTTGAGGGTATCAATGATGGCCTTCTGGTCGGCAGTCTTACCCATGATTGCGGTTTTGAGTAATGAACCAGGCTGGGAGTTTTTAAAAGCCTCAGGAATCTTTTGCAGGTGTTTAGAGTTAATTAGTTGATTCAGATGATTAGGTTAATAGCTTGTTTAGAGAACCTTTTCATGATATGCTAATTTATTGAGATAAACTCTTTATTGAGGTAACTCTTGCAAAAATGCAACCTAGGGTCTTTTTGTTAATCTACCCGCGGTAATCTACTTTTTCGTTTAAAAGCATAATTAGAATGGAAACGCCACTTTTAACTTTGACCATATTTTCGTTTTCGGTCAAATTGCCTTTTGAATGGGAGTGCTAGGGGCACGACTATGATAGCATCAAAAATCGCTATTTTTAAAACACTAAGAAGGCTCGACACTAGGGCTGGGCGAAAAAATAGATTTTTCGATTAATCATTTTTTAAAATGTGGTCGATTCAAAATCGATTCTCAAACGCCAAGAATCGATTTTTTTCCATCTTTATTTATCTATTACCCAAGAATTAGTTTTCCTCCACTGTTCATATAGGCTTGCAAACTCAATTTTATAGCTAATGCTGTGAGATTTTATGTTAGTTTTATCTAAATCATAAAATAACCTCAATTAGTGCTGCACGTTTAATCATATCGCAATCGCGATGTCAAGCCTATACGCAATTAGGCTATATGATGCAAAATGCTGCGGTTTTGTATGAAATAAACAAATTTGGGCTTTTAACGCAATGCAGCATCTGTTAATTTTTGTCATCCTTTGGCTAGTGTTACATGATCCCGCTCTTATTCATGCAAATGCTTTTAAACCATTCATACGCGACAAGACAAAATAGATCTCGCTGCCTGTGAATGTCGTGACTGTGACACAGAAAAACTTGCGATGATATCGTGCGTGCGCACAAGACAGCCCAGAATAGAGTTATCTTTCGCGCTTGAACGAACAATAAAACACACAATAATGCCAAAATGTCTTTTTGTTGAGTATTTTCATAACATAAGAGCAGTCTTATGATGAACGTGAAGAGTTATGACTCATGAGAGAATGAGGCGCGTGTGAGATCCGCGTCTCTGACAGCAGCGGCTGGTCTTAAAGGGACAGTACACAGTAGCCACTAATTATCTCTGTCGTTAAAGTTAATCAAATAACAAAGGGAACAGAGAAAAACACTCACTGCTCTTGACTAAAGAACTTTTTTAACTTTGATTAGTCTATATATAATTTATAATTAATGCAGCACAGACTGTTTGATAACTTTATTCAATTTATGTATATGGCCTAGCTGTTAGACAGGAAGGGCACAGATAAAAAATTATATGCAATGTTTTTATATGGGTTTATGTGAGGATTGTTAACCTGTTTGATCAAGACATGCGACTGTTCTGACTTGTCCAATTTTCAGCATCAATTTTTCATCTTGCATCAAAATCCTGTCTATTCATTGTATGCATTTGAAATATAGAGTTGGGTTCTGTTTTAATGTACCCAAGTATACCTAAAATAAAAAGAGTTTAATATACAGGTTTGTGGCTCTTAATTTCTTTTTATTAATTAAACACTTGAAAACTTATGTTCACTTTTCTTTTCTTTTTCTTTTTTTAATAAATATAGGATTTGTATTAAATATTCATTGAGTCGAATCGAAATCTAATTCAGAATCGAAATCAAAAAATCGAATTGAAATCGAATCGATTTGAGAGCTTGCGAATCGAAATCGAATCGAATTGTAACATCTGAATCGATACCCAGCCCTACTCGACACAACATGAAACTTTGCTGAAAGTATCACTAGGGATGAGCGAGTACAGCATTATCTGTATCTGTATCTGTTAACCATATGAATTATCTGTATCTGTACTCGGACTGGGCGGAGCCTAACCCGGAAGTGGGCGGGATTTAACCCGGAAGTGGGTCTGGTTGTCTTGAAATGGGCGGGGCTTTAACCAGTATGTTATTTTAAGCATGCAATTGATATGGGTTGATCAGAAATTGTTATATTTATTGCTGATTAGAAAACTATTTACATGACAGCATCAGCATTGAGCTTCAGATCAATGGTTTTGATCACGATAACAAACAAACTACAGAACTACAGAAGTTTTGCAACAATGAGAATAGGCTACAGCACATGCGGTTGCAATTATGAAGTAAAATGTAATGAACAAGAGTTTTCATCTCAACTAGGGCTGGGTGATATGGACCAAAAGTCATATCCCGATATATTTAGGCTGAATTTCGATATACGATATATATATATATCCCGATATTTTTTATTTTTCATGTTTTATTTTTTTCAAAATTTGTTAACACAAATTACTGTCCCCCTTTACTTAACATAAATTGTAAGAATATGACTAATAGTAAAGACTAGTACTAATAAACATTAGGCCTATGCTAAAGGTATTAAATAGCAGTCCCAAACTAGTTTTTGTTGAAACAATGTTGGTTTGAGCCACCACAGTCATTTAATAATATAAAAAATAATACAAAGAAAAATTGTGGCATTTTGGGGTTAATATGGAAACGACAGTTACCATGGTGAATACACAATTCTAACACGAACTGTTAATGAAACATGGAAACTCCTTGTGAATAGAATGAAAATCATACCTGCATTACTTTTATTTCGTGTAATTTACAACGTAACGGCGTTGCATGCTCATAGTTTCTTTTGCACTTTATATACAGTGAGGCGATACACAGCGCGTGCTGCCGCATTTGCGCGTGCAATTGAGTGTTTTTCTGAGGTGAAAGACTTTATTTCATGTTATAACATAACATGCTCTAAACACGCACGCAAAGTGCCAAAGTGGAAAAGGAGGGGTGGGGGCGCAGGGGCGCGGGGAGCAGTGCAGATTTGAACTATAGGCTATCGATGCGATATGGTCTAATTCCATATCGCATTATATATATATATATATATATATATATGTTCTTTATATCAATATATCGCCCAGCCCTAATCTCAACATAACTTTCTTTTTTTTTTTTTTTTTTATCCGAGCACAGATATTGACTCGTATTACTCGTATAATGCTCGTACTAGACAAAAGTGCTTTTTCCGTACCGGATACTCGTTTCAGCCGAGTATCCGGCTCAACTCTAAGTATCACCAGAGGCTTTACACATGAACTCCAGCATTGAGAACATTGTTTGTGTACACAGAGTTTACTAAAAATAAAGGTTTTGAACAACTCACTATGTTTCCGTCCGCCAGTATTTTGTCAGTCAAAAATAGTCGATCTCCGTAACAGGGAGGAGAGTAAAGATGGAAAGCTGCTAAAGTTTAATTCAATATAAATTCACGGATAATTTGTCTTTTTGTCGTTAGTAAAAATCAATATTGACCTTGTATGAGACTTGATCCTCATATAAGAAACAATACTAAAATTCAGAGTCAGTTCATTCGCATTCACAGATCGACTTTTTCTGACTGACAAAATGCCAGCGGCCGGAAACAGTGAGTCGTTCAAAATCTTTATTTTTAGTAAACATCTAAACAATGTTCTCAATGCTGTAGTTCATGTTGTAGAGCCCCTGGTGATACTTCGAGCAAAGTTTCATGTTGTGTCGAGTTTTCTTAGTGTTTTAAAAATAGCGATTTTTGATGCTATCATAGTCGTGCCCCGATTCAGATTCGTGCAATCGATTTAGGATTCAAGAGAGGCGACTTGCCTTTCAGAGGGTGACAGCCTCAGCACTTCATTGTTGTGTGCCGTTATGTAACGTTTCTTACGTTACAACAGAGAAGTCAGCTTTCATGCATTCCCCGTTGACGCTGCGGTACGGGCATGAGTAGGCTACAGAAGATCCGGAGGGATGACTTCAACCCGACCACATTTTTAAATGCATATAATTTTCAGTGTATTTCACCTGTGCGTTTCTATGCTTTCTATTACTGCATTTATTTTGTGCAAGTGAGATGAGTAAAGATCTGTTTCATAAATCATTATCTGTCTGGTGTTTATAAGCAGCACATACAGTACTTTACTACGTGTAAAATATACACAAACTTAGCTATATTAAATTGTTTGTGGTAACTACAGTTAAAAATGTAAAATATGTGATGATAATATTGATCGAGCAATTGATGCAAGTAAGTAAAAATATATGCGCAGAATTGAGAAAATAATATTAATGGAGATAAATTGTAGCCGATCACAGGGCAAACGTGTGAATGTTCACGGTGCATTTTATGCAAACAACTCTAATCGTAGTTGTAACTCTATATTTACAGTAGGCATAACTGTCATTGTGTATGCAGCATGAGTCAAATACAATCTTCTGTTTGTGAACAGTTGTATTTCATTCATTAATCTGACTATGCATCCGTGCATTTAATTGCCATTGGCTCGTGTGATAGTAATATGATTAGTAGTATTTTAAGTGATATAATTGATTCTATAAACATTCTTTCTCCGGCTCCCTGCACCGGCCGTAATGCGAAACCGGAAGTGTCTATCCGCACACTCCTGAAATCCAACATGGCGGCCACGTGCAACTAGCCAATTAGCTTGAATAGCTGCTATTTAAAAAATGTTAGTCACAAGTTTCTGTTCGCCTTGCTGGTCACGGTAACCCCAGCCCCTGACGCTAGCGGTTCTTACTTCTAGACCAGCACTGTATTGGTGCTCCTTAAGAACAACTTTTCCTGGTTCAGAGCTGGTGCTTTGGGTGTCGAAAGACAAAGAACTGATTTGAAACTAGGCTCTGAACCAGCACTCAAACTGCTTTGGCGGAAAAGGGGTATGTGTTTTCTGACACCTTTCTATCAGAACCAGCACTTACTTCTTGAGGAATTTGAGCTACAGTAGCTCGTCTGTTTGATTGGACCACACAGGCCAGCCTTCGCTCCTCACGTGCATCAATGAGCCTTGGCCGCCCATGATCCTGCGCTGTTCCTTCCTTTTTGGAGATGCTCTGACTCAGTCGTCTCGCCATCACAATTTGGTCCTTGTCAAACTCGCTCAAATCCTTACGCTTGCCCATTTTTGCAGCTTCTAACACACCAACTTTGAGAACAAAATGTTCACTTGGTCCCTAATATATCCCACTCACTAACAGGTGCCGTGATGAAGAGATAATCAGTGTTATTCACTTCACCTGTCAGTGATCATAATGTTATGCCTGATCGATGTATAAAGTAATATGTACAAACTTTTATTTTTGAAATCACGATGAACAATTAGGATATTTAGAAACCTATTGACATATTCTCCTGTGTAGGCGTAGGTTTATAAATGATTTACCTAAAAAATCGGATGAAATGGCACACATTGAGTTCCCAGATATATAATAATGCATGAAACACTAAAATATTTTTAATTAAGAAAAATTAAATAGGCCTATTTTAAAACATTGTTTTAAAAAAAGCACTTTGAAAATGATCTTTGAATCTGATGAATGTATCCAGCCAACACACACATTTCTTGTTTCCCTCTATGTTGCACAGCTATATTTTGACAAATGTTTTGTCTTGTCTCGATAGCGGATCGACTCAATTAAAAGCGTTTGTCGTTCCTTAAAACTTTGCATTATACGTAAAACTTCTTTACATTTGGTATGTGGTTTAGTCTACAGAAAAGCAGTGCACCGGTTATAGCGCCATCGACAGAAACTCCCTTTAAAATCAATTAATCAATTTACATTGTCTATGAGAGGATCTGCGAGCGTGCTCCAACCTGCGGATCCCACAGTTGGGAAAAGGTCGTGCCTCTCTGTTAATCTCATCTCATACATTTTAAAATCAAGGTGTGTTTTTATTAAAAAAATAATAATTTGAGCGGAGACAATAAATTTGAGTTTTTACACAGCTTTGCCAGGTGCAAAATAAAACAGCGTTGAGTAAAAAAAGAAATCGCCGAGGACATTCTTCAAAAATATCACTCGTTTCTGTAGAGCTGGATCAAATGACTGAGATCTTTGAGAATGAGACCAACCTGTTTGTTCCTCAGTTTCTTCATGTTTCACTCTGAATGTTTCTTCAATCTTGAAGTCTTCACTCTCCTCTTTAATAAACGCCATCTTTATAATAGTGTGTCACGTGGATCTCAGTCGCTTCACCAGGAGTTTTTCTGTGTGTTTGTCCTGTTTAAGAAGAGAATAAAGACAGAAAGACATCCAAACTACTATCTATCTAAACAGTCTGTTGCGGTCTTATATCTGATTTAGTGGCTGACCCAAACCAGACAGTTAGGCTATAGAAGCGCACAGAACGGACTCGACAACAGCTGAATAAAACGGTGGCATGCTAATCACTTTCACATCAAATATACTTTAAAACAAACATCAGAGACCAGTTAGACAAATGTTTCATGTGCTGAGAATGCTAACCTCACATATAAATCATAAATGTTTATGTATAAGTATATTGAATTTAATGTTCAGAATTTCTTCATCTTGAAAACTTGAAGCTGTATTCTTAAAAACTGGGTATTTGCAATCTATGAATTCAGAACAAAAAAAATCCGCTGTTTGGAAATACTTGTCTATAATATTCTGCCATAAAAACATGTCAATTGTGTTAAATTTCAAATGTTCAATATTCAATTTATTTTTAACTATGTAAAATGCCACAAAGTATTCAATTTTGTTCAATTACACTTGTCTATAATTCAAATTTACACAATTCAAATAGTATTGTCATATTGTTAATGGAGTTAAATGACTTGATTAGACTAAAAACACTAACAACTAATTAAAGAACTAACTTATACAGACACTTCATATTTAGGCATTTATGTTTTACATTTCCACGAAAACATTTGCTATTGATGTGTAAAAGCAATCATTCACAAATGTTCATGTAGTTTGCTGCATTTGCGCTTCGATTCACTAAATCATTTTGCAGTTGTTGTTTTTGTTAAGTTTCATAATACTCTGTTTCTTCATCACTACTCGCCAGTGGCTGAATTTGCGTTTATGATGAACTGATTCACGAGATAGGGAGCGAAATGAGACTTGTCTTTTCATGTGCCAATTCTCTTTATTCATAAAAATAACGTTTATTAATGTTAAATAAAGTATTGCATTGGTTCATTAAACAATAATTAAGCAACTTTACATCATTTGTAAAAACTATAAAATTGCCTGAATTGGTTAGATTGATTAAACACTAAACGCTTAAAACACAAACCTTTCTTCAGCCGAATCACAACAGATGCAGGAGCTCGACGGTCGACGCAGTCTTATGACGTCACACCGGCAGACCAAAATAAAAGTCCTGGTGTCTAAATCACAAAAGTGCACAAACAATTTAAAATAGATGCTAGAAGAGTTCCGATTTTATTTCTTGGTGAAAAACATATTGTCCAATGATGTATTTAAAATGTTAAGACCTACTAATGAAAGAGTTTGAGATTCTTTCTAAAAGGCAAAACTTGAAAGTCTGGGAGCAAAAAACATTTATACCAGCATTAAAATGCAAACAGTGACAACTGGATTTACAGGTAAAAAATATATAATCTCAGTATGATTAAAAGTGTCTGATATATATATATATATATATATATATATATATATATATATATATATGGATACATTTGCCAATTTGTTTTTTTATATAATATGGTTGTGTTGATAGCATTCTAACATTTTCAGTGGCTCTGGACCCTGCACAGTAAATGTGTAATGTCCTGGGGAAGTTTGTGTTTATTGTGGCAGAGCACAGAAAGCTTAAAGTGTAAGTTGCAGGTTAAATTTTTCACGAAGACAATGCAATGTGTTTATTAAACATAAAGATAAGAACCGCCCACCATTGTTTTTTATACCAAAATGCTGATATAATATGAAAAGTTGGCACTTTTAACAGTGGTTTTAACCGCTCCCGCTCCCTTCCACTAGATGGGGTCGTGATTTCATAAGAGGAACTCACTAGTAGAGTTACCGTACGCTAGCAGCTATATTCGCGTTACATAACTTCAGAAAAGTTGGTTGTATGTTTTATTTGATAAAAAAAAAAAAAATGGATAAAATAAATCCATTGTAAACATACTCGTGTGTGCTGACTTAAAGGGGACCGTGATCCTGCCTGAAATGAGAATAAGCTATTCGCAAAACAAACGGGTTCAGGCACGTCAGATCAGCCGGTCGCAGGTCGAGCTGTTCCACTAAACTCCTAAACGCGTTCACCTCACGGCAGCACACACTCTCCACTGCTGATTCAATTGGGTGGCATAGCCCACACAAACACAGTGATGGGGACATCGATCTCTCTTTTTCTTTT
Organism: Abramis brama; assembly: GCF_963993115.1. Lineage (NCBI taxonomy): Eukaryota > Metazoa > Chordata > Actinopteri > Cypriniformes > Leuciscidae > Abramis > Abramis brama. Next base: position 14,846,660 of record NC_139966.1, read on the forward strand.
CTGACAATAAACATCGCTAATTAAATCGTGAGAAATTGATAACGCGTGGATTGAGGAAGGGTATTACATGACGTTTGAGGCGTCGATGAGACTAGCGATTGGTGCCTGTGCAGTGTGTGCATCTCTAACATTACAGCTCTGATTTGGACTGACTTACTGTAAGTAAATAATGTCTTCAGTCGTTGTCCCTCCTTGCTATTCTACATGACGGCAATATTTTGAAAAGACTAGCTTGTTCCGTTATATTATCCGGGTTAAGTTTGCACCAGGCTAGACTAGCTCTAACGTAGCTAACGTTACTCACCAGGACACCTGGCCAACCCTCCACTAATTCTCCTCACACCAAGCATTAATAACTCTTTGAGTGCAATGGCTCCCCTCTCTCACGCCTGACCGGTTAAAAATTGTAGGGCTGTGGTCCATAAAGAATTTGATGGTTTTCCGCATCCTCAGTCGTTCTCCAAATAGCCATAATACAGTAGGAATCTAGCAGAGTATGGGTTGCGAGTTCCTCTTGTGACGTCATCACCCAGTAACTGAAAAAACACGCTACCTTTGAAGAAACCCCAATAAATGTTATTTTAACGCATTTTAAGACAGAAATAATTAAATATATACATATAGAGCACTTTAATTTACACATTAATTGGCTGTGGTGGTTAACCTGCAACTTACACTTTAAAGCAGGGGTGTCAAACTCAGGCCATGAACACACTATGTTTTCGTTTGAAAAAGCATCCCTTTCTCCCTGATTTGGCCTTCCGTCCACACTGAGACAGCGTTTTTATTCATGAAAACAAAGCTTTATGAAAAATGCTTTCCAAAGTGGATACATTTGAAAACGCTGTTTTCACGTTGTAGTGTGGACTGTGAAGACAGAGGTATTTGAAAACGATGATGCATGTTTAGTCATGTGACGCATATTGAACCCATTGATATTCGTGTTTATACCGGCGGTATTGTGCCTGTTATGTGCTTTTCACTTTCACACTGTTGCTAAAATATGATACTTTGCACACTCATCATATCACAGTCTTGCAAAGAAGACAGAAAATTTACTCACATTTGACATGAGAACAGTTGCATTTTAGACCAAACATTTAATGGTGAGTGCGACCTGGACGCATCAGTGAATGGTGAGATATTTTGCTATATAAAACGATTCTTCCAAAAGAATTGTGTGATAACTTTATTATGCCTGTTCTATCTGTATCATCTCAGTGAGCTTTTTAGAGGTTTATACGCACACGCAGTAAGGTTAATTTGGTGTTTTCTGACATTTCAGGCCCCGTTTACACGAAGGGAAGACGCAGATATTTCCCTGCGGTTTGGCCTCTCATTTACACGAAAACCCCGTTTTTATCACAGAAAACTATTTCTGAAAACTCCTGCCAATGTGGAAATTTCTGATAATGCCGGTTATGTGTTGCTTGTGTCAATTGGGAGAAACGGGGTTTTAGGTTCTCAGACGTCACATTATGCGCCAGAAAATGCTTAACATCATGTGAGCGCCCTAGGAAGTTGCTTGTGTTATTCGTTGTTGTCGATTCTGAGGATTCTGATTGGCTTGCATGGATTTATCCTTTTCCCTACACTGCCGCCCATAGGTTTGGCATAGTTATGATGGCGCTCAACGGCGTATTTATGGGGGTTGATGTAAATTAATACATGAATACGTTTCTCTAAATACCCGGCTATGTGTAAATGTGGCCTCAGTGTGGATGAGAAACTTTTGGAAAACACTTGAAAATGCTTGTGTGGACAGAGAGCGTTTTGAAATGAAAACTCGGAAAGGACGGAAAGGCTTAAACCTTAGGTATTAAGTATCTTAGTTATTATTAAAGATGACTGTTAATCTCCATTGGTTTACCAAACAATGTACATGAAGTAACAGACCCAAAATCTGCAGTGAATTGCACGTATATTATATTCAACAACCCAATCATCACAAACATTTACACTACACAAAAAAATTAAACACAGTAGGAAATATGAAATATGACATGAAATTATAAAAATAATCAAGAAATGTGCAGTGTTTGGGTGATCTGGGCCAGAACAGAGAATGGTAAAAAACTTTGCTGAAGATGAAGCCAACGATATTTGGGAATGGCTGAAATTATAATATCCATGTACAAGTCAGCACTTTCAGAAAGCAAAGTTCAATTAGTGGTAATCAAATGTTGACAAACAAGTCACTCTTGATGCAGAAAAGAAAAGTCCTCCTATTTTCCACATGTATCATCCACCACCTCTTTGAGCTCATGTAAAACATCCCAAGTGTGTTTTACATCCCATATTCAATCTGCAATGAGGAGCTCTAAACCTCCTTCAAGAAGGCAGCAACTCATACTCTATATGCAAAACATGGGATGGATCACGGACAATCCTTTTAGCTTGTCTTAAAGTAGCCTGTTCATAAATAGTCTGCAATGATGTCTGTTTTTTAAGGGGATGGTTTGGAGTAATTTCAACCTAGGGTCCTTTGCACCATGACCTCGAGCCAAACACCGGTTGAACATTATTAAAGCTAGAGCTTATTTTGAGATATCAGCTGAATGGCTTAGTCCAGATGCTAACGGGTCCAAGTTTGTATCTCGTACATTACCCCACAATTAATGCCCGGAATGGTACCAGACTAATACAGTAGTACAAATAGGTTCTGTACTCATAAAACGAGGCATTGGAAAGTTTGTAAGTACATCAGTAGTTTATTTAAATAACACTTGCCTGATGGCTTATGCTTCCGCTAACCCGGACGTCGAGGTCACTTCCGTGATTTGGGAAAAGCCCGTAAAAGTCTGGGCAGAAAGCGATGCATAAGGATGTAGTGTAAACACATGTGAGTTTTGCAAAGCACTTTTCCCAAATCACGGAAGTGACCTCGACGTCCGGGTTATCGGGATCACTAAGCCATTCGGCTGATATCTCTAAATAAGCTCTAACTATAATAATGTTCGACCAAGGGAAAAAAGGCTTCTGGGGGGGGTGTTTGGCTCGAGGTCAAGGTGCAAAGGACCCTAGGTTGAAATTACTCCGAACCATCCCTTTAACACCAATAATTTTCCAAGCAGTGTGAATAATCCGGAACAGTTTAGTACAGGTCTCTTCATATAAATATCTTGGTGTCTTTTTTGATAATTCACTGACATGGAATATCCATGTAGATAATCTCTGTAGTAAGTTACAACAACGGTTGCACTTTTTACGTCATCTGACACTTTATGGTGTTGATCAAAAATGTATGATAATTTTTTATCAGGCAGTCTTTGAGAGCAGAAGTAGATACAGCATTACAGTCTGGTTTGGTAATCTGGCCTCACTCTAAGCATTTCAATTGTCAACGACATTTGTACACATGACAAATAAACTTTCATCAAGGCACTTTTGGGAAAAAAATGCTGTTAAAGAGAGAACTTTTATCATATACTCACCCTCAAGTTGTTACAAACCTTTAAGAGGTTCTATTAAACATAGTAGAAGGTATTTTGAAGAATGGGGGTAACTAAACAGTTGTTGAACACTACTGACTTTCACAGTATATTTTCTTCTTATACTATGGAAGTCAGTGGTGTCCATCAACTGTTAAAGTTACCCCCATTCTTCAAAAAACATTCCTTTGTGTTCTGTGTTGGTTGGCTACTTGTTTAAGGCTGATTATTTTGTCGACAGCATCATACCACTGGAATTTATCCTTTTCGTCTTATGAGCTGCTAGATTTACGGAGTGCATCCCCATACCTTCAAATACTGAGGCCGCATTTTTTCAGTGGTAGAAGATTTTTTCAGTGCCGTACCATGGGTGCTGCAGGCGCAATGATATTACGCAGTGCCTGAAAATAGTCCCCAGCTAGGTAACTTCCAACGTGACCGGCACTAAGTTTGTAATATCATTGCGCCTGCTGGTACGGCAGCACAGTTCCTTGAGTATAGTTCCTATCCATATTGGCCTAGAAAATCGCAACTTTTCATTTTCTGTCGGTCTTAGTACACAATGTAAGCACAGAAGAGTCAAGTTTAAAAAAAATATCGAAACCTCATTTTTTTGAGAGAGATGCTAACGGTCTAATCAGATTCAATGATCTATACTAAGCTATGCTAAAAGTGCTACTGCCAGACCCGGAGATCGGCTGAATAAATTCGAAAACGGTAAAACTCAACTGTTTAACTCTAGGCGAGTTGGAAAATTAGCCTATTTCCAAAAGAAGTGGAGTGTTCCTTTAAACCGTCTGGCACAAATAAATGACCCGGTGGGCATCCGGGCGGGGACGTTACCCCTTGAGAGGTCGAGCTTTTGCGGCAGAATGGGCTCGGAAAAAGACGGCACTCCGAATGATCAAAAATACGGGATAAGGCATCCGGCTTGATGTTTTTTGAACCCGGACGGTAAGAAATAGAAAAATCAAAACGACAGAAATAACAGGTCCACCGAGCCTGCCTAGAGTTTAATCCGTCCGCGGATGAGCACTGGAATAAAACCGCACCAGCCCCTACCTCTGATGCGTCAACTTCCACCACAAACTGCCTGGATGGATCAGGGGCAACAAGGATGGGAGCTGAAACAAAGCAGCTTTCCAGTTTGGTAAACGCAGCCTCCTCTGCGCTGGACCACCTAAACGGAGTTTTGGTGGAGGTTAAAGCAGTCAAAGGAGAGGCTTGCTGGCTGAAATTGTGAATAAACCGCCGGTAAAAATTGGCAAAACCCAGAAACCTCTGCAGGGGCTTGCGAGAATCTGGGGTTGGCCAATCTACCACAGCCTGAACCTTGTCGGAATCCATGCGCACTCCCTCAGACGAGACGATGTACCCCAAAAAGGGAACAGACTGTGCATGAAAAACGCATTTCTCCGCCTTGACATAGAGCCCATTCTCCAGCAAGAGATCCAATTTTGTGAAAAATGACGCCCCCTGCAGACGCTCGAAGGCTGATAACATCAACGGTAAAGGATAAGTAATCTTCACGTGATGTCGTTCAGCCCTCGATAGTCAATACATGGACGAAGAGAGCCGTTTTTCTTTTTCACAAAAAAAATGGAGAAGAAGAGGGAATGATCTTGGCTGCTAGAGAATCAGAAATATATTTCTCCATGGCCTCCCTTTCCAGGGAGGAAAGCGAATATAACTTGCCTTTAGGCGGTGATGTACATGGCAATAAGTCTATAGCAAAGTCATAGGGACGATGCGGAGGTAGAGAAGCAGCTTGGGACTTACTCCCTTCAGGTCAAGATACTCACATGGCACGTTGGACAAATCTGTGTGTTCATCCTGAAACACAGAACAAGACACAGAAGAACACGCAGACAACAAACAAGAAGCATGACAAAATTCACTCCAAGCGAAAACAGAATTCATACGCCAGTTTATATGAGGGTTATGGAGCACAAGCCAGGGGTGTCCCAGAACCACAGGAGCAGAAGGAGTATCAATAAAAAGAAAGTCAATGTTCTCTGAGTGATTGCCAGAGGTGATGAGTCTTAAGGAGCCAGTGGTATGTGTGACGGAGGGTAATAGTTGACAATTAAGTGCAACCACAGACATGGGCTGAGAGAGCACCATCACTGGTATCTTGAGCTTGTGGGCAATGTCTAAAAAAATACCCTCTGCTCCCGAATCTACTAGAGCCTCACAGTCAGTACTCTGAGAATGTAATTTCAAGCTAACAGAAAGATGAGTAGCTGAAAAGGAGGATTTAGTCAGTGTAGCCCCACCCGTCAGTAATCTCTTACCAACTGGCGGGTGCGGGGACACTAGAGCAATGTGACCGGCGGCTCCACAATACAGACATAGTCCCCTCTCTCTCTCCTTCTCTGCTTCTCCTGCTGCCACAGACAGGACCTGCCCATCTGCATGGGCTCAGGATCTGGAAAAGACATCACAAAGTGATGAATGCACTGGCAGACCACCTTCACGGTGTCTGTGGACCCCGTTGCCGTAGTCTGGTATCCACCTGAATAGCCAGATCTATGAGTTTATCCACCTCGGTGGGTAAATCCAGTGAGTAAATCTCGTCCTTGATGGACTCAGAAAGTCCATATAAAAACATGTCCCATTGTGCCTACGAATTCCAGCCACACTCCGCAGCCAAAGTGCGAAACTCAATAGAGTATTCCGTTACAGAGCAATCTCCTTGATGCAGCTCTGCGAGAAGTAACACCGCGTCTCTGCCAGAAGCAGCACAATCAAAAACTTTTCGGAGTTCCAGAGAAAATGTTTGGAATGAAACACAACAAGGAAGCCTCTGTTCCTACACCGTAGTTCCCCAACTGGCCGCTCGTCCCGCGAGCAAAGTTATTACAAAGGCCACCTTAGACTCCTCAGTAGGAAGTGACTAATGCTAGAGATTGCAGTCTTTAGCCTCCTAGTTAGAGCGCCAGCCTCCCATGCGGACAGGGCAGGTCTGACTTAGAGCAGGCGGTGTGAACTGGAGGGACTACAGTGGTGCCGTGACCCAAATGGTACTGAGGTTTGGGGGGTGAATGTAACAGACGTATGCTAGTGTGAGCTGTGTGTGTAAACCTCACTCGCCTGATCTCAAGAAGCACTCTAGAGACTGTGGTCTTTAGCCTCCTTCTTAGAGCGCCCGCCTCCCATGCGGATGGCCCGGGTTCGAGTTCCGCTTAGAGCGGGCGGTGCGAACCGGAGGAGCTACACACACATCACAGTGTCCTAACCAGAGGTGGATTACAGGTCTCATCCAAAGTTCGGTGCTTGTTTCACTATAGTGTCCCCGTCACTATACTGGGGTGTTAGGACCCACACAGACTACAGGGTGAGCGCCCCCTGCTGGCCACACTAACACCTCTTCCAGCAGCAACCTGGTTTTCCCAGGAGGTCTCCCATCCAGGTACTGACCAGGCTCAGCCCTGCTTAGCTTCAGTGGGCAACCAGTCTTGGGTAGTCCTTTGTAGTTTTTCCCTGTTGATTAGTCTCCCCAGCTGTGTCTTGTTAAGCTTGTTTGCCCCTGTGTATCTCTTGTGCTTTGTCAGTCAATGTTTGCTGTTCTTGTAGATGGTTCTGTTCCCTTTGTTTTTGGCTTTTGTTTGTATCTTCAATAAACCCTTTGCACATAGATCCACCTCGCTTGCCATCTTTTCAGCTCCAGCATCATTACACTCAGTATGTATTTTAATAATTGTGTAATATTTGTGAATTTGATTATGTACTTATCCATTTCCTTGCGAGTTCCGTCAAGATTAATCTCTGGGGCCGTGCCCTTGCTGTGAGAGCCCACCCACACACTGTTCTGATTGGCTGTGGTTTCTGATTAATTTTGTCACATCTCAAAGTCACATCACGTCTGACGTGGACAGACAAATTGCTTATCGCTGGAATCTTATCACATCGCGTCTGTTTAGGACATGGTGTTAGTCATTCGCCGTAATGTTTAATGTAATGTAATTTGTAATGTTACAATTCCCAATGTTCACGAACCTTTACGTTGACTGTTTCAAGCTGGTGGAATGACCTGCCTGTCTCAACGCGAGCTGCTGAGTCTTTAGCCATTTCCAAGAAACTGCTGAAGACGCATCTTTTTCGCCAACATTTGCCATTTTGATTTCATGGTGCCTTTAAAGAACTGGACACAGTTTTCAGTCCTGCAGTGCCAGTGTAGTATTTAGGTTACAGAATTACTGAACAATTAAGGGTGTTGTCTTGCTTCTCTCTTTCCTTCTATTCTTTGAGTGTGTGTCTGAGTATGAGAACACACAAGGAAACTAAACACTAAGCAGCAAGGAGACTCTTCAGGACCAGGAATGAGAAAACTGCTTTACAGACACACCTGTTTTGCACAATTCACTCAAACAAAGAACCAGGAAACTAGAATCACATGAGTTCAGGGAAACTGAAGTGTAGTTGAGCTGTTGTGTGTCTCTGTATTCATGCAGTAAAATGGCAGAAGCCATAATTTCTCATGAGTTCATGTGTTCAGTGTGTCTGGATCTCCTGAAGGATCCAGTGGCCACTTCCTTCCAGTAGTGGGTACATGACTCATAAACGAACACTACTTCAGCGTGCTTATGACCCAGACAAGTGAGGCAGTGATCGTGGCTGTTAGACGGGCCACACATGAACGCATACAGAAACACACAGATGGAATGACATCTTGAAAGAAGACGCTGTGAGACAACGTGTCTTTACAGGCCCACTGTCAGGCGAAACTGGGTTCAGATTCATCATGAATTACATCGCATGATCATGATGTTTTCTTTGTTCACAGTTATGCCGCCATTAATATCACATTGTTCATCAGTGTTTCAAAGGACCTAGTCAACACTTTAGTTGAGGGGCCACACACATGATGAAGTCATTGATAGTTAATGCTTAGTTAATGATGACTACTGTATTGGACAGACCCCAAATTAGACCAATCACAGCTCATAGCACACGAATTCTGTTGACATTCAAATACAGTAGTCATCACTAACTAAGCATTATCTAATGACTTCATCGTGTGTGGCCCCTCAACTAAAGTGTTGACTAGGTCCTTTGAAACACTGATGAACAATGTGATATTAATGTTGGCATAACTGTGAACAAAGAAAACATCATGATCATGCGTAATAAATCATAATTCATGATGATGTACTCCTCTTAGTTAATGTTTTAATTAAGGTGTTGTTCATCCATGAAGTCATGAATGAAAAACGTTGAACTCGTGTTAGTTCCTGATGATTCATGAGATATTAATGCATGAATGAATGCATAATTCATGCATGAATTTATACATGCATTCATGATAATTCATGTACCCTTACTGTAAAGTGTTACCAGTTACGAGTTTGAATTATAATAATCAAATCAAGCCACTTCATGATAATTTTCTTACCATCACTAACATTATCTGATCTAATTTTATCTAGGTTATCAAACATACTTTTACAAAATGAAATCTCAAGGGTCAAGTGCCCAACTAAAGCAAACTCTAATCACCATAATGGTGACTTCAAACTAAACAATTGTTTTCAATAAAACAACATTTAAACCTCTGTTAATTCTCAATAAGAACTCTTGTGCATGTACTGTATGTGAAAGGGTTATTCCACAAAAGTTTAGGAGACATTCATAGAGCCATCAAAATCTTGTTTTATTGACTGCAAAATTCATTTTAATGTACTGGTCACAAAATGGTGTAGAAGAAGAGAAAGAGAAAGAGAAAAAGAACAAAAACAAAAGAAACCATAACTAATAAATGGGAATCCAGAAAATCTCTGAGTTCTGAGTCTCAGATGTTTTCTCCAGGGATCCTCACCAGAAGCAACTAAGCCACAGAAAATGAAGACCCAGGTTTTTCACACAATCTCAATTCAAACTTAGAGAAAAAAAGAAGAAAAAAAACCCCTCTATAAACATATGAAATCACATTCACCATAAAGCACAGCTCTCTACACACACATTGACAGTAGATTAGCCATTGGCTAGAAATATATACATATATATTTACAGTTTATGAATCATTCCACCAAAACAGCTTATCTTTGTAAAATGCCATCTTTTTGCATTAAGATACATTCATATTTAATATGATCTGAAAGTACATATTTACATCAGTCAATCAAGCATTTTTAGTAATTAAGGTTTTGTTATTAATATTGTACATATATAAATCCTATCAAATCCATAATATATCCATCAAATAGCTTGTAAAATATACATCAAACAAAATAAATAAGTTAATAAAACTATAGCTGGCGCAAAACCCGCTCTAAACCATATATGGTCCGACTTCACTTCCGGCCTCCTGGTTTGTGTGTCCTGAAATATCTGTGGGCACTGCAGGGCTGTTGAATAGTTAATAGTAATAGCAGTTCATTGAATAGTTAAAGGCCTGGGAAAGCCCCACGACAGTTAAAGCCCCAGGGTGGCTTTGCCAAGCCCTAACCGTTGGTGGACGTCCCGCCCTGTACACCTTTTAAAAGATCGCTAGGCTGCAGCTGAGCTGTACGTAACCATGGTCAAAATCTGCAGCAGGAACTAAACAAGGCACTATTACATTTTGATTGTTAGAGAACACAAGTTTATGGAAATCGACTAAGTTTTGAAAAAGTTCAAGGTATGTTCAGAATGCACCACACTATATGACTAGATAATATTGTATAACCAAAATATATTTTTTAGATATATTTTGTTTCATATTGGTTCATTCTTATGTTCTGTCTTTTAATACTTTTACAGCAGCTCATAGCTTAATTAAAATGATTGCCAGACTCTATATCTCCTTGTAAACTTGTTTTCTCAAACCTCACTGAAAAGAAACACAAAACATTGTCAGCATCCAGGTGTCTCACTACTCCTGCTGGAACCAAGAATTTAAGGTAACTATAAATAATTTTTTTTTTTTAAATTAAGTTTTAATTAAGTAAGTAATATGTCTCTCATCAAGAGTAGCAACCAAGTATCTTTAAATTTACACTATTTTAGTTTATTAAATGTAATTGTATGATTTGTCACTTTCAACATTTCTTTATGTAGCCAATATTTGACACCACATTACAGTTAACCCATATATAATTAAAGCACAGCAGCACTGTAAATAATGATCGTGATTTTAGCGGTAAAAATGCTATGGTGAAAAACAGTTCATTGATTAACAGAAAGTTTCCGTACTATATATGGTGAATAACTGTAATAGTGACTCTCATCACCACTGTGTTTGGTGGTTGTCATTGTGTTACAAAGGTACAAAACAGATATTAGTATTTCAATAGGTTGGTAAATTAACATTACATCAGTTAATAAAATTCTGTTTTTTACTGTAAATTTACCTTAAATCCGTAAGACATAAAATGTTGCTATCGTATTTTTACAGTAAATTTCTAGTAACCACAGCTGCCATTTTTTTTACCTTAAATTTAATGGATTTTGGTCCATGGATACAGTTTCTGAATACATTAAAAAAAAAAAAAAAAAAAAAAAAATTATAAAATAAAAATAAACCCTGAAAGGGGGATCAGGACCCCGAGCTGGTTCTGCAAAGTATTGTGGGTTTAATACAACATCAGTTGACCCTTAAATTCATGTTATTGTTAACTTCATGGTAGTTTTGTGCTGTTTATGTAAACTGATCCGTTATCAATGTTGTCTAATTTATGAAACGTGGTTTTATTTCCACTAACAGGGCAGAGAAACACACACACACAAAAGGTTAGAAGCTCTCCACTCAAAAGGTCAGTATAAAACACTGTAACCATCAAATGCTATGTATGTTTGATCACTTTAAAGGGATAGTTCACTTTGAAATTAAATTTTGGTATGTTTTAGCTTACCTCAAGGGCATCCAAGATGTAGGTGTCTTTTTTTCCGCAGTAGTTTCAATTTTGATATTTTTAGGTCAAACCGTTTCACTGTGAAGATCTAAACATATTTAGATGTACAGGAAATCGCAATGGAAGACGATTTCAATATATCAACATACATATCTCTCTCATGTAAAACCATTCTTACCAAATACATGGTGCCCATATAAAAAAGTAGTAGTTATAGAAATGCAAGTAACCCCCCCCCCCCCCAAAAAAAATTGGTTTTACTAACTTAGATCAAAAATACATTTTATTGCTCATTTCATGTAATGCCAGCTTTACAAATAGAAAGGACACATACAAAGACGTTGTTCACATACCTCCGTTGGATGCGAAAACGCCATAGGCACCATAGGCACAGCTGATGATGTCAGTACTATGCGATCCACTCCTTGGTTTATAAAATCATCAGGGGAAAAATGATCGCTGCAGACCCTCCTCAACTTTAGTAAGTTTATGGGTGTGTTGATATCCAGCCGAAGAGCATCAACCATAACTTCAAGAGAGAAGGCTTATAAATTGGGAATTCGTGAAAACTCACCACTCCCGGATGAGTTCGCGCGAGCATACGTAATTGTTTTCTTTTACATCGGTTTAAACATCCCGGATAAGCGCAAATTAGTACCATTTCTATTAGCCGTCTTACCTAAAATCTCTGTTCTGTTTAAATAATGAGTGACGTAACGTACACGTGCGAGAGATCACTTCCGGCGCTTGCGCAGACCGAAGCACCTGCACCCTCAGATCACTTGGACGTGGTTGTGTAGAGGTAAAAACGATATAAATACTGTTCGTTTTCTCACACAAACCGCTCGTTTCGTGTCTTAGGCCATCAATGTGTACTTACGATGGGGAATTGTTTAATTTGGACTTCTCTGTGCATGCTCTTTGAGATAGTGACCTGCATTATATGACTGACATTATGTGACTATCAAAATTGAAACTACTGCGGAAAAAAAGACACCTACATCTTGGATGCCCTTGAGGTAAGCTAAAACATACCAAAATTTTATTTCAAAGTGAACTATCCCTTTAATTGTAATGTACATCCTAAATAAGTTATTATCTGCCTTTAAATGTAACAATGCTTTCTGTTGACTCCATTTGTTAAACAAAGAGTATTAGGATTGAATGTGGATCACACTACAGAAACTCTTGATTACTGTAATAACAGAAATTACGAACATTCTTCAATTTTCAAGAATAAAGTAATGCTTAAGGTACTTATATAACTTTTGCAGTTTAAAACATGGCAACTCAAGACCGTGCTGTTTCTAAGGCAGCAGAAGCGAAAGAAACAATGGGCCAGTTTTTAAATGTCTCACTTGACATCGCTGTGACTGGAAAGACGGGATCTGGGAAATCCTCCTTTGTGAATCTCTTTCGAGGCCTAAGTGACGATGCCGATGGAGCAGCACCTACTGGTGTCACAGAAACTACACTAAAGCCCACCAAGTATGATCATCCTACAGCGCCAAATGTGAAAATCTGGGACCTCCCTGGAATGGGAACTCCAAATTTCAAAGCAAATAAATACCTTAAATCTGTCAAATTTAAAACCTATGATTTTTTCATTATCCTTAACTCAGAGAGGTTCACAGAGAATGACATCATGCTGGCTAAAGAAATAAGAAAACGGAACAAAAACTTTTACTTTGTTCGTTCCAAGATTGACATCGACATCTCTTCAGAGCAAAGGAGACCAGGATTTAATGAGCAGGATGTTCTTGACAAAATAAGAGAGTACTGTGAGAGAAACTTGAATGAACTGGGAAACGCTGAAGTTTTCTTGATATCGTCTGTTGATTTTGGGAAATATGATTTTCAAAAGCTTCAAAAGACACTCACAGATGAGCTTCCGGTCCATAAGCGTTCTGCTCTTCTTCAAGCTTGGCCAGTGTGCTCTGCTGCAATTCTTGAGGAGAAGATCAAGTTATTTGAAGCGCTGATCTGGGCTGCATCTCTTGCTTCTGCTGGTATAACAGTGGTCCCTGTACCGGGCACATCAGTAGCGTGTGATGCAGCCATTGCGTTTCTTTTCCTTTTAAGGTGCTATTATGCATTTGGTTTGGATGACAGATCACTGAAAAGGCTTTCAGAAAAAGTGAACATGCCCTTGTTGGAATATCGGGCCGAATCAAAGTTCGCTAATGCCATCCAAAAAAAAGAAGTGACCACAATACATGTTGGTGCTTCGGTTGTAGCAATGTCCACCGTTGCAGATTTGTTCAGTCTCTTTCCAGGTGTGGGCAGTGCTTTTGCTGCAGGATTGTCCTTTGCTTCGACTAAGTGCCTCTTGACAGAAGGATTAAATGAACTGGCAAATACTGCTCGAGCAATCAGAAAAGCAGCTGGGTTGGACACAATCTAATAACTCCTAGCTGGCCTGAACACGTCTTATTGAAGAATGTCTGGGGTCTTAAGCCCGGGATACACTGCACAATTTTTGACTGCCCCAGACGAATGATTGCCATCGTGAAACAATCGTGGCTCCTAATAGGTGGTCCTATGTCGTACAATGAGAGAGGTTCAAAGATGGTCCTTGTCACGGTCTTCCGACCAAAGATAGCCTAAGATAATTTTCTGACAGTGTCAGAAATTCAGCATGTTCATCGCACAGTGTATTTGTCTGAATTTTAAGGGAGAGGCCCACCAACCACACTTAATATATATACCTTAAATAATATTAATATTATCTCCACGCTTAAGGAGATATCTCCACAGAAGTAAATTTAAGTGTTTATCTGAAATAAAGTTTGTACACAATCCAAATAAGCAAACAGATGAGTTATACAAAATTATTATTGTAAAGTAAGAACTGCCATAAAAAAAACAAAAAACAAGAGATGATGAAATAGAAATTTGTACGAACGACACCAGTTGGCATAATGGCAAACAATGTCGTTTCAGATGAGGATAATGGATGAAAAAAAAAAGTATCTGACCATTATCTATTGCACATGTCCTTTAGTAAAATGTCCGTCGTACTTTGTGTAGATGATGATGAAGATGATGATATACAGTTCCGTAACGATAACCATCCACTATGTGCTCCCACACCAACACTTGATTCATGAGTGCTCAATCCAAAATCCACTTTAGAGTGCGATATCCCTTCAATGAGAAAATTAGTAGTATTCAAACTACTCATTTGAGTCCTTCTAAACAAGATATACAACAGGGCGTTTGCTTGCTAACAAACAACATAGGTAAAACATGTGAAACAACTTTCAACTCTTTGTATATGATCATCACAGAAAACAAACCAACCAACTGAAAAAAAAAATGGAAAACACTTACATTGATTGAGCTTGAAACACAAATGTTCTCAATCTGGACTCTTGGTATAGCTGATAGCCAGAGTAGGCAACCATGGCTGCGTTTGAAACCGCGTACTCACTGAGTAGGTATTTAATTTCAATAAGTACTTACTTAACAGTTTTATCCTTAATAATATCGTGATAATGACGTATCCTCTCCCGTGGTCTCCTGGGATAGAAAAGTATCCATCGGATGAGCACTCGAGAATCTGGGCGGAAGCAGTAAGCCATCTGGGAACTTCTCGCCTACTCTTTTATAAATACTGATGTTTTTAACATACTGATCCTTTCACGTACTGTCTTCTCCAACTAAATAGTAGGTAAGTAGGCATATTCGAACGCACTAAAAGTATACGCACGTCCGAATCACACGAGAATTAGTACGTCACCCAGGTAATTCTCATCTACTCTTTTATGAATACTAAGGATTCGTACATACTTATTCGCTCGCCTACTGCTTTTCCCCTACCACATAGTAGGGAAGTATGCGGTATCGAACGCAGCCCATGCTTCCTCCTATCCTAACACTTCCCTTCCTCTACTACTTCACTTGGATTTAAGCTAGAGGAGGTGAGCAGCTAGGAGCCCCTAAAGGACGGTGGTAGTACTACAACCTACTATAATTCCTAGTAACAGGACTATGGGCTGTTACAGCGCTAAAACTTAAAACTGCTTCCCTCAAGCTCTTTTCCCTTCCTCTTTCAAAGTTTTGTCAGCACATAAAAACTACAACTGACAAAGTGTGATTCATCATGGTCTTTTTTGTTTACCACTAGCGCATGCTGATGATGTTTTATTCTTCAATAGAAACTTGCGTCGTAGCCTACGAGTCAATACGCGTCATCATCGTACAGTCTACATGCATGTCTTACCCACGTTTAATAGATCCATGTCGTACAGTATGATTTGTAATGATCTTATAGGATTGCGAAAATCATGCAGTGTATCCTGGGCTTTAGTAATACATCTGTTTACTTAGTTTATTTATTATAGAGCATGTATGCAAATTCTGCCTTTGTCATGGGCTAAATCATAGGATAGTTGTTTGTTAGATTTTATGCTAATTAGAGATTACCACTGACTTAATAGTTTTAAAATAGATGCTAAAATGAATGTAAACTGTATACAGGAACAAATGACTATTTAATTAGTTGATGACACTTTATTTTTTTCTTTACTTTAAAAACACTTTTTTTGTTAGTGAAGTTCCAACAGAACAAACAAAGCAAACAAAACAAAACAGGGAAAAAAGGACAACACCTCAGGCAGACCTTAAAGGGTTAGTTCACCCAAAAATTCTGTCATTAATAACCCTCATGTCGTTCCAAACTCTTAAGACCTTCGTTCATCTTCGGAACACAAATTAAGATATTTTTGATGAAATCCAAGAGCTTTCTGACCCCTCCATTGACAGCAACATAATTGCAACTTTCAAGGCCCAGAAAGGTAGTAAAAACATTGTTAAAATAGTCTGTGACTACAGCGGTTCAACCTTAATGTTATGAAGTGACAAGAATACTTTTTGTGCACAAAACCCCCCAAAAATAATGACTTTATTCAACAATTTCTTCACGTCTGTGTCATTCTGTTACACTTTTCATGTATTAAATACTAATGTAGCGCTTCCGAGTTCTATGTCAGAATGCCGGCTCACCATTGGCTGATGCGCATGCGTGTGATGCTGATGCAGGAGCTAGCCAATGGTGAGCCAGCACTTTGACGTAGTCGTTATCGTCAACACTATTATCGCAGCATGTTGCGTGTTTCACAATTTTTTGTGAAGTTAATAGTGAGGAACATGATGATAATGTTCATGAAGAAAATGATACCCGTGAATGGAATCCTCTTCATTCAAACACTATGTCAAATGCCACAAGAGATGCCTTGTGTTCATATTTCTCAAATCTGTAGAGACTTTTTTTGGCTGGTGATGGTATTTAAATCATATCATTCATTGCATTTTACTTTGTTTGTTAAGAAAAACTATCATTTTCATGTGATGCTGACAAATAAAAATCATATTGTTCATTCCAAGAACAGTGTGGACCTCATTTATTTATAAAAGACAAAACACTGTTTTTGAATTGCACGCAAACCTTAGGTATCAAATACACATAATTCATGATAATTTTCCACAGTTTACAAAGAACATTCGCACTTTGAGACATACTGTATACAGTTGGTAGTGTGATGGATTTTTTAATTAATCATAACTAACATTTATTTTTCTTGCAGGAATAACATTCATGCTTTTGAATCTTAAATGTTTCCTTAAACCGTTTGGTTGGAAACTTGTGACTTTGAGTGTGTGAGTGTATAAATAACATCTAGGGGAAATGAAACCAGACAGATGTCTAGGTTTCAAAACTTGTGATTATGAAGTAATCACAAAAACAGAGTTTGCTTCTACCTAGTAACAGAAGGGTTATGAAGAACCAATCAAATTGTAGGGAAATTATGTAATGTTTCACGTTATTTTCGCCATGCTCCTATTCTATAAAAATTCCTTTAGCGGGTAGGATTCTCTGTGGTTTTGTCTGAGATCCTCGGGCCGTGATTAAAGCATATTCGAAGGCATTGTCTGAAGTCTGTCAGTTATTATTGCTGCACAGCAAGTAAGTTAGAGTATAGAGTTAGAAAACTCAGCCGACGTCGACGAGGAGACGCGCTAGAGTATAAATATTATAAGAAACTAACGTCGACTGTAGACATTTGGGGACATCGATTGTAGACGAGACCCAGGTAGACTTAGGTCAGGTGCGAAATGAGAAACATCTACCAAAAATAAACAAAAATATTATTATATATTATTACTATTATTTGTACGAACAGTGAACTATTATATATCTCTGTTTGTAGGCTATCTGTTTATTTTTTTAAAACACACAGCACAAGGTCTTGTAAAAAAATTTCAAAAAGAATGATACTGATTGAATATGTAAAAAAATGAACAAACAAAACAGAATAGAACAAACTTTTAGAACAAAAAAATACAAGATTTTTTTAAAATATGCATATTAGGCTACAACAGAATTGGTTAAATTTAACAAAAGCAAAAATGAAATAAGTAAAAGTACATTTTAAACAGAATAGAAAAAAAAAAACATTTAGAGCAGAAAAATAGAATAAAAAGTCAAAAATAGAGATGACAACAATATAGCCTATTTTTAATATTGTAGACGTCTATGCAGCGCATAACAAACAAACAAAAAATACACCAAAAGCCCATTATAGGCATATCTCGCAGTCAATGAAAATAAATTAGGTGCTATGACGCTGATTATTGTCATGATTCCTGTCCTGTTTCCCTTGTCTGGTGTGCATTTTTGTTATTTCCTGTTCTGTGCCATGTTTTGTAGTCCTTTGTAGTCTTTCTTGTTTATTAGTCTCCCCAGGTGTTTCAGATTAACCACGCCCCCTTGTTATCTTGTTTAGCTTGTTTGCCCATGTATTTAAGCTTTGTGTCTAGTCTCAGTCTTTGTGAGTTCTTATTTTTGTATGTTGGCTGTTTGGTTCCCGAGTCTGAGTTTGTCTAGTTTTAGATTTATTAAATAAAGTTTGCTGCATGTGGATCCTGCTTCCTCCTATCATTCAGCCAGCAATGTTACAGAAGAACTCACCAAGACAAAATGGATCCAGCAGTTGTAAGCAACGGAGCTCTAAGTAGTTGGCTATCCTCTCTGTTCCAGGATGGCCAGCCTATCGAGAGGTATGCTAGGGACTTTTTGACTTGTTGTCATTTAGCATCATTAGAGGACTCTCAGCTCATGGACATATTTTGGAGTGGGCTAGATGAGGAGATCGCTCTGATGATGCCGGATGATAATGCCGAGTGGACCCTAGAGGGGTATATCAACCTGGCTCTTCTCCTTGGCGGTTCATCATTTACTGTGGGCTTGGTAGTTGAAGAACCCCACAAGCTCACAGTACCCCCTGAGCCTGAACCAATCCAGCCTGAGCTTGTCCAGCCAGAGACTGTTCACGTCGCTTCTGCTGATCCAGAGACTGTTCACGTCGCTTCTGCTGATCCAGAGACTGTTCACGTCGCTTCTGCTGATCCAGAGACTGTTCACGTCACTTCTGCCGAGCCAGAGCCAGAGCTTCACGTCAGTCCTGCCGAGCCAGAGCCAGAGCTTCACATCAGTCCTGCCGAGCCAGAGCCAGAGCTTCACGTCAGTCCTGCCGAGCCAGAGCCAGAGCTTCACGTCAGTCCTGCCGAGCCAGAGCCAGAGCTTCACGTCAGTCCTGCCGAGCCAGAGCCAGAGCTCCCTTCGCCGCTGGTTCCGTCCAGTCCAGAGCTTCCTTCGCCGCTGGTTCCGTCCAGTCCAGAGCTTCCTTCGCCGCTGATCCCGTCCAGCCCAGAGTTTCCTTCGCCGCTGGTCCCGTCCAGCTCAGAGCCCTCTTCGCCGCTGGCCCTGCCCAGCTCAGAGCCCTCTTCGCCGCTGGCCCTGCCCAGCTCAGAACCCTCTTTGCCGCTGGTCCTGCCCAGCTCAGAGCCCTCTTCGCCGCTGGTCCTGTCCCGCTCAGAGCCCTCTTCGCCGCTGGTCCTGCCCAGCTCAGTGCCCTCTTCGCCGCTGGTCCTGCCCAGCTCAGTGCCCTCTTCGCCGCTGGTCCTGCCCAGCTCAGTGCCCTCTTCGCCGCTGGTCCTGCCCAGCTCAGTGCCCTCTTCGCCGCTGGTCCTGCCCAGCTCAGTGCCCTCTTCGCCGCTGGTCCTGCCCAGCTCAGTGCCCTCTTCGCCGCTGGTCCTGCCCAGCTCAAAGCCCTCTTCGTCGCTGGTCCTGTCCAGTCCTGACCTGCCCTCGTCGCAGACCTCGTCCAGCCCTGACCTGCCTTTACCGCCTGTCTCATCCAGCCCTGACACGCCTTCGCCACTGGACTCCTCCTACCCGGCGCCTAAGTCCGTTAACCTCCCCAAGAAAATTTTGGGGGGGGGGCAATAAGCCTTCACCGCCATGGCCACCCGAAGGGTCCTCTCCGCCGTGGCCACCCGAAGGGTTCTCACCGCCCTGGCCACCCGAAGGGTCGTCTCCGCCCTGGCCGCCCGAAGGGTCGTCTCCGCCCTGGCCGCCCGAAGGGTCGTCTCCACCATGGCCGCCCGAAGGTTCGTCTCCGCCCTGGCCGCCTGAGGGGTCGTCTCCACCGTGGCCGCCCGAAGGTTCATCTCCGCCCTGGCCGCCTGAAGGTTCGTCTCCGCCCTGGCCGCCTGAAGGTTCGTCTCCGCCCTGGCCGCCTGAAGGGTCGTCTCCTCCCTGGCCGCCTGAGGGGTCGTCTCCGCCTTGGTCGCCTGAGGGGTCCGCTCCACCTTGGTCGTCTGCTCCGCCCTGGTTGCCTGAGGGGGTCCGTTCCGCCCTGGCCGCCTGCACTGCCTGCTCCGCCCTGGCCGCCTGCACTGCCTGATCCGCCCTGGCCTCCCGTTCTGCCACAGTCTCCAGGCCCTCTGCCGTTCCACGGGCCTGGCCCTCCATCCCGCCCCCGGGTCCGCCTCCGCTCCACCACCCTCCTGAACTATTTCCTGAGGAGCATCTGGAATCTGCTCCTTAAGTGGGGGGCTATGTCATGATTCCTGTCCTGTTTCCCTTGTCTGGTGTGCATTTTTGTTATTTCCTGTTCTGTGCCATGTTTTGTAGTCCTTTGTAGTCTTTCTTGTTTATTAGTCTCCCCAGGTGTTTCAGATTAACCACGCCCCCTTGTTATCTTGTTTAGCTTGTTTGCCCATGTATTTAAGCTTTGTGTCTAGTCTCAGTCTTTGTGAGTTCTTATTTTTGTATGTTGGCTGTTTGGTTCCCGAGTCTGAGTTTGTCTAGTTTTAGATTTATTAAATAAAGTTTGCTGCATGTGGATCCTGCTTCCTCCTATCATTCAGCCAGCAATGTTACAATTATTTTTACTATTTTATTGAGGAATGAGACGAATGAAGAGCGCTTCTCTCTCTTGTGTGAGCGAACACACTGACTGCTGGTCAACCTAACTTCTGGGCATTTCTCAGTGAGAAAATTTGTGGTCGAGTGGTAAAACGATCAAAACATAACCCTCTAACTCGTGCCTGCCCAATACGTCGATCGCGATCGACTGGTCAATCGCAGAGCCAATGACGGTAGCTCACAGAACTCAGCAAAAAAAAAAAAAAAAAACCAACAACAAAAAAACACGCCTTTTCAGAAAAGCAATCCATCGCCCTATCATGTCATTAAATTTCCATGTGCCCGCTGATTGACGTGTAGACAGGCCAGTCTGCTGGTTGCTAAAAAGTTTTTTTACACTACGTTACCATAACAACCATAAACTCTACCGAGCTGATCTCGACAGTCGACACTACAGAAAAGCGCCATTGCTTTCGTTTTACCGTTGTTTTTGTTTTCGCTATTGCTCGTTTATTATCTGTATAGACGAACAAAAATTATACCACAATGAATAAGGGAGTGAAAGAAATCAAAAAAGCAAAGACTTACCATTTTCATCAGGAATGGGAAGATGACTTCTTATTCACGATGTCATACTCAAAGTGTGTCTGTCTGATCTGTCAATCCAGCATTGCACTTCCAAAGAAGGGGAATGTAGAGAGACACTTTAGAATGATTCATCGAACCTTTGATACAGACTTTCCTCCAAGCAGTGAATTGAGAAAGAGAAAGGTGAGGGAGTTGAAGTCTCAGCTTCTTGGACAGCAGTCTCTTTTCACTCGGCCAACAGCGAAAGCGAAGGCCGCAACAGAGGCATCGTTCCGGGTGAGTCGGACGATCGTTAGGCACAAAAAGTCTTTCCAGGATGGAGTTATGGTGAAGGAAGCCTTCAATGAAGCAGTGGATTCTTTGTTTAAAGACTTTACGAACAAAGCAGAAATAATGTCTGCAGTCAAAGCTGTTCAGTTGACAAGAAATACAGTGACCAGGCGATGCGAAATGATGGGCGACAACTTAGTGCAGCAGCTTGCTAAGGACATTGACTGTTGCGAGTGCTTCTCGCTACAGATGGACGAGTATACAGACATCACAGACAAAGCCCAATTGTGCATTTTTATTCAAATGGTCTTCCACGACATGACTGCAAAAGAGGAACTTTTAGCAGTTCTGCATATGAACGCACACACACGAGGGGATGACATATTCGAGATATTCAAAAACTTTATCGACAAGAATAAGATTCCAGTGTGCAAACTGGTGTCAATCACCACCGACGGCGCGCCTTCCATGATCGGCCGCTCTAATGGATTTGTTGCCAAATGCTGAGAGGATGAAGCGTTTCCTGACTTTTTAAGTTACCATTGTATCATACACCAACAAGCGTTGTGTGCGTAAATGTTGAACATGAAAGAGATCATGGACGTAGCAAACAAAGCCTGCTCTATCCGTGCTAGATCTCTTCAAAGACGACTGTTCCGTTTGCATCTTGAGGAGGCTGGCAGCGACCACTTGGACCTACTGCTTCACACGGAGGTAAGGTGGTTGAGTAGGGGGAAATTCCTGCAACGTTTCCGCGATCTCCTTCCCGAGGTAAAGCAGTTCCTACATGACAAAAAACTTAATGATGATCGTTGGCTGCTTGATTTGGCGTTTTTAACTGATCTGGCGAACTTGCTCAATGAGCTGAACGTGGAATTACAGGGCAAAGAGAAAACCGTGATCAATATGATAAGCTCAGTGAACGCCTTCAAGGGAAAACTTAAACTGCTTTTTTCAAAGATCCAACGCCATGATCTGGGGAACTTTAAAAACCTTGCATCTGAGTTTAATAATCAAGGGAAGGACTTAACAGAGATTGACAGTGCATGTTATGCAGAACAGATTGACACCGTCCTGTCAGACTTTGACAGGAGATTTCAAGACTTCGCTCTACTCGAGCCAGTTGCCACGTTTATGTGCTTCCCTTTTCGGGAGAATGCTGAGGTCGATGTCCTCGCTTCCAAAATCGCAACAATGTTTCAGCTCAGTTCTGCTGAAGTTGAGGATGAGATCTTGACACTGCAAGCAGATATTAACTTGAAGTCTAGGGCCCATGAACAATTCTGGAGTTTACTCACAGAAGAAAAGTATCCCAACATGAGAAAATGTGCAACATCACTGACTGCAATGTTTGGGTCTACTTACTTGTGCGAATCGACCTTTTCACATATGAAATTTATCAAATCCAAATACCGCTCCACCCTGACCGACGATCATTTGGAGGCCTGTCTTAGACTGGCTATCAGTAGCTATTGCCCGGACTATGCATCCCTAGTGGACTCCATCCAATGCAAGTCATCATCTGAATAAGGTACTGACCACTGATGTGAACATGCCATGTGTATGCAAGAAAATGACTACATGCAACTTATTGTACATAAAGTTAATTCACTGCCTGAAAGTTTTAATGTTTGAACAGTGAATTGTTTTGTGATATAGTGTGTAATGTAGGCCAAATGCCACTGTATATTTAGGCTATGTATGTTAAAAGAAAATCCTAGAGTTAAAAAAAAGTTACATTTCAATGTGTGTGTGTGTGTGTGTGTGTGTGTGTGTGTGTGTGTGTGCGTGCGTGCGTGTGTGTGTGTGTGTGCTACCTGAATGGGTAAAGTTACATTTCAATGTGTGGATTTTGATGTAAATGTACTGAATTGTATGGGAAATGTAATGTAAGTGCCACTGTGTATGAAATCACATGCATGTTGATTAGTAGCTTCTATTGTGGACTGTTACTGTTGTTACTGTATTTTTAGTATTGGTAAAGAAATTAAACTCAATCATAAATTACTAATGATTTAAGTGTGAAACATTAAAGCAAAATAGCAGCCAATATGACATTGTGTGTTCGTTTTGGTACATTAAAAAAGACACGTAATGTGAGTAGTAGATCATTCTGTCACTTAAAAGGTAGATCACCATTCAGAAAAGCATGGGCACCCCTGCTCTAACTCATAAACCAGACTAAAAAGGAAAAGAAGAAAAGAAAATCTTCAGTATCCGGAGATACCCTACTATAAACTATACAGTAAATCCAAATAAAAATACAGCAGGTGATGCACGCCCCTGACCTAGTGTGTCTAACATAATACTGTCCTTACCTTTCCTCTCCTTCCCTCCCCATTGTATTCACAATCCATCCAAACAAGTGGTTTCAACATGAAGGGAGGTGAAAAAGAGTTGTTTAAGTAGCACACAAGACACGTGTGAACATACAACACAAAATGGTAACCCACATCACACAGAATTAGCGTTGTCTCTTAATTACAGTCCCCCATAGAATAGCAACAGACAACGAACAAAGCATTTCTCTCGATCTGTGTCAACGTCTTCCTTTTATGGATCCTGGTGTCCGCCAATAGGGAGAATGCGGAGGTGACGACATGGGCTCCAACAATGATTGACAGGGAGCAGCACCAATGGCACAGAGCTAAGAAAGTGAATGTAAAAGCAAACAGAAAGGGGAGGAAACAACAACACAAAACGGCACCAGCCGTAACACTTAGGTTTCAATCATTTAGATGACACGGTTTCAAATCCCGAACTATGGGCTATTGTAATTTTGGTAACATTTTAGATTACAGCCCGGAAAGTACTGCGTAATTAAAGCAATTTTACAGTGTAACTTTCGGTAATTATAGTGCACCTATAAAGTACTTACATGTAAGTATAAGGGTATAATAACAATATGTAAAGTTTAGGTAATAAAGAGGTAACAACCAGAAGATTACAAAAATTATTTATTCTGTAAGTATTATAGAACTAAGGGGTACTTATTCTACTATTATGATACAACAATCTTAAATTTGGGAGCAATTTAGCAAGAACATACACTGTGTGTGTACCTTATGGTATACCAATACATACTGTATAGGCTTTTTAAAAATTACAGGATACATATCTATGCATTTATTCAGTAATCTTTTTAACAAAAGTGCACTGAAAACTAAAACTATTGCAACTTTTGCTTAAATATTGGGGAAAGATACTCTTGTTTCATGTAGAGGTGCTTGTTACCTCTTGTCCCATGTAGTTACAGGGTAAGTACAATAAAAATACATACACAATCTAATATCACTGACTCGGAAACCTTTATTTGAAAAACAACTTAATTCAAAACAGTTTTACAACTTCTTTTTTTGTTTAAAACTGCTTTTTTAAATTAACAATTAATTTCAAATTCTTAAGTCTTGACAGAAAGTAGGATGTTTTGTCCCCCCTTTTTTCCTTTGCTTGGCTTCTTCCTTTTGTTCCTCTACTTTTTCTTTTTTTTTTTCCACTGATGAATCTGAAGAATAAATGTCTCTTGCTATTCTGTATTATGAATATAACATCCTTTCTATTTACTCATCTTTTACCCTCATGCCATCCAAGATGTATATGACTTTCCTTCTTCAGATTAACACATATGAAGGTTTTTAGAAAAATAAAAAATACATCTCTGGGAATGCATATAACCTCCTCACACTTACATGTAACAGACGTAGACCAGTAGTCGCTGTGTGTGTAAACCTCACTCCCCTGATCTCTCAGTCTTTACTTAGAGTGACCACCTCCCATGCGGACAGGCCAGGTTCGAATCTGACTTAGAGCAGGCGGTGCGAACTTGTGGAGCTACAACTGGTGCCGCGACCCGGATGGGAGTGAGGTTTGGGGGGTGAGTGTAACATACGTAGGCTAGTGAGAGCTGTGTGTGTAAACCTCACTCGCCTGATCTTAAGAGGCGCTCTAGAGACTATGGTCTTTAGCCTCTTTGTTAGAGCGCCCGCCTCCCATGCGGATGGGCCCGGGATCGAGTCCCGCTAAGAGTGGGCGGTGCGAACCGGAGGAGCTACACACACATCACAGTGTCCTGACCAGAGGTGGATTAACGGTATATCAATGATAATCTTAGGCGATGTTTATGTGCTTTATTTACTGTTAAAAGCGTGTAATGTGACTTTGAATATACTGTAATGTGACTTTGTAGCTCTAGGCCTACTAAAAGCAACAATGGATA
Source organism: Abramis brama (assembly GCF_963993115.1). Lineage (NCBI taxonomy): Eukaryota > Metazoa > Chordata > Actinopteri > Cypriniformes > Leuciscidae > Abramis > Abramis brama. The sequence continues at coordinate 14,872,211 of NC_139966.1, forward strand.
ATTCACCTCATAGACCAGTGTGCAGCATCCACTTGGATGATGTGACGGCAGCCACAGAACAACGACGCCACTGCGCTCACCACTGTTAATGTGTTAGGGGTCATGTTTCCTGTTCCATGCTCTTCCACCTCTTCAAGCAGGCCAGGGCACGGTTCAGTGCAATCACACTAGTCAAACTTTGGGGGTCAAACGTACTCTAAGAGAAGAGCGAAAAAAAGCTTCATACATCAAGTTTATCGGGGCCTTAAAGCACCACTTAGCGGTCAAAGGCTGCAAATTCATTTGCCTCAGAATCATCTGCACCTGTTGCAGCAGAAGACCTACTCTGGTTGAGTACCATCTGTACATGTCATAGACATAGCACTATCCTCAATATCCTGTGGGAAGCCAATGTGTAATGTCAACTAGTTAACAGATAAATGGCAAACACTAGCAGCATCCAGTGGTGGCAATGGATGGTGGGTTTTAAACCCAGCAGTTCAAACAGAGAGATTAGAAGAAATGCTTTCCATTTTAGCCGTTCTCTTCTCTTTGTCAAACCCCAACCCTTTTATTTGGCACACCACTCCAAAAGGACACTAGACACTGAAAACATACGAGTTGAAAATAACACAATGTGTGTCTTGCTTTAGTAATTGCATCAATGTGATTTTTGTATGCATCTAACACAACTACATGTTACTGAATAAATGTTCCATCGCTATACATTTCGTATACTTATTATGAAATCACACAGAGAACCATTAAATACTGTTCATATACCATTTATTTGTGTTCTTATTGAACATTAAATTAAACTGCATGCTTAAATTGTATTTACTACAGTAAAATACAACTATAAAATTATTATTGTTTTTAAAAAGGCCATTAAAACATTCAAAACTTGTTAGAAAAGCACTTTAAAACTTAATAAAATTATAGAAACCTTCATAAAATAATTTAACAACAGGTACAGATGAGTTATATAAAATTCAAGGTCCAATTTCCTGATGAACAAGTCATCTTTCCCATAGTGTCCACCTTCAGGGCATAAAACAGAAACATAAATATGACCAAATTATGAAATACAAGCTTTACATAAAGTTATCTTCTCTGCAGCTTAGTTGAGCATGTGCATTACCAAGGCTGGCATGTCCAGATACAGGGGATATTTGGAGACTTCACCAATGGATGATGATTCTGCTGTTATTCTTCTCCATGAATTCTCTGATGAAGGTCACATCCTCTATCAGGGTCAACCACTCCACCTGGCACAGCTTCATCTGGAATTGGCAAAGAAGATTCATGTGTACAACGATGGCATTTCATGCTGTAGATCAATCACTCAGACTATCACTCTAATCCCATACCTTGAGATGCACTCATAGATTGGATTTATTTTTCTTTCTGTTAATTATTCTCATTTTAAAACATGACAGAGTGTCCAAACACAGAAAAACTCTGGGTAAAGCGACTGAGATCCACGTGACACTATTATAAAGATGGTGATTATTAAAGAGGAGAGTGCAGACATGAAGACTGAAGAAACATTCAGAGTGAAACATGAAGATTGAAATGTAAAGAGGAGATGAACTCAGAAAACGAGGAGAGGATCTATGTGGAGATTTACTAATAAACAATAATAAAATGCAAAACAAAATCCAAACTAAACACAAGGAGAACAAAACCGAGAGACTTCCACACGTACATACATGGAAGGACAATAACCAACAATGAACACAGGTGTAGATATACACGGAGGGTAACAAGCTAACAAGACACACCTGGGAACAATCACAGAACTGTTCAACAAGAAAACCACAAACTGACTATGAAATGGAGGCGGAGACAGAAACTTAAGTCCACACACACGACGTTATAACGTTATAAAATACTGAGGAACAAACAGGTTGGTTTTATTCTCAAAGCTGAACTCAGTCATTTGATCCTTAATAAAATGTCCAGCTCTACAGAAATGAATGCTATTTTTAAAGGAATGTCATATGAGTGTTATTATGGTAGAAATTCCCCTACGCATCTGACTCAAGTTAACCTCTTGTGGACAAACATGTTGAGATCACATGACCAGACAAATACTAGCGCTGAGAAGATCCACGCTAGACATTCATTACTACATGTCATGCATCGAATGAAGAAAAATACAATACGATTCCTAAACAAAAAGATATTTGTGTGAATATTAAACCCAATATCTACTATAGCTACAATATCTATATATTTGAAAAGTATGAGTACCATTTATTTCTATCAATTAATTATAAAACAGCAATTAAAAAAAACATTTACTTTGCATAAAGCAAACATTAAATGTGAGTGATTCACTTTACATTTGTGGTCTATTAACTCTTTTGGTGTACACGTCCTCCTATTATTACTGAATAACAGAATGTTTAAAATAACTCTGCAAAATAATTACCATTGAAAACAGACTTGCTGCCATGAGATGAATTGTTTTTGTAAATATGACTCATCTTATACATCATGTACAATCTGTATTAGTGTATGATTCAACTGTTCCCCAGGGTCTAGTATTAAAAAAATAATAGAACAATCGCAATACATTGCAAAATCAAATCGCAGTACTTGTAGAATCGCAATACATATCGTATCGGCACCCAAGTATCATGATAGTATTTTCATCCCAGCCCTATGAGGAACTGGACACAGTTTTCAGTCCTGCGGTACCAGTGAATTATTTATGAAACAGAATTACTGAACTATTAATATGGAGTTAATGTTGTGCCATAATTAAACAAACAAATCCAGCATTTTGCAAACAAACTCGATCTGCTTTGCTAAGGAAAAGGCTAGTCTTCCGGGAGAAGCACTGATTTGAAACTTGCCTTTGTATACAGCTGAGGAAAATGACTGGTGAACAGGTTTGTTTCTGTCTTACTTTATCTATAATGAACCTTTTTGAGGTTTTCTATTGCAAAATGTTTATTGCATATCTAGACAGAAATCCACATTAGCACTTAGTAGCACTTCACTCTCTCTAGGATAGGGGAATCCAGCTATAAGCTGAAAGTTCTGCCATCATATGTTGCTTTTTTTTAAACATTTTTTCTGCATCAGACGCATGCAAAATGATTAAATTAGTGATTATGTCTACACTGAACAAATCTATTTCTTTCGTTCTCCTTAAATTAATGAGAACATTTTATTTAATTGAAACGAGGGTTTCATTTGTCTGTCCAAAATAATAATTTGAGCACTGCATTCATCACAGGCAAGTTAAGAAACAATTGTATATTGTTTGTTTTGTTCATTCATTATTTTTTTACATTAACAGTTAAGCTGACTGACATCCAACTAAATAAATAAGTGGGACCCTCTGTCACATTTCTGTGTTTTGGTTTAGTTATGTTATCTAATTTTCCCCTGTCTTTTGTGCTTTTGGTTTAGTCCTGTTACTTATTTTCTCCTATGTTCTAATTAGTCATGTCTTTCACCTGTGTTCTGTCAGTCACCTTGTTAATTATCCTGTTAGCCCCAGTGTATTTAAGCCCTGTGTTTTCCCTCAGTGTTTGTTGGTTCTTGTCTTTGTATGGTTGTGTTTTCCTGAGTTCCTGTGTTTTCCTGTAACCTGAGTTTATGAATAAACCAGCTGCATTGAAATTATGTTCCCTCGTCTTCAGCAACCTGCACAAACCTGACAGAAGAACCGACCTTAAAAAAAATAACATAAAAAACCTCCAGTGAAAGCCTCCAGCCGAAGATGGAGATCTGTAAGCAGGCCTTTGTGGGAACCCGCCAAGCTGTGTTCCGTGGGATCCGTGGAGGTCACAGGGGAGGACAGTGGCGGACTGGGACAATAATTCAGGCCGGGAATTTGACTCCACTGCCAGGCCACCTCTGCTGCTGCAGTCACCACCACCCTATTCATGTAATCTACTGGACTGATAAACTTGTAGGCTAACCCTATTAATGTACCAGGTAGACTACCAGATGCAATATAAATGAATAAAAAAATAACCCTTAAAAACTCACTAGGAATACACCATTTATACTACCAAACCAATGACAAATAGAAAATTGGCTTTTTAAAAGAGATAATAAGAGACACATTCACATGTTGAAATATTTACATTTTATGTATTTTCAGTGCTCAACTCTAGGGGTGGGCGATATGGCAAAAATATAATATCACGATTTTTTTCAGAAAAATCACGATTCACGATTTTATCACGATTCTTTTTTTAATGTTGGTTTTACTATTTTGTGACTGAGCATTACAGCCAAACTAATGTCCATATTTTAAAAACAAAGCCTTAGGTAACAAAATATAAAATAAAAAAGAATAGCAGACAGGGGCGAAGATTTTTTTTTGTCATTTTCTTTGTTATTAAATATTAAGATCAAAGATACACATTACACATACACAACTTAATATACAAATTAAATAAACAGTGCTTTATGTTTTCAGCTGCAGTAGGTGTATTTAACAGTAGCATTGAAGAAAGTACTTAAAATAACAAAAATAACAAATATGAAAATAAAACAAAACATAGACTTCACTGTATAAATTATACATTGATACTTATTAAAGCTACTATTAAAAGTTATCAGTCAGGAGCAGTGAGTGATTTTCTCTTTGCATTTTGTTGTTTTATTAACATTAAAGGGATAGTTCTCCTAAAAATGCTATTTGTCATAAGTTACTCTCTCAAGTTGTTTTAAACTCGAATAAGTTTCTTTCTTCTGTTGAAAATAAAAGTTATTTGGAAGAATGTGGGTAACCAAACAGTTGATGTACCCCAGTGACTTCCATAGTATATTTTTCTCCTATGGAAGTCAATGGGGACCAGCTACTGTTTGGATAGCCACATTCTTCAAAATATTAATATTAGAAAAATATTAGAAAATATTAAAAGGAAATTAATACAGGTTTGGAATAACATTAGAGTGCGTAAATAATGAGAGAATTTTTATTTTGGGGTGAACTATCCCTTTAAGGAGAAGCGGCAGCGTGTTTACTATTACTACTATTACTACTGTCTCTTTAAGAGTTGCGCACGACCCGTCTATTATACACGCATTTGACAAGCAGATTTTCTCTCAATTTTCTCAAGTTTGCGTTCACTTTAGACATAACCGACTTTGTTTATGTAAACCTTGTGTGTATTTGACAGTATTAGCACAATAAGACTCAAAAGATAACTTAGTCCAGTATCCAGGCGCTGGTAGACAGGCTTTTAGTGCATGTGAACTCATGTACGCGCTGAGAAACGCACACGTTAGAACAGCGCATCAGCACGCGAATTAAATGTTTAACCGACAAGGCATTAAAGCACTGCACTGCGTCTGCATTCGTAGTTGCACACCAGCCTATCACATGCCAGGCTGATGGTCTGCACAGCGGCAGCCGGCAGGCCAGAACGACCGTCAGGCCACCGGGAAATGTCCCGGTGCTCCCGATGGCCAGTCCGCCCCTGGGGGAGGATATGGGTGATATGGGTCCAGACACCAACTTTTCCAGCACCAACATCTCTGCAATCTAAACCCAGTCATCTACCCATCAGAGTCCGATTCAGAGTTTGACTTAGAGTCCGACTCTGAATCCTATTCAGATTCCGATCCAGAGCCCGAGTCTTCCGTCTGCGCCACTGAGTCAAGTCCTGGTGATTCAAGTCCGGTTCCGAGTCCAGTTCCGAGCCCAGTAAAACCAGAACCTGAACCAGTCATCTGCACAGTCAAGCTTATTTACGAGTTTGATGACTTCAACAATCTCCCTCCTCTCATCGGCCCAGAAGAGCCAGAGCCCGTCGCCTGCCCGCCAGAGCCAGAGCCCGTCGCATGCCCGCCAGAACCAGTCGTCTGCACGCCAGAATCTGAGCATGTGTTGTCCGCCCTGCCAGAGACTGTTCATGCTGCACTTGAGTGTGCTCTGGAAGACACAGCGCTCATTGTGGTGTCCATGGCTGTTTTGTGTGTGTGGGCAGCACACACATCCGCTTCAGCCCCGAGTTTCCTGAGATGCTGGTCCCGTCCAGCCCCAAGTTTCCTGATATGCTGGTCCTGTCCAGCCCCGAGTTTCCTGATATGCTGGTCCCATCCAGCCCCGAGTTCTCCAATCTGCTGGTCCTGCCCAGCTCAGAGCCCTCTTCGCCGCTGGACCGTTTATGTGTTTTGGTTTAGTTATGTTATCTAGTTTTCCCGTCTTTTGTGCTTTTGGTTTAGTCCTGTTACCTAGTTTCTCCTATGTTCTAATTAGTCATGTCTTTCACCTGTGCCCTGTCAGTCACCTTGTTAATTATCCTGTTAGCCCCAGTGTATTTAAGCCCTGTGTTTTCCCTCAGTGTTTGTCAGTTCTCGTCTTTGTATGGTTGTGTTTTGCTGAGTTCCTGGTATTCTCCTGAGTTCCTGTATTTTCCTGTAACCTGAGTTTGTGAATAAACCAGCTGCATTGAAATTCTGTTCCCTCGTCTTCAGCAACCTGCACAAACCTGACACCCTCCTTTACAATTAAATTAATTGTTCTCATTAATTTATGGAGAATGAAAGAAATAGACTAGTTCAGTAAATGTAACGTTTTTACAAAAATGTAAAAAAGCAACATATGATGGCAGAGCTTTCAACTTATAGATTCTCCTATCTTAGAGAGTGAATTGCTATTAAAGGTTCAATATGCAACATTTTCTGCCGCTAGAGGGCGCTACATTCCCAACAACAACGGCGTAGCTTGATGACGATGTGAAGGAGCATGGAATGATGGGAACTGTTGTTTTCAACTCCACCGTGGATGTATATCAGTCAGACGGGAATCGAAAAATCATGTTCATGGATGAGGCTAAGTTCTATTTTTATAAATGTGTTTAATGAAATGCTTTTTGTGGCGAGGGGGGCGTGGTTCAGCGCGGTCTGTAATGGGAGAGAGAGAAACGAGACGAGCGGGACGCAAGTAGGTCAAGTGCAAATGACGAACACCTGTGTCTTATTGCAGTATTATTGGCGTACAGAGAGAGAGAGAGAGAGAGAGAGAGAGAGAGCTCGTACGAGAGACTGGAGAGTAAAATGGATGCAGAGAAAGAAAACCGGTGGATCCGAGCTCTCATTTTTGAACTCTTTTGTGCCATCGCGGTTGCCACGGTGCATGCGCGTTGTGCGCGACTTTTGTTTGTTTTGTATTATTTTAATAAAGTACGAGTCCCAGTCACGCCGACCCCTGTCTTCTTCCTTCCTGACTCTTGAAATGAATTAACAGCAAGAAAAGTAAGGTTTAATACTAAATTGGTTATCATAGATGTTACTGTATTTGTCGAATTCATTGTTGTGATAACGCGGCGCAGTTTTACGTGTTCTAAACAATTGTTGTAAAATACATTCGAACATACCCACATCATTTGCCAAAATACTGATTAATCTTTATGTATAACACATGCTATATTTATTTACATGGCCATAAACACCAGACGTGATAAACAATGTCAATAAACTAAACACAAACCTAAAGCAATAATACTTTCCTTACATAAACATAATTATTACCGAATGCTACATTTGGAAAATATAAAATTAAGCATGCTTTGTCGACAGAACCAGCTGCAATCGGTAAAGAATAATTGTGTTCCATAACGACTGCACGAAACAAGCTAACGTTTGTAGCTTGATAGACGCTACAACTACAACTTCCGCATTTGTCCAGGACTCCACGCAGTACGAGCGGAAACCGATGGTAACGCGGATATGACGCAATTGACTGGCGACTCCCAGCTCACCCCTGCTCTAACGCCCCGTTTCCTTGGTTAAAATCGCAATTTTCTCACGATTTAAAAATAGTTGGAAATGTTTGGGATATTGTAAGTAATCAACTTAACAAAATATATAACACCGGCCTTGAGATTTTGGGATATTTTAATGCAAAAATCTTACATATTGTACCTTTACATGCTAATGTGGATTTCTGTCTAGATATGCAATAAACATTTTACAAAAGAAAACCTTAAGTAGGTTAATTATAGTTAAAGTAAGACAGACACACACCTGTTCACTGGTCATTTTCCTCAGCTGTAGGCAAAGGCAAGTTTCAAATCAGTGCTTCTCCCGGGAGACTAGTGCTAAATTAATCCAACTTGAGGAAGTTGCTCAACTGCATTTGTGAGACAATCTGTCACGGTTCATGAATCGGCTGTCTCATGCTGATGTGTCTGCGTGAGTGTAATTGTGTGGGTGTGGTTACTCGTTGTGTTGATTAGTGTCACCAGCTGTCATTAATCCCAGTTCCCTTTATATGCCCAGTAATTTCCCTCTCATGTTGTCAGATTGTTGTAGTTGTTCCTCGGTGTGTGTCCTGTTCTCGTGCCTCATCTGCAAGGTTCTTCGTCTGGATTTCGTCAGTTTCTTCGTGTCGTCTGGATGTTCCACGGTTCCTGGGTTTCACTCGAGCACGCTGACCACCGCACCACCACCGGATCGCCATCTCGTCCCTGCTTCGTTTGCCACCTGAGTGTTTGTCCCCGACCTGTGTCTTTACATCTGACCTTATCTAAATAAACTGAGTTTTACTTGCATCTTGCATCCTCCTGTTATTTCCTCACACAATCTGCCTGGACACATTTGTGAGAAAATCAAGCCGAGAGATCTCATAAAAAGCCAAGTGTCTCACAATCATAACAGACAGATATGCATTTGTATGCACTAGATTTGGTATTTGTTCAAAGGTTACATGCAATTTGTAGGGTGGTTTGTATTTATTTGTGAAATATTATCTAGGCCAGTGGTTCCCAAACCTGTCCTGCCGGCACCCCAACACTGCACATTTTCTTTGTCTCCCTAATCAAACACACCTGATTCAACTCATCAGCTCATTAACCCATGTGATAATGAGCTGATGAATGGAATCAGGTGTGTTTGATTAGGGAGACAAAGAAAATGTGCAGTGTTGGGGTGCCGGCAGGACAGGTTTGGGAACCACTGATCTAGGCTCATATATTTATATTTGTGAAACACAATACATATTTGTTACTCCACTGCATTTTTGCTCAAATTGACCTTTGTAATTGCACATTGCTTTCTGTTTGTTTGCGAGTCGAGTTTTCCTTTGCAAAGCAGATCGAGTTTGTTTGCAAAATGCTGGATGTGTTTGTTTAATTATGGCACACTATTAACTCCATATATTAAGGGTGTTGTCTTGCTTCTCTTTAACTTCTATTCTTTGAGTGTGTGCCTGATTAAACACAGTGTGTGTGGGACCAGGAATGAGGAAGCTGCTTTACAGACACGCCTGTTTTGCACACCTCACTCAAACTACAGAAGCAGGAAACAGGAAACTGTTTCAGAGAAAGAGAAAGAGAAACTGAAGTGAAGTTGAGCTGTTGTGTGTTTGTATCTCTGTATTTTTGCAGTAAAATGGCAGAAGCCAGAATTTCTCAGGATATGTTCCTGTGTTCAGTGTGTCTGGATCTCCTGAAGGATCCAGTGACCATTCCCTGTGGACACAGTTTCTGTAAGAGCTGTATTACAGATTGCTGGGATCAGGAGGATCAGATGAGAGTCTACAGCTGCCCTCAGTGCAGACAGATCTTCAGTCCAAGACCTTCTTTAGCTAAAAACACCATTCTGGGTGAAGTGGTGGAGAAACTGAAGAAGACTAAACTTTCTGCTGACTGTTACGCTGGAGCTGGAGATGTGCAGTGTGACGTCTGTAATGGAAGAAAACGCAAAGCTGTCAAGTCCTGTCTGGGGTGTCTGAACTCTTACTGTCTGAATCACCTTGAACAACATGAGAGTTTCTTTAAAAGAAAGAGACACAATCTGACAGATGCCACTGGACGACTGCAGGAGATGATCTGCCAAACACATGATAAACTCCTCGATGTTTTCTGCCGCACTGATCAGAAGTGTATATGTCTGCTATGTACGATTGATGAGCATAAAAACCACGACACTGGATCAGCTGCAGCTCAGAGGACAGAGAAACAGGTATGAACTTAAAGGAGTCTCATAATACTCATTTACAGGCTTATCATTTTGTTTATGGGTCTACTAGAATACATTTACATATTTAATGTCTGTTTTCACCCTCACTGTCTGAATGCTGTTTTATCCCTAGAAACAGAGACATTATTCATAATACATTCTTTTGTGTTATGCAAGAGAAAATCATACAAGTTTGGAAAGACATGAGGATGAGTAAACAATGAATGAATTTAAATTTCTGGGTGAACTATCCTTATAAAATTGATGAAATAATTTGATGAAAATAACCTTACCATGTAAGATCTTTAACCCCTCATTCTCACCACTTCACAGATATTGGATTCATATCTGTTTACCTGATGATTTGTGTGATGTTTCTCCTGTCATTGGTTTGTCCTTTAGCACCAGCTGAAGGAGACGCAGAGGTCGTTCCAGCAGAGGATCCAGCAGAGAGAGAAAGATCTTCAGCAGCTGAGAGAGGCTGTGGCGTCTCATATGGTGAGTGTGGAGAAGAAGAGAAGTTTGAGAAGTCTCAGTCAGGACTCACTGAAGCTCACTGTGTGATTGTGATGTGTGTCCTAACAGCGCTCTGCACAGACAGCAGTGGAGGACAGTGAGAGGATCTTCACTGAGCTCATCCGCTCCATTGAGAGAAGCCGCTCTGAGGCGACACAGCGGATCAGAGATCAGGAAAAGACTGCAGTGAGTCGAGCTGAAGGACGACTGGAGCGACTGGAGCAGGAGATCAATGATCTGAGGAGGAGAGATGCTGAGCTGGAGCAGCTTTCACACACACAGGATCACATCCATTTCCTGCAGGTAACAGAGATCTAGAAGAACAGGATCATAGTGGACTTGAGCAAGAGACTCACAGAGAAACATTTCATGAGAGCAGAATGAGCCGTTGACTGAAGTGTTGATCTTCATGATGTTCGGTGTGTTCCAAAGAATTCAGAATGAATCAAATCTACTCAGTCCTTCCATGTGACGCCATTGATGCACTTGATCTCTTATATTAATGTTATTGCCAGATGTTTGATCATCCAAGTGTTTTCCTAGAAAGTTCACATGTAGTGCAAGTGTCAAACGCTAGAACTTATAGCACTAGTATGATATAATGAATGTGAGAAGAATGAAGCTGATGCTGTGAAAGTGCTGGATTGAGGAGAGTTACTAAAGATCAACAAGAGCTGCACAAATCTGACAGTAGTGCAGGTTATTGATGAAGTGTGGAGGTGATGAGCTTTGATTTCTGTTTTCTGTAGAGTTTCCAGTCTCTCTCAGCTCCTCCTGAATCTACAGACGGAAATGACAATCCCTTCTGTTCTCTCTCCTTTTTTGATGGCATGAGAGAATCTGTCTGTCAGCTGAGGGACAAACTGGAGGATTTCTGCACAGAGGAGCTGAAGAAGATCTCTGACAGAGGTAAAGTCCTGGAGATTCTGCACTCAGAAATGACCTTCCATCATCTCATATCATGTAGAAGATCATATTAGAAATGTCTTCGTAATAAGCAATTACTTAGCAATATCTTTTTTAAAGGTGCACAAATGCCAAAGATTTACGAGATGAAACTTGTAGACCTGGTTTCACAGACAGAGCTTAGATTAAGCCAGGATTAAGCCTTAGTTCAATTAAGTAGCTTTTATAAACGTACCTTAAAAAAAAAAACATTACTGGTGTGCATCTTGAGACAAAACAATGGCACTGATATATTTTAATGTTTAAAGTTAATCTACGTAATTAAAGGTTTCAGTGCCAGATTTCTAAAGCGGTTATTTAACACTCAGAAATATAATTTCATGATAATAAATGGAGGATACAAGATGCAAGTAACAACAGTTTATTTATAAATGAAGTGTAGTGTAAAGTCCAAGCAGTCTGGTGCAGGGATAGCTGCTCTTATCCCTTCTAAGGCCGTCATGACCTTCGATTCAATCTCCCATGTGAGTGTGGAGATAAATAGTGTCTCAGGTAAAATACACTCGGGTGTGGACGGGCGTTCGGATGGATCAAAAATACGAGATAAAGAGTCGGGTTTGATGTTCTTGGAACCCAGTCAGTACGAGAGAGAAAAATCAAAACGACCAAAAAAAAAGTGCCCACCATGCCTGCCTGGAGTTGAGACTTTTGGCAGATCTAATATATTCCAGGTTTTTGTGATCGGTCCAAATGATAAAAGGTCCCCCCGACCCTTCTAACCAGTGACACCATTCTTCCAACTTCTTCTTGACTGCTAACAACTCTCTATTACCAATGTCATAGTTACGTTCGGCAGGTGATAACCGGTGAGACAAAAACACGCAAGGATGCATCTTGTCATCTGTGGGAGAGCGTTGGGAAAGAACCGCACCTACCCCCACCTCTGACGCATCGACCTCCATCACGAACTGACATGAAGGATCAGGGGCAATCAGGATGGGAGCCGAAACAAAGCGACTTTTCAGATTGGCGAATACAGCTTCGGCTGTATCGGACCACCTGAACATCGTTCTGGCGGAGGTCAAGGCAGTCAGAGGTGCGGCTAGTTGGCTGAAGTTGCTAATGAAATGCCGATAGAAATTGGCGAACCCCAGAAATCTCTGTAGGGCTTTACGGGAATCTGGACTTGGCCACTCTACCACAGCCTTAACCTTGTCAGGATCCATATTCTTCCTTTTGCTCCATGCGTGTAATACTGCGCAAAATGAATTCACTCAGACCTGTTGAACTTGCTGCATCCATACTGTGGTCAGATCGTTCTGTCACAATAATAAATGGAGGATACAAGATGCAAGTAACAACAGTTTATTGATAAATGAAGTGTAGTGCAAAGTCCAAGCAGTCTGGTGTAGGGATGGCTGAATGAAACTGAATATTGGATAAATAAATGGATAGTCCTGCAGCACGGATTTTTATTGCAGATAATTTAACAAATAAATAATTATTGATAGGCCTACTTGTTAAAAGGGCTTTGTGTTTCATTTATTTGGCTAGTCTACTGTCATCTGTCAATAATATAAAAAAATGAACGAATTAATTAAAACGAATTGAATTAATAAATAAAAAATAATAATGACGCACATGCTTTTCTGTCTCATTATTGCATCATCTCTCTCTAATAACTGCATTAATAACTGCATAAAGCCGGGGACACACTTTAAGGCCGGTTATGAATGTAATTTGATACTTATGACTGATCATGCCCAAACGCGCGTTCAGTCTGTTTTCAGAGTCGGTGTTTAAAATCTGCTGCAGTCGATGAAAACAGTCAGAGAATGTGTCAGCTAGTCTTGTGTCCCAGCATTAGTCTGCTATCAATGGCTCAAACCTCCGTTACTAACTCTAAAATGACGTTTTGGAATTAGCAATGGAGGCATGGGATTACATGCGTAAGAAATTAGTCCTACATACAAGAGCGTTTTAATGACAACAACTTTACAAACGTCTTGAAATACAAAATCTGAACAATGTTTCGAGGTGTGGTAACTGTAGTATAAGCGGAATAATTGACTTATAACGAAATACGACTCTGGGTTAATTTGAATTAGCTCAAGAATATAGGGAATTTTGGAAATATTAATAATTATGACTCATGGTCATAATTCATAAGTCGCATGTACATTTATTTTATCAATTATAGAGATTACCTTGTTCTGTAACTGGTCTGATCGTTATTCGTCCAGCGAATAAATGTGAGATTATCACAGTTAAGAAGGGGTATCCCTTTATAAACTCCAAGAAAGTTTTATCTTCTGGCCACGAACATCAAACTTTCTGAGTTTATTAATTAAAACTACTCAATGTAGTCTATATATATCGAGCTTGTAGCAAGATCTTTTGTCTCATTGACTTTATAAAAGTGGGCTTTCAAATACAGAGACAGTTAAAAGGATATATCGATGAGAGAAGAGAGAGAGGAAACTGAAGGTTTGGACTTTTATCAGTGTCCCATGTACCGCCCCCTTCTTCGTGTAAGACGAATCAGCGGTCGAGATTTTTCTAGCGGGAAGATCCCTTTGTTCGTCTGGAACGGTCTCCTGGCTCGAGTTACAGTGATGATTGACTTAAGTCTTTCAGTTCTAGAAATATGAAATGTGTGAACAATGTATATTACTGCATTCTGCTATTGGAATTTGGCTCTGTTATATTGAGAGAATTCCATAGACATCAAACACATCACATGAAGGTTGTAGAAATGCGAAGTTACAGGAGATATGCAGAATTACACACATTTAAAGTTTTGATTACCACATGACAAAATCGTAGACACCCCAATATGACATGGTCATAACAAAAGGCACCTCAGAAATATATCAACATTTTGGTAATGTCCTATGTGGGTAAATCAATGGGAAATCTGTGTGTGAGTGTGGTGCGTTTGGGACGTGACTCGCTGGAATGTCTGTTTTCCTGGGTTGTAAAGTTTTATGGTCTGAGGTAGGGTTACAACAAGACACGACTGAGGAATTCCTTTCAATGAACATTTAGGATTCAAACCTATACTCTAGCAAACCACACTTCTATTATAAGGTAAAGTTAAATCACACATACATATCGGAAGGTATACATTCAAGAGCCATCTTTCTATATGAAGTTGCACTCAAAGGGCTTTTGTGTGCGTGTGTGGAATGTCACGAGGCCAGCCAAACTGGCGCTGGCAAATTGGTCCTCGTGGGGCAATTATTAACCAGTAGGACACAAGACGATGTGTCTTGCTATCATATGATCACTTAATGCGAAAAGCAGATGGATAATGATGATGATTTGCACTGGATATCAGACAGATCTGACAGATTCATAATTCCTGATTCTGATGTGTTTTCTCTCCATCAGATTCCCATCAGCTCACTCTGGATCTGAACACAGTGAATAAAGCCCTCAGTCTGTCTGAGGGGAACAGAGTGATTACTAACACTGACACAGACCAGCCGTATCCTGATCATCCAGACAGATTTGATGTGTTTCCTCAGGTGTTGTGTAGAGAGAGTGTGTGTGAACCCTGTTGCTGGGAGATTGAGTGGAGTGGGAGATATGTGTGTATATCAGTGTCATACAAGAGCATCAGCAGGAAGGGACGGAGTAATGAGTGTCGGTTTGGACTTAATAATCAGTCCTGGAGTTTGATCTGCGCTTACTCCGGTTACTCATTCACACACAATAACATAAAGACTGAACTCCCTGTCAAGTCCATCAGCAGGAGAATAAGAGTGTGTGTGGATCACAGTGCAGGAACTCTGTCCTTCTACAACGTCTCTGACACAGTGATCCTCATCCACACAGTCCAGACCACATTCACTCAACCACTCTATCTTGGGTTTAGGGTCCTTACTGGATCATCAGTGAAACTGTGTTGATGAATGAGAATAGACTGTAGAGAGATTCTACCCATAATGCTTTGAGCTGCATGATAAATCAGTAACAGTGAGATGTTCTAGAGTCTCTTATTTTCTCTTCATTACATTAATAACACAGCTGACCTTCTGTCAGTGAAATAACATGTCAGAATAAATGTGTGTAATGAATCCTCATATAGACCGTAAGTTCAGTGTGTGTGTGTGGTAGAGCTTAGATTCTCTGCCCGAGACCGAACTTGATCCAACCCGACCCGCGGGCCGATATTTCCCGCCACTATCCTCAGGCCGGGCCCTTGATCAAGCATTTGTGTTTTTTAATCATTACTTTATTAGCCTAATTGGGTGGGGAGTAAGCTATGCCATTATCAGGAATATTATATATATTTTTAGCAAAGTAGGCCTAAGAAACTGTGTACAAATGTGTACAAAGTTGCACAAGTTAGGCTACAAAGTTACAAAATGCAACACGTCACGTGTCATGCGCAGCGTCTCCTCCACTCGCACGCATCACACTGGGCCTGCTGTGCTGTACTGTGTAGCTTAAGTGCAACATGGAGATGTAAATAAAAAAAATAAAAACAGGAGAATTAACTTTGAGCAAGTTTGGAGTAAAGTCGACGGTATGGAACCATTTTAAACAGTGACAACATATGTGTTGGCTTTGTCGAGTACATTAAGTGCTCGCCTACGACAGCAACAAAACGGGACTTCGACGATGAACAGACACATGAAGCATGCCATGACAGAAAGGATGATAGTCAGCCTTCAATGTCCTCTTTTGTTACTTCTCCAGTCCTAGGCCATCCAAAGTTCATTCTTGTTCATTTCTGTGTTCATCATTGTTCACATTTTTTTTTTTTTACATTTCTTCATTCGGATCCATTTGCGATCCATTCCATTCTGAATAAACAAACAACGCAGTTTACATGCTTCGTCCTTGTTGCATTATTCATTAAGATAATTCTAAACAGATTTCTGTAGTTCAAAGAACTCGGAATTGTAGTTGAGAACGTCAGTTTGTCATGATCCTGTTTCTTTCTCTCACACACACACACACACACACACACACACACACACACACACACACACACACACACACACACACACACACACACACACACACACATTATCGCTATTTCCTCATTTACGCACACACCTCCTCATTTAATCATTATTCCCTTTCAGCTGTCTCTCCTTTACTATTAGCCATCGCTCACTCCCCTCTTCACCTGAATCCTCTTTTCCTCTGATTAGCGTTCCTACTTCTTTTCCCCTTTCTCTACCTGTCTTTGCCTGAGTATTGCATTTTCTCATGTGTGCTGAACACGTCAATTAATCCCTGTGTCTATGTCATGTCATGTCATAGTCCTGTCGTGTCGGGAGCTGATTTTCTTTAAGAAAACTCTACTGAGCCGGAGAATCGCCGCTTGCCTCTACTCTCCCTCGGGAAACGCCAGCCTGCTCCATTTCCCTGTCATACGGAGCTTTCTTCTGAGCATCTCATTTCACCCGGGCTGACTGCTGTTTTTGTTATCGACAAGCCGAGACCTAATTTGGACTTTTACTACAGCTAGTAGTTCTAAGTTTCCCTTTTAAGTACCTTTTCTGTTTACTGAACTCTCTGGCAAGCTCTGCTTCAATTAAAGTGATTTTTTCTCCGCATTTGCTGTC
Source organism: Abramis brama (assembly GCF_963993115.1). NCBI lineage: Eukaryota > Metazoa > Chordata > Actinopteri > Cypriniformes > Leuciscidae > Abramis > Abramis brama. Next base: position 14,889,136 of record NC_139966.1, read on the forward strand.
TGATCCTCTCACCTTCATGACAGAATACTCAGGCCAACCGGATCCAGCTACGGAGAATCCTGTCCGGTCTGTGGTCAAGATCCAAGGAGTCATGCCTGGAAGGCACGAGGAGGAACTCGCTGCTGCGCGCCACGCCGTCGATTCCCTTGCCGCTCAGGTCAATGATCTCATGCTACAGCTTCACCGGCTCCGGCAAGATCCTCCTGTTTCACCTGGCGCCCAGGCTTCCTCTGAACCTCGCATCAATAATCCACCGTGCTATTCTGGTGAGCCTACCCAATGTCGTTCCTTTTTAACACAATGCAAGGTTGTGTTCTCTCTCCAGCCTTCAACATATTCCAGGGATCGAGTCCGCATAGCCTTCGTCATTTCTCTCCTTTCCGGAAGGGCTCGTGAATGGGGAACGGCGGTTTGGGAGTCGGAGGCAGAGTGCATTGATCATTTTTCTCTCTTCAAAGAAGAAATGATCCGCGTGTTTGATCGCTCGGTCTTTGGTGAAGAAGCCTCTCGCCTCCTGTCCTCATTGCGCCAGGGTAAACGCTCGGTAGCGGACTTTTCCCGCGCTACTAGCACGTTTTCTTGAGGGGCTCAACATTCAAGTCAAGGACGAGATACTGGCACGAGAGGTCCCCACTCGCCTGGATCCACTGATAGAGCTCGCCATACGAATTGAGAAACTTTTCGACCTTCGCCGCAGAGCTCGCGTAATGGAATCGGCCCTTCTGACTTCTGCACCAGCCGTCTCACCATCTTCTTCCGCCGCACTAGACTCTGAGCCCATGCAGCTCGGCAGCGTTCGTATTTCTGCTAAGGAACGAGAACCAAGAGTTGTAAATCGCCTCTGTCTCTACTGCGCTTCTGCCGCCCACTTTGTGTCATCGTGCCCGTTAAAAGCCGGGGCTTGCCAGTGAGAGGAGAGCTACTGGCGAGCGCGACTTCCCCGGACTCTCCACCTAACTCCTGTACTGCCTTTGAGGTTCAGCTTTGCTGGCCTGGATCTTCAGTTTCCTGCAGAGCTCACATTGACTCAGGCGCGGGGGGGAAACTTCATTGATGAAAGGTGGGCCCAAAAACAAGGTATTCCCCTGAAGGAGCTAGATGACCCCTTTTTGCTCTAGATGGAAGTTTCCTTCCTAGGGTTAGACATGAGACTTCTCCTTTGACGTTCTCGGTCTCCGGTAACCACCGTGAGACCATCTCCTTTTTAATTTTTCGTTCACCTTATTTTCCTTTAGTCTTAGGTCACCCCTGGCTCGTTAAGTACAACCCTCAGATAAATTGGGTTAAAGGTTCAGTTTTGTCTTGGAATGTGTTGTGTCATGTTGAATGTTTAACCTCTGCTCTTCCTCCTGTTTCCTCTGTCTCTGTTTTTCAGGAAGAACCAGGTGGTTTGTCTGGGGTCCCTAAAGAATATCTTGATCTCCAGATGGTCTTTAGTCGGTCACGGGCGGCCTCACTCCCTCCTCACCGTCCATATGATTGTAGCATTGACCTTCTCCCCGGTACCACGCCTCCTCGCGGACGGTTATATTCCCTGTCGGCGCCTGAACGCGAAGCACTCGAGAAGTATTTATCTGAGTGTTTAGACGCTGGCACTATCGTGTCTTCTACGTCTCCTGCCTGTGCGGGTTTTTTCTTCGTTAAGAAGAAGGATGGATCTTTGCGCCCTTGCATTGATTATCGAGGTCTGAATGACATAACCATCAAGAATCGTTATCCTCTGCCGCTTATGTCATCGGCCTTTGAAGTCCTGCAGGGAGCAAAGATCTTTACAAAACTCGACCTCCGTAACGCTTATCACTTAATCTACATAAAACAGGGGGATGAATGGAAAACTGCGTTTAATACTCCTCTTGGGCACTTCGAATATCGCGTTCTTCCGTTCGGATTGGTCAACGCCCCAGCTGTCTTTCAAGCACTGGTCAATGATGTCCTTCGGGACATGCTCAATGTTTTCGTATTCGTTTACCTCGACGATATTCTCATTTCAGCAAGAATAAGCTGTTCGTTAAAGCCGAGAAATGCAAATTCTACGCACAATCGGTTTCCTTTTTGGACTCGATTATTTCGGCAGATGGGGTTAGTATGGATCCTGACAAGGTGAGAGCAGTCACCGATTGGCCAGTCCCAGATTCTCGTACCGCTCTTCAGCGTTTTCTGGGTTTTGCTAATTTTTACCGTCGTTTTATTTGTAACTTCAACCAGATCATCGCTCCCTTAACTGCGTTAACGTCTTCCAAGACCCGGTTTCGATGGTCAGAGCCCGCCCAGAACGCTTTTGATCGTCTTAAGACCTAGTTCACTTCAGCCCCCATTCTGTTATTTCCCGACGTCTCCAGGCAATTTATCGTTGAGGTTGACGCGTCGGAGGTGGGCGTTGGAGCTATCCTTTCCCAACGCTCACCCATTGATGATAAGGTCTATCCCTGCTCGTTTTTCTCACACAAGTTGTCTCCCTCGGAGCGCAATTATGATGTGGGAAACTGTGAACTTCTCACTATTCGTCTCGCCCTTGAGGAATGGTGTCAGTGGTTAGAGGGTGCTTCCGTTCCGTTCGTTGTGTGGACTGACCACAGGAATCTCGAATATAGCCGGTCGGCTAAAACATTAAATGCTTGTCAGGCGCGTTGGGCATTATTTTTTACTCGTTTTGACTTTACGATTTCTTATCATTCGGGCACCAAGAATATAAAACCTGATGCGCTATCTCGCCTCTTTGATCCCTCGGAGGTTGTCGATTCAGACTCTCCCATTATCCCAGAGAAACGCGTTATTGGCGCAGCCATCTGGGGTATTGAGAGACTTGTTAAACGCGCTCTTTCTCGAGCTGTTCTCCCGCGGAGTTTCATAGTAACCTACTTTTTGTACCTGTTTCCGCACTTTGAGCTGTGTTACAGTGGGCTCACTCTTCTAAACTTGCTGCCCATCCCGGCGTTAGGGGCACTTTAGCTTCCGTTCACATTTTTGGTGGCCCACTTGCGAACGGGATACACGTCGGTTTGTTGCCTCTTGTTCTGAGTGCGCCCAGACAAAGACTAGCAAAACCTTTTAAAAACTTAAGACCATTACCTATCCCTTCACGACCTTGGTCTCATATCGCGCTTGATTTTATTACTGGTCTTCCAGCGTCATCTGGCAACACCGTTATTTTAACTATAATAGACCGTTTTTCTAAAGCTGCTCATTTTGTTCCTCTTCCTAAGCTCCCCTCTGCCAAGGAGACCGCCCAGATCGTTATAGAGCATGTTTTCAAGCTCCACGGACTCCCCTCCGACGTCGTGTCTGACAGGGGTCCACAGTTCGCGTCACAATTTTGGAAGTTTTGTCGATCTATCGGGGCCTCCGTCAGTCTCTCGTCCGGCTTCCACCCCCAGACTAACGGTCAAGCCGAACGAGCCAATCAGACTGTCGGCCGAATTTTACATTCGCTCGCGTTTCGTAACCCCACCTCATGGGCTGAGCAGCTTCCCTGGGCGGAGTATGCTCATAACTCGCTTCCGTCCTCCGCTACTGGCCTATCGCCGTTTCAAGCCAGTCTCGGATATCAACCTCCCCTTTTTGCATCTCAGAGTTCTGATTCTAACATGCCGTCTGTTCAGAAGTTTATTCAGCGCACCTGGATGAGAGTAAAAGCGCACCTGGATGAGAGTAAAAGCCTCCCTTTGCCGCTCCCGAAGACAGACTCGTAGAGCCGCTAATCGTCGTTGTGTCAAAAGCCCCAGGTACATCTGTGGGCAAAGGGTATGGTTATCGACCTTTAATCTTCCTCTTCAGTCAATTTCACGCAAGCTTGCTCCTCGTTTTATTGGACCTTTTCGTGTGTCTAAGATCATCAGTCCTGTCGCAGTCCAGCTTAAGCTTCCGAATCATCTCCGCCGTATTCATCCCGGTCATTCGTTCCCCTCCGCGCTCTTTCTCTCCTCCTATTCATGTCGAGGGTTCTCCTGTCTACACTGTCCAAGATTATTAGATGTCCGCCGCCGGGGTCGAGGTCAACAGTTCCTTGTAGACTGGGAGGGTTATGGTCCTGAGGAGAGGAGTTGGGTACCCTCTCGAGACATCCTAGATCAGTCACTCATTGATGATTTCTTTCGGTCCCGTCAACCCTCCTCATCGGGAGCGCCACGGGGCGTGTTTCTTTCCTGTTTCTTTCCATCCTGTTTCTTTCTCTCACACACACACACACACACACACACACATTATCGCTATTTCCTCATTTACGCACACACCTCCTCATTTAATCATTATTCCCTTTCAGCTGTCTCTCCTTTACTATTAGCCATCGCTCACTCCCCTCTTCACCTGAATCCTCTTTTCCTCTGATTAGCGTTCCTACTTCTTTTCCCCTTTCTCTACCTGTCTTTGCCTGAGTATTGCATTTTCTCATGTGTGCTGAACTCCAATTAATCCCTGTGTCTCTGTCATGTCATGTCATAGTTCTGTCGTGTCGGGAGCTGATTTTCTTTAAGAAAACTCTACTGAGCCGGAAAATCGCTGCTTGCCTCTACTCTCCCTCGGGAAACGCCAGCCTGCTCCATTTCCCTGTCATACGGAGCTTTCTTCTGAGCATCTCATTTCACCCGGGCTGACTGCTGTTTTTGTTATCGACAAGCCGAGACCTAATTTGGACTGTTACTACAGCTAGTAGTTCTAAGTTTCGCTTTTGAGTACCTTTTCTGTTTACTGAACTCTCTGGCAAGCTCTGCTTCAATTAAAGTGATTTTTTCTCCGCATTTGCTGTCTGATCCTCTTACCTTCATGACACAGTTAGAACGGCCCATGTATTAAAAAATAGGTTTTAGGTTTTAAATCTTTAAATCTTTTAGGTTTAAATCGGGCTCAGGCTCATAATTACAGTTAATGTGTCGGGGCCGGGCTCGGGTTGATTTTTTGGGCCCAATCTACTGTAAGCTCTAGTGTGTGTGTGTGTGTGTGTGTGTGAATTACCTTTCAATTGAAAATGTATCATTAAATAATTTTTTTTTGTAAAATTGATAAATGTCAGTTTATTAATAAATGAGAAATATATAAACCCAGATCCTTTGATCGTACTGCCATTGATAATGGCTTTTTATAGTTGTGGTGCATGCGCTTAAAGGAACACTCCACCATTTTTTGAAATAGGGCTTATTCACCTTCTTTCCTACATTTAGATAGGTGGGCAAATGCATTTTTGTCTCAGTGCATGCATTGTTTTAGTTTGACAGGGTCGGTGCTAGCTTAGCTTAGCATAATGAATGGAATCCTTTGTTGCCAGCTAGCATGTCCTGAGTAAAAGTGATATAAAAAATAAAAAAACCCACCTAATTACTTCTTGTGGCCTGCGTATTCACAACAAGTACAAATAGCGATGCAGATTAACACTAGGCGATTTCCTAGGCAGATATTGACTTATATATTAAGGACTATATTAGGGGCAAGCACAGGCGAAGCACTGCTACTTAGGCGTGATATCTCTGCGCCCAAGTAGCAGTGCTTCGCCTGTGCTTCCCCCTAATATAGTCCCAAGTCAATATCTGCCTAGGAAATCACCTAGTGTTAATCTGCGTCGCTATTTGTACTTGTTGTGAATACGCAGGCCACAAGAAGTAATTAGGTGGTTTTTTTTTGTTTTTTTTATATCACTTTTACTCAGGACATGCTAGCTGGCAACAAAGGATTCCATTCATTATGCTAAGCTAAGCTAGCACCGACCCTGTCAAACTAAAACAATGCATGCACTGAGACAAAAATGCATTTGCCCACCTATCTAAATGTAGGAAAGAAAGTGAATAAGCCCTATTTCAAAAAACGGTGGAGTGTTCCTTTAACTCAGGGTGCTTCTCAATATCCATCCTCGTCTCCTCTCTCCTCCGTCCTCCATCCTATGACCTGGAAACCAATCGAGCTCAGCCATCTTGAAGGACATCTCAATTCTCTAATTGCACGTCGAGGATCGAGGAGTTAGGAGGCTTCCTGAGGAGTCATGAGTGAGGATACACAGGTGGATCCTATGCGGAAGATTTTTATCGACTTAAACGTGACGCACGTCTAAATTCTCCTCCCCCTTCACATCGGTCACAATCATTTTAATTTATACTTTACCTTTGCAGTTTATATAAACCACACATCTCACATATTTCAACAGGGTATCTTGCTTTATTATTATTTATTATGAATTTCTTAAATAAACAAACTTCAACAACATAAGGGCAGATCCTTTGAGCGCTGCTGATGACGCGATGAAGTGACGCTCGAGTGATCAAGTATTCCAATGTATAAAAAAAAGTTACATTCGATTCCTCCGTCCTCGCGTCTTTTCCTTGCAGCCTTCCCTCGCATCCTACAGGGGGCGGAGCTGAGACGCGAGGAAAGGAAGCGAGGAAAGGAAACGAGGATGCACAAATAAGAAATGAGAAGCACCCTCAGAGTAGGTCAACTCAGAGTTGATTGAACTAACTAATTTCAGCTGTTCTGTAACCGAAAACTCAGAGTTTCCCATCTCAGGGTAAGTCAACTCAGAGTTCAAGTTCTAACCTAGAGTTGGTTGAACCTCCTTTCTGAAACAGGCCCCTGGGAACAATCACAGAACTATTCGACAAGAAAACCACAAACTGACATGGAAATGGAGGCGGAGACAGAAACTTAAAAGTCCACACACACGACAGGTAAAATATGTTATAAGATACTGAGGAACAAACAGGTTGGTTTTATTCTCAAAGCTGAACTCAGTCATTTGATCTTTAATAAAATGTCCAGCTCTACAGAAATGAATGATATTTTTAAAAGGAATGTCATACGAATGACTTCACTTCCTGCTCAGCTACTGTTCGGACGCTCTTGCTTACTGCTCCGCACTTTGCTCTATCGCTTTTACATTTTATCTCCTATTTTTTTTTATTTCCTTTATTTTATTTCCTTTTATCACCTAATTTTAACTTCAGCAAATCAGCACAGTCCTTAGACGACAAAGTCTGGATTACTACAAAAACTGAGAATTCTTTTACCCGACCAGCTTACATTCCGGGAAAGGAAAACACAACTGCCTCAAGGATAGGAGAGAAAATGCCTCTTCTGGAATCTACTTGCTGCACCAACTGCCACAGACTTTTACAAAGGATTGCAGTTCTTGAAACAAAGTTACTTACGGGACCACCAAACCAGACGGAGCACACAACAGAGCTTCGTCATGGACACCCTCAGCATACCGGTGAGTCCCATGAAACTAGTGCTCCTCGACAGGTAGAGAAACAAGCCGATCGACTTACTAATCAATGGCACAAACAGGGAGCGAGACCCAAAGGCACTCGAGACATCAGATTGTCACGAGCATCACATATTGCCGCAGTAGCATCCTCTACCCCAGATACAGCTCTGACAAGGATTGCAAACACTGGTCTCCTACCACCGCCTATACATCTTGAGAACAGATTTGAAGTGCTAATGAATGTAAATGAGGAATCCCCAAATGTGATGAATGTGATCGAACACAGACTGAATGGGCCAGTAGCTAACACTGATGCTAACTGGCGCTCAAGGTCGAGCAGACAGCGGCACTCAGCTCAGAGCGCAGCCGAGCCCAGGACTCTGATAGTGGGGGACTCCATAATCAGAAACATTAGCAGCAGGGATACAACTACATGCTGCCTTCCACAAGCAACAACTTCTGATATAAACAGGGAACTTCAGAACATTCTGATGAAACATAAGACTGCAAATCGACTCATCATTCATGTGGGGAAGAATGATATTCATAAAGAGCAGTCAGAACTCCTTAAGAAGGATTTCAATGAACTTTTTGAAACACTTAAAAGACTGAAAGTTCAAACATTAATCAGTGGACCTCTCCCAGCAAGAGGAACAAACAGGTTTTCACGGTTGCTTGGACTTAATACATGGCTGCAAAAAACCTGCAATATAAAAGGAGTAAACTTCATTGACAATTTCAATCTTTTCTGGAGTCAGAGACAACTTTTTCATCGGGATGGCCATCACCCAAACAAACTTGGTTCAAGAGTGTTAAAGGACAATATCTACTTCTCCCTCAATCATCCTTCTGCAGTGTGTGCCAATCCACTCAATCTGAACGGCACACACACACCTGGACACAGTATGAACGACGAAGGGACTTCACTTCAGCAGCAAAATGGACATGATAACACCACTCCGCCACAACAACCTCTGCTCACGGACACAATCTCAGCTGAGCTCTGCCAACAGAGCTCACCACAGACAGACATATCAGAACTGCTTGAAGATTCATCACCCAAGGACGACTTCCTGGAAAACAGCCAGGGAAGCCAGGACAGCATATCACAGCCTCTGAAGACACCAGACCAACAGGCCCTTTCACCAGATACTTTCTCCCTCTCCCCAGCATCAGCATCGCCACTACTGTGCTTCTCACAGAAAATGGAAGAACTAGTGCATGCTGGAACCAGACTTTCCCACTCTTTTGCTGCAAGCCCCCAGATACCAACCAAAAAAAGACAGGCTCCATTACCACCCAAGCCTGCGGGCCCAGCTCGCCCTCCCCCTCCTCCTGTGAGAGCTCTTCGGCCTCTGCCACAACGCCAGGGCCCACACCCTCCTCCATCAGCTCGAGGTGAACCAAAAACAACTGATACCAGCTCTCAGTGATATGTGTCGGGTCCCCGTTTTGATAACAGTAACTTTCTCAAATGTTTACAGAACAAACGGGAACCCAGTGTGCCTGTATCTTTCTCTATTGCTGTTCTATTACAAGATAGAAAGTCTAAGGCCTTCAATAGCCGTACAGCAAACCTAACTAATCTGGTGCCTCTTACACGTCAAACTAATATTGCTGTGGGGAAAAGTAAGTCTGTTAAGTTAGCACTTCTAAACATTCGCTCACTTAAAAATAAATCACTTCTAGTCAACGACTTAATAACCACAAACAATCTGGATTTTATGCTTCTGAATGAAACCTGGCTACAAGACAGCTGCAGTGCAACAATCCTCAATGAAGCAGCCCCTCCTAACTTTACTTTTATGAGTGTCTGCAGAGCTGTTAAGAGCGGTGGGGGTCTAGCTGCTCTTTTTAAAGATATCTATCAATGTAAGCAAATATCACTTGGGAATTACTTGTCTTTTGAATATCTGGGTATTGTGTTAAAAGGTGCTCCACGCATTTTACTTATCATTATTTACAGGCCTCCAAAATACTCTCCAGCCTTTGCTGAGGACTTTACAGAACTGTTATCAACAATTATCTCAGAGTTTGACTGTTTTGCCATTGCTGGAGATTTAAACATCCACATAGATAATGCAGAAACCAATATGGCAAAAGAAATCAATACTGTTTTAAAAACTTTTGATCTGACTCAGCATGTACATGGACCCACACACAATCGTGGACACACTCTAGATTTACTCATCAGTAAGGGTCTAAACATTTCATCGATTGTTATTAAGGATGTAGCACTGTCTGATCATTTCTGTATTTTCTTTGATATATTGATCTCTCCTGCCACTGAAGCTAGATCTGTGTCTGTCAAGAAGAGATGCTTAAATGAGAACACTAGTGTACTATTTATGAAGGCTATATCCTTAACACCAAGCATATCTGCAGACTCTGTTGATTTTCTCCTTGATTCCTTTAACTCAAAAGTTAAAACTGTAATTGATGATATTGCTCCTGTGAAAGTCAGGAAGAAGAGTGGCAGACAAAAAGCACCTTGGAGAAACTCAACAGCAGTGCAAAATATGAAAAGACAATGCAGAAAAGCAGAGCGCATGTGGCGGAAGACAAAACTTGTAGTCCATTATAACATCTACAAAGACAGCATCCATGCTTTTAATATGGAACTAGGCAAAGCTAGACAGACTTTCTTCTCAAATATTATAAACAGTAATTTAAACAACACACGCACTCTTTTTGCTACTGTAGAGAGACTGACAAACCCCCCAAGCCAGATTCCCAGTGAAATGCTCTCAGACAACAAGTGCAGTGAGTTTGCTTCTTTCTTCTCTGAGAAAATCAGTAATATCAGAAAGGTGATCAGCACATCCTTGAGTTGCCCTGGGGTTAGACAGATCAAACCACCTGAGAAAGTAGTTACTATGTCTGACTTCAAAGAAATTGATGGCAAAATTTTGGAAGAAACCGTACTGCACCTTAAAACATCAACATGCGCTCTTGACACACTTCCCACATCATTTTTCAAAAGTGTGTTAAACAGTTTAGAAGCAGATCTTCTAGAAGTGGTAAATGCCTCACTTCTCTCTGGGAGTTTTCCAAACTCCCTGAAAACTGCAGTTGTCAAGCCCCACCTGAAAAAGAACAATCTGGATAAGACCATATTAAGCAACTATAGGCCGATCTCAAATCTTCCTTTCATAGGCAAGATCATTGAAAAAGTTGTTTTCAATCAGCTGAACAAATTCTTATGCTCGAATGGATACTTTGACAATTTTCAATCTGGTTTCCGACCACACCACAGCACAGAGACAGCGCTCATAAAGATAATAAACGATATTCGCTTAAATACTGATTCAGGCAAATTATCAGTGCTGGTACTACTCGACCTCAGTGCTGCATTTGACACTGTCGATCATAACATACTTCTTGACAGGCTGGAAAACTGGGTGGGGCTTTCTGGGACAGTTCTAAAATGGTTCAGGTCATACTTAGATGGGAGAGGTTATTATGTGAGTATAGGAGATCATAAGTCTGAGTGGACATCTATGACATGCGGAGTCCCTCAAGGCTCAATTCTTGCGCCACTCCTGTTCAACCTGTATATGCTCCCAATGAGCCAAATAATGAGAAAGAACCAAATTGCTTACCACAGCTATGCAGACGACACACAGATCTACTTAGCCCTATCGCCTAACGATTACAGTCCCATTGACTCCCTGTGCCAATGCATTGATGAAGTCAACAGTTGGATGTGTCAAAACTTTCTTCAGTTAAACAAAGACAAAACTGAAGTCATTGCATTTGGAAACAAAGATGAAGTTCTCAAGGTGAACGCATACCTTCACTCTAGGGGTCAAACAACTAAACATCAAGTCAGGAATCTTGGTGTGACACTAGAGTCAGACCTTAGTTTCAGTAGTCATGTCAAAGCAATAACTAAATCAGCATACTACCATCTGAAAAATATTGCAAGAATTAGATGCTTTGTTTCCAGACAAGACTTAGAGAAACTTGTTCATGCTTTCATCACCAGCAGGGTGGATTATTGTAATGGACTCCTCACTGGCCTTCCCAAAAAGACCATAAGACAGTTGCAGCTCATACAGAACGCTGCTGCCAGGATTCTGAGCAGAACCAGAAAATATGAACATATCACACCAGTCCTCAGGTCTTTACACTGGCTCCCAGTTAGATTTAGGATTGATTTTAAAGTATTATTACTGGTATATAAATCATTTAATGGCCTAGGACCTCAATACATTGCAGACATGCTCACAGAATATAAACCCAACAGATCACTCAGATCATTAGGATCATATCAGCTAGAATTACCAAGGGTTCACTCTAAGCATGGCGAGTCCGCTTTTAGCTATTATGACAGCCGCAGCTGGAACCAGCTTCCAGAGGAGATCAGACGTGCTCCTACAGTAGTCACATTCAAATCCAGACTCAAAACACTTCTGTTTAACTATGCATTTAATGAATGAGCACTGTGCCACTGTTCGTCCGAATGTTTGTACTGCACTGTATCTTATTTTTTTTAACTGTTTTAATTATTCTTATTTCTTTTTATTATTTTAATTATTCTTCTTTCTTTTTATTATTTTAATTTCTTCTATGTAAAGCACTTTGAATTGCCACTGTGTATGAAATGTGCTATATAAATAAACTTGCCTTGCCTTGCCTTGCCTTGCCTTGCCTACGAGTGTCATTATGGTAGAAATTCCACTATGAATCTGACTCAAGTTAACTTCTTGTGGACAAACATGTTGAGATCACATGATCAGAAAAAATACTAGCGCTGAGAAGATCCACGCTGGACATTCATTACTGCATGTCATGCATCGAATTAAGAAAAATACAATATGATTCCTAAAAAAAAAGATATTTTGTGTGAATATTAAACCCAATATCTACTTCTAAACTGATAATTATGAATGCCATTCATTTCTATTGTTTTATGGTGCGTAATTTTAAACACCTTTTACCTTATTTTAATTATTCTCAGGTTAGGTAAAGTAAGTCAAATCTGTCCTAAATAATAAGCATTTGAATTTCCAAACTTACAATATTTAGATCACAGAAGACTTCTCCGTGGTCGGTTCAGCCCAATCTTTTGTAAAACAGAGACTTATGGCAGGCGAGTTTCTTAATTTCAATTATATATATTTTTTTATTAAATACAGGTTAACTAGTTTACATAAAAGGTACTAATTTATCAAATAAAAGTAAATCAAAATCAAATAATTTACAAACTTTTAACTTCATGAGGCACAATGGCAAGGCATCTAACACCGGAGAGGCCGTCCTTGGTAAATTAGCGTCTGACTGGACATGTCATTCCAGCTCTTTTAAAGTCCATCAACTTTTTGACACCCCCTAGGACTTGGTCATTAAAGCCATTGCCTCTTCATCCTTATTCTTCTGGACCTTTTCTTCGTCGCATTCTGTATCTCGTCCGCAACACATAGACTGTATTGCTTGCATTTTTCTACTCTGCCATATGCTTAATAAATGCTTACAACATTTAGTGTGGTATGTTTTTCTTTATAAACCATTTTCTCAATAAATGATTTTACAACAACAACTTCTGGTGTCTTGCTTTACAAAAAACACTTCCATTATATCCATTATGGTTGACTCCAATACATAATTGCTTCATACACAAAAAGGCATATTTATAATATAAACATTTGCATATTCCATAATACTGACAATTAATTATGAAACAGCATTTAAAAAAAAAAAAATTCTTTGCATAAAGCAAACATTAAATGTGAGTGATTCACTTTACATTTGTGGTCTATGAGCTCTATATGTGTAAACATCCTCCTATTATTACTGAAAAACAGTAAGAAAGATTAAAATAATTTAGCAAAATAATAACCATTGACAACAGACTTGCTGCCATGAGATGAATTGTTTTTGTAAATATGACTCATCTTATACATCATGTACAGTCTATATTAGTGTATGATTCAACTGTTCCCCAGGGTCCAGAATTAAAAAATAATAATAGAACAATCGCAATACATTACAAAATCAAATCGCAGTACTTGTAGTATCGTAATTCTTAAAAATTGAAATACATATCATATCGGCACCCAAGTATTGTGATAGTATCAAATTGGGAGTTGTATTGTCCCAGCCCTATGACAAACTGGACAGTTTTCAGTCCTGCAGTACCAGTGAAGTATTTATGAAACTATTCAGGGTGTTGTCTTGCTTCTCTGTAACTTCTATTCTTTGAGTGTGTGTCTGAGACTGATTAAACACAATGTGTGTGGGACCAGGAATGAGGAAGCTGCTTTACAGACACACCTGTTTTGCACATGGCACTCAAACACAGAACCAGGAAACAAGAAACAGTTTCAGTTCAGGGAAAGAGACACTGAAGTGAAGTTGAACTGTTGTGTGTTTGTATCTTTGTATTTTTGCAGTAAAATGGCAGAAGCCAGAATTACTCAGGATGAGTTCCTGTGTTCAGTGTGTCTAGATCTCCTGAAGGATCCAGTGGCCATTCCCTGTGGACACAGTTACTGTAAGATCTGTATTGCAGGCTGTTGGGATCAGAAGAGAGTCTACAGCTGCCCTCAGTGCAGACAGATCTTCAGTCCAAGACCTGCTTTAGCTAAAAACACCATGCTGGCTGAAGTGGTGGAGAAACTGAAGACTAAACTTCCTGCTGACTGTTACGCTGGAGCTGGAGATGTGCAGTGTGACGTCTGTACTGGAAGAAAACTCAAAGCCGTCAAGTCCTGTCTGGTGTGTCTGAACTCTTACTGTCAGAATCACCTTGAACAACATGAGAGTTTCTTTAAAAGAAAGAGACACAATCTGACAGATGCCACTGGACGACTGCAGGAGATGATCTGCCAGAAACACGACAAGCTCCTCGAGGTTTTCTGCCAGACAGATCAGAAGTGTATATGCGTGCTGTGTACGATGGATGAACATAAAAACCACAACACTGGATCAGCTGCAGCTCAGAGGACAGAGAAACAGGTATGAACTTAAAGGAGTCTCATAATACTCATTTACAGGCTTATCATTTTGTTTATGGGTCTACTACAATACATTTACATATTTAATGTCTGTTTTAACCCTCACTGTCTGAATGCTGTTTAAATATATCGTACTCAACCAGATATCTGATATTATCTAATTTTGTCTGTCACATTGATCTAACTTCGCTAGCTTTAACCCTCTGGGGTCTAAGGTGTTTTTGGGGTCCTTGAGATATTCTGACATGCCCTGACATTTGTGCTTTTTTCAGTTGCTTATAAACATATTAATGGCAAAAAAAAATTACACACTATTTAGCACAAACAGGGCTACCAGAATATGTGAGCAACAAGAATGTACATGTCTGCGTTTTTGAGAGAATAATGTTTATGCGTGGTTATTGAAAAAACTAAAAACTAAAGCTTCTGAAATAAGGCCACAAAACACATTCTAAATATGTGCCAATAAGACTTTTGTCTAATGGATGTCATCACCTAGTGTTTTTTCTTCAAAATGATGTGAAAATCACCCTGCCTTATCATTCACATAACACAATACATTGATTTGAATTTTGCAAAGCACTTTCTGTTTGGAAAGGCAATATGCGGAGTGGGCGTCAACGATCATACATATTTAGTGGTTCACACCTGAGGAGACAATGGGGCCTGCATACTTAATTAGCCATTCATTCAGGTGAGTCACTGAGCCACAAGAATGCAAGAGCAACAGTTGGAAGTATCTCAATTCTTTTTTATTTTTCCACATATTGTGCTTGCAATTTGGCCTATAATATCCAAGGAAAACATGTCTAGTAATTGTGCAGTTAATTCTCATACTGTATTTTCAGTTTTGGAATATTTATTCTCTCCCCAAATTTGTCACTAATAAAACACAATAAAAATTATTTAAAGAAAAGGCTTATATTTACCTTTTAATAGTTTGTTTACATCTACCTTGTAAATATATTTTTTATTAAAAAGGTTACAATTACAACAACAATTCAAGTGTAATCTTTCTTTGTAAAAACTAAAGTATACATTTTATCATACATATTTCAAAGTTAAGGGTTTGATTGATTATTTGATTACTTTATTTTTGACAAAACATATTATATATTTAACATGAGCAAATATTGGCAAACAAAAGCTTATTTGAGGTGGCAGATATTTTACAGTAAAAATGTATAATCTATCCAAAACTAATCAACGAAATGTTGTCTTTCATATGTCTGTAACATAGGTCTTTCATTTTTATTATAAGAAATATAAATGTTAATTTGCAGTTTAATACGTTGCTTATACAAATAAATTTTTTTCAACATATTTCAGTCGATTTTTACTCAGTATAGCAATACAGTCTGCTAAAACCGAAACATTCATTCACAAACAGAAACGCCTGACTGTAACGTTGTTTTTATGAAATATTAGGGCATATAAATGTTCATTTTCAGTTTAATACGTTGCTTACAAATAGCCTACATTTTATTTCAACATATTTCAGTAGATTTTTACTCAACTCAGTATAGCAATACAGTTTGCTAAAACATCATCATTCATTCACACACACAGAAAGGCGATTTAAATTTAAACTGTCTTTTTGCGAGCTGTGGTAAACAGCGTGCATCTCTGCGGCTGCCGTTCATTCATTCACAGAAACGCGATTAACTTGAGAAGGAAAAAAAAACTTACTACATATTCGGATCCTCTCTCCTGCAATACCCGCACTCTGAGGTAGATTTTCCATTATTATTATTCTTCACAGCGCTGCCAGATGGTGTAAACACATAGGCTACAATGATTAAACTTTTTTGTTTTTTCGAGCTGATATGGGGGGCGTTCACAAGTTTGCTTGGATTGCCCTTGGAGATGACCCTTCGGGCGGCCAGGGCGGAGACGACCCTTCGGGCGGCCAGGGCGGAGACGACCCCTCGGGTGGCCACGGCGGAGAAGACCCCTCGGGTGGCCACGGCGGTGAGGACCCATCGGGCGGCCACGGCGGTGAGGACCCTTCGGGCGGCCACGGCGGTGAGGACCCTTCGGGCGGCCACGGTGGTGAGGACCCTTCGGGTGGCCATGGCGGTGAAGGCTTATTGCCCCCCCAAAAAATTTTCTTGGGGAGGTTAACGGACTTGGGCTCCGGGTAGGAGGAGTCCAGTGGCGAAGGGGTGTCAGGGCTGGATGAGACAGGCGGTGAAGGCAGGTCAGGGCTAGACGAGGTCTGTGACGAAGGCAGGTCAGGACTGGACAGGACCAGCGATGAAGAGGGCTTTGAGCTGAGCAGGACCAGCGGCGAAGAGGGCTCTGAGCTGGGCAGGACCAGCAGCGAAGAGGGCTCTGAGCTGGGCAGGACCAGCGACGAAGAGGGCTCTGAGCTGGGCAGGACCAGCGATGAAGAGGGCTCTGAGCTGGGCAGGACCAGCGGCGAAGAGGGCTCTGAGCTGGGCAGGACCAGCGGCGAAGGAAACTCTGGGATGGACGGGATCAGCGACGAAGGAAACTCTGGGCTGGACGGAACCAGCGGCGAAGGAAGCTCTGGCTCTGGCTCAGCAGGACTGACGTGAAGCTCTGGCTCTTGCTCGGCAGGACTGACGTGAAGCTCTGGCTCTGGCTCGGCAGGACTGACGTGAAGCTCTGGCTCTGGCTCGGCAGGACTGACGTGAAGCTCTGGCTCTGGCTCGGCAGGACTGACGTGAAGCTCTGGCTCTGGCTCGGCAGGACTGACGTGAAGCTCTGGCTCTGGCTCGGCAGGACTGACGTGAAGCTCTGGCTCTGGCTCGGCAGGACTGACGTGAAGCTCTGGCTCTGGCTCGGCAGGACTGACGTGAAGTGCAGGCTCGGCAGGACTGGCGTGAAGTGCAGGCTTGGCTGGACTGGCGTGAACCGTCTCTGGATCAGCAGAAGTGACGTGAACCATCTCTGGATCGGCAGAAGTGTTGTGAACCGTCTCTGGATCGGCAGAAGTGACGTGAACCATCTCTGGATCAGCAGAAATGACGTGAACCATTTCTAGATCGGCAGAAGTGACGTGAACCGTCTCTGGATCGGCAGAAGTGACGTGAAGAGGCTCAGGTTTGGCCATGACAGGATGAGGCTTGGGCGTGAATGCACTGGCGAGCGGTGTGAGCACTGGAGTTGTCAATATTAAAGTGGGCATGATCTGAATTGGCTCAGTTTTGGGTAATAATGTGAGCTTGCGTGGCTCCTCATTTGTAAAGCCCACAGTAACTGATGACCCACTCCAAAAAAGGGCAAAATTAATAAATCCTGCAAGCGAGCTTCGAGGACCATCACAAACCAGTTTTGACTGGTAATATTTATTGAGCCCATAACAATAAAAGTCAATGAGTGCGTAATCTGGAAAGTCGATGAGGTGTGAAAGGTCCAAGAAATCTCGGGTGTGGTCCTCAAGTGGCCGGTTACCTTGACGGAGTCGAATGAGGCGTACTGCTGGATCCATTATTTGGGTCAGTTCTTCTGTTACATCTTTGGTTGAAGCAGAGGAGGAAGCAGGATCCACGTGCAGTAGTCTTTTATTAAATAACCTCAAAATTTAACATATACAAGCACAAACTCAGGACTAAGACTCGGGGAACAGAACAACCGCAATGGTGCAACAATAAACAAGAACTGACCAAGACTGAACTAAACACAGGGCTTAAATACACAGACAGACAAGCTAAACAAGATAACAAGGGGGCGTGGTTAATAGAAAACACCTGGGAAGACTAATCAACATAATGGGGAACTCCAAAACATGGGACAGGACAGAGGAACAGACATAAATCATTACAGTGTTCACATTACATTTGAATGAGCTCTAATTAGCTCGACTGGAATCGCTCTCTTTTAATACAGATTTCACAAGATGAGAATATTTGTTTTTTATATAAATTACCTCATTTAAAAGAAGAGAATTCAAGCTTCATGCCTGTGTGTATGTATGCCTGTTTGACTGAGTATTCGCTGAGTTACGGTTCATTTTCGGACGCGTTTCAGAATGGTCTTCACTGACAGAGAGAAGGCAGAACTCAAATCACGTTTATTTTTCTTTATTTGGCAAAAAGCACAACACTTTGTTTTTATTGTGAGTATACACAAAAATAATACACATTTAACAGAATCGATTGATGTATGAAACTTGCTTGTAATATCAAAGTCCACAGAGCAAAATTAATTTCTTTTGAACTGAACTGAAAAAAAGCGAGCCTATCGCGGCGGCGCGATTGTCGACCTCAGGGGGTTAATCTAAATCACTATCGCTCACAAAATGCGCTAGCCTTCCACTAGCCTGTTAATCTGCCATCTGTGTTTGCCACCTTTTTTTTCTTGCGCACGCTTGTGTTTTTTCAAGTCCATCAAACAACTGTGGTGAGTAGGATCAGTCAACAAACACGGTGAGTCATGTCTTCTCCTGTTATTGTCACTTGCACTTCATGTCACATGTATAGTATAGCCTTCTCTGTCAGCGCCGAGGACTTTATATGTGATAAATGCAGGGAGATAGTCAGGCTAACGGAGAAGATTTCAGAACTAGAGACACGCATCCAAACTTTAATCGAGGATAGTAAGAATGCAAGGGCTTTAGATACTGCTTTGGATGTGACTAGCTTAGTGAACTCTGTACATTGTTCGGTTCCGGCTGAAGTAGAGCCCGTGCAGCAGGGCAATTGGGTGACGGTGAGACACTATAGTCGCGGGACGAAACGCCGCTCTTCTGTTCCAGTAACAGAATTAAACAGGTTCTCCCCACTCAGTGAAACACCCACTGAGAATCCTGTTGAATATGCCCTAGTTATTGGTGATTCTATTACACAGAACGTGAAAATAGAGACACCAGCCACCATAGTCACATGTTTACTGGGAGCCAGAGCGCCTGACATCAAAGCAAATTTAAAAGTGCTGGCTAATGCTAATCGTAAATTCTCTAAAATTATTATTCACGTCGGCACTAATGATGTTCGACTCTGCCAGTCGGAGATCACCAAAATTAATGTTATAGAGGTGTGTGAACTTGCAAGTACGATGTCAGGCACTGTAATTTGCTCTGGCCCCCTTCTTGTTCGCAGGAGTGATGAGATAGTTTGCAGATTGTCATCATTCAATGGCTGGTTGTCTAAGTGGTATCCGCAAAATAATATGGGGTTCATAGACAATTGGACAAGTTTTTGGGGCAGACCTCTGTCAATTCTTCATTGTTAGTTAGGAACCTGGGTGTGCTCTTTGATACCAATCTTTCATTTAAAAGTCACGTCTACATATCTAGAAAATATATCTAAATTACGACATATGCTTTCATTGACAAATGCGGAACAATTAGTTCATGCGTTCATGACCTCAAGGCTAGATTATTGTAATGCTCTACTGGGTGGTTGCCCTGCACGCTTAATAAACAAACTACCGCTGGTCCAAAACACAGCAGCTCGAGTTCTTACTAGAACCAGGAAGTATGACCATATTAGCCCAGTTCTATCAACACTGCATTGGCTCCCTATTAAACATCGTAAAAAATTTAAAGTATTGCTGATTACTTACAAAGCACTAAATGGTTTAGCTCCGCAGTACTTGAGCGAGCTCTTAATGCATTATAGCCTTTCACGTCTATTGCGATCTCAAAATTCCGTCCAGTTGATAATACATAGAATATCAAAATCGACTGCTGGCGGTAGATCCTTTTCCTATTTAGCACCAAAACTTTGAAACAGTCTTCCTAACATTGTCCGGGAAGCAGACACACTTTAAATCTAGACTAAAAACACATCTCTTTTACCTGGCACTCATATAGAATATTATACATTTCTATTATTCAAATCAGTTAAATGATTATTAGGCTGCATAGATTAGGTCAGCCGGAACCGGGGACACCTATAACACCTGATGTACTTGATACGTCATAAGAAGAATGGCATCTGCGCTAATGTTAGTCATTCTGTTTATTCCGAGGTTTACTGAAGTAAGCCAGATCCGGGCCATATCCAGATCAGATGGTGGACCTGCGCCTAGACACAATCACAGCACATTCCTGAAGTGCCAGCCTCATTAGCCCTGTGAAGACCTCATCGACACGACAGCACTGATCCTCAACAAACACTTCTCCATACCGGCGTGATGACTACGACTTCCAACCAGATGGAAATGGATAAATAGATGGAGTGATGGCCTGATTGAGTTTTGGTTCCTTGCCACTGTGGCATAGGCTTTTTGCTTAGTTTGGGACATTAATATTCAACATTATTATTGATCTGCCTTAAGGTGGACGATGATGCAATTTTCTTCTAGAAACAAACTTTGTTGTATTATTTTCATGTTATCACTGTGAAGCTGCTTTGATACAATCTGTATTATAAAAAGCACTATATAAATAAAGGTGACTTGACTTGACTTGACAGTATTCATAATACATTCTTTTGTGTTATGCGAGAGAAAATCATACAAGTTTGGAAAGACATGAAGATGAGTAAACAGTAAAAGAATTTACATTTCTGGGCTATCTCTACAAAATGAATTAAATAAATTGATGAAAATTACCTTAACATGCAAAATCTTTAACCCCCTCAGTCTCACCACTTCACTGATACTGGATTCATATCTGTTTACCTGATGATTTGTGTGATGTTTCTCCTGTCATTGGTTTGTCCTTTAGCACCAGCTGAAGGAGACGCAGAGGTCGTTCCAGCAGAGGATCCAGCAGAGAGAGAAAGATCTTCAGCAGCTGAGAAAGGCTGTCGCGTCTCATAAGGTGTGTGTGGAGAAGAAGAAGTTTGAGAAGTCTCAGTCAGAACTCACTGAAGACACGGTGTGATTGTGATGTGTGTGTAACAGCGCTCTGCAAACACAGCAGTGAAGGACAGTGAGAGGATCTTCACTGAGCTCATCCGCTCCATTGAGAAAAGCCGCTCTGAGGCGACACAGCGGATCAGAGATCAGGAAAAGACTGCAGTGAGTCGAGCTGAAGGACGACTGGAGCGACTGGAGCAGGAGATCAATGATCTGAGGAGGAGAGACGCTGAGCTGGAGCAGCTTTCACACACACTGGATCACATCCATTTCCTGCAGGTAACAGAGATCTAGAAGAACAGGGTCATAGTGGACTTGAGCAAGAGACTCATAGAGAAACATTTCATGAGAGCAGAATGAGCCAAAGAATTCAGAATGAATCAAATCTACTTAACCCTCTGGGGTCTGAGGTGTTTTCTGGCCCTGGAGGTGTTCTGACATGCTCTGACATTTGTGCTTATTTCTGTTACTCGTGACATTTTCATGGCAAGTCTGATTACACTGTATTCAGCACAAACTCTGCTACAATAATATATCAGCAGCATGTATGTAAAAGTTTATAGTTTTGAGATAATGACATTTATGCGTGGTTTGTGAAAATACAAAAAGAATTGTCACTGAAATAAGGCCATGAAACCCATACTGATTATTTATTCACAAGACTTTTGAAAATTGTATGACGTAGCCTAGAATATTTTCTCCAAAACTATGTGAAAATCACCCTGACTGCTCATTCAGATAAGAGAATATAATGATTTAAAATTTGTATGGTTTTCACACCTGAGAAAGACAAAGACCCTCCCCTAATGGCCCTATTAGGAGCTATCAAGCCCTGTCATTCTGAGCAACCTTACACAAAGAATGAGGAGATTCAAAGAAGAATAGCTTTTTGATTGTTTGGATTTATTTACAACACAACATAATCCAAAGATACACAACAAATGACAAAAAGCACATTATTGAAAACAATGATCCAAAGACTGTTTGTGCCATTCCTAAAAACATTGTACATACCTTTCATTTCCAAGGTGTTTGATTTTCACTTTACCATGTTAATGTACAGAGACTCATGTGAATGTTGAAGTCAGCAGGACTCATCAGTGGGGCATCTGGTCCCTGTAAAAAAAAAAACAACAAAAAAACAAACCTGAACACACTGATATCAAGAGAGACTAGAGGGCTGCACGATTTTGGGAATAGATTTTAGATTTTTCTGATTAAAATTTATTTTTAAAATTCACAGAATACACACACATACACAAATGTTTCCAACAGTAATGAACACCAGGGTTGTTGTGCCTTGTAGGCATAGGCTATGTGCAGTGCTGCATAAAATAATAATAACAATAAATTAAGTCTTCCAAAAGATTTCAGTAACAAGTACGCTAGTGAAAAATATATTGATTACAATATAAAAACATGAAGCCTATTGTTTGGTGCGTTTTGCTTTTCAAACGCAGAGCTTGCTCCAAAATATTAAAACATTCAAACGCAGAGCGCGCTCCAAAATATGATACATTATGGTTACCATATTATACATATCTATGTTTGAGCAGATATCCACAAACACAGTAACAGTTCAACTGCAATGTGAAGTTTATGCAACAATAACATAAACTAAAAATTAAGAATTTCTTACCTTACATCTTTCTTGTTTTCAAATCGCATTCTTCTTCTTCTGAGGTAAATCCAATGTAAGCTCACGGCGTGTCTTCCAAACTCAACGAAAAGCAGAGACTTTGGTGAAGTTTGGTGCTTTGTTTTTGAGGTAACGAGCGCGTTCGTGTGAGGCGTGGTCGTTTTGCATGTCAATCTCTTTTGCGCGCATGGGCGTGGTCAAATTAAAAATAATGAGCAAGCGCTTGAGAAACTGGACATCTTGTTGGTTTTATACAAATTACTTAAACAGAGAATATTTGTTTTCAGTTTGAATCCGATCATTTAAAAGTACACACTTACATTATTATGAAGATATATGGCTCATAAATGTGTGACAAGTATTCGCTGAGTTTTGTTTCAGTTTATAGACATGCTCAAGAAAAAAAAGTTCACCGCGACAATGTTTTGATTTGATTGTAAGTGGACACGTACAAAAGTAGACATCTCACAGATTCTATTTTTCTATTTCTTTTTTTCTGTATGACCATAAATGACAGAGTAATTTAAGTTTATTGTGCTACAATGTGAAGAAAATCCAGCAAAACGCGCGGGCGCGTTTGTCGACCCCAGAGGGTTAACCCTGCCATTTGACGCCATTGATACACTTGATCTGTTAGATTAATGTTATTGCCAGACGTTTGATCATCCAAGTGTTTTCCTAGAAAGTTCACATATAGTGTAATTGTCAAACACTAGAACTTATAGCACTAGTATGATATAATGAAAATGAGAAGAATGAAGCTGATGCTGTGAAAGTACTGGATTGAGGAGAGTTACTAAAGATCAACAAGAGCCGCACAAATCTGACAGTAGTGCAGGTTATTGATGAAGTGTGGAGGTGATGAGCTTTGATTTCTGTTTTCTGTAGAGTTTCCAGTCTCTCTCAGCTCCTCCTGAATCTACAGACGGAAATGTCAATCCCTTCAGTTCTTTCTCCTCTTTTGATGGCGTGAGAGAATCTATCCTTCAGCTGAGAGACAAACTGGAGGATTTCTGCAAAGAGGAGCTGAAGAAGATCTCTGATAGAGGTAAAGTCCTGGAGATTCTGCTCTCAGAAATGACTCTCCATCATCTCATATCATGTAGATCATATTAGAAATGTCTTAGGAACGGATGCAGGGATCATTTTCTCTTGACATGATAATCACACTCTTTATGTCTGTTGATTTCCACAGTCACTTTCACCAACATTGTTCCCAGAACCAGGAATGACTTCCTACAATGTAAGTCACTAAGAAAACAAGCAGAGAAACTCACTGAGTGTATTCATGTTCTTCCTGTAGAAGGTGAAAGAAAACATGACAGAAGAGATTTATAGATGATCATGTAAATGAGTTTTTTTAACGGGGTGTCCAGAGAACATTGGGGGCGCTGGAAGCAATATCTTTTTCAAAGGCGCGTAAATACCAAAGATTTACGAGATGAAACTTGTAGGCCTGGTTTCACAGACAGGGTTTAGATTAAGCCAGGATTAAGCCTTAGTTCAGTTGGGCATTTAACCCCCTGTGGTCGGATGACGCGTGGGCGCGTCAACTCGATGTTTACTAAATGTGTCTATTAATATCTCCGCGATTGTGCAGCACACATACATGGTTCTGATTTTGCCGTAATCGATAGATTCTCAGCTTCAACGTCCTTATTCTCGCGAGATCGTACGTGACTCACACAGAGAGCAGGAGGGAAGACAAGATGACTGTTCACCTTGCGTGATTGGTGGACTAGCTTGCCTGTCTGCATTTTGCGTGAAACCAACCAATAGATGCGGTTGAAATCCCTAAGTATCCTCCCATCTCCTCACAGTGATGAAAATACCAAGCTGACATGGAGAGAGAAAGAGTAAAAAAGTCTGCGAAAGAAAAAGTCTGCGATAAAAACATGGCAAAAACATATATAAAGAAGAGGAAAAGTAAGAAGAAGACAAGGAGAGATAATGGCGAAGACATTGATATACTTGAAAGACGTACTTGCGGCGGTTTTGGAGAGCAGCGACGAGGATGAAAGGCGAGTTTCCGAGCCTGATGGATTTTCTTCTGATGAAGATGAAGATTATGATCACAGAAGAGATCCAGTTGAAGACGGGTAAGCGTATTTATTTTATAAAAACCTTGTTCGCATGGTGCACTTTGTGCTAGGCTAACTGTGACCATCTTGGCTAAAATAAGCTGCGCTGTGCTGCTTTGTGTATCTGAACTTTGACAAATTGACTGCGCTTTTAGCAAAGTGTTTACTTTATGTAAAAGTTATTTTCTTGTGTAAAACTGGGGTAACGTTACACTTACAAATAGTAACGTTGTAGGCATGTAGGCTGTTCTTGGTGGTCTCCTTTTGATAACAAATGTAATATTTCTTCACCTCAATTCACAATTTGAATAACATTATCTCTTGTAGTGAAGAGATCATTATCTACATTATCTCTTGTTATCTCCACTGTGAAGTTAATACTGTGAAGCTGCTTTGATACAATCTGTATTGTGAAAAGCGCTATACAAATATACTTGATTTGATTTGATTTGATTTAGTGATGAATCGATATGTTTTGGCCATTGACTATTTTATCATATTGTTTATACTTGTATAGATGTGGCTTGATCTTTCATATCATTTTATTTATTTATGTTTAGTAGGCCTATATTTATACTGAATGTAAAATTGTAAATCTCTGTGGAGTTTTGAAATAGAAAGAGACAGTATTCCCACATCTCATTCAGGTGTTATTTGCTGTGATTTGGGGTGGACAGGACAGCTAGCACATGTGATAAATTGGAATAGATAAAGAGAAGATTAGCTGAAGGATATGTCAAATCCTCACACATCCTCCACATTCTTGTTAGGTGTAGATTGATGTGTGTGTATGTCTGTCTGTGTGTGTGTGTGTGTGTTTGTGTGTGTGTGTGTGTGAGCGGGATCTGGAATAAAGACAAGAGAGGAGGTGTAAACTTTATTTCAATGAAATTGATAATGCAAGTCCTAACTTATTTGTTTTTGTGTTTATTCAGAGAGGATTCACAGCTACCAGGGCCCAGTGTAACACAGGCAGCCTCACCTGTGCCTGCCACCAGGTTACCACCAGCCCGGCCAGCCAAGAGGTCCTGTACCCCCAAGAATCAACCAGCACCCCCACCTACACAGCAACCATCATCACCAATTCGGCCAGCCAAGAGGTCCCGTAACCCCCAGCATCAACCAGCACCCCCACCTACACAGCAACCATCATCACCAACCCGGCCAGCCATGAGGTCCTGTACCCCCCGGCATCAACCAGCACCCCCACCTACACAGCAGCCAGCTCCACTGTCTTGGAAGATGGAAAAAGACCCAGACATCGCTCCCCCTGTCTCCAGGTTTCAACCAGCTCGAACACCAGGGCCACAGCTCAGCTCCACTTCCACATATACACCCCTCGACCTCTTCAAACTTTTCTTCCCTGTACAAACCATACAAACACTGTGCCAAAACAAACAAGCAGGCTGCTAAACAAATGGCACAGGGAAAGAAATATAAATGGTTAGATGTGAACATAGGGGAGTTTTACAAGTACATTGGACTGCTTCTGTACATGGCCATGGTGAAACTCGACAGCATTGCAGATTACTGGAGACAGAATCACTTCTTTTCTTTGCCACTTCCAGTACAGATCATGCCACGGGACAGATACAGAGCACTTTCTTGGAACCTTCACCTTAGCGACCCTGAAGAGGATGTCCAGAATGACAAAAAAAAGGGCACAGGCGACCATGACAAACTGTTCAGACTGAAACCCCTGATGAACACCATCAAAAATGCCTGCAAGTCATTTTATCATCCTCACAGAGATGTGGCAGTGGATGAAAGAATGGTTGCATCAAAGGCCAAAACTGGGATGACGCAGTACATGAAGGCAAGACCGATAAAGTGGGGATTCAAGTTGTTTGTCTTGGCAGACTCATGGAATGGCTATACAGTGGACTTTTCCGTTTACACCGGCAAAAGTGACATCCCCTCTGGACATGGCCTTTCCTATGATGTTGTGATGTCCCTGGTATAACCAGGTTACCTTGGCACGGGCTACCACATTTACATGGACAATTTTTATTCTAGCCCCAAGCTCTTTAGGGCTCTTCATGAGCAAAAATTTGCTGCCTGTGGGACCTACAGGGAGAACCGCAAGGACTGCCCTCGGACAACAAATAACGCCCTCACAAAGAAATCAGAAAGAGGCTCCATAAGATGGATCCGGGACAGCCCCCTCATCTATGTGAAATGGATGGACACGAGGGAAGTATCAGTCTGCTCCACACTTCACACAGCACACTCTGGTAACACTGTGCAGAGGAGGGTGAAACAACCAGATGGCTCTTGGACAAAGACATCAATCCCCTGTCCCACACCAGTTATGGAGTACAATGAACACATGGGGGGGAGTTGATCATTCTAACCAGCTCATTCAATATTACTCTGCACAACACAAAACAATGCACTGGTACAGACACCTGTTTTACCATTGTCTGGACATTGCCACCACCAACAGCTACATCCTCCACAAGGAACTCTGTCTGGCCCAGCAAACAACACCCATGACAGAGCTTTCATGGAGGAGCTGTGGTAAGCCTCTCCACACTGCTCCAGTCCCGGTACCTGCAGGTCATATTCCTGTGCCAATTGCCGTTCATGCAGCAGATTCATCCACAAAAGCCACTACAGGTCGCAGCAGGTGTAAGCATTGCCAAAGCCAAGGCCAGAGAAAGGACACACCTTGGAAATGCAGGGAGTGTGATGTTGCGCTTTGCATACAGCTGGACAGAAACTGTTTTGCAGCATGGCATGACAGCTGAAAAACTGAAACATGAAAACATGCACATTGTGTAAATATTGTAAATAGTGGTGGGTTTCTGTGTTATTTCAAATATATAGTTCATCTTTGGTTTGAAAAAAAAATGTTTTTCACAAAGTAAACGTTTTGCTTGAATGAAAGACCTGTTGCAATGCTACTTTTTCATTTGCACACATCCCATAAAGCTTGATATGTAGTAGGAAGTTATTTTAGTCCTATTTTATCTCAGTCCCTCAAACATTTGGTGAAGGTAGAGTCACAGACAAAACTTGTACTAAAAAAAAGATTTTTCAAAATGTCACTTTAGACAATTATTATTCATTATCTACTATTTTATTCATATTTTACACTACTTTTGTGACCCTAAGACTTTGGGAAACCCATTTCAAGGACCAAAATAATTCGTCCACATGAGTAATGGTATGTTTCCACAAGAGATTTGAAGAATTTAAAAAAAGTCAAATTAGAGCCAAATTATCTCTCTCTCTCTCTTTAGACAATGCTCTAGGACAAGTGCTGAGCTCATCAGTAAGAGAGCTGGGTTTTCTTTGCACATTTTGATATAAAACACATGGGATTATGTTATGTAATTGCCTTTAAAAGGTGAATTTAATAAGATATGTAAAATCAAAGAAAAAGTAAAAAAAAAAATGCCCTTAGACCTCAGAAATATGAAATGAAAAATAGAAATGTGAGTTATTTTAAATGATTTAAAATATACATGTTTATTAACATTTTAAATGTCCTTACTGTCGTTTTACTGCACATTTACAAAGTGGGAAAGAGAGCACAACTATATCATACTTACTGACATCCAAAAAAGCAAGACTCGTGTCTTTAACAAAGATGTAAATCAGGACAGGCCTAAACTGGGGATTCAACATATTCTTCAAAAACAGGATAACTAAAACTAAGGGATAAATATGGGTAACACTTTATTTTAAGGTGACGTGGTTACACGTTACTACATGTACTTACTATAGTAATAACAGTAAATTGTGCATAATTACAAGTAACTAACCATAAACCAAACATTAACTGTAACTCTATAGTAAGTACATGTAGTTAATTGATATTACTCAGTACTTACTAGAGTAAGTACAATGTCACCTTAAAAGAAAGTGTAATCTAGATTTTTAGAGGTAACATTCACAGTAGTAAAAAAATAAAAAATAAAAAAAGCTTTTCAAGAGTTTCAGGAAAGGAAAACCAAACAAACTCTTCAGTAAAAAATATTCCACAATGTTTTTATCCTTAACAGGATTTTGTATCAATTCTCTTTAATTCTTGAGTCAACAGATGGAAATTTAAAAAGCTCAAGATCACCTAAGGCTGAAAACACTGAAAATCCCCAACAATAGGCCTACAATGCTTCAAAACTTTGTAAATCATATTATTACACTTATTGGTGAATCAATTTAATGGATCCTTGCTAAATTAATGTTTCAGTTTCTATAAAAAAAATAAGAAGATAAAATTAAAGGTAAATTCATTTTACCATTTGAATAATGTAAATATAATAATAGGCCTTATTATAATAAACAGAATAATAATCAACATTAATATTCAGGGAAGGCGATTAGGCAATATTTTATTAAGAGGGGGGTGTCAGGGACCTGGATGATGGATAATGATGATGATTTGCACAGGATATCAGACAGATCTGACAGATTCATAATTCCTGATTCTGATGTGTTTTCTCTCCATCAGATTCCCATCGGTTCACTCTGGATCTGAACACAGTGAATAAAGCCCTCCGTCTGTCTGAGAGGAACAGAGTGATTACTGGCACTAACACAGTCCAGCCGTATCCTGCTAATCCAGACAGATTTGATAATGTGTGGCAGGTGTTGTGTAGAGAGAGTGTGTGTGGACGCTGTTACTGGGAGATTGAGTGGAGTGGGAGTGGGAGTTTGTGTATATCAGTGTCATATAAGAGCATCAGCAGGAAGGGATCGGGTCATGAGTGTGGATTTGGATCTAATAATCAGTCCTGGAGTTTGTTCTGCACTCCCTCCAGTTACTCATTCTGGCACAATAACATAAAGACTGATCTCCCTGTAAAGCCCATCATCAGGAGAACAGGAGTGTATGTGGGTTACAGTAGAACAGGAGTGTGTGTGGATCACAGTAGAACAGGAGTGTGTGTGGATCACAGTGCAGGAACTCTGTCCTTCTACAACGTCAAAAGAAACAAAATGAGCCTCATCCACACAGTCCAGACCACATTCACTCACACACTCTATCCTGGGTTTGGGGTTTATCCTGGATCATCAGTGAAACTGTGTTGATGAATGAGAACAGACTGTATTGAGAGTCTACCCATAAGAATCTCAAGAAGCTTTGAGCTGCATGATAAATCAGTAACAGTGAGATGTTATAGAGTCTCTTATTTTATCTCCATTACATTAATACTTCAGCTGAACTTATGTCACTGAAATAACATGAAATAAATGAATCCTCATATAGACAGTAAGATCTTTGTGTATGTGTGTGTAAATTACCTTTCAATTGAAAATGTATCGTTCAATAAAAAGTTGTTGTAAAATTGATAAATGTCAGTTTATTAATAAATGTGAAATATATAAACCCAGATCCTCTGATCGCACTGTAAACCCTTGATCAGTGAAAGTAAGAGCACAATTATTCTGATCTAATCCAGTTTACTGTAAATAAACCTCCTCCTGAACAGACCTGATGCTCTGAGAAAAGATAAAAACAAGATTGAGTCGGATCATCATCAGTTCAATCCAGATAAATAAGTTTGGTTATTTAAGAAATTCATAATAAATATTAATAAAGCAAGATACCCTGTTGAAATATGTGAGATGTGTGGTTTATATAAACTGCAAAGGTAAAGTATAAATTAAAATGATTGTGACTGATGTGAAGGGAGGAGAATTTAGACATGCGTCACGTTTAAGTCAATAAAACTCTTCCGCATAGGAAATACCTGTGTATCCTCGCTCATGACTCCTCAGGAAGCTCCTCACTCCTCGATCCTCGACTCCTCGCGGTGCAATTAGAGAATTGAGATGTCCTTCAAGATGGCTGAGCTCGAGCGGTTTCCGGGTCATAGGATGGAGGACGGAGGAGAGAGGAGACGAGGAGGGATATTGAGAAGCACCCTCTCATTAGCTTCTTCTGCATCTAGCAGCAGAGCGACCAATGTGATCTATACGATGACCTTTGACCTTCCTGAAAGATGAGCCAATCCCACAGGATTATGACCTCTGTCAGGATTTCTGTTAAAGAAACATGTTGTACCTGAAAAACTTAATTTAATTTCTATCTTTGATCTG
Organism: Abramis brama; assembly: GCF_963993115.1. Lineage (NCBI taxonomy): Eukaryota > Metazoa > Chordata > Actinopteri > Cypriniformes > Leuciscidae > Abramis > Abramis brama. The sequence continues at coordinate 14,919,826 of NC_139966.1, forward strand.
TTGTATTTATTTCACAAAAATGAAATAACCAAAATATCTATAAAAATCTATATTGTAATTTATTGTTATTGTTATCCAGATGGCTGTTACATAAAACAAGATTAGAATACAAGCCAGGCTTATTTTGGTAACTCTGGTGGATTCTGTTTCATAAAGCAAACTTACTCTGGCAACTCATGCTGGGAAACTAACCTGGTCCAGGGCAGGCTAACTGTCAGGCTAAGCCTGAGTTTTTACACCGTTCCTCTAACACTGACTGACAGGAACACAATGATATCATCACTGACTCTCTCGCATAACATTATTTGACTTTATTAACCACTATCAGTCCAAAAATAAATATACAGTATACAGAAAATCAACTTAAATCAGGCTACAATGATAAATGAGACAATATAGACCTACAAACATGTTCAATTATATTGTATATGAAATGTTTATGTTAAATCCAGCCGCAGCCGATGTCGAACACACCTAAATACTAGCGCTGAGAAGATCCACGCTGGACATTCATTACTACATGTCATGCATCGAATTAAGAAAAATACAATACGATTCCTAAACAAAAATATATTTTGTGTGAATATTAAACCCAATATCTACTTCTAAATTGAAAATTATGAATACCATTCATTTCTATTGTTTTATGGTGCATAATTTTAAACACCTTTAACCTTATTTTAATTATTCTCAGGTTAGGTAAAGTAAGTCACATCTGTCCTAAATACTAAGCATTTGAATTTCCAAACTTACAATATTTAGATCACAGAAGACTTCTCCGTGGTCGGTTCAGATCAGTATTTTGTAAAACTGAGACTTATGGCAGGCGAGTTTCTTAATTTCAATTATATATATTTTTTATTAAATACAGGTTAACTAGTTTACATAAAAGGGACTAAAATATAAAATAAAAATAAAAGTAAATCAAAACCAAATAATTTACAAACTTTTAACTTCATGAGGCACAATGGCAAGGCATCTAACACCGGAGAGGCCGTCCTTGGTGAATCAGCGTCTGACTGCACATGTCATTCCAGCTCTTTTAAAGTCCATCAACTTTTTGACATCTTCAGAAATCCCCTCCTGGAAACTCCCTAAAACTTGTTCATTGGTTATCCCCTCCTGGAAACTTCCTAAAACTTGTTCATTGGTAATCCCCTCCTAGAAACCCCCTAGGACTTGGTCATTAAAGCCTTTGCTTCTTCATCCTCCTTCTTCTGGACCTTTTCTTCGTCGAATTCTGTATCTCGTCCGCAACACATAGACGGTATTGCTTGCATTTTTCTTCTTTCTTTGGCAAAGCTCTTTCTTACATTTTCAATTTCTCTTTACTCTGACATTTGCTTAATAAATGCTTACAACATTCAGTGTGGTATGTTTTTCTTTATAAACCATTTTCTCAATAAATGATTTTACAACAACAACTTCTGGTGTCTTGTTTTACAAAAACACTTCCATTATATAAGGTCACCATTATGGTTGACTCCAATACATTGCTTCATACACAAAAAGGCATATTTATAATATAAAAATGTGCATATTCCATAATACTGTCAATTAATTATGAAACAGCAATTTAAAAAAAAAACATTTACTTTGCATGAAGCAAACATTAAATGTGAGTGATTCACTTTACATTTGTGGTCTATGAGCTCTATACATGTAAACGTCCTCCTATTATTACTGAAAAACAGTAAGAAAGATTAAAATAACTTCGCAAAATCATTACCATTGACAACAGACTTGCTGCCATGAGATGAATTGTTTTTGTAAATATGACTCATCTTATATATCATGTACGGTCTGTATTAGTGTATGATTCTACTGTTCCCCAGGGTCTAGAATTAAAAATAATAATAGAACAATCGCAATACATTGCAAAATCGAATCACAGTAAATGTAGAATCGCAATTCTTAAAAATTGCAATACATATCATATCGGCACCCAAGTATCGTGATAGTATCGAATTGGGAGTTGGATTGTCCCAGCCCTATGACAAACTGGACACAGTTTTCAGTCTTGCAGTACCAGTGAAGTATTTATGAAACAGAATTACTGAACTATTAAGGGTGTTGTCTTGCTTCTCTGTAACTTCTATTCTTTGAGTGTGTGTCTGAGACTGATTAAACACAATGTGTGTGGGACCAGGAGTGAGGAAGCTGCTTTACAGACACACCTGTTTTACACACGTCACTTAAACACAGAACCAGGAAACAAGAAACAGTTTCAGTTCAGGGAAAGAGACACTGAAGTGTAGTTGAGCTGTTGTGTGTTTGTATCTTTGTATTTTTCCAGTAAAATGGCAGAAGCCAGAATTACTCAAGATGAGTTCCTGTGTTCAGTGTGTCTGGATCTCCTGAAGGATCCAGTGACCATTACCTGTGGACACAGTTTCTGTAAGAGCTGTATTACAGGCTGCTGGGATCAGGAGGATCAGATGAGAGTCGACAGCTGCCCTCAGTGCAGACAGACCTTCAGTCCAAGACCTGCTTTAGCTAAAAACACCATTCTGGCTGAAGTGGTGGAGAAACTGAAGACTAAACTTTCTGCTGACTGTTACGCTGGAGCTGGAGATGTGCAGTGTGACGTCTGTAATGGAAGAAAACGCAAAGCCGTCAAGTCCTGTCTGTGGTGTCTGAACTCTTACTGTCAGAATCACCTTGAACAACATGAGAGTTTCTTTAAAAGAAAGAGACACAATCTGACAGATGCCACTGGACGACTGCAGGAGATGATCTGCCAGAAACACGACAAGCTCCTCGAGGTTTTCTGCAACACTGATCAGAAGTGTATATGTCTGCTATGTACGATTGATGAGCATAAAAACCACGACACTGGATCAGCTGCAGCTCAGAGGACAGAGAAACAGGTATGAACATAAAGGAGTCTCATAATACTCATTTACAGGCTTATCATTTTGTTTATGGGTCTACTAGAATACATTTACATATTTAATGTCTGTTTTCACCCTCACTGTCTGAATGCTGTTTTAGCCCTAGAAACAGAGACATTATTCATAATACACTCTTTTGTGTTATGCAAGAGAAAATCATACAAGTTTGGAAAGACATGAGGATGAGTAAACAATGAAAGAATTTACATTTCTGGGTGAACTATCCTTATAAAATTGATGAAATAAATTGATGAAAATAACCTTACCATGTAAGATCTTTAACCCCTCAGTCTCACCACTTCACAGATATTGGATTCATATCTGTTTACCTGATGATTTGTGTGATGTTTCTCCTGTCACTGGTTTGTACTTTAGCACCAGCTGAAAGAGACGCAGAGGTCGTTCCAGCAGAGGATCCAGCAGAGAGAGAAAGATCTTCAGCAGCTGAGAGAGGCTGTGGCGTCTCATAAGGTGAGTGTGAGTGCGCATCGCAAGATTTTCGTGTCTAATAATAACAATCCACATACACCGTTTTCTTCATGTAAAATCTTCCTTTAATCCACACTCGTTAGAAAATCAAACAAATAAAAGAAAATAAACAAAATATAATCTTAAATCCTAAATATCACGGATGCGGTAAAGAAAACTGTGCGACTCCACTCTATTTCATATAAAGGATGCACAACCGCTTCACTTAAAGGCACAATATGTAACTTTTTTGCTTTAAAAATAGCAAAAATCACTATATTTATGTTATATATTTTTTTTAGTTGTGTACTTACATTATCCCGACTGTTTCCAACAACTTTCAAACCAGGAGAAATTTTAATTTAATTCGAAGACACGTACCGTTTCTTTATTTCCGTTTTGTCACAGTCAATGGCGTCATATCCGCGTTGTCCCTGGTTTCCGCTCGTGCTGCCATGGTAACCAGAGCTATGAACCAGAGCCGTCTGATAGTAACCAAGACGACAGACGTGGACCACTGTAGTTCGCAATGTCTATTTGCACGCTGTTGTTGTTTCGTTCAAACATTATGGACCATGGCAAGCCCTTTGGATAAAAAAGGAGAACTAAAACGAGAATCAATATCAGCGCGGTGTTTTCGAGATGCCTAGAGCTCCCATAGACAGTATATAAACGAGAGATCCACGTCCGAGACTTCAACCGCTCCTACATGTACTTTATTAAACAGGTGAGCACATTTACATAAAACTAATCAATTTAATATAGTTCAACAATGATAAAATGTTAGAATATGATCTGTATGTTATTCTAATGTTGATCTAGCTTAACGTTACTGCTAACGTTAGTCTCATACAGACAGACTAACACATACTTTTCAAGTATTCAAATGCAGTTTCATTCAAATGCAGTTTAGTGTGATAGTGTAATGTTAGACCAAGTGAAACAGCGCTGCGTTACCTCACAAGTTTAATTTAAACTGACCTGTGAGTTGTAATTCTGCACTTGCGTGTAGTTCGGTAGAATGAAATGTCCATATTCCTTTTATATCCGCGGGACTCGCGTCGCGTGTGGAGCTGATAGCTGTCTCTTAGCAATCCCGAACTGCTTCATATCAGTCATGATAAAAACATCGATGTATTCAGTCATCCATAAACATTATTAGATCGGTCGGCTTGACGTTGACGACAAGATCCATAATTCTTAGCAAATGTTGCATCATCAAACTACGCCTTTGTTATTGTAAATAGGTTAGCGACCCCTAGTGGAGAAAAAAATCCATACTGTACGTTTAAAGTCGCAATTATTAAAGGGCCAGTGCACAATTTTAACATATAACATATTTCAATGCAAATATAGAGAGTATTTATGTAATTAGTACACACAAATAAAGAAAGTTTACAATCAAACACAAATATTCAAATACTGAAATGCAACATATAATATGCAATAATCGTCACTGAACATAAGCAAAATTAGGCTCCTACAGTGAGTCTGGAGAAGAAGAGAAGTTTGAGAAGTCTCAGTCAGGACTCACTGAAGCTCACTGTGTGATTGTGATGTGTGTGTAACAGCGCTCTGCACAGACAGCAGTGGAGGACAGTGAGAGGATCTTCACTGAGCTCATCCGCTCCATTGAGAGAAGCCGCTCTGAGGCGACACAGCGGATCAGAGATCAGGAAAAGACTGCAGTGAGTCGAGCTGAAGGACGACTGGAGCGACTGGAGCAGGAGATCAATGATCTGAGGAGGAGAGACGCTGAGCTGGAGCAGCTTTCACACACACAGGATCACATCCATTTCCTGCAGGTAACAGAGATCTAGAAGAACAGGATCATAGTGGACTTGAGCAAGAGACTCAAAGAGAGACTCAAACATTTCATGAGAGCAGAATGAGCCATTGACTGAAGTGTTGATCTTCGTGATGTTCGGTGTGTTCCAAAGAATTCAGAATGAATCAAATCTACTCAGTCCCTTCCATGTGACGCCATTGATGCACTTGATCTCTTATATTAATGTCATTGCCAGATGTTTGATCATCCAAGTGTTTTCCTAGAAAGTTCACATATAGTGCAAGTGTAAAACGCTACAACTTATAGCACTAGTATGATATAATGAATATGAGAAGAATGAAGCTAATGCTGTGAAAGTGCTGGATTGAGGAGAATATTATTGAGGAGTTATTGATGAAGTGCGGAGGTGATGAGCTTTGATTTCTGTTTTCTGTAGAGTTTCCAGTCTCTCTCAGCTCCTCCTGAATCTACAGACGGAAATGACAATCCCTTCTGTTCTCTCTCCTCTTTTGATGGCATGAGAGAATCTGTCCGTCAGCTGAAAGACAAACTGGAGGATTTCTGCACAGAGGAGCTGAAGAAGATCTCTGACAGAGGTAAAGTCCTGGAGATTCTGCTCTCAGAAATGACCCTCCATCATCTCATATCATGTAGAAGATCATATTAGAAATGTCTTAGTAATAAGCAATTACTTATGTAACACCCGCTAGGGCAAATTATAAAAAAGGAAAAGAAACAGATCTATCACAGAAGACAATAAATTGTAGAAAAAAAAAGTATTTAGTCAGCCACCAATTGTGCAAGTTCTCTCACTTAAAAAGATGAGAGAGGCCTGTAATTTTCATCATAGGTATACCTCAACTATGAGAGACAAAATGAGAAAAAAAAAATCCAGAAAATCACATTGTCTGATTTTTAAAGAATTGATTTGCAAATTATGGTGGAAAATAAGTATTTGGTCAATAACAAAAGTTCATCTCAATACTTTGTTATATACCTTTTGTTGGCAATGACAGAGGTCAAACGTTTTCTGTAAGTCTTCACAAGGTTTTCACACACGGTTGCTGGTATTTTGGCCCATTCCTCCATGCAGATCTCCTCTAGAGCAGTGATGTTTTGGGGCTGTCGCTGGGCAACAGATTTTCTATGGGGTTGAGATCTTGAGACTGGCTAGGCCACTCCAGGACCTTGAAATGCTTCTTACGAAGCCACTCCTTCATTGCCCAGGCGGTGTGTTTGGGATCATTGTCATGCTGAAAGACCCATCCACGTTTCATCTTCAATGCCCTTGCTGATGGAAGGAGGTTTTTCTCCTCCAAACACGACGAGTTGAGTTTTTACCAAAAAGTTATATTTTGGTTTCATCTGACCATATGACATTCTCCCAATCCTCTTCTGGATCATCCAAATGCTCTCTAGCAAACTTCAGACGGGCCTGGACATGTACTGGCTTAAGCAGGGGGACACGTCTGGCACTGCAGGATTTGAGTCCCTGGCGGCGTAGTGTGTTACTGATGGTAGCCTTTGTTACTTTGGTCCCAGCTCTCTGCAGGTCATTCACTAGGTCCCCCCGTGTGGTTCTGGGATTTTTGCTCACCGTTCTTGTGATCATTTTGACCCCACAGGGTGAGATCTTGCGTGGAGCCCCAGATCGAGGGAGATTATCAGTGGTCTTGTATGTCTTCCATTTTCTAATAATTGCTTATACTGATAACAAGTTCAAACAGGTGCCATTAATACAGGTAATGAGTGGAGGACAGAGGAGCCTCTTAAATAAGAAGTTACAGGTCTGTGAGAGCCAGAAATCTTGCTTGTTTGTAGGCGACCAAATACTTATTTTACCGAGGAATTTACCAATTAATTCATTAAAAATCCTACAATGTGATTTTCTGGATTTTTTTTCTCATTTTGTCTCTCATAGTTGAAGTGTACCTATGATGAAAATTTCAGGCCTCTCTCATCTTTTTAAGTGGGAGAACTTGCACAATTGATGGCTGACTAAATACTTTTTTGCCCCACTGTACATGGTGATCCTGAATTTACTCCATCAGGCAAACAGTTCTAAAATATAATATAATAACCATATTACCATAATTGCAAACTCATACCCACATGATAAATTAATGGATTCCAATACCCCCAATTAATCTAAAAAATAGATTGCGAGTGACTGCATCAGTACAATAAAAACATCACTTGTAATAGTACACCAAAAAATACAGGTTTACCTTCAATTGAGAAAACGAAGTACAGAGGAGCCTATTTATCTATCTGAGCCTATTTAGCCTATCTGAGTGTTATTTAACACTCAGAAATATAATGTCATGATAATAAATGGAGGATACAAGATGCAAGTAACAACAGTTTATTTATAAATGAAGTGTAGTGTAAAGTCCAAGCAGTCTGGTGCAGGGATGGCTGCTCTTACCCCTTCTAAGGCCGTCGTGACCTTCGATTCAATCTCCCATGTGAGTGTGGAGATAAATAGTGTCTCAGGTAAAATACACTCGGGTGTGGACGGGTGAGTCCTCATATCAAAAATATGAGATAAAGAGTCGGGTTTGATGTTCTTGGAACCCAGGCGGTACGAGAGAGAAAAATCAAAAAGACAGAAAAAAGTGCCCACCGAGCCTTGAGTTGAGACTTTTAGCAGATCTAATATATTCCAGGTTCTTGTGATCGGTCCAAACGATAAAAGGTCCCCCCGACCCTTCTAACCAATGACGCCATTCTTCCAACGCTAACTTGACTGCTAACAACTCTCTATTACCAATGTCATAGTTACGTTCGGCAGGTGATAACCGGTGAGACAAAAACGAGCAAGGATGCATCTTGTCATCTGTGGGAGAGCGTTGGGAAAGAACCGCGCCTACCCCCAACTCTGATGCGTCGACCTCCACCTGACATGAAGGACCAGGGGCAATCAGGATGGGAGCCGAAACAAAGCGACTTTTCAGATTGGCGAATACAGCTTCGGCTGTATCGGACCACCTGAACGTCGTTCTGGGGGAGGTCAAGGCAGTCAGAGGCACGGCTAGTTGGCTGAAGTTGCTAATGAAATGCCGATAGAAATTGGCGAACCCCAGAAACCTCTGTAGAGCCTTACGGGAATCTGGGCTTGGCCAATCTACCACAGCCTTAACCTTGTCAGGATCCATACGCACTCCCTCAGACGAGATGATGTAACCTAGGAAAGGAACAGACTGCATGAAAAGTGCATTTCTACGCCTTGACAAAAAGCCCATTCTCTAGCAACCTCTGAAGCACTCGTCTGACGTGCTGAACGTGTTCCTGGAGAGAAGAAGAAAAAATCAATATGTCATCCAGGTAGACATATATGAACTGATCTACCATATCTCTCAGCACGTCATTGAGAGTGCCTGGAAAACCGCTGGGGAGTTGGACAGGCCAAAAGGCATAACCAAAATATTCAAAATGCCCCCTGGGAGTGTTGAACGCGGTTATCCATTCAGCTCCATTCCTTATGCGGACCAAATGATAAGCATTGCATAAATCCAATTTTGTGAAGACTGATGCTCCCTGCAACCGCTCGAAGGCTGAAGACATCAACGACAACGGGTAAGTATTCTTTACTGTGATGTTGTTCAGCCCCCGGTAATCAATACACGGTCGCAGAGAACCATCCTTCTTCCCCACAAAAAAAGAACCCCACCCCCGCTGGAGAAGAGGAAGGACGGATGAACCCCGTTGCTAGAGAATCAGAAATATATTTCTCCATGGCCTCCCTTTCTGGAGCAGAAAGCGAATATAACTTGCCTTTAGGCGGAGACTTACCTGGCAGTAAATCTATGGCACAGTCATAGGGACGATGCGGAGGACGAGAAGCAGCATGGGACTAACTGAACACTTCCTTCAGGTCGAGGTACTCAACAGGCACGTTTGACAAATTCACTGCCTCCTCGTGAAACACAGAACCAGACACAGACGAACAAGCAGACACTAGACAAGACGCATAACTTTGATCACTCCAGGTCGAGATAGAATCTTGGCCCCAGTCCACCCTGGGGTTGTGTTGTACCAGCCATGGGTGGCCAAGAACTATGGGTGCTAATGGGGAGTCCAAAAGTAGAAATGACAGTGTTTCTGTGTGACAGGCTGACCGTGTCCCCGCCGCTGGCCTGTGGGACCTCGAGGACTCCAGGTAGTCTGATTGGTCATTCTGATTGATCTGGTAAGTCATTCCATTAATTCAGACGAGCATCCACTCTCAGTGCCTGTTCAATCAGCCCGTTCAGACTCTGTGGAAGGTCTAGGGCGTAGATCTCTTTCTGAACACGGTCAGCCAACCCATGCAGGAACATGTCCCACTGCGCCTCTTCGTTCCAATGGCACTCTGCGGCCAGTGTGCGAAACTCGATGGAGTACTCCGATACGGATCGGTCTCCTTGCTGGAGGTTGGCGAGTAGCCTGGCCGCCTCTCTACCCGCCACCGCACGGGAAGGCAGTGCAGTGACTCAGTGGTTCATGTAGGTTGTCTACAAACCGGAAGGTTGGTGGTTCAATCCCCGGTTCCACCTGACCAAGTGTCGAGGTGTCCATGAGCAAGACACCTAACCCCAGCTGCTCCCGACGAGCTGGATGGCGCCTTGCATGGCTGACACCGCCGTCGGTGTATGAATGAGTGAGTGAATGGGTGAATGTGAGGCTATGTAAACCGCTTTGGTGGCCATAGGTCTGTGAAAGCGCTATATAAATGCAGTCCACTTACCGCACGGTCGAAGACTCTCTTCATTTCTTTGGAGAGTGCCTGGAACGAGGCGCAGCAGAGATCTTGGTTCTCCCACACCGCCGTTCCCCAGAGAGCCGCTCGTCCAGTCAGCAGGGTCAGCACGAAAGCCACCTTAGAACACTCGCTGTTAAAAGTCAGCGGTTGCAGAGAGAAATACATAGAACACTTAGTTAAGAATGCTCTGCAATAATTGGGTTCACCTGAATAACCTTCCTGGGCAGGTAAGCGTGGCTCTGGCTTATGACTCGGATCCATGGAAGCGGGCTGAACGGGCAGTGTGGGCGGCGCAGCGGGACTCTTCAGTTGTTGGAGCTGTTGGGTGAGCTCGGACACCTGTGCCACCAAAGCTTGCACAGCATGACCCGTGTTCGAAATGTGTTCTTCCTGTTGCTCCATGCGTGCAATACTGCGTGAAATGAATTCACTCAGACCTGTTGAACTCGCTGCATCCATACTGTGGTCAGATCGTACTGTCACGATAATAAATGGAGGATACAAGATGCAAGTAACAAGTTTATTTATAAATGAAGTGTAGTGCAAAGTCCAAGTAGTCTGGTGTAGGGATGGCTGCTCTGAGTGGCGCAGGGACGTTGACAGTCAATAATTACGGTGATTGGCAATCACCCTGACACACACACACACACACACACACACACTGACATACAAGGCAGCAAGAGAGACAGTGAATTCATGAACCGTGACATATAATTCCTCTTTACATGCTTTTTATTATATATAGGTGAAAAATAGTACTAATATACACCAAAATATATATTATAAATACAAATCTATAATATACATCCCCGATAAAAAGTTTGGGATCGTTAAGTTTAAAAAAAAAAAAATTTGTAAGACTTAACTTATTTGATCAAAAATACAGTAAAAACAGTAATATTGTGAATGTTATTACTAATTAAAATAACTGTTTTCTATTTTAATATATTTTAAAATGTAAAATAATAATCTGGAATGCATGGAGGTGTTTTTTTCTGGACTTTTTGATGAACAGAAAGATTGAAATAGAAATATGAAATGAAAAATAGAAATGTGAGTTATTTAAAATGATTTAAAATAGACATGTTTATTAACATTTTAAATGTCTTTACTGTCATTTTAAAATTTTTACTGCACATTTACAAAGTGGGAAAGAGAGCATAACTATATCATACTTACTGACATCCAAAAAAGCAAGATTTGAAATGAACTCGTGACTTTAAAGGAACACTCCACCCATTTGCATTAAGCTTTGCAATGTTAGAAACCCAGTCATACTATTGAATGGTCGTGCAACATTTTCTAATTTTTCCCTGAGACGAGAGAAATCTGTATTTACCTCTTTACACTTCCTCCTACAATGACGCAAAAATCGTCATTTTGCGTCATTGTAGGAGGAAGTGTAAGAGGGGGGGATTTCTGTTAAGACTACAAGCTCTAGTTCCCATCCTTTCAAACCCGCCCATAGGGGGTTGGAGCTAATGCGCTAACAGACCTATCACAGATCAGTGCGAGTACGTTTGATTTCACCGGCAGAAACCTGCAGAAAACATGGACGAAGAAAGCTGAGTAGTAGGGGTTACCATACACTTTTTCCCGGACATGTCCGGCCGTCGAGATCGTCCAAAATGTCCGGGATTCAGCTTTTGCTTTCTGCGGTCGCCATTCATTGTTTACATGGTCACCTTTTGTTTCAATCTAACTGAATTCATTCCGATTGGTGAATCTGAATGTAGTGTTTACATGAACGCTAAACAAGTGATCGTTTGATGTGCGTTTTAACATTGCTAAGAAAATTCCCGCACCTCCGTGAGATGCAAGACCGGTGCGTCTCACAGGTGTCGGTCGTCAGTAATCACGCCACCGGCCTCGCGCCGTTCTCCCGTGGCCCTCAGTCTTGTCCTGCTCGCCACAGTAAACATGATGAATGGCGACTGTAGAACGCAAAAGCCGAATCCCGGACATTTTGGGCGATCTCAAAATCACGGGCAAACTCGTCACGGAGACTCACTCGTAGCCTAGACTTGTTGTTTTCAACTGCGCTCTCTTACCGGTAGGCGTAGCTTAGGAGTGGCCTCGTAGGGCAGCGAAGCAAGTGCATTCTGGGAGTTGTTGTCTTTCATCCACATAAGCCAAAAATACATTTTCTGGCTTTTCTCAGTCTAGAAAGCTTCAAATTCAAAAATAATTTCACATTTCTTCTACATAAATGACCCATTTTAAATACACATTCATCTTTCCAGAGGTGGAGTGTTCCTTTAACAAAAATGTAAATCAGGACAGGCCTAAACTGGGGATTCAACATATTCTTCAAAAACAGGATAAAACTAAGGGATAAATAAGGGTAACATTTTATTTTAAGGTGACGTGGTTACACGTTACTACATGTACTTACTATAGTAATAACAAATTGTGCATAATTACAAGTAACTAACCCTAAACCAAATGTAACAGATTGAAAGTCTGTTTAAAATAAAATAAATTTTAAATAATTTTATATAATCATTTAAAATAATTATTTTATTTCAAATAATTTTAAATAAATCTAGATTCCCAGCCACACCAATATAGCGAGAAAGACACAAGAAAATATATCAAAATAGTATTTTATTATTTTAAAAGTTAAGTTTAAAAGGAAATCAAAATCACCATCTCCTCAAAAAGCAGGGGAGACAATAAAACCATGGATTGTCCAATATTCTGTCCCAGGGTGAAACAATACCCAAGTCCAGTCCAGCCTGGAGTCAGCTCCGTGTTTTCCCCTGTCGCCGACACAGAATGTCTGCTTCAGCGGGACCTCGAATAGCTGATTCAATCCAAAAATCCAGGACCCGGAATTCCGTGGCACCGCTCTGCTTCTGTCAGTGGAGAGATCGTAAAATCAATGGGTAGCCTGCTCGTAGCCCGGCAACTTTAAAACAGTCTCGGGTGACTAGAGTGACAACTTTCCTTTTCTATACTTCAAGTGGACTCCTCAACAATACTGTTGTGTCTGCTGCTCTGCCGTCGGCCCCTGGATCTGGCACCTTCGCAGAAATAAACAACAACTAACAACAACTCCTTTAGCTCAAATGCTAAAAACACACACGCGCATCAGTGTGGGAGAAAAGGACCACTTGCCTTTAGTCGGAGTTTTGTGAGCGTTGACACTGCAAAGTCTGGGATTCAGCTCCACCAGGGCACAGGAGATCCAGTCAGCAACAACAACGAGGGAAAAGAAGATCAGCAAACCAGTCCGCTGCAGCGCACGTCCATCCGTTCAGAGCGTTGTCCCCTTTCAGTAAGAGATCTAGCTTCCTTTTATTGGGAGTGATCTGATCAGCTGGCAAATTAGATCGCTGATGTGAACGGGGTTCTACAGGTGTGTCAATTAGTGTTTGTTGTTGCAGTTTGTGAAGGGGGGAAAAAACAGTATTATCAATGGTCCAACAACATCACAGCAAACAAGGGAAAACCACAGCAAACAATATAAAAGTTAATCCACAACAAACAATATAATAAATTAATCCACAGCTAACAAATATGAAAGTGTTAAGGCAAAAATCGCTATATCAACCAATAATTTCCAAAATAAAGTAAAGTTAACCATCAATCACACTGCTCCACTTGTTTTATATTATATGACACAAACCCTAACTGTAACTCTATAGGAAGTACATGTAGTTAATTGATATTACTCAGTACTTACTAGAGTAAGTACAATGTCACTACATCACCTTAAAATAAAGTGTAACCTAAATATGATTATTTTTCACTGAAAGCCAATTAAAAACATTGATCCACGTTTTAGAGGTAACATTCACAGTAGTAAAAAATTTACTTTTCATGAGTTTCAGGAAAGGAAGAACAAACTGAAAACTCTTAAGTAAAAAACTATTCCACTATGTTTTTATCCTCAACAGGATTTTGTATCAATTCTCTTTAATTTTTGAGTCATCAGATGGAAATTTAAAAAGCTCAAGATCACCTAAGGCTGAAAACACTGAAAATCCCCAACAATAGGCCTACAATGCTTCAAAACTTTGTATTACCATATTATTACACTTATTGGTTAATCAATTTAATGGATCCTTGCTAAATTAATGCACCAGTTGCTTTAAAAAAAGATAAAATTAAGGGTAAATACATTCTACCATTTTAATAGTGTAAATATAATAATAGACCTAATTATAATAAACAGAATAATAACCAACATTAATATTCAGGGAAGACGATTAGACAATATTTTATTTTTATTTTAAGAGGGGGTTGTCAGGGACCTGGATGATGGATAATGATAATGTTGATATGCACAGGATATCAGACAGATCTGACAGATTCATAATTGTGTTTTCTCTCCATCAGATTCCCATCAGCTCACTCTGGATCCGAACACAGTGAATAAAGCCCTCAGTTTGTCTGAGGGGAACAGAGTGATTACTAACACTGACCCAGAGCTTCAGCCGTATCCTGATCATCCAGACAGATTTGATGTGTTTCCTCAGGTTTTGTGTAGAGAGAGTGTGTGTGAACCCTGTTGGTGGGAGATTGAGTGGAGTGGGGGATATGTGTGTATATCAGTGTCATATAAGAGCATCAGCAGGAAGGGACGGAGTAATAAGTGTCGGTTTGGACGTAATGATCAGTCCTGGAGTTTGATCTGCTCTTACTCCAGTTACTCATTCACACACAATAACATAAAGACTGAACTCCCTGTAAAGTCCATCAGCAGGAGAATAAGAGTGTGTGTGGATCACAGCGCAGGAACTCTGTCCTTCTACAGCGTCTCTGACACACTGAGCCTCATACACACAGTCCAGACCACATTCACTCAACCACTCTATCCTGGGTTTAGGGTCCTTTCTGGATCATCAGTGAAACTGTGTTGATGAATGACAATAGACTGATGAGAGATTCTACCCATAATGCTTTGAGCTGCATGATAAATCAGTAACAGTGAGATGTAGTAGAGTCTCTTATTTTCTGCCCGAGACCAAACTTGATCCAACCCGACCCGCGGGCCGATATTTCCCGCCACTATCCTCGGGCCGGGCCCTTGATCAAGCATTTGTGTTTTTTTAATCATTACTTTATTAGCCTAATTGGGTGGGGAGTAAGCTATGCCATTATCAGAAATATTATAGACATTTTTAGCAAAGTAGGCCTAAGAAACAAATGTGTACAAAGTTGCACAAGTTAGGCTACAAAGTTACAAAATGCAACACGTCACGTGTCATGCGCAGCGTCTCCTCCACTTGCACGCATCACACTGGGCCTGCTGTGCTGTACTGTGTAGCTTAAGTGCAACATGGAGCTTGAAGATGTAAAGGAAAAAAAAAGAAAAACAGGAGAATTAACCTTGAGCAAGTTTGGAGGAAAGTCGGAGGTATGGAACCATTTTTAAACAAGTTGTGGGCAGTGACAACATATGTGTTGGCTTTGTCGAGTGCATTAAGTGCTCGCCTACGACAGCAACAAAACAGGACTTCTCCAGTCCTAGGCCATCCAAAGTTCATTCTTGTTCATTTTCTGTGTTCATCATTGTTCACGTTTTTTTTTACGTTTCTTCATTCGGATCCATTTGCGATCCATTCCATTCTGAATAAACAAACAGCGCAGTTTACATGCTTCGTCCTTGTTGCATTATTGATTAAGATAATTGTAAACAGATTTCTGTAGTTCAAACACCTCGGAATTGTAGTTGAGAACGTCAGTTATAACGGCCCACGTATTAAAAAATAGTCGGGTTTAAATCGGGCTCGGGCTCATAATTACAGTTAATGTGTCGGGCCGGGCCGGGCTCGGGTAGGGTCGGGCTTGATTTTTTGGGTCCGATCTAAGCTCTAGCGTGTGTGTGTGTGTGTGTGTGTAAATTACCTTTCAATTGAAAATGTATCGTTAAATTAAAATTTGTTGTAAAATTGATAAATGTCAGTTTATTAATAAATGTGAAATATATAAACCCAGATCCTCTGATCGCACTGTAAACCCTTGATCAGTGAAAGTATGAGCACAATTATTCTGATCTAATCCAGTTTACTGTAAATAAAAAAGTGTAATGTTTCAATAGAGGCTGTCAAACACTCTCATTAGCTTCTTCTACATCTACGATCTCTACGATGACCTTTGACCTTCCTGAAAGATAAGCCAATCCCACTGGATTATGACCTCTGTCAGTATTTCTGTTAAAGAAACACGTTGTATCTGAAAAACTTAATTGAATTTCTGTCTTTGATCTGTTGTTCTTTGTTGTATTATTAAGTCAAGTCATCTTCATTTATATAGCGCTTTTAACAATGTAGATTGTTCCAAAGCGGCTTTACAGAGATACAAGGATAGTTTAAAGTAACAGAGATTGTTTTGGCTTTAGATGATTTAATGAGTTTAGCGAATTCTTCCTCTCCTATAGCAACGAATGAATCGAATTTTTCCTTAGGGAGACTACAATGCACTCCCTGATGAGATACTGTAGTAGACAGTTGCATAGTTATAATTTTGTCCCTGATATTATCAATCTTATAAGTGAATTATATATATATATATATTTATATATATATATATACATATACATACAGTACTGTGCAAAAGTCTTAGGCATGTTAATACCTGTCTGACAACAGCCGGTATGATCTGATCTCACCATCAGGTCCGTCTGTGATTACATGAAGAAACAGAAAAAACTGAGACAAACTAAATCCAGAAGAACTGCGGGAACGTCTCCGAGATGCTTGAAGAAACCTTCCTGCAAAGCTACAGTAGGCCTACTGTGAAAAGTACTGGCACTTGTGTTAAAATGCTGTAAAGTGAGAATGCTTTCAAAAATAAAGCCACAAATTGAATTTATTTATGATTTAACTTCTATTAACTAATTAAACCAATATATGGTGTAACGACCCTTTGCGTTTAAAACGGCTTTTTGTCCAGGTACGCTTGCGCATAGTTTTTCAGGTAGCTTTGCAGGAAGGTTTCTTCAAGCGTCTCGGAGACGTTCCCGCAGTTCTTCTGGATTTAGTCTGTCTCAGTTTTTTCTGTTTCTTCATGTAATCACAGACGGACTCGATGATGGTGAGATCAGATCATACCGGCTGTTGTCAGACTCCTTGTGCATACACAAATCTCACTGGATTATTACAATTAATGGCAAAAAGAATGTTTGGAAATGTAAACTGATATTTCCTACTGACACACTACAGCAAAAGATATAAATAACTGACTGGGGGGGGTTATCGGTTTATGGGTTCAATATTTCATTTGCACACGTGGGCGGCGCTGAAACTCCCCTTTCTTCTGATTGGTCAAAACGCTCCGCCTTCAGTAGGCTGTCAGGCAGAATAAGAGTCAGTACGAGTGCGGCACTGACAAATGCACTTTAATAAAATAATGTCTGAAACCACCACTCACTGTTAACTATGCACAATATTTAAAGCAGAATAGGTTGCTGGTCACGTAATTCGTGCTGCTGCGACTTGCAAGCGACCCCATTAATGTGAGCCACAGTATATGGCAGATTATTTTAGCATGATGTACTTCCCATTGATAAAAACAGTGCAAATAGTTTCGTCTCTTTGGATAAAAATCAATAATAGGCTGAACTGTACCATGATAATATGTCCGTAACATTAGATGTCCGTAGATGACCTACCCATAACTGTTAAATTAGAGATAGGGGATAACAAAGATTGTACAGTATAAAAATCATTATGTCTAAAGTTCCCATAAAACATGAAAACCCAACAACCCAATGGGAATATATCCTTGTTGTGTAAAACATCTGTTCATAATCTGTGATTACACAATTCCAATACGAATAGCACCGGGAGGCGTCTGGAATAGCTCTGCAATGATTGTTGGAGAATTTTCCTTGATTCATGTCTAAGTATGATGTAATGAAAATGACAAGCATGAAAAAATAGGTCTGAAAAAGATGAGAGAATGGAAAAATACCCAGACATGCAGAGTGTCAAAATACTGTATGAAACAAAGCACCATTATGTGAGGTTTGACCAATAGAGAAGACATCTCTAACTGTGTCAGGGTCACCAGGCGTGACAGAGGGGAAGAGATAGATATGAGGGTGCCCATTGGGCATCTAGCGATAATAAAAAAGTATAAGACATGAACACTGGCCAATGTAACCTCAGATGTCCGGATGGCCAGCCGGCTTCTCACTTTGTTGCTTGTCAATAAAGTTAATTCTTCTGACCTGGAACCTCGACTCTGAGAAACTTTTTTGAGACCTGAACCAAAAAGAACTATGAATTTGCCACAACACGAGCAGGCTCTAAGTACAGCACAACATCAATGCACCGAAAAAATAAACAATTAATTAATAAAATTTATAGAATATACCTTTCTAATAAATAAAAATAGCCTACAAAACAAAATAAATCAGAATCAAGTCACAAGATGAGGAGCAAATGTGTGCAAAAAGCCTAAAGTGCAGGGGAACATATATTCACAACACAAGCCACAAATAGTTAGATTAGATAACCCTGACAGATCAATAAATAAAATAATAATAAAGAAATTATTAAAATAACAATAGTAGCCAGAATTTTCAACTTTATAAATGCTAAACAACAATAAATGCTAAACTGGAGTGGCAGTCTTTTTAGCTAAAATGTTCACAGCATCCAAAGATCAAATCCAGTCTTTCACTCTGTCTGTGTCCGTTGGAGTCTTCAAATTGTGCGCGCGGATAAAATACATTCTAAAACGTGAAAAGCGTTTACGGCTTAATCTCCTAAAATAGTTAAATTAAAATATCAAATTATGTAAAGAAAACGCTTTACTATAGGAGGAACGCATTGCGTTCATATTCTGGGTTCATCTGCTTATCTTCACATAGTATGGTTTCTTAATAAAGTGTGTACTGTGTAGGCTACATGCATTAAGCCACGTTAAAGTGCCTTTTAAGTGTTTTAAAAGCTTTTTTCACGTTAAGCATTTTATAATGTCCCGTGGAAAACCAACTTGCTAACGTTGGCCGGCAGAAGTGCGATCATGGTTTTCCTGATGCTAAATCCAGCCTTGGAGAATATCCTTTCTGATGGTGTACATCCACACTTTAGATTTTCTTATCCCAAACATTGTTAAAGATTTAAATCATTGCCGCCAAGGCGCTCCTCTGTCGGTCACGGATTGAAAGTGAAACTTAAATCTGTCACGGGGTGTTTGGATTTATTCACGCACGTTAAAAAATATTTATTAAAAGCTTCTTTCTTTGCACATTTTTATATACAGCATTATCATAATAGGCTGAATATTAACGTATTGACAGAAAACCGGTAGTTCTATGTGAAATCAGACATTGAGCGCTCTCATATAGCCAAAGTGGCATGATCCTCGTTTCATAACACCTCTGCGAAGATTCGACTGTGAGATCGGTAGTCAAATCAGGCTCCTCCAATCGAAGCATCGAATCTTTGACTATTCGGGGTCACCCCTACCTTATTCCAACAAAAAAAACAAAAAAATCGCTGATCCAATGCTGCGCTAGTGAATGTCTGAACTAGTTGATGCACAAAATCAATACCCTGATAAAGAGGTTGACTGGCAAAAAGTATTTTATGTATTTTGAAAATACAAAAATACTCATCTTACATGTATTTAAAAACGAATTACATTAGATTTTTTCTAAAGGATTTAAAATACAAAATAGTATTTTAAATACTTGTATCTGAAATACTGCCTATCCCGATATACTCTCTTTTATGGATCATAAAACAGTAACAGGCTAATTGTTATAGCACAAATTTTTTACGCTTTAAAATGTCCGATGAGGGATACATTTATATCATGCATTGTGCAAGTGCTCGGTGTTTCTAAAGATATATTTGCCACAAACTGCGACCTGTATCTTTTATCTGAAGGAATGTTGCTCCTTCTGTTATGTGATCTGCAATTAGATGACGCAAACCATCTTGTAATCATCTTGTATTCCACAAAAAATTACTTGTTTTCCATACAGAGACTCAGGAGAACAAACTCATAAAGTGTCATATGAGCACTGTCAATGAGAAATGTGTCAACTAGTTTGCGGATAAATGGCAAACTCTGGGTGGGGATTAAACCCAGCACAACAAACAGATTAGAAGAAATGTTTTCCATTCACTTTCTTTCCATTTTAGCTGTTCTCTTACATATCATTGCAGTCGGGTTACCTCACTTGGTGGCTGCACCGATTTCAAACGTTAGTTTGGTTTCTTGATATTTACTTTTGGCACTTTGTTGTCAAACCACAACCCTGTTTTTGGCACACTACTCCAAAAGGACACTACACTCTAAAAACATACGTGTTGAAAATAACACACTAGCTGTGTCCCAACTCGGGCTGGATCCTTTGAAGGACGCACCGAAACTTGTTAAAGTGGAAGGTATAGCCGATTGTGTCACCGCGTCACGATGAAGGCTGTCCCAATACAAAGGCTCCTTCGAAGGCTTCTTTAAATGCAGCCAACAAATGCGTCCTTCAACAGGTCCTTCGATCAACATGCAGAATTTTTATTTTTTTATCTGTGGCAACAACTTAAAAGTAGACCAATTCATGGACTTGGCAACACTGACTGTAGGCCGCATTCAAAGGACCCTTCGAATTGGGACAGCCTTCGACGTGCCACGTGTTTTTTTACTTTAGAAGTTCTCACATTCAGTTGATCTAGAATGAGTGTTTCTTCTCCTGAACTCCATGTAGCAGCAACACGTGTGGATCATCTTCACATTAAGACCCACAACATACATGTGAGGAACTAACTTTCCATGATTCTTTAGCTACCGTTGGATTTTAACAGAGAGAATAAGACTAGCTGATGCTTCTATTGAACGTTGTTTGTTACTTATAGCTAAATAATACTAATCTCATAATCAAAAATATATATTTTTTTTAATGGAAATAATGCTAACTCTGTGCATATGACTGGTAATGCTAATGACTGGTAAGAATTTTCTCAATTCACTCGCCCTACGAGTACTGACCTCTCATGCTCCTCACACTTACATGTAACAGACGTAGGCCAGTAGTCGCTGTGTGTGTAAACCTCATTCCCCTGATCTCTCAGTCTTTAGCCCCCTAGTTAGAGCACCCGCCTCCCATGCGGACGGCCCAGGTTCGAATCTGACTTAGAGCAGGCGGTACGAACTGGAGAGGCTATAGTGGTGCCGTGACCCGGATGGGAGTGAGGTTTAGGGGGGTGAGTGTAACAGACGTAGGCTAGTGAGAGCTGTGTGTGTAAATCTCACTCGCCTGATCTCAAGAGGCGCTCTAAAGACTGCGGTCCTTAGCGTCCTTGTTAGAGCGCCCGCCTCCCATGCGGATGGGCCAGTGTTCGAGTCCCGCTTAGAGCGGGCGGTGCGAACCGGAGGAGCTACACACACATCACAGTGTCCTAACCAGAGATGGATTAATGGTATGTCAATGATAATCTTAGATGATCTTTATGTGCTTTATTTACTCCCAGCAATTTAGTTTAGTGCTCAATTTACAATTTAGTGCTCCCAGCTTTGTAGCTGTAGGCCTACTAAAAGCAACAATGGATAATTCACCTCATAGACCAGTGTACAGCATCCACTTGGATGATGCGACGGCAGCCACAGAACAACGGCGCTAGTGTGCTCACCACTGTTAATGTGTTAATAGCCAATGTTGGAACAGTCGCAGATGTGAGGTCATGTTTCCAGTTCCATGCTCTTCCACCTCTTCAAGCAGGCCAGGGCACGGTTCAGTGCAATCACACTATTCAAACTTTGGGGGGTCAAACGTACTCTAAAAGAAGAGCGAAAAAAAGCTTCATCCTGAGTTTATTGGGGCCTTAATGCACCACTTAGCGGTCAAAGGCTGCAAATTTATTTGCCTCAGAATCATCAGCACCTGTGGCAGCAGAAGACCTATTCTGGTTGAGTACCATCTGTACATGTCATAGACATAGCACTATCCTCAATTTCCTGTGGGAAGCCAATGTGAAATGTCAACTAGTTAACAGATAAATGACAAACACTAGCAACATCCAGTGTTGGCAATGGATGGTGGGTTTTAAACCCAGCAGTTCAAACAGAGAGATTAGAAGAAATGCTTTCCATTTTAGCCGTTCTCTTCTCTTTGTCAAACCCCAACTCTTTTATTTGGCACACCACTCCAAAAGGACACTAGACACTGAAAACATACGAGTTGAAAATAACACAATGTGTGTCTTGCTTTAGCAATTGCATCAATGTGATTTTTGTATGCATCTAACACAACTACATGTTACTGAGTAATTGTTTAAAGTTTTAATATAGGATATTATTAAAATTGTTCAATCGCTATACATTTTGTATACTTTATGAACTCACACGGAGAACCATTAAATACTGTACATATACCATTTATTTGTGTTCTTATTTAACATTAAATTATACTGCATGCTTAAATTGTATTTACTACAGTAAAATACAACTATAAAAAAAAAAAATTTTTTAAAAGGCCATTAAAACATTAAAAACTTGTTAGAAAAAGCACTTTAAAACTTAATACAATTATAGAAACCTTCATAAAATAATTTAACAACAGGTACAGATGAGTTGTATAAAATTAAAGGTCCAATTTCCTGATGAACAAGTCACCTTTCCCATAGTGTCCACCTTCAGGGCATAAAACAGAAACATAAATATGACCAAATTATAAATACAAGCTTTACATAAAGTTCTCTTCTCTGCAGCTTAGTTGAGCATGTGCATTACCAAGGCTGGCATGTCCAGATACAGGGGATGTTTCTTGGAGACTTCACCAACGGATGATGATTCTGCTGTTATTCTTCTCCATGAATTCTCTGATGAAGGTCACATCCTCTATCAGGGTCAACCACTCCACCTGGCACAGTTTCATCTGGAATTGGTAAAGAAGATTCATGTGTACAACGATGGCATTTCATACTGTAGATCCATCACTCAGACTATCACTCTGATCCCTTACCTTGAGATGCACCTATAGATTGGATTTATTTTTCTTTCTGTTAATTATTCTCATTTTAAACATGACAGAGTGTCCGAACACAGAAAATCTCTTGGTGAAGCAACTGAGATCCACGTGACACTATTATAAAGATGGCAATTATTAAAGAGGAGAGTGCAGACATGAAGATTGAAGAAACATTCAGAGTGAAACATGAAGATTGAAATGTAAAGAGGAGAGGATTTAAGTGGAGATTTACTAATAAACAATAACAAAATGCAAAACAAAACGAACTTAGAATCCAAACTAAACACAAGGAAAACAAAACTGAGAGACTTCCAAACATACATCCATGGAAGGACAATAACCATCAATGAACAGGTGTAGATATACACAGAGGGTAACAAGCTAACAAGGCACGCCTGGGAACAATCACAGAACTATTCGACAAGAAAACCACAAACTGACTATGAAATGGAGGCGGAGACAGAAACTTAAAAGTCCACACACACGACTGAGGAATAAACAGGTTGGTTTTATTCTCAAAGCTGAACTTTAATAAAAATGCCCAGCTCTACAGAAATGAATGATATTTTGGTTTCACTTTACTTTGATGGTCCCTTTAACACGTTACGCTGCACCTACATGTCTACTAACTCTCATTAGAGTGTTAGTTAAGTATTAATAGACTGGTAGGGTTAGGGTTAGATTAAGTTGACATGTAGTTACAAAATTACTTATAGTCAGTAGAGTGTCTGTTGGAGGACCATCACAATAAAGTGTTTGCAGATATTAAGCAGACAGTCTACTTATACTCCAGTGAAAGTTACACAAAGTTACTTCTAGTCAACAGCACGTTCAAAAGGGACCATCAAAATAAAGTGTTACCGATATTTCCCATATGCATCTGACTCAAGTTAACCTCTTGTGGACAAACATGTTGAAATCACATGATCAGACAAATACTGCCCTGCAAAGGCAAAAGACCTTAAAGGAACCGTATGTAAGATTGTGGCCAAAACTGGTACTGCAATCACTTTCAAATTACTGCAGAGCGGTGTATCCCCTCCCCCCCCTGACATGAACACCTGCAATAGGGATGGCGAAAACAAAAAAATTTCTTGACCGACCACCGAGCCTCATTAGCCGGTTGAAACCGGTTAACCGATTAATTTAAAATATGCTACGCTATTTGAAATAACAGCCATTTCGAGCCGCGCCTGCAATTTCGCAACTCTGTCGCATCTCTCTGCCACTCTGCCTCCCGCTCACACACACACTGCCGCCCTTCCACTCACTTCACTTTTTTTAAATCCCCTACAGCGCGAAACACAAACATGAGTCCCGCAAACGTGGCGCCGAGGAGCTTGTATGTAATCGGAGGACAAATGGCTCCTTAGTTTCGAAATGGTATGGGTACAAGGTGATCGCGTTGAAAATAAAGGCGTTTGTCTAGCGTTAGAAGCGCGGCTCATTTAAGAAAATGACAGCTCCGAAGAGATGCCGCTTTAGTTTGAGGTAGTGCTAACAATAATAAAGAAAGATGATGATCATCATCACCTTACATCATAGATGATGTGCTACTACTGTATTTAAGCACTGTATCACACAAGTTGCAACTTACATCTGTGTCATTCTTTTTGGTGAAATGGTCCCACACACTACTTTTCTTTGCACGCTTCATCCTGTCGTCTGCCCTGGCTCGAACCTCGAGTGTTTTAGCCTGTAGCCTTTACTTTTCGCAAACCTTGTGAGCGCGCGAACCCAAACGCTGTGACCTCGCGCCAAATGTTTTTATTGGTTTATTAAGTACAAACAGGCGAGTTATGAAAAATTGAGTGTGAGGGATTTGTTCACTTCACACAAAAAGATCTTGGAATGAGATGGCTAACTGTAGTAGCGTTCAGTCCACTGTCTATAATAGCCTAATTTAGAGATCACTTTTTCTTTTTTTTTAACCGACTACCGACAACTTTGATCGGTTAACGTTGATACGGTCAACCATCGGTCAAACGGTCATCGGTTAACATCCCTAACCTGCAAGAAGGAAATATGGCTCAAACAAGTATGGATTGTTGTGGATACAGCAGATGACGTGCATTGCTATGGATTATGGATCTTCCATGGATTATAACGGGTTGCATGGAAAGGTAGGATGCCTGTGTATTTAATAATTGGTTTTCGGCGTCTGATGTGAGGCAAGTGTCAGCATCAACGTTAGCGCTAACTTACGTGACACAGATTAAATTTAGCTAGCTCCGGGCTGTCACTGACATTGACAGATCTGAACCATCGCCCTTAATGAAAATAACAACATTTATGACAACCTATTAGCTTGCATACCATCTAAGTATGGCTTGTTCACCTTGCTTTGTTTCTGATTGCATACTTGGAGCAGTTTGTCTGCCCAGCAAAGTGGTGGTATGTTGTTCTCGCAAGCTAGCTGAATTAAGCAGAATGCAATCGAAAATGTATCATGTTTATAATAAAATTTTTGGTATGTTCTTACCTTGCTCTTAATGTCTGAGTTTCAAGGCCATCTCCACCAACATTTTTCCACGAGAGTAATGGGCCATTACGCTATCACAGATTAATAATAAAAAAAAGCACTTGGCAGTCTACACTTTATTTCAAAGATGTGTCGTGTGTACGTTACGTGGTTTGGTGACAATTAAAGAGCGGCAAACTTTGACAGTATGACAAAGCCAGAGGACAGTAACGTCACAGCGGCACCGTAACATCTCTCTTGATGCCAGGCTAAACAAAGTCAGAAGACCTTAACTCAACTTCAGCGTGCTGAAACAAAGGCAAAGAGCCGTAACAACTGTTACGGTGTTCTGCTGTGGTTTCTCGTATGGTTTTGAAAGTTACGGTTGTCATAGCCCTTTATTTTCTCGTTAAAACAATCAAATTGACTCACGATATTTATTCACATGATAAAGGAGGTCTCAAATACCACAAAAATGACACTAACTCATTTTTGACCAAACATGATGTTACGGCGTTTTCTTCTTTGTAGGGCAGAATACTAGCGCTGAGAAGATCCACGCTGGACGTTCTTTACTACAGATGGTGGACAACCAGAATGAGACTTTTACCGCCGCCTTTCCCGTGGCGGCAAATTTGGGATGTGTATTTGCTGCCTTTTACCGCTGAGTGGCGCTGTAATCACAGACTTTGAAAAGTGTCAGTTTATTCTCTTTATGACGTAATCTGCCGCGGCAGTAATCTGAGCTGAGGCCACAGATAAATTCAAGATAAATATTGTGGTTAAACGAATTCAAATTCATTATATTTAAACAAAGTAGACACACGTTAACATTGTGTGCCCAGTTTTTCTATAATTTAGAAAGGCTATGTCAATAGGTTACTTGTCATTTACTTCGTGTTATTTTAATGTGTTTGTAGATTTATTAACTGAAACATAACAGTGAAATAAATTAAAATAATTTACCGTAAAATTAAAACATTTTCAGGACTTGCAGTTACTAATCGATGTTAGTCGGTTTAAGCATTCCTTGTTATATTCAGAATTAAATAGGCTTACATGTTGTTATGATTATCAATTGAATTATTTAATAAATAATCAACCACAATGCCTATTACTGCCGCAGCAAAAATAAACCAGTCGAATTTCAAAGTCGTTCGCGAAATGACTAGGCTACCGAGTGGCGCAAGTGACAGGGCAAAACAGCAGCAACTGCGGCATTTTAAAAGGTACGTTTCCTATCTGTTTATTTAAAAAATATATATATATTAAAAAAAAAACATGGCGTAAGATCTTGTAAAAAAAAAAAAAAAAAAAACTTTTTTCATTATTTGAACAAAAATGAGACTGACTGAATATGTAAAAATATAAACAAACAAAGCAGAGAATAAAACAAACTTTTAGGGAAAAAATATAGGCCTATTATGCTACAACAGAATTGGTTAACATTACCGAAAGCAAAATATGTAAAAATACATTTAAAACAAAATAAAACTAAACAAATTCGTGGCCGAATTCAAATCGGTTCAAATCCCGAACAAACAGTAATAGACCTATCTATTCAGAGGATAGCTCTGTGGTCAAAGCATTAACAATAGCCTCTCGGAGCTTCAAACGATCTGAGATCGAATCTCAGTGTAGCCGACAGTGTTTATGTTTTTCCGTTCTTGATGCTTAAATATGCATCTGTTTATTAAAGTCAATCGTCTTGT
Organism: Abramis brama; assembly: GCF_963993115.1. Lineage (NCBI taxonomy): Eukaryota > Metazoa > Chordata > Actinopteri > Cypriniformes > Leuciscidae > Abramis > Abramis brama. Next base: position 14,946,825 of record NC_139966.1, read on the forward strand.
TTAATTATCAATTGTACATTACAACATAAATTTGCTACATTCCAGTTGAGCCGCTGCAAAGACAACACATCTGATGAAGGAAGACTGTCAGCCGATTGCACCAGAAAATGAAGATGATGAAGCTCGTCTTTAATCTGCTAAATTATTTTTTTTGTGTGTGTGAATCATTCACGAGATTGAGATGACTGACAGTGATACCCGGCCATAGCAACGGAAGACATTTTTCAAAACAGATTGAACAAAAATACTTTCAATACAGTATTGCTTTCAATTAAAAAATAAACAATGAAAATGTAAAAGAAAAAGAAAATTTATTAAGTTTGAAAACCCATCGCACATTTCAAGGTATGAATAAAGTGTCGGGACAGTTTATTTATTTAAACAGGGTTGCATCAATAGAGTTTATTCCCTTTGTGATGCAAAATAAGAAACACAGAATCTTATTCTTGCAACATTTTAAATTTCTATTGTCAAAGAAATTGCAGCTAAATTAAAAAATTAAAACGGTACAAAACGAAAAAAGTTCAAAGCAACATAAATTAAGAACAGGCGTTTTTCTTTGCCTCTCTCGCGCTGGATATTTTTTTAGTAAGTTTGGTCTCCCTCACTGCGCGCGGCGGGTCTTTCTCGAAATTAAGCATTTCAGCGTAAAAAACACCATACAGCTGATAATACTGTATATGTCGCTGTGTGTCATCCACACAAATCACGAAAGAAAAAACTGTAACAAATAGCTTTTGTTCCTTCAAAGATACAACATGCCTTGCTGAATTCACCTTACAATAAAACGAGGTGGGTCGCGAATTAAAGAGCTCTGTATCTGCTAAATTGAAATTGTGTGTGGAAAACCTTTAAATACAATCAATAAAACTACAATATATAATTTAATAAGATATAGGGCCTACTGTACATGGGCTATGGACTTTTGGAGATTTTGAGATTAATCCTTAAAAGAATTTTGCCTTTGCCTGCTCATCAGGCTGGCTCCGACACTCTCCATATGAAAGACGGAACATTAACACCTCTGTCCTGCACCCCCACGATAAAGCAACTATTGCCTTCTCCAAACCCCCCACAGGCTAGCTGAGTTTGCAAAACAAAACAAAGAGTTTGCCACTCGTCGTGGTGTGCCAAAACACTTAATTATAAACTTCAATATTTCATTCAAAACAATCTCAAAACGCTTTGTGACATTTTGAAAAGCCGTGGATGCATTACTGCCACTGAAACCATGAACGCAACAGAATACTGGTTCTGATTTTATTGTTTGTCGTTTAAACGTCATATATATATATATATATTTTTTTTTTTAACAGAACTGCTTTTGAAATTACGATTGGAATTATTATAGGCTACAGAAGTAAAGTCATTGTATAATATTTGTTCCTTAGTGTAAAATGGAAATGCATGGTGATTTTATTTTGTAAATAGGCTATAAGCAAAAAACTATGTTTTAGAACTAGACAAATCTCTCTGCATCAACAATAGACTATAAAATGCATTAATAGGCTAATATAAAAATATCAGTAGTCCAAGTTAGTTCGGGATTCGAACCCGTGTCATCTAAATGATCGTAACGTAAGTTCAACCACTCGGCCACGATTCACTCGTTGCGACATGGCCTAACGTTCCAGTGTGTGTTCGCTCACACGAGCGAGAAGCGCTCTTCATTCAAATGAACGCGCCGCCGCGTTTGTCGAACACTAATTCAACATGCCAGAATAAAACCTGGCTTTAGAACAATGCATAGCGCCACTCGTCGTGGTGTGCCAAAAAATTTACAATAATTTAGTTTCATTTATTTCAGTGTTAATGTTTGAGTTAAAAAAATCCTCTACAAATTAAATTAACACAAAGTCGGCTATAAGAGTCCTTTATAGGCTATGTATAAAAGCAAAGGGCTTACAGGCCTAACATTTAGGCTAAATGGCTTAAATTCGATACATTTATTTTCAGTAGGGCCTAATAAATTTGTAGGGATGTAATTTCAGTATGCTTTACCAACGCTATGTATTCAATTAAAGTTCCAAGAGGTCTGGTCTCTATATTTCCTTCCCAGCTGACACTAATATGCAAGTGCACAGCAAAAATCACAACTTGTGCTTGCTGCGAACGCAAGTTATTTAAGGTGTCTCAACTGTACACAGTCTACCCTACAATGTGAATTCGTTACAAGGTTTCATTTAATTAAATTAATGTGCAGCAATTTGTACAAATAGAGTCTATAGGCCTACTATACTGTTGTAGCCATTAAATAATCTCATTTAGTATCATATTTGTTAGAATATTATAATGTTATTTTTTTCCATCTATGTTGAATATGAAAAGTGAACAGCACGAGTAAGATAGGATGCATTATATCGAGAGATGGATATGGAGTGGGTCAGACATGATTTTGACCACTTCATTAAGTTTTGTTTAGTAGAAAACCTTTCTTTAAAGTGAATTTCGTTTTCTATAAATTGTATCTTAATTTTAATCAATTTTCATCAACCAATTGCCTGGATTTAATAAGTAAGAGAAGCAAATATAACAGACACTAATCATGGAGGCGCCCGCGCAGTCACTTGCATTGCACGTCAGCTGGAGCGCATCTCATCCTCCTAACTTAACGAAACTCAGCGTATATGCCTCACACAGACATGATAAATACATCAAATACACAAAGCTTGAAATGTCTTCAAACGAAATAATTCAAAACGAAAAGAAAAAGGCTACTCTCTGATTATGTCTTTATGTGCATTTCTCTCTAGGTGCGTTCACTACAAATATGGCGATCGTCAACTTCATCTTTACAGTCGACACTGTCAGAAAACACTAGTTTATTGATAAAAATCAATGCACGCATCACCGGATTTACAAATACACATCTTGCTTGTTGCACGCACACATTATGTCGAAAAAACGAAATATTATGTTGAAATAACATTATTATTAATAATACATCTTTTAGAATATTTGATTAAATGCTGATTGTTGCGCTTGTTCAATTTAATAAAATTAAAACTTTAATTGTGATAATTAAAATAATTGAAAATTAAATATTTAGTGGCCAAGTTTTGCTAATTTATTATATAGGCTATTATATGCCTATTGCCTATATTAAGTAGGTCATATTAAGACAAGGCATATATTAAGTTATTTTAGCTGTTATGAGAAAAAAAATCTAACGAAATCTAAAATCTAAATCTAATAAAAAAATAAATAAAAAAATCTAACGCCAACTCAACATGCCAGAATAAAACCTGATTTTTGAACAATGCGTAACGCCACTCGGCCTGGTGTGCCAAAACACTACATTTTAAACTTCAATGTTTAATTCAAAACAATCTCAAAACGCGTTGTGACATTTTTTTAAAGCAGTAGCCTAGCCTATACATTAAGGCCATTGAAACCAGGATCATAACTAAAACGCGTTCCGCGTAATCTCTCAAAAATTATGCCACACTACTCCATGTATTTTTTTTTTTTAAGGACTGCTTTTGAAATCACTATAAATTACTATGCAATTGTATCACTCACGAGAGCTCTTCATTTATCTAATTCCTCAATAGAATAGTAAAAATATTCAGCGTCATTGCTCCTAATATCGTCTCTATTTTTAACTTTTGATTTTATTTTTTCAGTTCTAAAATTGATTCTATCTTTGGTTCTATTCTGTTGTAGCCTTATAGGCCTATTTATATATATGAAAAATATGCCTATTAGGCTTAGGGTTTTATATTTAACCCACTTACATTTTAAAATACGGCAATTGCTGCTGTTTTGCACAATGTCCCTTTGCGCCACCTGGCGGTCATTTCGGGAACGACTTTGAAATGCGGCTGGTTTATTTGCGAAATCACCGCGGCGGCTGGCGCGGCGGTAATAGGCATTCTGGTTGTCCACCATCTGTACATGTCATCAGAGGTGTAAAGTCCAGGGGTCAGAAAGTAAAAGTCCAACCAAATGTTTATTCCACCCATGAACTCAGCCAGCTGATTTCACTAATTAGTTCTGTCTCCTGGCTGAAAAACTGTGCTAATTAGCAAATCCAGGTGATTGGAACAAAATATTAAGGACTTTTACTTACTGAACTTGGATTTACACCTCTGCATGTCATGCATCGAATTAAGAAAAATACAATATGATTCCTAAACAAAAATATATTTTGTGTTAATATTAAACCCAACATCTACTTCTGATTTGAAAATTATGAGTACCAAACTATCAATTAATTATGAAACAGCAATAAAATAAAAAAAACATTTACTTTGCAAGGAGCAAACATTAAATGTGAGTGATTCACTTTATATTTGTGGTCTATGAGCTCTATACGTGTAAACGTCCTCCTATTATTACTGAAAAACAGTAAGAAAGATTAAAATAACTTCAATCTAACTCAAATCATTACCATTGAAAACAGACTTGCTGCCATGACTTGTGATGAATTGGTTTTGTAAATATGACTCATCTTATACATCATGTACAGTCTGTATTAGTGTATGATTCAACTGTTCCCCAGGGTCTAGTATTACAAAATAATAATAGAACAATCGCAATACATTGCAAAATTGAATCGCAATACTTGTAGAATCGCAATTCTTAAAAATCGCAATACATATCGTATCGGCACCCAAGTATCGTGATAGTATCAAATTAGGAGGTGTATCGTCCCAGCCCTATGATGAACTGGACACAGTTTTCAGTCCTGCAGTACCAGTGAAGTATTCATGAAACAGAATTACTGAACTATTAAGGGTGTTGTCTTGTTTCTCAGTAACTTCTATTCTTTGAGTGTGTGTCTGAGACTGATTAAACACAATGTGTGTGGGACCAGGAGTGAGGAAGCTGCTTTACAGACACGCCTGTTTTGCACACGGCACTTAAACAGAACCAGGAAACAAGAAACAGTTTCAGTTCAGGGAAAGAGAAACTGAACTGTAGTTGAGCTGTTGTGTGTTTGTGTCTCTGTATTCATGCAGTAAAATGGCAGAAGCCAGAATTACTCAGGATGAGTTCCTGTGTTCAGTGTGTCTGAATCTCCTGAAGGATCCAGTGACCATTCCCTGTGGACACAGTTACTGTAAGATCTGTATTACAGGCTGCTGGGATCAGGAGGATGAGATGAGAGTCTACAGCTGCCCTCAGTGCAGACAGACCTTCAGTCCAAGACCTGCTTTAGCTAAAAACACCATTCTGGCTGAACTGGTGGAGAAACTGAAGACTAAACTTTCTGCTGACTGTTACGCTGGAGCTGGAGATGTGCAGTGTGACGTCTGTACTGGAAGAAAACACATAGCTGTCAAGTCCTGTCTGGTGTGTCTGAACTCTTACTGTCAAACTCATCTCGACCGTCATGAGGAATTTCACTCACGTAAGCCACATAAAGTGACTGATGCCACTGGACGACTGCAGGAGATGATCTGTCAGAAACACGACAAACTCCTTGATGTTTTCTGCCGCACTGACCAGAAGTGTATATGTGTGCTGTGTACGATGGATGAACATAAAAACCACAACACTGTATCAGCTGAAGCACAGTGGACAGAGAAACAGGTATGAACTTGGAGTCTCATAATACTCATTTACAGGCTCATCATTTTGTTTATGTGTCTACTACAATACATTTACATATTTAATGTCTGTTTTCACCCTCACTGTCTGAATGCTGTTTTAGCCCTAGAAACAGAGACATTATTCATAATGCATTATTTTGTGTTATCAGCTGTAATCATACAAGTTTGGAAAGACATGAGGATGAGTGTAACGGGACTGTAAGTCTCACCTCGTAGGGTAAAATTAAAACATTACCCTGGAAGACTTAAAGGTGATCTAAGTAACTTTTTTACCTTAACTGAACAGCTTCAGAGTCATTGGAATGGTTATATTACTTAGTTGGGGTTGAATGGTGGTCGTTTCGCACCCCCCTGGTGCCCGTGAGTGGAAAATACGCACTTGCAACTTTGGGCCGGCGGGCCGCTGGCCGCCGCGTCAGGAAGTATCGCGTGATATCAGGTCTCGCGATGTAAACAATTGCTTTACGGCCAAAAGAAATCTGCTCAAATACTGTCATTATTGCGCTCCCTCACGCTGTTTGAACCCGAATGAAGAAGACGTTTTAAAGAATATCCCATCTGCTTTGATGTCGTTGATCTACTTAGCCTCTGGTGTCTGAGAATCGCCAACGAGTTTTTACAACAGTGTTGTCAAATTTCTATTCCGAAGCTGTGGGGGGAGCTCTAGAGAGAAACCTGCGAGCAAAAAGCGAGAATACAGCGAAGAAATCCCGAAACTACTGAGCCTCGCTTTAAAAGTGAAAGGATGTTAGTCTCCACTCCAGTGCTTTGAGCCTCAATATACACGTTATGTGTATATGTTTTACCTTACACTATTTTAGGATATACTAGAGGAATAGGTAGTGTAGGCTTCAGGTGAGTATGTCGATACGGTAGCTTCTTGAAGTGCATGTGATGAAAAAACTCAAATTCACATCCCCACCCACCTAATCCCAATAGTGCAAGTGAGGCGCCCCTATCCCGAGGTAAGTTAAAAAAGAACTGTCAAATGTCTTAATTTTAACAATTACTCATTTATTTTTCAGCGTGGCCCAGGAAAAAACTCAGAAACTTTCTGGAACAAAATGGCACAGCTCAGCTCAGCTCGCACGCGGCACGAATAGATCGAATGATCTGAATCACAAAAAAAATGTCTCTCAAAAACAAATCTTGATCATGGACGATCGTCAGTCTCTTACAAAAAACAACAACTAATCACTCCTTCAAAACCGATCGTTCAGCTCACATATGCATTCTCGCGCACTAACAAGTGCACTTAAATGATTCACAGAAAAAAATCAAGACTCAGTACAACGCACAAATATTCTTAGAGTCAGAATAACGCCAAAAAAAACAACAGTGTTCTGAATGAAACTCACGGCTCTCACGCAACTCTCTCTCGTGCTCTCAGCACCGTTCTCTGTTCGATGACGCAATCAACCAAATTTCTGCTTTAACTGCGTCTCCAGTTTCACACAACAATGTACACTAAACTCACGAAACTTAATCTGACTGTGCACCACTGTCTTACATTACAGCTTGAGCGAAAAAAAATTCGACTTCTCGTACCGCGATCATGGCGTGACTGCCTCATAACACTGCTCACTCTTCTTCTTCCCAGACGTCTTTGCATCAAAAAAAAATCTGTCAAAATAAAAGTCCCCATAGAGAAAAATACCTCCATTACATGAGTAAACAATGAAAGAATTTACATTTCTGGGTGAACTATCCCTATTAAATTGATTAAATAAATTGATGAAAATAACCTTACCATGTAAGATCTTTAACCCCTCAGTCTCACCACTTCACTGATACTGGATTCATATCTGTTTACCTGATGATTTGTGTGATGTTTCTCCTGTCGTTGGTTTGTCATTTGGCACCAGCTGAAGGAGACGCAGAGGTCGTTCCAGCAGAGGATCCAGCAGAGAGAGAAAGATCTTCAGCAGCTGAGAGAGGCTGTGGCGTCTCATAAGGTGAGTCTGGAGAAGAAGAGAAGTTTCAGTCAAGTCTCAGTCAGGACTCACTGAAGCTCACTGTGTGATTGTGATGTGTGTGTAACAGCGCTCTGCACAGACAGCAGTGGAGGACAGTGAGAGGATCTTCACTGAGCTCATCCGCTCCATTGAGAAAAGCCGCTCTGAGGCGACACAGCGGATCAGAGATCAGGAAAAGACTGCAGTGAGTCGAGCTGAAGAACGACTGGAGCGACTGGAGCAGGAGATCAATGATCTGAGGAGGAGAGACGCTGAGCTGGAGCAGCTTTCAGACACACAGGATCACATCTATTTCCTGCAGGTAACAGAGATCTAGAAGAACAGGGTCATAGTGGACTTGATCACGAGACTCACAGAGAAACATTTCATGTCAGCAGAATGAGCAAAGGTTCAGATATAGTGTAAGTGTCAAACACTAGAACTTGTTGCTGTAACATGATATAATGAATATGAGAAGAATGAAGCTGATGCTGTGAAAGTGCTGGATTGAGGAGAGTTACTAAAGAACAACAAGAGCCGCACAAATCTGACAGTAGTGCAGGTTATTGATGAAGTGTGGAGGTGATGAGCTCTGATTTCCGTTTTCTGTAGAGTTTCCAGTCTCTCTCAGCTCCTCCTGAATCTACAGACGTAAATGACAATCCCTTCAGTTCTCTCTCCTCTTTTGATGGCGTGAGAGAATCTGTCCGTCAGCTGAAAGACAAACTGGAGGATTTCTGCAAAGAGGAGCTGAAGAAGATCTCTGACAGAGGTAAAGTCCTGGAGATTCTGCTCTCAGAAATGATCCTCCATCATCTCATATCATGTAGAAGATCATATTAGAAATGTCTTAGGAACGGATGCAGGGATAATTTTCTCTTGACATGATAATCACACTGTTCATTTCTGTTCCACAGTCACTTTCACCAACTTTGTTCCCAGAACCAGGAACGACTTCCTACAGTGTAAGTCACTAAGAAAAAAAGCAGAGAAACTCACTGAGTGTATTCATGTTCTTCCTGTAGAAGGTGAAAGAAAACATGACAGAAGAGATTTAGAGTTGATGATGTAAATGAGCGTTTTTTCAACGGGGTGTCCAGAGAACATCGGGGGCGCTGGAAGCAATATCTTTTTTAAAGGCGTGCAAATGCCAAAGATTTACGAGATGAAACTTGTAGACCTGGTTTCACAGACAGAGCTAAGATTAAAGGAGAACTTGAGTGAATCTGACTGCAGTAGATGTGAAAGATATGTATAAAAATTATGTTATTTAAGCCAGCGCAAATACCTGTGTTTACATCCTGTTTTCGGTTGAAGTCCAAAGTAGTCGATTGCCGAGTTCACGCGCGTGAACTAAACATAGCAACTAAACCTATGCGTGTGAACTCGGCAATCGACTACTTTGGACTTCAACCGAAAACAGGATGTAAACACAGGTATTTGCACTGGCTTAAATAACATAATTTTAATACATATCTTTCACATCTACTGCAGTCAGATTCACTCGTGTTCACTCAGAAGGAATCACTCACATTTTCTGTGCACTTGTAATGACACATCAAGGATGTCAAGAGGCTAAAAGCAGGTTTACTACTTGCCCCATTGAAGTCAACAGGGTGCAAATTTTAAAAATAGAATAACTCGGTGTAGGCAACCCCGATTTTTGTTGTTGTTCTCTGTATTGACAGCACTCCAAATGTACAAAAAAATGAGCTCAATGTTAAAATTGACCGGAGTTCTCCTTTAAGCCAGGATTAAGCCTTAGTTCAATTAGGGCATTTAAGTAGCTTTTATAAAGGTACCTTAGAAAAAAAACATTACTGGTGTGCATCTTGAGACAAAACAATGGCACTGATATATTTTAAGATATGCATGTCCAAGTTAATCTACATAAATAAAGGTTTCAGTGCCAGATTTCTAAAGTTATTTAAGTTAAGTTAAGGTTATTTAACACTTATATAGGTGAAAAATAATAATAATATGCACCAAAATATATATTGTAAATCTATAATATACACCCGATAAAAAGTTTGGGGTCTGTAAGTTTTTTTGTTTTTTTTTATGGTTTTGAAAGAAGACTTCATTTATTTGATCAAAAATACAGTAAAAACAGTAATATTGTGGAATATTGTTACTAATTAAAAGAACTGTTTTCTATTTTAATATATTTTAAAATGTAAAATAATAATGTGGAATGTGTGGAGGTGTTTTTATCTGGACTTTTTGATGAACAGAAAGATTGAAATAGAAATATGAAATGAAAAATAGAAATGTAAGTTATTTTAAATGATTTAAAATAGACATGTTTATTAGCATTTTAAATGTCTTTATTGTCGTTTTAAAAATTGTACTGCACATTTACAAAGTGGGAAAGAGAGCACAAATATATCATACTTACTGACATCCAAAAAAGCAAGATTTGAAATGAACTTGTGACTTTAACAAAGATGTAAATCAGGACAGTCCTAAAGTGGGGATTCAACATCCATCTTCTTCTGCTTATCCGGGGCCGGGTCGCGGGGGCAGCAGTCTAAGCAGAGATGCCCAGACCTCCCTCTCCCTAGACACTTCCTCCAGCTCTTCCAGGGGGACACCGAGGCATTCCCAGGCCAGCCGGGAGACATAGTCTCTCCAGCGTGACCTAGGTCTTCCCCGGGGTCTCCTCCCAGTGGGACGCGCCAGGAACACCTCCTCTGAAAGGCGTCCAGGAGGCATCCGGAAAAGATGCCCGAGCCACCTCAACTGACCCCTCTCGATGTGGAGGAGCAGCGGCTCTACTCTGAGCTCCTCCTGAGTGACCGAGCTTCTCACCCTATCTCTAAAGGATCGCCCAGCCACCCTGCGGAGAAAGCTCATTTCGGCCGCCTGTATCCGGGATCTTGTCCTTTCGGTCATGACCCACAGCTCATCACCATAGGTGAGAGTAGGAATGTAGATCGACCAGTAAATCGAGAGCTTTTCCTTGCGGCTCAGCTCTTTCTTCACCACGACAGACCGGTACATTGACCACTTACTGCAGAAGCTGCACCGATCCGTCTGTCAATCTCCCGTTGCATCCTTCCCTCACTCGTAAACAAGACCCCAAGATACTTGAACTCCTCCACTTGAGGCAGAAACTCTCCACCAACCTGAAGTGGGCAAGCCACCCTTTTCCGACTGAGAACCATGGCCTCGGACTTGGAGCTGCTGATTCTCAGCATCCTGGAGGGATTCAACATATTCTTCAAAAACAGGATAACTAAAACTAAGGGATAAATATGGGTAACACTTTATTTTAAGGTGACGTGGTTACACGTTACTACATGTACTTACTATAGTAATAACAGTAAATTGTGCATAATTACAAGTAACTCTATAGTAAGTACATGTAGTTAATTGATATTACTCAGTACTTACTAGATATTACTCAGTAGATATTACTCAGTACTTACTAGATATTACTCAGTAGATATTACTCAGTACTTACTAGAGTAAGTACAATGTCACTGCATCAGCTTAAAATAAAGTGTAACCTAAATATGATCATTTTTCACTGAAAGCCAATTAAAAACATTGATCCAAGTTTTAGAGGTAACATCACAGTAGTAAAAAAATAAAAATAAAATCACGAGTTTCAGGAAAGGAAGAACAAACTGAAACCTCTTCTGTAAAAAACTATTCCACTATGTTTTTATCCTTAACAGGATTTTGTATCAATTCTCTTTAATTTTTGAGTCAACAGATGGAAATTTAAAAAGCTTAAGATCACCTAAGGCTGAAAACACTGAAAATCCCCAACAATAGGCCTACAATGCTTCAAAACTTTGTAAACCATATTATTACACTTATTGGTGAATCAATTTAATGGATCCTTGCTAAATTAATGTATCAGTTTCTTTTAAAAAAGATAAAATTAAAGGTAAATTCGTTCTACCATTATAATAATAGGCCTAATTATAATAAACTGAATAATAACCAACATTAATATTCAGGGAAGATGTTTTATTAAGAGGGGGGTGTGAGGTGTCAGGGTTATGTTTGATTGTGATATGTTCATGTCTGAGTTTGTTAAACTTCTAGTCTGTTTATCAGTTCTCCTCTGTTCCCTACCTGTTTGTCTCCTAGGTTACTAATTAGGTTCCTCGTTTCCGGTGTGTTGTGTTAATTAGTTTCGTTAGTTCCTCTTGTTTGATATGTATTTAAACCCTCTGTTTCTGTCTGTTCCTGGTCTTGTAATATTTTGAGTTCTATGTGATATGTGGTTGTACGTTTTTCCTTGGATTAAAGTCTTCTTTATTGTCTCCGTCGTCTGGCCCTTGATTACAGCCACCCATCCGTGACATGAGGGACCTGGATGATGGATAATCATAATGATGATTTGCACAGGATATTAAACAGATTCCTAATTCCTGATTCTTATGTGTTTTCTCTCCATCAGATTCTCATCGGTTCACTCTGGATCTGAACACAATGAATAAACACCTCCGTCTGGATGAGAAGAACAGAGAGATTACTGACACTGGCATAGTCCAGCCGTATCGTGATCATCCAGACAGATTTAATATGTGTCCTCAGGTGTTGTGTAGAGAGAGTGTGTGTGGACGCTCTTACTGGGAGGTTGATTGGAGTGGATATATGTTTAGTGGTTTGTGTATATCAGTGTCATATAAGAGCATCAGCAGGAAGGGATCGGGTCATGAGTGTGTGTTTGGATTTAATAATCAGTCCTGGAGTTTGTTCTGCTCTCCCTCCAGTTACTCATTCATACACAATGGCATATGGACTGATCTCCCTGTAAAGTCCATCATCAGGAGAACAAGAGTGTATGTGGATCAAAGTGCAGGAACTCTGTCCTTCTACAGCGTCGACAGAGACACACTGAGCCTCATCCACACAGTCCAGACCACATTCACTCAACCGCTCTATCCTGGGTTTAGGTTTTATTCTGGATCATCAGTGAAACTGTGTTGGTGAATCAGAATAGACTGTAGAGAGATTCTACCCATAATGCTTTGAGCTGCATGATAAATCAGTATCTTATTTTCTCTTAATTACATTAATACTCTGTTTTTCTCTTTGTCAAGGACGATGTAATTTAGTCAGCTAAATAGCTGTAGCTCGGTGAGTCCAGCATTCTTGTGTTTGCCGTAAAGTAACGCACGTAATACACCTGTGCTGCAGCGAATTGTCGCAAAGGAGTCTTTGGATGAAGTTGTGAGTTACTTGCGTCATATTAGTTTAGTTACTTAAGTTTCTTTTTTCTTTTACATTTTCAATGGTTCCCCCCCATTGCTTTAGTCTCAACTCTAAGAAAGCAGCAAAAAAATGTTAAATAAAATAATAAAATACTTATCAATAGTCAGTGCCTTAGGTATCCTATTTATTTTTCCTTTTTCATTTATCTTATTTCTACTTTATTGCTTGTGCTGTGTGAGAGTGTATGTAATTGTGTGTGCGTGTTTGTGAGTGAGAGTTTGTGTATGTGTTTTTTATATGTTCATGTTGTTGTGTGTTTGTCTTTGTTGTGTGTTTGGGGCCCTCATTCTGTGATGATCATACACCCTCTACCCTTAAGCATGTTTCTGAAATAATATCAGATGTATAATCCTGATAGTGATGATAGCTCCTCTGAAGTCGAGGATGATCTCTATACAAATACACCAAACTTAGAAACAATGAATAATTTATCTGACCATATTGATTATAAATTACTAACATTTATGGATTTAATTGATCCAGACAGTAATATCCTTTTAAATACAAAAAATGACTGTTTATATTATACTGATAGCACATACGACAATACATTTATTCTAGATAAAAACATCTCTTTGATTCATTTTAATAGTAGGAGCTTACAATCCAATTTTGAAGCCATTCAAGACTATCTGAACCAGTTTAAGTCTCAATTCAATATCATAGCTATTTCAGAAACATGGTTGAATGATGAAAAAATAAATGAGTATGTTATAAATGGTTATGAATTGTTTTACACAAACCGGTTAAACAAGAGAGGAGGAGGTGTGGCTCTCTATATAGATAATCATATTCACTGTAGTATAGTGGACAATATGTGTTTAGTGGTGGATGATCTACTTGAATGTGTGACTGTTGAATTGCTACTTCCAAAAAATAGAAATATTGTTGTGAGCTGCATTTATAGGACGCCGGGATCCGACTTGACAATATTTAGGGAATGGATAGAAAAAATATTTACTAATAATAACAAAAAATATATTATATGTGGGGATTTTAATATTAACTTGTTAAATCCCCATAAACACAAATGTACTGATGAGTTTATTGATACCATGTTTTCCTTGGGTTTGTACCCACTCATCACCAGACCCACCAGAATAACATCGTATAGTGCCACACTCATAGATAACTGTCACGGTTTGGGTTTTGTTTATTGTTCCTGGTTCTTGTCTGTCATGTGATCCCCTGTTCTAGTCATGTGATCTTGCCTTGTGTTCCCCTGTCTGTTGTCATTTTGTCATTGGTTGATTGTTTAAATGTTCACAGGTGTCCCTTGTCTCGTAATTAGTCCAGTATGTATTTAAGCCCTGTGTCTAGTTCAGTCTTTGTGAGTTCTTGATGTTGTTAAGTGGATGTTGGTTGTTCTGTTCCTGAGTCCTGTTCCCCGTTCCTGTATTTGAGTTTGTAAGTCTGGAGTTTGTTTAATAAAGTGAGCTGCATTTGGATCCTGCTTCCTCCATGTTTCAACCGAATCATAACAGAAGAACTCACCACAAAATGGATCCAGCAGTGGTTAGCAACCAGGCCCTGAGGAAATTCCTTTCTTCATTGTTTCAGGACGGCCAGCCCATTGAGAGATATGCGAGGGACTTTTTGACTTGCTGTCATCTGGGATCATTAGATGACATCCAGCTCATGGAGCTGTTTTGGAGCGGGTTGGATGATGACATTGCTCAATTTATGCCGGAGGACTATACCGGCTGGACCCTGGAGGGATATGTCGACCTGGCCCTCTCCTTGAGCGGTTTGGCATTTACTGTGGGCTTGGCTAATGAAACACCCCTTGAGCTCACAGTACCCCCAGAGCCCTCACCGCTGGTCCCGTCCAGTCCAGAGTCTTCACAGCTTCACGTCTCATGTGCCCAGCCTGAGAATCTTCACGTCACGCCAACCATCAAGCCAGCCACTGGATTGGTCTATGGCCGTCAAGGACTGGTTTCCAGCGTGGCCGATTCCCCGCTGATGTCAGCACATGCCGCCACGAAGGCCATCGTTCCAGGGACTCGTCCCGCCGAGCCTTGGCTCCACGTCAGCCCTGCCGAGCCTGAGCTTCACGTCACGTCAGCCGATCCAGAGACTGAGCTTCACGTCGCTTCTGCTGATCCAGAGACTGTTCACGTCGCTTCTGCTGATCCAGAGACTGTTCACGTCGCTTCTGCTGATCCAGAGACTGTTCACGTCGCTTCTGCTGATCTAGAGACGGTTCACGTCGCTTCTGCTGATCTAGAGACGGTTCACGTCGCTTCTGCTGATCTAGAGACTGTTCACGTCACTTCTGCCGATCCAGAGCTTCACGCCAGTCCAGCCGAGCCTGCACTTCCCGCCAGCTCAGAGCCCTCTTCGCCGCTGGTCCTGCCCAGCTCAGAGCCCTCTTCGCCGCTGGTCCTGCCCAGTTCAGAGCCCTCTTCGCCGCTGGTCCTGCCCAGCTCAGAGCCCTCTTCGCCGCTGGTCCTGCCCAACTCAGAGCCCTCTTCGCCGCTGGTCCTGCCCAGCTCAGAGCCCTCTTCGCCGCTGGTCCTGCCCAGCTCAGAGCCCTCTTCGCCGCTGGTCCTGCCCAGCTCAGAGCCCTCTTCGCCGCTGGTCCTGCCCAGCTCAGAGCCCTCTTCGCCGCTGGTCCTGCCCAGCTCAGAGCCCTCTTCGCCGCTGGTCCTGCCCAGCTCAGAGTCCTCTTCATCGCTGGTCCTGCCCAGCTCAGAGTCCTCTTCACCGCTGGTCCTGCCCAGCTCAGAGTCCTCTTCATCGCTGGTCCTGCCCAGCTCAGAGTCCTCTTCACCGCTGGTCCTGCCCAGCTCAGAGCCCTCTTCATCGCTGGTCCTGCCCAGCTCAGAGTCCTCTTCATCGCTGGTCCTGTCCAGTCCTGACCTGCCCTCGTCGCAGACCTCGTCCAGCCCTGACCTGCCTTCACCGCCTGTCTCATCCAGCCCTGACACGCCTTCGCCACCGGACTCCTCCTACCTGGCGCCTAAGTCCGTTAACCTCCCCAAGAAAATTTTGGGGGGGGGCAATAAGCCTTCTCCGCCGTGGCCGCCCGAAGGGTCTTCTCCGCCGTGGCCGCCCGAAGGGTCTTCTCCGCCGTGGCCGCCCGAAGGGTCTTCTCCGCCGTGGCCGCCCGAAGGGTCTTCTCCGCCGTGGCCGCCCGAAGGGTCTTCTCCGCCGTGGCCGCCCGAAGGGTCTTCTCCGCCGTGGCCGCCCGAAGGGTCTTCTCCACCGTGGCCGCCCGAGGGGTCTTCTCCGCCCTGGTCCTCTGCACATCCTGATCCGCCCTGGCCGTGGCCGCCTGAGGGGTCTTCTCCGCCCTGGTCCTCTGCACATCCTGATCCGCCCTGGCCGCCCGCACACCCTGGTCTGCTCTGGTCCCCTGAACTGTCTGGTCCACCCACGCTTCATGGCCCAGGCCCGCCATTGCCATGTCCTGGATCTATTCCTCTGCACGGGCCTGGCCCTCCATCCCTCCCCCAAGACCGCCTCCGCTCCACCACCCTCCTGAACTTATGTTTTTGTTTTGATGGGCGTCGGGAGCCGCCCATAGAGTGGGGGCTATGTCACGGTTTGGGTTTTGTTTATTGTTCCTGGTTCTTGTCTGTCATGTGATCCCCTGTTCTAGTCATGTGATCTTGCCTTGTGTTCCCCTGTCTGTTGTCATTTTGTCATTGGTTGATTGTTTAAATGTTCACAGGTGTCCCTTGTCTCGTAATTAGTCCAGTATGTATTTAAGCCCTGTGTCTAGTTCAGTCTTTGTGAGTTCTTGATGTTGTTAAGTGGATGTTGGTTGTTCTGTTCCTGAGTCCTGTTCCCCGTTCCTGTATTTGAGTTTGTAAGTCTGGAGTTTGTTTAATAAAGTGAGCTGCATTTGGATCCTGCTTCCTCCATGTTTCAACCGAATCATAACAATAACATCTTTTGTAATATTTTCGACAATAACATAACAGGTGGTGTGTTAGTGAATGATGTCAGTGATCACTTACCAGTGTTCATGGTATGCGACCTTAACTGTAAATTATCTAAAACAGTACAAAGTGAATATTACCGTAGAGTCATAAATGATCAATCAATTACAGCATTGAAAAATGAATTGGCGAGGCAAAACTGGGAATCTATTTATCAATTGTCCGATGTAAATGCAGCTTTCAACACGTTTCTTGATGTATTCATTACACTCTATAATAAACACTGTCCCATCAAAAAATGTACAACAAGAAAACATATAAAAACACCCTGGATAACAAAAGGGCTTGCGAACGCGTGTAAAAAGAAAAATGTACTATATAGGCAATTTTTAAGGTACAGAACTAGTGAAACTGAACAAAAATATAAAACATATAAAAACAAATTAACTAGCATATTGAGAGTAAGTAGGAGAGAATATTATACTGATTTGATTAATAAGAAATATGACATAAAAGCAATTTGGAAAGTTTTGAACACCATTATTGGTCGTGGATCATGCAGCTCATGTTATCCAGAGTACTTTGTGGAAAATGGTATAATCATCCGAGACAAAACAATGATCGCGGATAGATTTGATCATTTTTTTGTCAACGTTGGACCGGAACTGGCGCAAAAAATTCCATCTACCAATGTACAGATTAAGGGACTAATCGATATAAATTCTAATACCATGTTCCTCACTCCAACTGATGAGAGGGAGGTTATGAAAGTAATCAGGGACTGCAAGAACAAAACATCCCAAGACATAAATAACATCGATATGAGGATTGTTCGTAATGTTGCAGAAGAAATTATAAATCCATTCACATACATCTGTAATTTATCCTTTCAACTCGGTCATTTCCCATCGCAAATGAAAACTGCTAAAGTCATACCAATTTTCAAGTTGGGGGACAAACATTGTTTCAATAACTATCGGCCTGTTTCCCTCCTGCCACAGTTTTCCAAAATTTTAGAAAAATTATATGACAAAAGACTCCGGAGTTTTATTGATAAACACCGATTACTATCTGATTGTCAATATGGGTTCAGGGAAAATAGATGTACTTCACATGCATTAATTGATTTACTGGAAGAAATCACACATGGTATCGAAATAAATAAATTTGTTTTGGGAATCTTTATAGATCTCCAAAAGGCCTTTGACACCATTGACCATCAGATTTTAATAAAAAAGATGGAGGACTGTGGCATAAGGGGAATAGCAAAAAAATGGTTGGAGAGCTATCTATGTGAGAGGAGACAGATTGTTGAGTTTGATCATCATAAATCAGGGTTTTTGGACATAACGTGTGGAGTACCGCAGGGATCAATACTGGGACCTACACTATTCTTAATGTACATTAATGAATTATGTAAATTATCACCGAAAATGAAATTTATCCTTTTTGCTGATGATACTAATATTATTTGTGCTGATGACAACCTGGAGCAACTTTTGGCCTCGGTAACTGTGGAATTGGATAAGCTAAAAATTTGGTTTAATACTAACAAACTGTCATTGAATTTGAATAAGACAAAAATTATGCTGTTTAGTAATCGTAAATGTAATATACCTGTTAAAATTGTTATCGATGACACATTCATAGAAAAGGTTCAACAAAATACATTTTTGGGCATTATAATAGATGATAAGATCTCTTGGAAACCCCACATAAGTTACCTGAGGACTAAAGTGGCGAAATGTGTTGGAATGATGAAAAGATCATGTACTTTACTGAATACCAATGCTCGACTTCTATTGTATCATTCATTTATTATGTCATATTTATATTATTGTGCTGAAATCTGGGGAAACTGTTACAAAACCCACTTACAGCCCTTGATCACTTTGCAGAAAAAGGCCATCAGGATTGTCTCTGGTGTTCACTACAGACATCATTCTAATCCATTGTTTGTTGAGCTGGAAGAACTTAAACTGCAGGACGTGATCAACTCTAAAACAGCTCAAATTATGTTCAGAGCATCTCAATACTCTCTGCCTCCTAATATTCAAAACTTATTCCGTGATAGAGATGCTCACCACAGTTACACATTAAGAGGAATTAAAAATAAATACTTGCCTAAATTTAGAACCACTTTAAAATCAATGTGTATCTCAGTGCGGGGAGTGAAGCTCTGGAATGACTTGGCGGATGAATTAAAAACCTGTCCAAATATAATTCATTTCAAACATTTGTTCAAAAAAAATGTATTAAAGAAATATGTAGCGGACAGAGAGTGATGCCCTCAGCATGAAGCCAGTGGTGAGAGGGTGTAGGGTCATAGAGTGTTTGGGCCAAGGTCTCTTGTATGTGTGTGTGTTGTGTGTGAGTTGTGTTGTCTTGCATGTTTTTTATATCATTATATAGTGACAATTGTTCTACTGTATGTATTGTACACAAATACTGCTGTCCCAGAATTATTCTGTTTGTATATTGTTTTTGTATTGTATTTTGTGTTGAATGTGAGGGGGTTTGGAATTATATAAGCGTTTGCTTCGTCCACCTCCTTTTCAAACCATGCACTTGTATATTTTGTCTGTTATGTTGTTTGTTATGTTGATTTGTGAGAAAATTAGTGTGCAGGTTTGAAATAAACATCATCATCATCATCAATACTACAGTGAAATAACATGTCAGAATAAATGTGTGTAATGTATCCTCAAATAGACAGTAAAATCAGTGTGTGTGTGTGTGTGTAAATTACCTTTCAGTTGAAAATGTATCGTTCAATAAAAATTTGTTGTAAAATTGATAAATGTCAGTTTATTAATAAATGTGAAATATATAAACCCAGATCCACTGATCACACTGTAAACCCTTGATCAGTGAAAGTATGAGCATAATTATTTCGATCTAATCCAGTTTACTGTAAATAAACCACCTCCTGAACAGACCTGATGCTCTGACAGCTCTGAGAAAAGATAAAACCAACAAGGTTGAGTCGAATCATCATCAGTTCAATCCAGATAACTCTGAAATATATGAGGTATGAAAGAAGGAAAACTGTAACCTAAACTCTGAAATCAGTCCAGATCTAGAAAGTATCCTGACATGATAAAACCAACAAAATCATAAGTGAAATTAAATTAATTTTAATTACATTTTAAACAAAAATATCATGAATATAAATTTTTATATAAATAATTGATATTTATGATAAAACTAAAATTTTAGAATATATTATTGATTTCTTGATTCTGATCTGTATATTCCAATTTATATTTATGATTAAAAAAAATCTCTTTTTAGGGGAGGGGAGGGGAGGGGAGGGCTCAAGCCCCTGCCCATTTTGTCTCAAAATGTATTGTGCCCCCCCTCTCTAGCCCCTTTCACACAGAGATTCCGGAAAAAAGTGACCCGGGATTTGCCCCGGGTTCATTCGATTTTGGTTCATTCACACTGCCAGTGATTTTCCGGAATCAGAGAGCGCGTTCACACACAACCCGTAAAAATCCCTTAAAGACACGTGACATCGATGTGACTTGTAATGTCTCAGCAGCGTCTTAAGTTTGCTTATGAGCAGCGTATTTCTCTCTCGAGAAACCACGCTTGTGCATTTTTTTCTCTGATTCAATCATAAACTTGCGCATTACCATTTCACAGCTGGCGAACGATCCTGGCTTCAGCGTCATCATTACAACACGGCATTGATGACGGCTTTTGTTCACACAGCGCGCGTTCCGGGACTGAACACGGCAATGTTACTAGGTCCCCAACCCAGCATCGATGCCGGCATCAATCCCGGGTCGTGTTTGCGTTCACACAGAAGGCGTTCTGGATATTTCCCGGCAATTTTCCGGGATCATCGCGCTGTGTGGAAAAGTTACATTTATCCTACCATGCTACTATAAAAGTTCCGGCAGCATGCAAGTTATGCTTAACTAAAATAAAAGTATAACTCTATTTCAGCCGCATTCTGAGTCTGACAATGTCATTCGTTTTTACCCAAGGCAAGTGTTATTAGCTTGGGGAAATACAGCTAGTGAAATGAAATCTTAAGTCAATGTCCAACTCTAAATTGTAAGGAATTTATATCTTTGATTTCATAGTAACACTTTACAATAAGGTTACAAAACTAACATGAACTAACCATGAGAAACACGTTTGTTACTGTATTTGTTAATAATAATAATAATACACCTGTTAATTGTTTGTTCATGTTATGTCACAGTCAGTGCATTAACTAATGTTAACAAATACAACTTTTGATTTTAATAATGTTTTAGTAAATGCTGAAATTAATATTAACTAAGATTAATAAATGCTGTAGAAGTGCAGTTAATTATTATTTCATGAATTCATGTTAACAAATTTAGCTAATGATACCTTGTTGTAAAGTGTTACTGATTTCATGATAGCTAACACTTTAATGCATATAATACATACATAAAATTTACCAAATCAGCGCAACATGCAATCCTCATAATTACCTTCTTGATTCTCACTGTTTTGTTTGGTAAAGTAAATAATATTTAGTAATATTATCATAATTTCCCTATTTTCGATTGATGTGTTATGCATTCTAATTGTATCAACGTATGCCAAGGAAATAAAGGATAAAAACAAAAAACAAGGAACTCTTTTTTTTTTTGCCGTTTTTGGTCCTTCCGTTCTTGCGGAGGTCTGTGCATGCCACTGGTGTGACTAATTGATTGCTGTTTAAAAAAAACTCTGATTGTGTTTGTCACATACACCGTGATGAAGGCTCATAGCTGCAACGCGTTGGTATGCCGTTGCTTGTCACCTGTTTTTAAATACAAGCCATGTGTGACCTTGACCAATTGGCTGTTAGAAATGTTGACCAAATTGACTACGCCACCCCCACTTTTCTGGGATGGGGGACCCTAACAAGGATAATTTTAACACAGGCGGTTCAAATAAATGAACTAGAAGCCGGAGTACAAGAAAGTCGCCTGATAACCTGATTGGTAGCAATGTTGTTCAGAAAATATTTCACAAACTTAAGGAAATAGAACAAACCAAAACCCCCAAAAGAACCAAAAACATACCACAACAACTCAACTCAATTTAAGAAAAACATTAAACAAAAGGCAAAAAAATAAACAATGCACCAAACAATTAGAATTGAATTAAAGAAATACGATAAATTAAAGAAAAACAAATGGTGAATCTGGAATTCAGATTAATTAAGCTGAGAAATTATAATGTAAATTAAATTATATAAAAGAAGACAATGATAGATATGGCACTCAAAATAAAACAAATCAAACTAGAATCATAAACTGGAAAACACGCCACATGGGAGGAAACAAAAATCCAAGCCAAATACAAATCAAAACCAATCAAATCATACGTCAAACACACAAACCAATAAGACCTCCCATACAGTGGTACACCAGTAAATAAGACAAAGATTTCACAAAATGAATACCATAAAAAAACAGGATGACATGATTATCCAATTAACGAAAGATAAACAAAACACAACTAATCTCAATTTCAGTGGGAAAAGTATGGAGCGAATTATGTGCCATAATTAAACAAACAAATCCAGCATTTTGCAAACAAACTCGATCTACTTCGCAAAGGCAACCTCGACTTGCAAACAAACAGAAAGCAATGTGCAAGTACAAAGGTCAGTTTGAGCGAAAATACAGTGGAGTAACAAATATGTATTGTGTTTTACAAATATAACTAGATAATATTTCACAAATAAATACAAACCATCCTACAAATTGCATGTAACCTTTGAACAAATACCAAATCTAGTGCATACAAATGCATATCTGTCTGTTATGATTGTGAGACACTTGGCTTCTCTCGGCTCGATTTTCTCACAAAGGCAGTTGAGCAACTTCCTCTTCTAAAACAGTAGATGGCACTAGGGGATTAATTTAGCGCTAGTCTTCCGGGAGAAGCACTGATTTGAAACTTGCCTTTGTATACATCTGAGGAAAATGACAGGTGTTTTTCTGTCTTACTTTATCTATAATTAACCTTTTTGAGGTTTTCTTTTGCAAAATGTTTATTGCATATCTAGACAGAAATCCACATTAGCACTTAGTAGCACTTCACTCTGCCATCATATGTTGCTTTTTTTGTTTAACTTTTTTTCTGCATCAGACGCATGCAAAAAGACTAAATTAGTTATTATGTCTACACTGAACGAATCCATTTCTTTCATTCTCCATAAATTGAGAACATTTCATTTAATTGAAAGGAGGGTTTCATTTGTCTGTCCAAAATAATCATTTGGGCACTGCATACGTCACAGGCAAGTTAAGAAACAATTGTATATTGTTTATTTTGTTCATTCATTATTTTATTACATTAACAGTTAAGCTGACTGAATTCCAACTAAACAAATAAATAAGTGGGACCCTCCTTTCAATTAAATTAATTGTTCTCATTAAGTTATGGAGAACGAAAGAAATAGACTCGTTCAGTAAATGTAACATTTTTACAAAAATGTAAAAAAGCAACATATGATGGCAGAGCTTTCAGCTTATAGATTCCCCTATCTTAGAGGGAGTGAATTGCTATTAAGTGCTAATGTGGATTTCTGTCTAGATAAATAAACATTAAACATAGATGCAATAAACATTTTACAAAAGAAAACCTTAAGAAGGTTAATTATAGTTAAAGTAAGACAGACACACACCTGTTCACCGGTCATTTAAATTAATCCAACTTGAGGAAGTTGCTCAACTGCCTTTGTGAGAAAATCTGCCTGGACACATTTGTGAGAAAATCGAGCCGAGAGATCTCATAAAAAGCCAAGTGTCTCACAGTCATAACAGACAGATATGCATTTGTATGCACTAGATTTGGTATTTGTTCAAAGGTGCCAGCAGCCATATCACCCTGTAGCCCAAGACTGGTTGCCCACTGAAGCTAAGCAGAGATAGACAGAGGTCTATGATGGCGCCGGTGTACGTGGCATGCCGTCTGATGTCTCTGCTACTTTGTGCTATTTTTGTGCTTCTATCTGCATCAAACTGCTACTCGCTTCTGGTTTATGATCGCCAGTTACTTCTGGATATTCGAGACTCTTTTGTGGCCACATATAACCCAGAGTTAAAAAGCTCTGTGGCTGGTTCACAATCCTGCTCTCCAAACTCTACCTGGGATATTCCAGAGTATCTGTGGCCTCATGGTGTTCCCCGCAGAAAGCGCCGCAGGAGACGCGGCAAGCGCGGAGGGGTTGCTGTCAAACTGAAAATGGCGCTACACGCGTCCAGCTTCATCTCCATGACGACGTGGAATCTAGGCGTTGGACAATGCGCTGGTTGGCGTTTGCTCGATCCACCTGTTCGCTGGCTTCGGACCATTCTCCAGGACTCTCATTCGACGATCCCCTGCTACCCTCCGATCCGTATTCGCCGCGGTGGAGCTAATCTACAGAATCTTCGATCTTTGAATAGAGTCTTCTCTCCCGCGATCTCTGACTCGGTACCTTCCAGGATGGCTCTGATTAATGCTCGATCGCTAGTCAATAAGACGTTCATTTTAAATGACTTTTTTACTACCCACGCATTGGATTTTATGTGCATCACAGAAACTTGGACGAAGGTTGGTGATTTAAGTCCTTTTGCTGAGCTGATTCCGGCAGGCTGCACATTCTTTAACTCTCCGCGCTCTTCTGGCCGCGGGGGTGGTCTAGCGGTGATTTTAAAAAACAGTTTTAGTAGTTACTGTCGCTCTGTTCCGTCTTCAGTCTACAGTAGCTTTGAAGTACAGCTGTTGCGACTGGAATTTGACGATCCTGTTTTGTTAGCGCTGTTGTATCGCCCCCCTCACCTAGTGAAAGATTTTATAAGTGAATTTACTGCTTTTATAGGTGAATGTGTAACTAATTACAGCAATATTCTTCTGCTTGGGGACTTTAATATTCATGTGTGCTGTCAGTCAAAACCTCTAACAATGGAGTTTTTAAATCTCATCAATTCATTTAACATGGTTCAGTGGGTGAAAGATCCCACTCATACTCATGGTCACACTCTGGACCTGGTACTCTCACATGGTGTTTCCATTACTGATGTTCAGGTTTTTGACACTCTGATCTCTGATCATATGCCTGTACTGTTTTCTATGTCCTTTCCTCCTTCAAGATTGCACATTACTCCTACTGCACAATGGACTCGCTCCTTTTCTCCCTGTTTCCGTGATGAATTCACTAACACCTTTAATGAGGTGTGTCTGTCTCTGTCCCTGGAGTCACCCTTACCCGACTTGGATGCTGAAGAACATCTTAGGCTGTTCAATACTGTATGCTCCGAGGTTTTAAATACCATTGCTCCTTTAAAAAACGAAGAAGCCAAAACCTAAGACTGAACCATGGCTCAATGATACCATCCGCTCTCTGAGGCGAGCATGTAGAAGAGCAGAACGTAAATGGAAAAGTGATAAGCTACAAGTTTCTTATGAAATGCTGAAAAACTCCCTCAGTGCTTTTCAGAAAGCCATGATGTCTGCTAAGTCTAAGTATTTTTCTAATTTAATTTTAAAAAACCATCATAGTTCAAAAGCCTTATTTTCTGTGTTAAATTCTGCTCTAAATCCTCCTGTAAATGTGATTTCAAATCCCTCAGTATCATTATGTGAAGGTTTCTCAAGGTTTTTCTGTGAGAAGATCACCTCTCTAAGATCTCAGTTACAACCTTCTGCTATTGTCTCACCTGAACTGGGTTGTTCTTCAGCCATATGGAGCGTCTTTGACGCAGTTTCTCTTCTGTCTCTCAGAGAAATTGTTGATCACTTGAAACCTTCCTTCTGCTCTCTTGATGTTCTTTCTCCCCGTATTTTGAAACAAATTTTTGATTCAGTTGGAACAAGTTTGGTGTCTTTTGTGAATAAATGCTTGAGCACAGGAACTATCCCTGATAGCCTAAAACAAGCTACCGTTACACCTCTTCTCAAGAAACTTTCACTTGATGATAGGGATTTTAATAATTTTCGACCTATCTCGACACTACCTTTTATTGCAAAAGCATTGGAGAAAACGGTTCTTAATCAACTCCAGTCTTTTCTTAGCTCAAATCAAATTCTTGAAACTTTCCAGTCTGGTTTTAAGCCTCTGCACAGCACCGAGTCTGCTTTATTAAGGGTCTCTAATGATATACTATTAGCGACTGACGCTGGTGACTCGGTGATCCTAATAATGTTAGACTTAACCTCGGCTTTTGATACAGTTGATCATAAAACTCTTTTATCCCGACTAGAATATTCTGTGGGCATCCAGGGAACTGTCCTCAGTTGGTTTAAATCATATCTAACAAATAGAAGTTTCTCTGTTAAACTTGGTCATTTTTCTTCCTCGCCTGCCAAACTCTCCTGTGGAGTGCCGCAGGGGTCTATTCTCGCACCCATTCTTTTTTCCCTGTATTTACTTCCTCTGGGCTCCATTTTCAGAAAGCATGGTGTATCATTTCACTGCTATGCAGATGATACACAAATTTATTTGCCTCTGAAACGCAACAAAGATACTGCACTGAAATCTCTTTTTGCATGCCTAGAAGAAGTAAAAATGTTGTTTTCTCAAAATGTCTTATTTCTGAATGATTCCAAAACCGAGGTTATAGTCTTTGGCCCCCATGACAACTTTAATAGCAGTAACATTGATCTGGATCACCTCTCTCCAACTTCCTCTTGCATTAAAAACTTAGGTGTTTTCTGGGATCAGAACTTCAAATTTGAAAAACAAATAAATGCGGTGATTAGTTCTTGTTTTTTCCAGTTACGTCTTCTCTCTAAGATTAGATCCTCTCTTTCTGAGAAAACCTTAGAGATTGCTGTCCATGCGCTCATTACATCACGGTTGGATTATTGCAACTCCCTCTACTATGGCATACCCAAACACTCTATTGCTCGTCTCCAATTAGTACAGAATGCTGCTGCAAAGTTTCTCAAAAGAAAACGCAAATTTGATCATGTTTCACCTATTTTAAAATCGCTGCATTGGCTACCAGTGCATTTTAGAATTGAATTTAAAATTCTTCTCTTTGTTTTTAAATCCGTAAATAATCTGGCACCGAGCTATTTGTCCGAGCTTCTCTGTCCACATAATCCAACACGAAACCTGAGGTCTGGTGATCAGAAACTTTTGTCTGTCCCCAGATCACGGTTAAAGAATAGAGGAGACAGAGCCTTTGCGATTGCTGGCCCTAGGCTGTGGAACAGCCTTCCATTTTACATCAGAGCGGCTCAATCTCTAACTGTTTTTAAATCCTCTCTTAAAACCTACTTTTTTTCTTTAGCTTTTAATACATTATGAGCTTTTGTCATGAATGTGTGATTATGTTTTGTATCTTGTGTATTGTTCAGCACTTTGGTCAGCCCTGTTTGCTGTTTTTAAATGTGCTATATAAATAAATACAAACTTGAAACTTGAAGCAGGGCTGAGCCTGGTTAGTACCTGGATGGGAGACCTCCTGGGAAAACTAGGTTGCTGCTGGAAGAGGTGTTAGCGAGGCCAGCAGGGGGCGCTCACCCTGTGGTCTGTGTGGGTCCTAATGCCCCAGTATAGTGACGGGGACACTATACTGCCAAAAGAATCCTAGGATGTCCTTCGAAAAAGAGTAGGGGTGTAACCCCGGCATCCTGGCCAAATCTGCCCCTTGGCCTCTGTCCATCATGGCCTCCTAATCATCCCCATACACTGATTGGTTTCATCACTGTCTCCTCTCCACCAGTAAGCTGGTGTGTGGTGGGCGTTCTGGCGCAATATGGCTGCCGTCGCATCATCCAAGTGGATGCTGCACATTGGTGGTGGTTGAGGAGATTCCCCCCTTCCATATGTAAAGCGCTTTGAGGTCTCAGAAAAAGCGCTATATAAATGTAACGAATTATTATAAATTATTATTATTATTATTACATGCAATTTGTAGGATGGCTTGTATTTATTTGTGAAATATTATCTAGGCTCATATATTTATATTTGTAAAACACAATACATATTTGTTACTCCACTGCATTTTTCCTCAAAATGACCTTTGTACTTGCACATTGCTTTCTGTTTGTTTGCGAGTCGAGTTTTCCTTTGCAAAGCAGATCGAGTTTGTTTGCAAAATGCTGGATGTGTTTGTTTAATTATGGCACAATATTAACTCCATATACTAAGGGTGTTGTCTTGCTTCTCTTTAACTTCTATTCTTTGAGTGTGTGTCTGATTAAACACAATGTGTGTGGGACCAGGAATGAGGAAGCTGCTTTACAGACACGCCTGTTTTGCACACCTCACTCAAACTACAGAAGCAGGAAACAGGAAACTGTTTCAAAGAAAGAGAAAGAGAAACTGAAGTGTAGTTGAGCTGTTGTGTGTTTGTACAGTATCTCTGTATTTTTGCAGTAAAATGGCAGAAGCCAGAATTTCTCAGGATATGTTCCTGTGTTCAGTGTGTCTGGATCTCCTGAAGGATCCAGTGACCATTACCTGTGGACACAGTTTCTGTAAGATCTGTATTACAGGCCGCTGGGATCAGGAGGATCAGATGAGAGTCTACAGCTGTCCTCAGTGCAGACAGACCTTCAGTCCAAGACCTGCTTTAGCTAAAAACACCATTCTGGCTGAAGTGGTGGAGAAACTGAAGAAGACTAAACTTGCTGCTGACTGTTACGCTGGAGCTGGAGATGTGCAGTGTGACGTCTGTAATGGAAGAAAACGCAAAGCCGTCAAGTCCTGTCTGGTGTGTCTGAACTCTTACTGTCTGAATCACCTTGAACAACATGAGAGTTTCTTTAAAAGAAAGAGACACAATCTGACTGATGCCACTGGACAACTGCAGGAGATGATCTGCCAGAAACACGACAAGCTCCTTGAGGTTTTCTGCCGCACTGATCAGAAGTGTATATGTCTGCTATGTACGATTGATGAGCATAAAAACCACGACACTGGATCAGCTGCAGCTCAGAGGACAGAGAAACAGGTATGAACATAAAGAAGTCTCATAATACTCATTTACAGGCTCATCATTTTGTTTATGGGTCTACTAGAATATATTTACATATTTAATGTCTGTTTTCACCCTCACTGTCTGAATGCTGTTTTAGCCATAGAAACAGAGGCATTATTCATAATACATTCTTTTGTGTTATGCAAGAGAAAATCATACAAGTTTGGAAAGACATGAGGATGAGTAAACAATGAACGAATTTACATTTCTGGGTGAACTATCCTTATAAAATTGATGAAATAAATTGATGAAAATAACCTTACCATGTAAGATCTTTAACCCCTCAGTCTCACCACTTCACAGATATTGGATTCATATCTGTTTACCTGATGATTTATGTGATGTTTCTCCTGTTATTGGTTTGTCCTTTAGCACCAGCTGAAGGAGACGCAGAGGTCGTTCCAGCAGAGGATCCAGCAGAAAGAGAAAGATCTTCAGCAGCTGAGAGAGGCTGTGGCGTCTCATAAGGTGAGTCTGGAGAAGAAGAGAAGTTTGAGAAGTCTCAGTCAGGACTCACTGAAGCTCACTGTGTGATTGTGATGTGTGTGTAACAGCGCTCTGCACAGACAGCAGTGGAGGACAGTGAGAGGATCTTCACTGAGCTCATCCGCTCCATTGAGAGAAGCCGCTCTGAGGCGACACAGCGGATCAGAGATCAGGAAAAGACTGCAGTGAGTCGAGCTGAAGGACGACTGGAGCGACTGGAGCAGGAGATCAATGATCTGAGGAGGAGAGACGCTGAGCTGGAGAAGCTTTCACACACACAGGATCACATCCATTTCCTGCAGGTAACAGAGATCTAGAAGAACAGGGTCATAGTGGACTTGAGCAAGAGACTCACAGAGAAACATTTCATGAGAGCAGAATGATGGTGGGGTGTTGATCTTCGTGATGTTCGGTGTGTTCCAAAGAATTCAGAATGAATCAAATCTACTCAGTCCCTTTCATGTGACACCATTGATGCACTTGATCTCTTATATTAATGTCATTGCCACATGTTTGATCATCCAAGTGTTTTCCTAGAAAGTTCACATAAAGTGCAAGTGTAAAATGCTACAACTTATAGCACTAGTATGATATAATGAATATGAGAAGAATGAAGCTGATGCTGTGAAAGTGCTTGATTGATGAGAATTACTAAAGATCAACAAGAGCCGCACAAATCTGACAGTAGTGCAGGTTATTGATGAAGTGTGGAGGTGATGAGCTTTGATTTCTGTTTTCTGTAGAGTTTCCAGTCTCTCTCAGCTCCTCCTGAATCTACAGACGGAAATGACAATCCCTTCTGTTCTCTCTCCTTTTTTGATGGCATGAGAGAATCTGTCCGTCAGCTGAGGGACAAACTGGAGAATTTCTGCACAGAGAAGCTGAAGAAGATCTCTGACAGAGGTAAAGTCCTGGAGATTCTGATCTCAGAAATGACCCTCCATCATCTCATATCACGTAGAAGATCATATTAGAAATGTCTTCGTAATAAGCAATTACTTAGCAATATCTTTTTTAAAGGCGTGCAAATGCCAAAGATTTACGAGATGAAACTTGTAGACCTGGTTTCACAGACAGAGCTTAGATTAAGCCAGGATTAAGCCTTAGTTCAATTAGGGCATTTAAGTAGCTTTTATAAACGTACCTTAGAAAAAAAACATTACTGGTGTGCATCTTGAGACAAAACAATGGCACTGATATAATTTAATGTCCAAGTTAATCTACGTAATTAAAGGTTTCAGTGCCAGATTTCTAAAGCAGTTATTTAACACTCAGAAATATAATGTCATGATAATAAATAGAGGATACAAGATGCAAGTAACAACAGTTTATTTATAAATGAAATGTAGTGCAAAGTCCAAGCAGTCTGGTGCAGGGATGGCTGCTCTTACCCCTTCTAAGGCCGTCGTGACCTTCGATTCGATCTCCCATGTGAGTGTGGAGATAAATAGTGTCTCAGGCAAAATACACTCGGGTGTGGATGGGCGTTCGGATGGATAAAAAATACGAGATAAAGAGTCGGGTTTGATGTTCTTGGAACCCGGGCAGTACGAGAGAGAAAAATCAAAAAGTGCCCACCGAGCCTGCCTGGAGTTGAGATTTTTGGAAGATCTAATATATTCCAGGTTCTTGTGATCGGTCCAAACAATAAAAGGTACCCCCGACCCTTCTAACCAATGACACCATTCTTCCAACTTCTTCTTGACTGCTAACAACTCTCTATTACCAATGTCATAGTTACGTTTGGCAGGTGATAACCGGTGAGACAAAAACACGCAATGATGCATCTTGTCGTCTGTGGGAGAGCGTTGGGAAAGAACTGTGCCTACCCCCACCTCTGACACGTCGACCTCCACCATGAACTGACATGAAGGATCAGGGGCAATCAGGTTGGGAGCCGAAACAAAGTGACTTTTCAGATTGGCGAATACAGCTTCGGCTGTATCGGACCACCTGAACCTCGTTCTGGGGGAGTTCAAGGCAGTCAGAGGTGCGGCTAGTTGGCTGAAGTTGCTAATGAAATGCCGATAGAAATTGGCGAACCCCAGAAACCTCTGTAGGGCCTTACGGGAATCTGGACTTGGCCACTCTACCACAGCCTTAACCTTGTCAGGATCCATACGCACTCCCTCAGACGAGATGATCTACCCTAGGAAAGGAACAGACTGCATGAAAAGCGCATTTCTCCGCCTTGACAAAAAGCCCATTCTCTAGCAACCTCTGAAGCACTCGTCTGACGTGCTGAACGTGTTCCTGGAGATCCATGTCATCCAGGTAGACATATATGAACTGATCTACCATATCTCTCAGCACGTCATTGACGAGTGCCTGGAAAATCGCTGGGGAGTTGGACAGGCCAAAAGGCATAACCAAATATTCAAAGTGCCCCCTGGGAGTGTTGAATGCGGTTTTCCATTCAGCTCCCTTCCTTATGCGGACTAAATGATAAGCATTGCATAAATCCAATTTTGTGAAGACAGATGCTCCCTGCAACCGCTCGAAGGCTGAAGACATCAACGGCAAAGGATAAGTATTCTTTACTGTGATGTTGTTCAGCCCCCGGTAATCAATACACGGTCGCAGAGAACCATCCTTCTTCCCCACAAAAAAGAGCCCCGCCCCCGCTGGAGAAGAGGAAGGATGGATGAACCCCGTTGCTAGAGAATCAGAAATATATTTCTCCATGGCCTCCCTTTCTGGAGCAGAAAGCGAATATAACTTGCCTTTAGGCGGAGACTTACCTGGCAGTAAATCTATGGGACAGTCATAGGGACGATGCAGAGGAAGAGAAGCAGCACGGGACTTACTGAACACGAGGTACTCAACGGGCACGTTTGACAAATTCACTGCCTCCTCCTGAAACACAGAACCAGACACAGACGAACAAGCAGACACTAGACAAGACACATAACATTGATCACTCAGGTCGAGATAGAATCTTGGCCCCAATCCACCCTGGGGTTGTGTTGTACCAGCCATGGGTGGCCAAGAACTTTGGGTGCTAACGGGGAGTCCAAAAGTAGACATGACAGTGTTTCTGTGTGATTGCCTGATGTGATGAAGGTGATAGGTTCGGTGGTGAGAGAAATGTTAGGGAGTTCTTGTCCATTGAGGGCGTTGACAGAAATCTTGTGAGCGAGTGATGTGATGGGAATCTGATACTTGTTAGCATAAGTCTGGACCATGAAGTTGCCTTCTACTCCTGAGTCCAGTAAGGCTTGACAGTGGTGAGATTGGGTTGCCCATCTCAGTCTTACCGGGAGGAGAGTGGATGATGAGGTCTTCTCAGCGGAGATCCCACCCGATAGTAGCCTCATCTTCACTACCGGGCTCGATCTTTTACCGGGCAGAAGTATAGGAAGTGGCCCGCTCCTCCGCAATAGAGGCATAGTCCCTTGGACCTCCGCCTCTCTCTCTCTTCCCGGGAAAGCCAAGCTCTACCCATCTGCATGGGCTCATGATCGAAAACGAGGCTGACCATGTCCCCCGCCGTTGGCCTGTGGGACATTGAGGACTCCAGGTAGTTTGATTGGGCGTGTAAGTCGTTCCATCCGATTCAGACGAGCATCCACTCTCAGTGCCAGTTCAATCAGCCCGTTCAGACTCTGTGGAAGGTCTAGGGCGTAGATCTCTTTCTGAACACGGTCAGCCAACCCATGCAGGAACATGTCCCACTGCGCCTCCTCGTTCCAATGGCATTCTGCGGCCAGTGTGCGAAACTCGATGGAGTACTCCGATACGGATCGGTCTCCTTGCTGGAGGTTGGCGAGTAGCCTGGCCGCCTCTCTACCCGCCACCGCACGGTCAAAAACTCTCTTCATTTCTTTGGAGAGTGCCTGGAACGACCACCGTTCCCCAGAGAGCCGCTCGTCCAGTCAGCAGGGTCAGCACGAAAGCCACCTTAGAACACTCGCTGTTAAAAGTCAGCGCTTGCAGAGAGAAATACATAGAACACTTAGTTAAGAATGCTCTACAATAATTGGGTTCACCTGAATAACCTTCCGGGGCAGGTAAGCGTGGCTCTGGCTGACGACTCGGATCCATGGAAGTGGGCTGAACGGGCGGTGTGGGAGGCGCAGCGGGACTCTTCAGTTGTTGGAGCTGTTGGGTGAGCTCGGACACCTGTGCTGTGTCACCAGAGCTTGCACAGCATGACCTGTGTTCGAAATGTGTTCTTCCTTTTGATCCATGCGTGCAATACTGCGTGAAATGAATTCACTCAGACCTGTTGAACCCGCTGCATCCATACTGTGGTCAGATCGTTCTGTCACGATAATAAATGGAGGATACAAGATGCAAGTAACAACAGTTTATTTATAAATGAAGTGTAGTGCAAAGTCCAAGCAGTCTGGTGCAGGGATGGCTGCTGTGAGTGGCGCAGGGACGTCGACAGGCAACCCGCTCGGTGATGTCAGAAGTGCAGAGAAAATCCACGAGAATCCAGCATGCAGCAATAAACTCCAGATGAACAGTAATCCCAGGGCAGAATGTAAAACAACAAGAACGAGAGATCAACACAGGCAAGGTACCAAAGAGAACTGGAAGCAGGACAGGACACTGGGAATACTCACAACGCTATGACAACACAAGACACCAAACAATGAACATATAATATAATTACGGTGATTGGCAATCACCCTGACACACACACTGACATACAGGTAGAAAGAGAGACAGTGAATTCATGAACCGTGACATATAATTCCTCTTTGAAAAATAGTAATAATATACACCAAAGTATATATTATAAATGCTAATCTATAATATACACCCCCGATAAAAAGTTTGGGATTGTTACGTTTTTAAAAAAAATATTTTTGAAAGAAGACTTAACTTATTTGATGAAAAATACAGTAAAAACAGTAATATTGTGGAATGTTATTACCAATTAAAATAACTGTTTTCTATTTTAATATGTTTTAAAATGTAAAATAATAATCTGGAATGTATGGAGGTGTTTTTATCTGGACTTTTTGATTAACAGAAAGATTGAAATAGAAATATGAAATGAAAAATAGAAATGTGAGTTATTTTAAATTATTTAAAATAGACATGTTTATTATTAGCTTTTTAAATGTCTTTACTGTCATTTAAAAAAAATTACTGCACATTTACAAAGTGGGAAAGAGAGCATAACTATATCATACTTACTGACATCCAAAAAAGCAAGATTTGAAATGAACTCGTGACTTTAACAAAGATGTAAATCAGGACAGGCCTAAACTGGGGATTCAACATATTCTTTAAGGTGATGTGGTTACACGTTACTACATGTACTTACTATAGTAATAACAAATTGTGCATAATTACAAGTAACTAACACTAAACTAAACCTGGTAACACTTTATTTGAGTGTCTTTGTTACATATGTTACATGTACTTACCATAGTAATAACAGTAAATTATGCATAATTACATGCAACTAACCCTCAACCAAATCCTAATCCTACCCTAACCCTATAGTAAGTACATTACTATAGGGTTAGGGTAGTTAATTAATATTACTCAGTACTCAAATGTATAATTACACTGTAACGATGACACCTTAAAATAAAGTGGGTTACACTTTATTTTACGGTGTCATTGTTACAGTGTAATTATATATTTAAGTACTCAGTAATATTAATTAAGTGCATGTACTTACTACAGGGTTAGGGTAGGATTAGGGTTTGGTTGAGGGTTAGTTGCATGTAATTATGCATAATTAACTGTTAATACTATTGCAAGTAAATGTAACATATGTAACAAGGACACTGTAAAATAAAGTGTTACCATAAAGTGTAACCCCAAACCCTAACTGTAACTCTATATAGGAAGTACATGTAGTTAATTGATATTACTCAGTACTTACTAAAGTACAATGTCACTACATCACCTTAAAATAAAGTGTAACCTAAATATGATTATTTTTCACTGAAAGCCAATTAAAAACATTGATCCATGTTTTAGAGGTAGCATCACAGTAGTAAAAAAAAAAGCTTTTCAAGAGTTTCAGGAAAGGAAGAACAAACTGAAACCTGAAACCTCTAGTTTGTAAAAAACAATTCCACTATGTTTTTATCCTCAACAGGATTTTGTATCAATTCTCTTTAATTCTTGAGTCAACAGATGGAAATTTAAAAAGCTCAGGATCACCTAAGGCTGAAAACACTGAAAATCCCCAACAATAGGCCTACAATGCTTCAAAACTTTGTAAACCATATTATTACACTTATTGGTTAATCAATTGAAAGGATCCTTGCTAAATTAATGTATCAGTTGCTTTAAAAAAAGGTTAAATTAAAGGTAAATTCATTCTACTTTTAATAGTGCAAATAATAGACCTAATTATAATAAACAGAATAATAACCAACATTAATATTCAGGGAAGACGATTAGACAATATTTTATCAAGAGGGGGGTGTCAGGGACCTGGATGATGGATAATGATAATGATAATGATGATTTGCACAGGATATCAGACAGATCTGACAGATTCATAATTCCTGATTCTGATGTGTTTTCTCTCCATCAGATTCCCATCGGCTCACTCTGGATCTGAACACAGTGAATAAACTCCTCCTTCTGTCTGAGGGGAACAGAGTGATTACTAACACTGACACAGAGCATCAGTCGTATCCTGATCATCCAGACAGATTTGATGTGTTTCCTCAGGTTTTGTGTCGAGAGAGTGTGTGTGAACCCTGTTGCTGGGAGATTGAGTGGAGTGGGAGATATGTGTGTATATCAGTGTCATATAAGAGCATCAGCAGGAAGGGACGGAGTAATAAGTGTCGGTTTGGACTTAATGATCAGTCCTGGTGTTTGATCTGCGCTTACTCCGGTTACTCATTCACACATAATAACATAAAGACTGAACTCCCTGTAAAGTCCATCAGCAGGAGAATAAGAGTGTGTGTGGATTACAGTGCAGGAACTCTGTCCTTCTACAGCGTCTCTGACACACTGACCCTCATACACACAGTCCAGACCACATTCACTCAGCCGCTCTATCCTGGGTTTAGGGTCCTTTCTGGATCATCAGTGAAACTGTGTTGATGAA
The DNA here is from genome assembly GCF_963993115.1 of Abramis brama. NCBI lineage: Eukaryota > Metazoa > Chordata > Actinopteri > Cypriniformes > Leuciscidae > Abramis > Abramis brama. The sequence continues at coordinate 14,982,948 of NC_139966.1, forward strand.
TGAGAATAGACTGATGAGAGATTCTACCCATAATGCTTTGAGCTGCATGATAAATCAGTAACAGTGAGATGTTATAGAGTCTCTTATTTTCTCTTCATTACATTAATAACACAGCTGACCTTCTGTCAGTGAAATAACATGTCAGAATAAATGTGTGTAATGAATCCTCATATAGACAGTAAGATCAGTGTGTGTGTGTGGTAGAGCTTAGATTCTCTGCCCGAGTCCGAACTTGATCCAACCCGACCTGACCCCACCCCACCCGCGGGCCGATATTTCCCGCCACTATCCTCTGGCCGGGCCGGGCCCTTGATCAAGCATTTGTGTTTTTTTAATCATTACTTTATTAGCCTAATTGGGTGGGGAGTAAGCTATGCCATTATCAGAAATATTATATATATTTTTAGCAAAGTAGGCCTAAGAAACAAATGTGTACAAAGTTGCACAAGTTAGGCTACAAAGTTACAAAATGCAACACGTCACGTGTCATGCGCAGCGTCTACTCCACTCGCACACATCACACTGGGCCTGCTGTGCTGTACTGTGTAGCTTAAGTGCAACATGGAGCTTGAAGATGTAAAGAAAAAAAATAAAAACAGGAGAATTAACTTTGAGCAAGTTTGGAGGAAAGTCGGAGGTATGGAACCATTTTAAACAAGTCGTGGGCAGTGGCAACATATGTGTTGGCTTTGTCGAGTGCATTAAGTGCTCGCCTACGACAGCAACAAAACTGGACTTCGATGATGAAGACACATGAAGCATGCCATGACAGAAAGGATGATAGTCAGCCTTCAATGTCCTCTTTTGTTACTTCTCCAGTCCTAGGCAATCCAAAGTTCATTCTTGTTCATTTTCTGTGTTCATCATTGTTCACGTTTTTTTTTAACGTTTCTTCATTCGGATCCATTTGCGATCCATTCCATTCTGAATAAACAAACAACGCAGTTTACATGCTTCGTCCTTGTTGCATTATTGATTAAGATAATTCTAAACAGATTTCTGTAGTTCAAACAACTCAGAATTGTAGTTGAGAACGTCAGTTATAACGGCCCACGTATTAAAAAATAGTCTTTTAGGTTTAAATCGGGCTCGGGCTCATAATTACAGTTAATGTGTCGGGCCGGGCTCGGGTAGGGTCGGACTTGATTTTTTGGGCCCAATCTAAGCTCTAGTGTGTGTGTGTGTGTGTGTGTGTGTGTAAATTACCTTTCAATTGAAAACGTATCGTTAAATTTTTTTTTTTTGTAAAATTGATAAATGTCAGTTTATTAAGAAATGTGAAATATATAAACCTAGATCCTCTGATCGCACTATAAACCCTTGATCAGTGAAAGTATGAGCACAATTATTCTGATCTAATCCAGTTTACTGTAAATAAAAAAGTGTAATGTTTCAATAGAGGCTGTCAAACACTCTCATTAGCTTCTTCTACATCTAGCAGCACGTTCATAGTTGAGTGACCCATGTGATCTCTACGATGACCTTTGACCTTCCTGAAAGATAAGCCAATCCCACTGGATTATGACCTCTGTCAGTATTTCTGTTAAAGAAACACGCTGTATCTGAAAAACTTAATTGAATTTCTGTCTTTGATCTGTTGTTCTTTGTTGTATTATCAAGTCAAGTCATCTTCATTTATATAGCGCTTTTAACAATGTAGATTGTTCCAAAGCGGCTTTACAGAGATACAAGGATAGTTTAAAGTAACAGAGATTGTTTTGGCTTTATAGCAGTTCTTGAATAAAGTTATTTTCCAGCTAAAGTTAATTTGATTGATTCACTTCCGTCGCAACAATCATTAGTTATTAACTTAGGGGCCGCTAACACAACACCGTTTTAACAGGAAACTACACAGACTTTAAATGCGAAACATGTAAGAATGCTGATGGCGTGCATATGTGTATTACGAGTTCAGTGTTTTAGTATGCGCGTTTGAATATATGTGCGCAGGTTTGTAATTCCCTACAAACCAAGCCTTAAAAAACTATTTGTCTGGCCTTAACATTTTGATACAGAATTTTATCACTTCGGGGTAGATACGCGAACCGAATTTTCTTGACAACGCTTTATCTGTAGAGTGGTAAAGGGATCCTCCATACGGAGAAACTAGTTGGCACTTTAGCACCCCGCTATGACATCAGGTCCAGGCGCGCAGATGGGAGTTTTACTTACTCAAACATGTTCTGAGGGCAGAAAGGAAAATGATTGGTTTACAGCTTCAACCAATGAAACTTAAGCAAGGGCGGGGTTTAGACGTTTGAATTTGAGATGCGCTGCGGAGGGATTCTTTCTTGAGGAATAGTCGGAATAAAAGACAGATGTTCGTGGGAGAACGCATTTATTGCAAGGTAAGTGAATTTACAACTATATTTTGTTACAATTCAACATCCTCTAACGTTTACTAAGATAATAAGCGAACATTTAAAAATGCACAGAACTAATTAAATCTAAATATCGTATTGTATGCATTTTGATTTGACTGTTTCATCAGTCGACCAAAACAAAGCTGCTTATGGGGTAACTGGTGTAAAACATGCTTTTCCAATGCTACCTCGCTGTCTGTTAAATTGATATGCGAGAACAGAACTCGTTAAAATTTTCCGCGATTTCAACGGTCAAAATGATACATCTCCCGCCTTAGCGCTGCTCTCAGGGCAGGAGTACTCGATAGATTCAAATTGCTGTTATTTTTAGTGTATTACGCGCTGCTCTCAGGGCAGGAGTACTCGATAGATTCAAATTGCTGTTATTTTTAGTGTATTACGCGCTGCTCTCAGGGCAGGAGTACTCGATAGATTCAAATTGCTGTTATTTTTAGTGTATTACGCGCTGCTCTCAGGGCAGGAGTACTCGATAGATTCAAATTGCTGTTATTTTTAGTGTATTATGCGCTGCTTTCAGGGCAGGAGTACTCAATAGATTCAAATCACTTTTATTTTAGTGTATTACGCGCTGCTCTCAGGGCAGGAGTACTCAATAGATTAATTCGCTTTTAATTTTGTGTACTACACACTGCTCTCAGGGCAGGAGTACTCAATGGATTAATTCGCTTTTATTTTTGTGTATTACGCGCTGCTCTCAGGACAGGAGTACTCAATAGATTAAAATCACTGTTATGTAAGAGGCTTGATAAAGCGATGGCCTGATGTAACACCCATGTTTTTTAACGGCAAAGAGCCGAACGGCCTAATCCTCAGAAAAGTTCTGGATGTGTTGGGTGCATGTAGTGACGAATTTGAAATTGACGAAATTCTCTGTATATGGACATTTGTAACAGATCTCTGTGTGTCACTGGTGTCAAAAAATGCAAAAACTGACGTTGGTGAATTAGTTGAAAGTCTGGTCAACTATACCCTAGAGCAAAACATGATAGCCTGCAGAGATTTTCTATTCTGGTTAGACCATCTGTAAATGTCATTATTGTTTTACTTTATGTACGTAATGCCGGTCTATCATTTTCTTCACTACTTCAATGTATGAAAGTATAATGTTGAAATAATTTTTTTTTACAAAAATGACTATTGTGGTAATGTCTGGGCTCATAAAAAATAGTATTATAATAGTATATATAATAATAATATTTAGAATAATTAAAAATACTACATGATTTAAAATATTCAATATTTCAATATTTGTTTTCAACATTTTAATTACCGTATTCCCGAAGTGGCAACCTTTTCGAAGATGTGAATACCTGAAATTGTGCGGTGATTTTTCAAATGATACAACTAATTTCCCCGCTGTGTACAGAACAGAAGAAAGGACATTTTGTGGTGTTGAACAAAATTCGATTTTGTCCTTAGCATCGGTTCCTGTATCATAGAGGGTATTTAACAAGTTTAATAAGATTATGTGTTCTGTCATGGATGACTAGACACTAGTCATGGGATGTCCAGCAGAGAGAAGGGCTTGAGTGGTCACATTTTTATGTCTTCATCCAGAGTTTACCCGCCAACGCAAACCTCCTGTTGTCCTCTCACTCTGCCTTTTCCCCCACTTCGCAACGTAGCCATCCTACAGCTTTCCGCCCCTGCGACAGCCGTAACATCGACCACCACGGCATCCGTTTCAGGCCAAATGGAGGAGCAGGTGGGTTACTTAAACAAGGCATTCAGCAACCTGGCCCTCTCCAGTCCTATTTCCTACCGTGGAGTTGAGGATATGTCTCACCAGCGACCTCCGGCTTGTCACAATCCTGGCATGCGTCGGGAACAGGAATGCCTTGACACCTTTCAGAATTGGACTCTTGCTACAGTAACTCCAGCCGAGCTTGCCAAAAGTGGTTTCCACTACCTTGGCCAGGGCGACAGAGTGGCTTGCTTCAGTTGTGGAGGCCAGCTTAGCAACTGGGAACCGGGAGATCGGGCAGTATCAGAGCACCAGAGGCATTACCCCAACTGCCGCTTCGTTCGAGGTGATCGTGCAGATAATGTACCTTTATCTGGTGGCGGCCTTTCGAATGTATCTAACTCGGCAATGCAACAGTGTGAAGAAAGGTCGCTCACATTTGTCAACTGGCCCTCAAGAATAACTGTTCGACCAGACCAATTGGCTAAGGCTGGTTTTTACTATGTTGGTCGTAATGATGACGTGAAGTGCTTTTGTTGCGATGGTGGACTCAGATGTTGGGAGTCTGGTGATGATCCATGGGTAGAACATGCCAAGTGGTTTCCAAGATGTGAATACCTGTTGCAAGAAAAGGGCCAAGAGTTTGTTCATCAGATTCAAGCAAGATTTTCAAGACTATTTGAACAGCTATTGACTAATGGAGACAGCGACTCAAGAGAATTTGTTGATCCATCTGTTGTACACCTGGGTCCTGGAGAAGATTGTTCAGAAGATGCAGTGATGATGAACAATCCTGTGGTGAAGTCTGCTTTAGAGATTGGATTTGGGCGTGGCCTGGTGGCCAAGACAAATGAAGCTGCATCACCGAGTCAAGATCTTTCAAACTTGCCTATGGAGGAACAGTTAAGAAGACTTCAAGAGGAGCGCACATGCAAAGTTTGCATGGATAAGGAAGTGAACATTGTCTTCATCCCCTGTGGTCACCTAGTTGTGTGCAAAGAATGTGCGCCTTCTCTGCGCAAGTGCCCCATATGTAGAGGCTTGGTCAAAGGCGCTGTCCGTACTTTCCTATCATAAAGTGAAGATATTCATCATCCTATTAACAAACAGTTTTTCGATTTGCAAATTTACATTTAACTTGATGAATAAAAACAAAGGAGAAGTTTATTATTTTCACTCAATCCAGTGACAAAATCTGATTAAACATGGGTGAATTGTTCACCATAAGTTCTGTAACAAACATTTAGAAAGTAGCTAGGATGTATTTCATTTTGCGCATGCTTTAAGTTAATTTGACCGACTATGAAGATGTTAAAGTTCATAGACCTTAAGCGCATTGAGTTAAAATTAAAATAAATATCGCATTAAACAAATTATTACCGAATTCAGGGGTGTTTAATAACTTCAATAGTTATCAAGCACCAGCTGATTTAAGTTTTTCTTCAAACAAAAGTAATTTTCTGATAAATCATCCACACTTTTAAGCGCTCCAAAGCTCTAACTAGAGCAGGGGAGAGTTCTTCATCTTCATTTATATAGCGCTTTTAACAATGTAGATTGTTTCAAAGCAGCTTTACAGAGATAAATGTATAATTTATGGTAACAGAGATTGTTTTGGCTTTATAGCAGTTCTTTAGTAAAGTTATTTTCCAGCTAAGGTTAGTTATGATTGATTCGCTTCCGTCGCAACAATCATTTGTTATTAAATTAGGGGCCGCTAAGACGACACAATTCTTTCTACATAGACTTTAAACGCGAACCTGTGAGAAACGCTGATGGCGTTCACATGCGCATTAAGAATTGGTTCTATAGTTATGTGCGTTTGAATATATGTACGCAGGTTTGAAATTCCCTACAAACCAAGCCTAAACAAAGTACTGGTGTTTCCTTATAATTTTTGATACAGAATTTTATTTTATTTTATCAATTCGGGGTAGATACGTGAATTGAGTTTCCCGACAACGCTTTATCTGTAAAGTGGTAAAGGGATCCTCCATAGGGAGAGACTAGTTGGCACTTCAGCACTGCGTTGTCATCGGGTCCAGGCGAAGGTCCTTCATCAGATCTGGATACGGCCTGGATCCGGCAGGCTGCAGGAAAACCTCGGGATAAACAAAGACACTAAAATTAGCGTAGATGCCATTCTTCTTATGATGTAACGAGTACATCAGGATTTATGGGAAGTGTTCCCGGTTCCAGCTGACCTAATCTATGCAGCCTAACATTGAATTATAGAAGTCTATAATGTATTATGTGTAGGGGTGCAACGGATCAAAAAACTCACGGTTCGGATCGTTTCTCGGATCAGAGTCACGGATCGGATCATTTTTCGGATCAGCAAAAAAAAAAAAAAGAAAAAAAAGACAAATAAACATAAGTTTTGTCTTTTTGTTTATTAACACTTTTAAACAATTAAATTATTAAATTAAATCAACTTAAAGTGCACAAGGCATAATATCTTCTTTTTAACATAATTAATGAAAATTCATAATTAATGAAAAACAACTTAAAGTGCAACATAAAAAGGCACATCTCCTTCCTGGACCAACATGGACCAATGACCATTAATAAAAAAACTTTTTCGCTGAAGTGGGTGCGCGACGGGATGTCATATGTCGTATCGTGGCTCAAGCACTTTCAGCATGTGTTTAACTGAATATGGCCTCATGTCTGCACCTATAAGTGTATTGTGATTATCAAACATTAACTAAACTGAATTTTATTAGGTTTAGTAACAACATGTTACAATGTTTACATGGTACAATTTCTGGTAAGCTACGCTTTTTTATTATTTCAATTCAATTCAATTATTGTGATTTGATTGAATATTGACTCATTTGGATAAATATTAGGTAGGCTACACAAGACAGGCATTAATTTTTCTCAAGAAAAAAACATCTCATCTAATGCTGTAAACATACAGAGAGCCCTATCAGCTAGCAGTATTATTTAAGGTTAAAAATAACTCAAATTAAATAGAATGCGTTTTTTTATTATAATAACAACTTTAATGATATAAGTAAAAATATAATAAATATGTAATATAGTACACATATTTAGCAAAATACTCTCTATAGCTCTTTTTTTCTAGCCAACTAACGTAGCCCATATTATGGTCATTAAATGGCTTTCCTGAGGTAAGTGACATGATTGTTCTCCAGCTGTTTTATTGACCCCTTTGTTTGATTGATAAGTCGATATTATGTATGAGGAATATACATTTCGGTAAGTTGTACTGTATCTTTCAACAATGTCAGAGAAAAAGGACTTTGACAGTGTTCATTCGTGTGTATTTACAATTAGCTAGCCTAGAGATGATCGGTTCACGTGCCGCCAGGGATCTGTCGCGTCACATTTACAAGCGCCAAAACGGTATTTATTTTTTGAATTTCGTAATAAAAGTGACAGAATCTGAGAGCTGAGATTTTTTTTATATCATAAGTAACCTGCTCTGTCTAGTCTGTCGGTCTCCGTGTCCTCTTTGCTCCGCGATTTTTTTTGTGCGTGAGAAAATGGATGTGTGGCGTGAGAGCGTGCATGTGAAAAGTGTTAATTGCGTGAGTCTCACGGTGAATGCGTGAGAGTTGGCAGCTCTGCGATTTAAATGACGCGGGGCGTTCAAGCTCCTCCGTTCCTCCGCTTGCCATGACCACGCTGTGTGTGGACTGAACATACACAACATTTTTTTTTCTTCATAAATCAATCAGCGGATCACGTGTGTGTCGAACGAAGATATTGATCCGAACGGATCACGGATCAATGATGATCCGTTGCACCACTACCGTTCATGCAGCAGATTCATCCACAAAAGCCACTACAGGTCGCAGCAGGTGTAAGCATTGCCAAAGCCAAGGCCAGAGAAAGGACACACCTTGGAAATGCAGGGAGTGTGATGTTGCGCTTTGCATACAGCTGGACAGAAACTGTTTTGCAGCATGGGACAGCTGAAAAACTGAAACATGAAAACATGCACATTGTGTAAATATTGTAAATAGTGGTGGGTTTCTGTGTTATTTCAAATATAGTTCATCTTTGGTTTGAAAAAAAAATGTTGAAAAGTTGACGTAATGTAGACAAGAAAACATGAAAATGTGTACATTTTGTGATTATTGTTAGTAGTGAGTTTTTTTCACAAAGTAAACGTTTTGCTTGAATGAAAGACCTGTTGTAATGCTACTTTTTCATTTGCACACATCCCATAAAGCTTGATATGTAGTAGGAAGTTATTTTAGTCCTATTTTATCTCAGTCCCTGAAGATAAAGAAGGTAGGTAGAGTCTGAAGGTAGAGTCACAGACAAAACTTGTACTAAAAAACGATTTTTCAAAATGTCACTTTAGACAATTATTATTCATTATCTACTATATATTATACTACTTTTGTGACCCTAAGACTTTGGGAAACCCATTTCAAGGACCAAAATAATTCGTCCACATGAGTAATGGTATGTTTCCACAAGAGATTTGAAGAATTTAAAAAAAGTAAAATTAGAGCCAAATTCTCTCTCTCTCTCTCTCTCTCTCTCTCTCTCTCTCTCTTTACATCAGTAAGAGAGCTGGGTTTTCTCTGCACATGTTGATATAAAACACATGGGATTATGTTATGTAATTGCCTTTAAAAGGTGAATTTAATAAGATATGTAAAATCAAAGAAAAAGTACAAAAAAATGCCCTTAGACCTCAGAGGGTTAAGTAGCTTTTATAAACTTTTTTTATAAAACGTGTTTTTGAAAGAAGACTTAACTTGTTTGATCAAAAATACAGTAAAAACAGTAATATTGTGGAATGTTATTACTAATTAAAAGAACTGTTTTCTATTTTAATATATTTTAAAATGTAAAATAATATGCATGGAGGTGTTTTTATCTGGATTTTTTGATGAACAGAAACATTGAAATAGAAATATGAAATGAAAAATAGAAATGTGAGTTATTTTAAATGATTTAAAAATATACATGTTTATTAACATTTTAAATGTCTTTACTGTCGTTTTACTGCACATTTACAAAGTGGGAAAGAGAGCACAACTATATCATACTTACTGACATCCAAAAAAGCAAGACTCGTGTCTTTAACAAAGATGTAAATCAGGACAGGCCTAAACTGGGGATTCAACATATTCTTCAAAAACAGGATAACTAAAACTAAGGGATAAATATGGGTAACACTTTATTTTAAGGTGACGTGGTTACACGTTACTACATGTACTTACTATAGTAATAACAGTAAATTGTGCATAATTACAAGTAACTAACCATAAACCAAACATTAACTGTAACTCTATAGTAAGTACATGTAGTTAATTGATATTACTCAGTACTTACTAGAGTAAGTACAATGTCACCTTAAAAGAAAGTGTAATCTAAATATGATTATTTTTCACTGAAAGCCAATTAAAAACATTGATCCAAGATTTTTAGAGGTAACATCACAGTAGTAAAAAAATAAAAAATAAAAAAAGCTTTTCAAGAGTTTCAGGAAAGGAAAACCAAACAAACTCTTCAGTAAAAAATATTCCACTATGTTTTTATCCTCAACAGGATTTTGTATCAATTCTCTTTAATTCTTGAGTCAACAGATGGAAATTTAAAAAGCTCAAGATCACCTAAGGCTGAAAACACTGAAAATCCCCAACAATAGGCCTACAATGCTTCAAAACTTTGTAAATCATATTATTACACTTATTGGTGAATCAATTTAATGGATCCTTGCTAAATTAATGTATCAGTTTCTATAAAAAAAATAAGAAGATAAAATTAAAGGTAAATTCATTTTACCATTTGAATAATGTAAATATAATAATAGGCCTTATTATAATAAACAGAATAATAATCAACATTAATATTCAGGGAAGGCGATTAGGCAATATTTTATTAAGAGGGGGGTGTCAGGGACCTGGATGATGGATAATGATGATGATTTGCACAGGATATCAGACAGATCTGACAGATTCATAATTCCTGATTCTGATGTGTCTTCTCTCCATCAGATTCCCATCGGTTCACTCTGGATCTGAACACAGTGAATAAAGCCCTCAGTCTGTCTGAGGAGAACAGAGTGGTTACTGGCACTAACACAGTCCAGCCGTATCCTGATCATCCAGACAGATTTGATAATGTGTGGCAGGTGTTGTGTAGAGAGAGTGTGTGTGGACGCTGTTACTGGGAGATTGAGTGGAGTGGGAGTGGGAGTTTGTGTATATCAGTGTCATATAAGAGCATCAGCAGGAAGGGATCGGGTCATGAGTGTGGATTTGGATCTAATAATCAGTCCTGGAGTTTGTTCTGCACTCCCTCCAGTTACTCATTCTGGCACAATAACATAAAGATTGATCTCCCTGTAAAGCCCATCATCAGGAGAACAGGAGTGTATGTGGGTTACAGTAGAACAGGAGTGTGTGTGGATCACAGTAGAACAGGAGTGTGTGTGGATCACAGTGCAGGAACTCTGTCCTTCTACAACGTCAAAAGAAACAAAATGAGCCTCATCCACACAGTCCAGACCACATTCACTCACACACTCTATCCTGGGTTTGGGGTTTATCCTGGATCATCAGTGAAACTGTGTTGATGAATGAGAACAGACTGTATTGAGATTCTACCCATAAGAATCTCAAGAAGCTTTGAGCTGCATGATAAATCAGTAACAGTGAGATGTTATAGAGTCTCTTATTTTATCTCCATTACATTAATACTTCAGCTGAACTTATGTCACTGAAATAACATGAAATAAATGAATCCTCATATAGACAGTAAGATCTTTGTGTATGTGTGTGTAAATTACCTTTCAATTGAAAATGTATCGTTCAATAAAAAGTTGTTGTAAAATTGATAAATGTCAGTTTATTAATAAATGTGAAATATATAAACCCAGATCCACTGATCGCACTGTAAACCCTTGATCAGTGAAAGTAAGAGCACAATTATTCTGATCTAATCCAGTTTACTGTAAATAAACCTCCTCCTGAACAGACCTGATGCTCTGAGAAAAGATAAAAACAAGATTGAGTCGGATCATCATCAGTTCAATCCAGATAAATAAGTTTGGTTATTTAAGAAATTCATAATAAATATTAATAAAGCAAGATACCCTGTTGAAATATGTGAGATGTGTGGTTTATATAAACTGCAAAGGTAAAGTATAAATTAAAATGATTGTGACTGATGTGAAGGGAGGAGAATTTAGACATGCGTCACGTTTAAGTCAATAAAACTCTTCCGCATAGGAAATACCTGTGTATCCTCGCTCATGACTCCTCAGGAAGCTCCTCACTCCTCGATCCTCGACTCCTCGCGGTGCAATTAGAGAATTGAGATGTCCTTCAAGATGGCTGGGCTCGAGCGGTTTCCGGGTCATAGGATGGAGGACGGAGGAGCGAGGAGACGAGGAGGGATATTGAGAAGCACCCTCTCATTAGCTTCTTCTGCATCTAGCAGCAGAGCGACCAATGTGATCTATACGATGACCTTTGACCTTCCTGAAAGATGAGCCAATCCCACAGGATTATGACCTCTGTCAGGATTTCTGTTAAAGAAACATGTTGTACCTGAAAAACTTAATTTAATTTCTATCTTTGATCTGTTTTTATTTCACAAAAATGAAATAACCAAAATATCTATAAAAATCTATATGGTGATTTATTGTTATTGTTATCCAGATGGCTGTTACATAAAACAAGATTAGAATACAAGCCAGGCTTATTTTGGTAACTCTGGTGGATTCTGTTTCATAAAGCAAACTTACTCTGGCAACTCATGCTGGGAAACTAACCTGGTCCAGGGCAGGCTAACTGTCAGGCTAAGCCTGAGTTTTTACACCGTTCCTCTAACACTGACTGACAGGAACACAATGATATCATCACTGACTCTCTCGCATAACATTATTTGACTTTATTAACCACTATCAGTCCAAAAATAAATATACAGTATACAGAAAATCAACTTAAATCAGGCTACAATGATAAATGAGACAATATAGACCTACAAACATGTTCAATTATATTGTATATGAAATGTTTATGTTAAATCCAGCCGCAGCCGATGTCGAACACACCTAAATACTAGCGCTGAGACATTCATTACTACATGTCATGCATCGAATTAAGAAAAATACAATACGATTCCTAAACAAAAAGATATTTGGTGTGAATATTAAACCCAATATCTACTTCTAAATTGAAAATTATGAATACCATTCATTTCTATTGTTTTATGGTGCATAATTTTAAACACCTTGTGGGGAACCGAGCGTCACCCCAAGTATTGGGATGTGTAGGCTCACTGGCTTGCGATGGTGGAGGTGGAAAAGACGGCTACCAGATCTCAATTGTTCCAAAAAATAAAATAAAGTTTATTTATATTTTAACTCAGAATTCAAGAAAACAAAATAATCAAAAATAAATCGGAATAGCACAATGCTTTTAGCTTCCAACAATAGCAAACACTTTGTACATAGCCTCACAGCAAGCTAGTACTCACCCTCACTCTCCCGAATGCAGAATGAGGCCCTCTTAAATAGTCCAAAGCATTAAGCCAAATTGGACCATACCAACATTCAGGGTATTATCTTTAGCCTAAGGCCATAAATAAGCTATAAGCTAAGTAGAAAATAAACATTACATGAAAACAAAATATTATTATCATATCACTAACATTTTATACAACATTTACACCACCTATTCACACCCCACATATACATACAACACATTATTACAAACAGACACCCCTGTGAACAATGCTCTGCACCCTCTGCCCTGTGACCGAGATAAATACCGCCCCTACAGCGGCGCGCGCATCCGCATAGGAGCAGTCGAATCGGACCGGGATGCAGGAAATGCGTGAGTCACAATATGTATGAATTAACTAGGATTTTTAGACAGAAACAGGGAGTAAATGAGACATGAACTAGTGGGTACCGCACTACATGTCATGAAGGTGGTAAAGTAGGAAGTAATAAGCAGTGACAAATTAGTTTTGAGTGTTGTGAATGAAATCGCGGACTAACCGTTCTACAAACAAATGCACGCGAATGCGTTAATGGCGCATAGCCCCGCGCCAGCCTTCTCTTTAAACACAACCCCCCCTGTGTTCACTAGCCATCCATACCCCTTCACAAAATAACACAATTAGCCTAAGCATGGCATCATGTTTATAAAGGAGCGTGCAGGTGTATGTGTGTGCGTGTTCAAATGTCCAGAGTCTCTCCCGCTCTTGCGTGTAACGTCATTCACAGTCAATGCGAGAGTGCGTAACAGTGAGAAGTGAGGTTCACTTTCTCACATTTCCCTCCCCCTTTGGAGTCTCGCCAACAGGGTGGCGAGACAGAAAGTCTGCAACAGTATTCTGCTTGCCCGCTCTGTACTGCACCGTGAACCTATAGGGCTGCAGTGCTAAAAACCAGCGGGTGACTCTAGCATTGGAGTCCTTCATGCGCCCTAGCCATTGCAAGGCGCGGTGGTCAGTCTCTAGTGTGAAGTCTCGACCAAGCAGGTAATATTTCAAAGTGTCAAGCGCCCACTTCACGGCCAGGCACTCAAGTTCTATGGCCGCATATCTGGTCTCTCTCGGGAACAGTTTCCGGCTAATATAAGCCACAGGTTTCTTGTCGTCCCCCTCCCCTTGGAGCAGCACCGCCCCAAGACCAACACCAGATGCGTCCGTCTGAACAGTGAAGTGCTTTCCAAAGTCAGGGCTCTGGAGAACTGGATCTTTGCAGAGGGTCTCTTTTAAATCCATAAAGGCTTTGTCTTGCTCCTCCCCCCATTGAAGCTGGGTGGAGCTTGACTTCCGAGTCAAGTCTGACAAGGGAGCTGCTCGTCGGGCAAAGTCTGGCACAAATCGGCGATACCAGCCCACCAGCCCCAGAAATGACCTAACCTCCTTCTTTGTCTGGGGCCTTGGACAGTCCTGTACTGCCTCGACTTTGTCCTTTTGCGGCCGGCTCACACCACGACCCAGAACATGGCCAAGGTATTTGACCTCCTCTTGGGCTATGGTACACTTTTTTGGGTGGATGGTCAGGCCCGCTCGCTGAATGCGCTGCAATATCTCACCTAGATGACGCTGATGCTCTCCCCAGGTGGCGCTGTACACCACTATGTCATCCAGGTATGCAGCAGCAAAAGAGTCTGTACCTGCCAACACGATATCCATAAGTCTTTGAAAAGTGGCTGGCGCCCCCTGCAGGCCAAATGGCATTACCACAAACTGAAACAGACCCTGCGGGGTTCGGAATGCAGTGTACGGCCTGTCTGTCCTGGCCAAAGGCACCTGCCAGTATCCCTTGCATAAATCCAAGGTAGTGATGAAGGATGCTTTGCCGAGGCGCTCGATCAAGTCCTCGAGCCTAGGCATGGGGTAAGCGTCAAAGTGGGACTGGGCATTCACCCGCCGAAAGTCAATACAAAAGCGCATAGTGCCATCTTTTTTGGGCACTAGCACCACAGGATTACTCCACTCACTGGAAGAGCGCTCAATCACCCCCAAGGCCAGCATCTCCTCCACCTCGGCTTTGAGAGACGGCAGAAGACGCTCAGGAACCCGGTACATCCTTTGGCGTATTGGGGTAGTGTCTTTGAGTGGAATGGAGTGTTCCACCACAGAAGTAAATCCTGGCTTTTCCTGAAATAGGTCAGGAGGGATGATTCCTTCTAGCTCCCTCTGCTGGTGGGAGGTCAAGTGAGATACCTCCAGGGTAGATGCTGGCTGACTGGTGGGGAAGAATTGCTCAGGACTCTCCTCTTCCTCCATCACCGCCTGCACCCGGAGTTGTAATCCTGGCTGTACGGCCCTCTCATGCCATTCTTTCAGGAGGTTGACATGAAAGGTCTGTCTGGGTTTTCTTCTCCCAGGAAGGTCAATTTCATAGGTGGCCGGACCCATTTTCCGCACCACCTCGTACGGACCCTGCCACCTAGCAAGCAGTTTGTTTTCCGAGGTGGGAAGAAGCAGCAAAACTTTCTGCCCTGGGTTGAGGTGCCTCTTCCTGGCAGCCTTGTCATACCAGGCCTTCTGGTGCATTTGGGCCTGCTCCAGGTTATCCCGCACCAGCTCGGTCATTTCCTCCATCTTGTCTCTCATTTTGAGGATATGCATAAGGACGCTGTGGGACTTGGGGGTCTGGGGTCCCTCCCAGGCTTCTCTCAGGACATCCAAAGGCCCCCTCACCTGTCTCCCATACAGAAGTTCGAACGGCGAGAAGCCGGTGGAGGCCTGGGGGACCTCCCGGTAGGCAAAGAGCAAGTAAGGCAACCAGCGGTCCCAGTCTTTACCATTGGCCGCTACAAACTTCCTCAACATGCCCTTTAAAGTCTGGTTATAGCGTTCAACCAGCCCGTCTGTCTGAGGGTGGTATGGGGTGGTCCGGATGCCTTTGATGCCTAGCAAGCTATACACCTGTTTTAATGTCTTAGACAGGAAGGCGGTGCCCTGATCGGTTAGAACTTCCTGGGGAATGCCTACCCTAGAAAATAGCTGCAACAGGGCCTGCGCAATTGGACCAGCCGTAACCTTGCGCAAAGGAAACGCCTCAGGGTAGCGGGTGGCATAGTCACAAATGACTAAAATGTATTTGAACCCCGTTTGGGTTCTTTCCAGGGGCCCTACAATGTCCATGGCTATGCGAGAGAAGGGAACTTCTATGATCGGCAGTGGCTGAAGGGGGTAAGGGCTAGTTTTCCTCTTGCTGGTGAACTGGCACTCGGGACAGGATTTACAGTATTGCTGCACCTCACTATAAAGCCCTGGCCAATAGAACCTGGCTGCAATACGCTCATAGCTTTTGGTGTTGCTCAAGTGACCTGCCCAAGGGATGGTATGACCCATGGCTAACACCCTTTCCCTCAACTGCCTAGGAACCACCAGTTGCTCTGCCCTGCCATCGCCTGGCTCATGGTAAAGCAATCCCTCCTTCACTACGTAGCCTTCTCCAGACAGTGAAGTAGGCATCTCAGTGGACATACCATCTACTTGGGTGACCCTGTCATACGCTTTCTGCAATGTGGGGTCCTCTCTCTGCAGCTGCTCAAAATTATCTGGGACCTCACCCCAATCATCCACTGGCTGGGTAAGTTGTAGTTCTTCACTTCTCTCCACGGCACCCACTAGTCTAGCCTGCCTCCGCTGTCTTCTGCTCTTTCTGCACCTTGTTTTGGCCGGAGGGGTATTCTCCTCCTCTGAAAAAGGCAACTCTGACAGGCTAGTTGGCTCAGTTGACTCATCTGTTTCCTCTTTCTCGGGGTCCTGCGCTTGGCTCTGGGATCGAGTAATGACCATATTCACTGGCCTGCTGGACTGCACTAATTCTGGTAGCACAATAATGTCCTGGCCTATTACAACAGGATGGCTCAGCCTTTCCACTACACCAACCATCATTTGGTATGCCTGGCCTCTAATATATAGGTATACTTCGGCTGTCGGATACTCATGTTCATCCCCATTGACACACAGAACCTTCAGCTTCCTACCCTGCATAAAGTCCCTCTTCTCCACTAGGTGGGGTTGCACAAGTGTTTGGGTACTTCCTGTGTCTAGCAGGGCAGTAGCATCTTTCCCATTAACTAGGACCGGCATTGTCTGTAGCCTTCCCTTAAAACCTATATCGTCCTCTTCTGGACAGGGAATACAGCTATGGCTGGAGTGCTTGGGCTTCCTGTTCGGGCATTCAGGCTTTATATGTCCTTCTTGACCACAAAAATAGCATACCACCGGACCTCCGGTTCTTGGCTCTAGGCTATCTCTGGGCTTGGTTGGGACAAAATAGTTACGGGCAGGCATTCTACTGGGCTCACTAGCCTTTACACCACTCCCCTGACCAAAGCCCTCAGACCTCCCACGGGCCGCTGGTCTTGGCTGTGACTCCAGACGGAAGTGTTTGTGGCCCCGTCGGGCCGCCATGAAGTTCTCCACCAGCTCCGCTGCCCTCTGACCATTCTGGGGATTGTGCTCCTTCACCCAGACTCGAATGTCCGGTGTCAGAGTGCGGAGGTACTGTTCCATTATGAGCATCTCGGCGATCTCTTCAACCGACTTATTTGCCGGCCTAATCCATTTCTGAAATAAATCCCTGAGGCGGGTGTACAGCTCACGGGGGGTCTCTCCTGGCCTGACATCCGGTTCACGGAACCTCCTCCGGTACACCTCCTCGTTGATTTCATACTTGCGCAGTATTGCCTCCTTCACACTGTCGTACTCCATCGACCGGTCCATACCCATGGCCACATAGGCGCCGCGGGCCTTCCCAGTGAGGTATGGCACCAGAAACACTGCCCAGTCCTCCCTAGGCCAGCGGTAAGCTGTGGCCAGCCGCTCGAACGTGGTGAGGTACTGTTCGATGTCGTCCCCTTCCTCGAACCTTGGAATGGCCGATCTGGCCCAGGCTGCTGGAGCTGCAGGTCCTGCTGGTGCCGGAGCCAGTGCCACCGGCACTGCTGGTGCCGGTGCTGCTGGCTGAACTGGCCCTTCTGGTTGAGGCCCTGGTGGAGCTGTAGGTGGATGCCTCCTCTCTGCCTCCACATCATCCCTTAACTGGTTCAGCTGCATCTGCACACTCCTCCAGCGCTGCTCCTGCTTATACGCCTCCCTCTCATGTGTCTGCAGAGACTTCTCAAGGAGATGACGCAGGGTTGCAAGGTCACTCCCCTCTGTCTGGTCTCCGCCCATTGCTTGGGCCCCACCATCGCCATCTGGGAGTTCATCCGTCTCCTTTTCAACCTCCTTCGGGTCACCTTTGCCTATCCGCCGATATGCCATTCTCCCCCGGGACTGGCGCCGTTTTCCTCCTCTATTAGCCAGTGTCGGTCACCATCCCACTTCTGACACCAAATGTGGGGAACCGAGCGTCACCCCAAGTATTGGGATGTGTAGGCTCACTGGCTTGCGATGGTGGAGGTGGAAAAGACGGCTACCAGATCTCAATTGTTCCAAAAAATAAAATAAAGTTTATTTATATTTTAACTCAGAATTCAAGAAAACAAAATAATCAAAAATAAATCGGAATAGCACAATGCTTTTAGCTTCCAACAATAGCAAACACTTTGTACATAGCCTCACAGCAAGCTAGTACTCACCCTCACTCTCCCGAATGCAGAATGAGGCCCTCTTAAATAGTCCAAAGCATTAAGCCAAATTGGACCATACCAACATTCAGGGTATTATCTTTAGCCTAAGGCCATAAATAAGCTATAAGCTAAGTAGAAAATAAACATTACATGAAAACAAAATATTATTATCATATCACTAACATTTTATACAACATTTACACCACCTATTCACACCCCACATATACATACAACACATTATTACAAACAGACACCCCTGTGAACAATGCTCTGCACCCTCTGCCCTGTGACCGAGATAAATACCGCCCCTACAGCGGCGCGCGCATCCGCATAGGAGCAGTCGAATCGGACCGGGATGCAGGAAATGCGTGAGTCACAATATGTATGAATTAACTAGGATTTTTAGACAGAAACAGGGAGTAAATGAGACATGAACTAGTGGGTACCGCACTACATGTCATGAAGGTGGTAAAGTAGGAAGTAATAAGCAGTGACAAATTAGTTTTGAGTGTTGTGAATGAAATCGCGGACTAACCGTTCTACAAACAAATGCACGCGAATGCGTTAATGGCGCATAGCCCCGCGCCAGCCTTCTCTTTAAACACAACCCCCCCTGTGTTCACTAGCCATCCATACCCCTTCACAAAATAACACAATTAGCCTAAGCATGGCATCATGTTTATAAAGGAGCGTGCAGGTGTATGTGTGTGCGTGTTCAAATGTCCAGAGTCTCTCCCGCTCTTGCGTGTAACGTCATTCACAGTCAATGCGAGAGTGCGTAACAGTGAGAAGTGAGGTTCACTTTCTCACACACCTTTAACCTTATTTTAATTATTCTCAGGTTAGGTAAAGTAAGTCACATCTGTCCTAAATACTAAGCATTTGAATTTCCAAACTTACAATATTTAGATCACAGAAGACTTCTCCGTGGTCGGTTCAGCTCATTCTTTTGTTAAACTGAGACTTATGGCAGGCGAGTTTATTCATTTCAATTATATATATTTTTTATTAAATACAGGTTAACTAGTTTACATAAAAGGGACTAAAATATAAAATAAAAAAAAAGTAAATCAAAACCAAATAATTTACAAACTTTTAACTTCATGAGGCACAATGGCAAGGCATCTAACACCGGAGAGGCCGTCCTTGGTGAATCAGCGTCTGACTGCACATGTCATTCCAGCTCTTTTAAAGTCCATCAACTTTTTGACATCTTCAGAAATCCCCTCCTGGAAACTCCCTAAAACTTGTTCATTGGTAATCCCCTCCTAGAAACCCCCTAGGACTTGTTCATTAAAGCCTTTGCTTCTTCATCCTCCTTCTTCTGGACCTTTTCTTCAACGCATTCTGTATCTCGTCCGCAACACATAGACGGTATTGCTTGCATTTTTCTTCTTTCTTTGGCAAAGCTCTTTCATACATTTTCAATTTCTCTCTACTCTGACATTTGCTTAATAAATGCTTACAGCATTCAGTGTGGTATGTTTTTCTTTATAAACCATTTTCTCAATAAATGATTTTACAACAACAACTTCTGGTGTCTTGTTTTACAAAAACACTTCCATTATATAAGGTCACCATTATGGTTGACTCCAATACATTGCTTCATACACAAAAAGGCATATTTATAATATAAAAATGTGCATATTCCATAATACTGTCAATTAATTATGAAACAGCAATTTAAAAAAAAAAAATTACTTTGCGTAAAGCAAACATTAAATGTGAGTGATTCACTTTACATTTGTGGTCTATGAGCTCTATACCGGTACATGTAAACGTCCTCCTATTATTACTGAAAAACAGTAAGAAAGATTAAAATAACTTCGCAAAATCATTACCATTGGCAACAGACTTGCTGCCATGAGATGAATTGTTTTTGTAAATATGACTCATCTTATATATCATGTACGGTCTGTATTAGTGTATGATTCTACTGTTCCCCAGGGTCTAGTATTAAAAATAATAATAGAACAATCGCAATACATTGCAAAATCGAATCACAGTAAATGTAGAATCGCAATTCTTAAAAATTGCAATACATATCATATCGGCACCCAAGTATCGTGATAGTATCGAATTGGGAGTTGTATCGTCCCAGCCCTATGACAAACTGGACACAGTTTTCAGTCCTGCAGTACCAGTGAAGTATTTATGAAACAGAATTACTGAACTATTAAGGGTGTTGTCTTGCTTCTCTGTAACTTCTATTCTTCTAGTGTGTGTCTGAGAGTGATTAAACACAATATGTGTGGGACCAGGAGTGAGGAAGCTGCTTTACAGACACGCCTGTTTTGCACACGGCATTTAAACACAGAACCAGGAAACAAGAAACAGTTTCAGTTCAGGGAAAGAGACACTGAAGTGAAGTTGAGCTGTTGTGTGTTTGTATCTTTGTATTTTTCCAGTAAAATGGCAGAAGCCAGAATTACTCAAGATGAGTTCCTGTGTTCAGTGTGTCTGGATCTCCTGAAGGATCCAGTGACCATTACCTGTGGACACAGTTTCTGTAAGAGCTGTATTACAGGCTGCTGGGATCAGGAGGATCAGATGAGAGTCGACAGTTGCCCTCAGTGCAGACAGATCTTCAGTCCAAGACCTGCTTTAGCTAAAAACACCACGCTGGCTGAAGTGGTGGAGAAACTGAAGACTAAACTTTCTGCTGACTGTTACGCTGGAGCTGGAGATGTGCAGTGTGACGTCTGTAATGGAAGAAAACGCAAAGCTGTCAAGTCCTGTCTGGTGTGTCTGAACTCTTACTGTCTGAATCACCTTGAACAACATGAGAGTTTCTTTAAAAGAAAGAGACACAATCTGACAGATGCCACTGGACGACTGCAGGAGATGATCTGCCAGAAACACGACAAGCTCCTTGAGGTTTTCTGCAACACTGATCAGAAGTGTATATGTCTGCTATGTACGATTGATGAGCATAAAAACCACGACACTGGATCAGCTGCAGCTCAGAGGACAGAGAAACAGGTATGAACTTAAAGGAGTCTCATAATACTCATTTACAGGCTTATCATTTTGTGTATGGGTCTACTACAATACATTTACATATTTAATGTCTGTTTTCACCCTCACTGTCTGAATACTGTTTAGCCCTAGAAACAGAGATATTATTCAAAATACATTCTTTTGTGTTATGCAAGAGAAAATCATACAAGTTTGGAAAGACATGAGGATGAGAAAACAATGAAAGAATTTACATTTCTGGGTAAACTATCCTTATAAAATTGATGAAATAATTTGATGAAAATAACCTTACCATGTAAGATCTTTAACCCCTCAGTCTCACCACTTCACAGATATTGGATTCATATCTGTTTACCTGATGATTTGTGTGATGTTTCTCCTGTCACTGGTTTGTACTTTAGCACCAGCTGAAGGAGACGCAGAGGTCGTTCCAGCAGAGGATCCAGCAGAGAGAGAAAGATCTTCAGCAGCTGAGAGAGGCTGTGGCGTCTCATAAGGTGAGTGTGAGTGCGCATCGCAAGATTTTCGTGTCTAATAATAACAATCCACATACACCGTTTTCTTCATGTAAAATCTTCCTTTAATCCACACTCGTTAGAAAATCAAACAAATAAAAGAAAATAAACAAAATATAATCTTAAATCCTAAATATCACGGATGCGGTAAAGAAAACTATGCGACTCCACTCTATTTCATATAAAGGATGCACAACCGCTTCACTTAAAGGCACAATATGTAACTTTTTTGCTTTAAAAATAGCAAAAATCACTATATTTATGTTATATATTTTTTTTAGTTGTGTACTTACATTATCCCGACTGTTTCCAACAACTTTCAAACCAGGAGAAATTTTAATTTAATTTGAAGACACGTCCCTTTTCTTTATTTCCGTTTTGTCGCAGTCAATGGCGTCATATCCGCGTTGTCCCTGGTTTCCGCTCGTGCTGCCATGGTAACCAGAGCTATGAACCAGAGCGTCTGATAGTAACCAAGACGACAGACGTGGACCACTGTAGTTCGCAATGTCTATTTGCACGCTGTTGTTGTTTCGTTCA
The DNA here is from genome assembly GCF_963993115.1 of Abramis brama. Taxonomy (NCBI): domain Eukaryota; kingdom Metazoa; phylum Chordata; class Actinopteri; order Cypriniformes; family Leuciscidae; genus Abramis; species Abramis brama. The sequence continues at coordinate 15,005,104 of NC_139966.1, forward strand.
AACATTATGGACCATGGCAATCCCTTTGGATAAAAAAGGAGAACTAAAACGAGAATCAATATCAGCGCGGTGTTTTCGAGATGCCTAGAGCTCCCATAGACAGTATATAAACGAGAGCTCCACGTCCGAGACTTCGACCGCTCCTACATGTACTTTATTAAACAGGTGAGCACATTTACATAAAACTAATCAATGTTTTATAGTTCAACAATGATAAAATGTTAGAATATGATCTGTATGTTATTCTAATGTTGATCTAGCTCACTGCTAGTCTCATACAGACAGACTAACACATACATTTCAACACATTCAAATGCAGTTTAGTGTGATAGTGTAATGTTAGACCAAGTGAAACAGCGCTGCGTTACCTCACAAGTTTAATTTAAACTGACCTGTGAGTTGTAATTCTGCACTTGCGTGTAGTTCGGTAGAATGAAATGTCCATATTCCTTTTATATCTGCGGGACTCGCGTCGCGTGTGGAGCTGATAGCTGTCTCTTAGCAATCCCGAACTGCTTCATATCAGTCATGATAAAAACATCGATGTATTCAGTCATCCATAAACATTATTAGATCGGTCGGCTTGACGTTGACGACAAGATCCATAATTCTTAGCAAATGTTGCATCATCAAACTACGCCTTTGTTATTGTAAATAGGTTAGCGACCCCTAGTGGAGAAAAAAATCCATACTGTACGTTTAAAGTCGCAATTATTAAAGGGCCAGTGCACAATTTTAACATATAACATATTTCAATGCAAATATAGAGAGTATTTATGTAATTAGTACACACAAATAAAGAAAGTTTACAATCAAACACAAATATTCAAATACTGAAATGCAACATATAATATGCAATAATCGTCACTGAACATAAGCAAAATTAGGCTCCTACAGTGAGTCTGGAGAAGAAGAGAAGTTTGAGAAGTCTCAGTCAGGACTCACTGAAGCTCACTGTGTGATTGTGATGTGTGTGTAACAGCGCTCTGCACAGACAGCAGTGGAGGACAGTGAGAGGATCTTCACTGAGCTCATCCGCTCCATTGAGAGAAGCCGCTCTGAGGCGACACAGCGGATCAGAGATCAGGAAAAGACTGCAGTGAGTCGAGCTGAAGGACGACTGGAGCGACTGGAGCAGGAGATCAATGATCTGAGGAGGAGAGACGCTGAGCTGGAGCAGCTTTCACACACACAGGATCACATCCATTTCCTGCAGGTAACAGAGATCTAGAAGAACAGGATCATAGTGGACTTGAGCAAGAGACTCAAAGAGAGACTCAAACATTTCATGAGAGCAGAATGAGCCATTGACTGAAGTGTTGATCTTCGTGATGTTCGGTGTGTTCCAAAGAATTCAGAATGAATCAAATCTACTCAGTCCCTTCCATGTGACGCCATTGATGCACTTGATCTCTTATATTAATGTCATTGCCAGATGTTTGATCATCCAAGTGTTTTCCTAGAAAGTTCACATATAGTGCAAGTGTAAAACGCTACAACTTATAGCACTAGTATGATATAATGAATATGAGAAGAATGAAGCTAATGCTGTGAAAGTGCTGGATTGAGGAGAATATTATTGAGGAGTTATTGATGAAGTGCGGAGGTGATGAGCTTTGATTTCTGTTTTCTGTAGAGTTTCCAGTCTCTCTCAGCTCCTCCTGAATCTACAGACGGAAATGACAATCCCTTCTGTTCTCTCTCCTCTTTTGATGGCATGAGAGAATCTGTCCGTCAGCTGAAAGACAAACTGGAGGATTTCTGCACAGAGGAGCTGAAGAAGATCTCTGACAGAGGTAAAGTCCTGGAGATTCTGCTCTCAGAAATGATCCTCCATCATCTCATATCATGTAGAAGATCATATTAGAAATGTCTTAGTAATAAGCAATTACTTATGTAACACCCGCTAGGGCAAATTATAAAAAAGGAAAAGAAACAGATCTATCACAGAAGACAATAAATTGTAGAAAAAAAAGTATTTAGTCAGCCACCAATTGTGCAAGTTCTCTCACTTAAAAAGATGAGAGAGGCCTGTAATTTTCATCATAGGTATACCTCAACTATGAGAGACAAAATGAGAAAAAAAAATCCAGAAAATCACATTGTCTGATTTTTAAAGAATTGATTTGCAAATTATGGTGGAAAATAAGTATTTGGTCAATAACAAAAGTTCATCTCAATACTTTGTTATATACCTTTTGTTGGCAATGACAGAGGTCAAACGTTTTCTGTAAGTCTTCACAAGGTTTTCACACACGGTTGCTGGTATTTTGGCCCATTCCTACATGCAGATCTCCTCTAGAGCAGTGATATTTTGGGGCTGTCGCTGGGCAACAGATTTTCTATGGGGTTGAGATCTTGAGACTGGCTAGGCCACTCCAGGACCTTGAAATGCTTCTTACGAAGCCACTCCTTCATTGCCCAGGCGGTGTGTTTGGGATCATTGTCATGCTGAAAGACCCATCCACATTTCATCTTCAATGCCCTTGCTGATGGAAGGAGGTTTTCACTCAAAATCTCACGATACCTGGCCCCATTCATTCTTTCCTTTACACGGATCAGTCGTCCTGGTCCCTTTGCAGAAAAATGTTTCCACCCCCATTCTTCACAGTAGGTATGGTGTTCTTTCTCCTCCAAACACGACGAGTTGAGTTTTTACCAAAAAGTTATATTTTGGTTTCATCTGACCATATGACATTCTCCCAATCCTCTTCTGGATCATCCAAATGCTCTCTAGCAAACTTCAGACGGGCCTGGACATGTACTGGCTTAAGCAGGGGGACACGTCTGGCACTGCAGGATTTGAGTCCCTGGCGGCGTAGTGTGTTACTGATGGTAGCCTTTGTTACTTTGGTCCCAGCTCTCTGCAGGTCATTCACTAGGTCCCCCGTGTGGTTCTGGGATTTTTGCTCACCGTTCTTGTGATCATTTTGACCCCACAGGGTGAGATCTTGCGTGGAGCCCCAGATCGAGGGAGATTATCAGTGGTCTTGTATGTCTTCCATTTTCTAATAATTGCTTATACTGATAACAAGTTCAAACAGGTGCCATTAATACAGGTAATGAGTGGAGGACAGAGGAGCCTCTTAAATAAGAAGTTACAGGTCTGTGAGAGCCAGAAATCTTGCTTGTTTGTAGGCGACCAAATACTTATTTTACCGAGGAATTTACCAATTAATTCATTAAAAATCCTACAATGTGATTTTCTGGATTTTTTTTTCTCATTTTGTCTCTCATAGTTGAAGTGTACCTATGATGAAAATCAGGCCTCTCTCATCTTTTTAAGTGGGAGAACTTGCACAATTGGTGGCTGACTAAATACTTTTTTGCCCCACTGTACATGGTGATCCTGAATTTACTCCATCAGGCAAACAGTTCTAAAATATAATATAATAACCATATTACCATAATTGCAAACTCATACCCACATGATAAATTAATGGATTCCAATACCCCCAATTAATCTAAAAAATAGATTGCGAGTGACTGCATCAGTACAATAAAAACATCACTTGTAATAGTACACCAAAAAATACAGGTTTACCTTCAATTGAGAAAACGAAGTACAGAGGAGCCTATTTATCTATCTGAGCCTATTTAGCCTATCTGAGTGTTATTTAACACTCAGAAATATAATGTCATGATAATAAATGGAGTGTAGAGTGTAGTGTAAAGTCCAAGCAGTCTGGTGCAGGGATGGCTGCTCTTACCCCTTCTAAGGCCGTCGTGACCTTCGATTCGATCTCCCATGTGAGTGTGGAGATAAATAGTGTCTCAGGTAAAATACACTCGGGTGTGGACGGGTGAGTCCTCATATCAAAAATATGAGATAAAGAGTCGGGTTTGATGTTCTTGGAACCCAGGCGGTACGAGAGAGAAAAATCAAAAAGACAGAAAAAAGTGCCCACCAAGCCTGGAGTTGAGACTTTTAGCAGATCTAATATATTCCAGGTTCTTGTGATCGGTCCAAACGATAAAAGGTCCCCCCGACCCTTCTAACCAATGGCGCCATTCTTCCAACGCTAACTTGACTGCTAACAACTCTCTATTACCAATGTCATAGTTACGTTCGGCAGGTGATAACCGGTGAGACAAAAACGAGCAAGGATGCATCTTGTCATCTGTGGGAGAGCGTTGGGAAAGAACCGCGCCTACCCCCAACTCTGATGCGTCGACCTCCACCTGACATGAAGGACCAGGGGCAATCAGGATGGGAGCCGAAACAAAGCGACTTTTCAGATTGGCGAATACAGCTTCGGCTGTATCGGACCACCTGAACGTCGTTCTGGGGGAGGTCAAGGCAGTCAGAGGCGCGGCTAGTTGGCTGAAGTTGCTAATGAAATGCCGATAGAAATTGGCGAACCCCAGAAACCTCTGTAGAGCCTTGCGGGAATCTGGGCTTGGCCAATCTACCACAGCCTTAACCTTGTCAGGATCCATACGCACTCCCTCAGACGAGATGATGTAACCTAGGAAAGGAACAGACTGCATGAAAAGTGCATTTCTACGCCTTGACAAAAAGCCCATTCTCTAGCAACCTCTGAAGCACTCGTCTGACGTGCTGAACGTGTTCCTGGAGAGAAGAAGAAAAAATCAATATGTCATCCAGGTAGACATATATGAACTGATCTACCATATCTCTCAGCACGTCATTGAGAGTGCCTGGAAAACCGCTAGGGAGTTGGACAGGCCAAAAGGCATAACCAAAATATTCAAAATGCTCCCTGGGGGTGTTGAACGCGGTTATCCATTCAGCTCCATTCCTTATGCGGACCAAATGATAAGCATTGCGTAAATCCAATTTTGTGAAGACTGATGCTCCCTGCAACCGCTCGAAGGCTGAAGACATCAACGACAACGGGTAAGTATTCTTTACTGTGATGTTGTTCAGCCCCCGGTAATCAATACACAGTCGCAGAGAACCATCCTTCTTCCCCACAAAAAAAGAACCCCACCCCCGCTGGAGAAGAGGAAGGACGGATGAACCCCGTTGCTAGAGAATCAGAAATATATTTCTCCATGGCCTCCCTTTCTGGAGCAGAAAGCGAATATAACTTGCCTTTAGGCGGAGACTTACCTGGCAGTAAATCTATGGCACAGTCATAGGGACGATGCGGAGGACGAGAAGCAGCATGGGACTTACTGAACACTTCCTTCAGGTCGAGGTACTCAACGGGCACGTTTGACAAATTCACTGCCTCCTCGTGAAACACAGAACCAGACACAGACGAACAAGCAGACACTAGACAAGACGCATAACTTTGATCACTCCAGGTCGAGATAGAATCTTGGCCCCAATCCACCCTGGGGTTGTGTTGTACCAGCCATGGGTGGCCAAGAACTATGGGTGCTAACGGGGAGTCCAAAAGTAGAAATGACAGTGTTTCTGTGTGACAGGCTGACCGTGTCCCCGCCGCTGGCCTGTGGGACCTCGAGGACTCCAGGTAGTCTGATTGGGCGTGTAAGTCATTCCATTAATTCAGACAAGCATCCACTCTCAGTGCCTGTTCAATCAGCCCGTTCAGACTCTGTGGAAGGTCTAGGGCGTAGATCTCTTTCTGAACACGGTCAGGCAACCCATGCAGGAACATGTCCCACTGCGCCTCTTCGTTCCAATGGCACTCTGCGGCCAGTGTGCGAAACTCGATGGAGTACTCCGATACGGATCGGTCTCCTTGCTGGAGGTTGGCGAGTAGCCTGGCCGCCTCTCTACCCGCCACCGCATGGGAAGGCAGTGCTCAGTGGTTCATGTAGGTTGTCTACAAACCGGAAGGTTGGTGGTTCAATCCCCGGTTCCACCTGACCAAGTGTCGAGGTGTCCATGAGCAAGACACCTAACCCCAGCTGCTCCCGACGAGCTGGATGGCGCCTTGCATGGCTGACACCGCCGTCGGTGTATGAATGAGTGAGTGAATGGGTGAATGTGAGGCTATGTAAAGCGCTTTGGTGGCCATAGGTCTGTGAAAGCGCTATATAAATGCAGTCCATTTACCGCACGGTCGAAGACTCTCTTCATTTCTTTGGAGAGTGCCTGGAACGAGGCGCAGCAGAGATCTTGGTTCTCCCACACCGCCGTTCCCCAGAGAGCCGCTCGTCCAGTCAGCAGGGTCAGCACGAAAGCCACCTTAGAACACTCGCTGTTAAAAGTCAGCGGTTGCAGAGAGAAATACATAGAACACTTAGTTAAGAATGCTCTGCAATAATTGGGTTCACCTGAATAACCTTCCTGGGCAGGTAAGCGTGGCTCTGGCTTACGACTCGGATCCATGGAAGCGGGCTGAACGGGCAGTGTGGGCGGCGCAGCGGGACTCTTCAGTTGTTGGAGCTGTTGGGTGAGCTCGGACACCTGTGCCACCAAAGCTTGCACAGCATGACCCGTGTTCGAAATGTGTTCTTCCTGTTGCTCCATGCGTGCAATACTGCGCGAAATGAATTCACTCAGACCTGTTGAACTCGCTGCATCCATACTGTGGTCAGATCGTACTGTCACGATAATAAATGGAGGATACAAGATGCAAGTAACAACAGTTTATTTATAAATGAAGTGTAGTGCAAAGTCCAAGTAGTCTGGTGTAGGGATGGCTGCTCTGAGTGGCGCAGGGACGTTGACAGTCAACCCGCTCGGTGATGTCAGAAGTGCAGAGAAAATCCACGAGAATCCAGCATGCAGCAATAAACTCCAGATGAACAGTAATCCCAGGGCAGAATGTAAAACAACAAGAACAAGAGATCAACACAGGCAAGGTATATGGAAGCAGGACAGGACACTGGGAATACTCACAATGATCTGACAACACAAGACACCAAACAATGAACACATATAAGCACGGCTGATAGGCAACAGCTGGCGCTAATAATTACGGTGATTGGCCATCACCCTGACACACACACACACACACACACACACACACACACACACACACACACACTGACATACAAGGCAGCAAGAGAGACAGTGAATTCATGAACCGTGACATATAATTCCTCTTTACATGCTTTTTTAATTATATATAGGTGAAAAATAGTACTAATATACACCAAAATATATATTATAAATACAAATCTATAATATACATCCCCGAAAAAAAGTTTGGGATCGTTAAGTTTAAAAAAAAAAAATTGTAAGAAGACTTAACTTATTTGATCAAAAATACAGTAAAAACAGTAATATTGTGAATGTTATTACTAATTAAAAGAACTGTTTTCTATTTTAATATATTTTAAAATGTAAAATAATAATCTGGAATGCATGGAGGTGTTTTTTTCTGGACTTTTTGATGAACAGAAAGATTGAAATAGAAATATGAAATGAAAAATAGAAATGTGAGTTATTTAAAATGATTTAAAATAGACATGTTTATTAACACTTTAAATGTCTTTACTGTCATTTTAAATTTTTTACTGCACATTTACAAAGTGGGAAAGAGAGCATAACTATATCATACTTACTGACATCCAAAAAAGCAAGATTTGAAATGAACTCGTGACTTTAAAGGAACACTCCACCCATTTGCATTAAGCTTTGCAATGTTAGAAACCCAGTCATACTATTGAATGGTCGTGCAACATTTTCTAATTTTTCCCTGAGACGAGAGAAATCTGTATTTACCTCTTTACACTTCCTCCTACAATGACGCAAAAATCGTCATTTTGCGTCATTGTAGGAGGAAGTGTAAGAGGGGGGGATTTCTGTTAAGACTACAAGCTCTAGTTCCCACCCTTTCAAACCCGCCCATAGGGGGTTGGAGCTAATGCGCTAACAGACCTATCACAGATCAGTGCGAGTACGTTTGATTTCACCAGCAGAAACCTGCAGAAAACATGGACGAAGAAAGCTGAGTAGTAGGGGTTACCATACACTTTTTCCCGGACATGTCCGGCCGTCGAGATCGTCCAAAATGTCCGGGATTCAGCTTTTGCTTTCTGCGGTCGCCATTCATTGTTTACATGCTCACCTTTTGTTTCAATCTAACTGAATTCATTCCGATTGGTGAATCTGAATGTAGTGTTTACATGAACGCTAAACAAGTGATCGGTTGATGTGCGTTTTAACATTGCTAAGAAAATTCCCGCACCTCCGTGAGATGCAAGACCGGTGCGTCTCGCAGGTCTCGCTCATCAGTAATCACGCCACCGGCCTCGCGCCGTTCTCCCGTGGCCCTCAGTCTTGTCCTGTTCGCCACAGTAAACATGATGAATGGCGACTGTAGAACGCAAAAGCCGAATCCCGGACATTTTGGGCGATCTCAAAATCACGGGCAAACTCGTCACGGAGACTCACTCGTAGCCTAGACTTGTTGTTTTCAACTGCGCTCTCTTACCGGTAGGCGTAGCTTAGGAGTGGCCTCGTAGGGCAGCGAAGCAAGTGCATTCTGGGAGTTGTTGTCTTTCATCCACATAAGCCAAAAATACATTTTCTGGCTTTTCTCAGTCTAGAAAGCTCCAAATTCAAAAATAATTTCACATTTCTTCTACATAAATGACCTATTTTAAATACACATTCATCTTTCCAGAGGTGGAGTGTTCCTTTAACAAAAATGTAAATCAGGACAGGCCTAAATTGGGGGTTCAACATATTCTTCAAAAACAGGATAAAACTAAGGGATAAATATGGGTAACACTTTATTTTAAGGTGACGTGATTACACGTTACTACATGTACTTACTATAGTAATAACAAATTGTGCATAATTACAAGTAACTAACCCTAAACCAAATGTAACAGATTGAAAGTCTGTTTAAAATAAAATACATTTTAAATAATTTTATATAAATCTAGATTCCCAGCCACACCAACACAGCGAGAAAGACACAAGAAAATATATCAAAATAGTATTTTATTATTTTAAAAGTTAAGTTTAAAAGGACATCAAAATCACCATCTCCTCCTCAAAAAGCAGGGGAGACAATAAAACCATGGATTGTCCAATATTCTGTCCCAGGGTGAAACAATACCCAAGTCCAGTCCAGCCTGGAGTCAGCTCAGCGGGACCTCGAATAGCTGATTCAATCCAAAAATCCAGGACCCGGAATTCCGTGGCGCCGCTCTGCTTCTGTCAGTGGAGAGATCGTAAAATCAATAGGTAGCCTGCTCGTAGCCCGGCAACTTTAAAACAGTCTCGGGTGACTAGAGTGACAACTTTCCTTTTCTATACTTCAAGTGGACTCCTCAACAATACTGTTGTGTCTGCTGCTCTGCCGTCGGCCCCTGGATCTGGCACCTTCGCAGAAATGAACAACAACTAACAACGACTCCTTTAGCTCAAATGCTAAAAACACACACGCGCATCAGTGTGGGAGAAAAGGACCACTTGCCTTTAGTCGGAGTTTTGTGAGCGTTGACACTGCAAAGTCTGGGATTCAGCTCCACCAGGGCACAGGAGATCCAGTCAGCAACAACAACGAGGGAAAAGAAGATCAGCAAACCAGTCCGCTGCAGCGCACGTCCATCCGTTCAGAGCGTTGTCCCCTTTCAGTAAGAGATCTAGCTTCCTTTTATTGGGAGTGATCTGATCAGCTGGCAAATTAGATCGCTGATGTGAACGGGGTTCTACAGGTGTGTCAATTAGTGTTTGTTGTTGCAGTTTGTGAAGGGGGGAAAAAACAGTATTATCAATGGTCCAACAACATCACAGCAAACAAGGGAAAACCACAGCAAACAATATAAAAGTTAATCCACAACAAACAATATAATAAATTAATCCACAGCTAACAAATATGAAAGTGTTAAGGCAAAAATCGCTATATCAAACAATAATTTCCAAAATAAAGTAAAGTTAACCATCAATCACACTGCTCCACTTGTTTTATATTATATGACACAAACCCTAACTGTAACTCTATAGGAAGTACATGTAGTTAATTGATATTACTCAGTACTTACTAGAGTAAGTACAATGTCACTACATCACCTTAAAATAAAGTGTAACCTAAATATGATTATTTTTCACTGAAAGCCAATTAAAAACATTGATCCACGTTTTAGAGGTAACATTCACAGTAGTAAAAAATTTGCTTTTCAAGAGTTTCAGGAAAGGAAGAACAAACTGAAAACTCTTCAGTAAAAAACTATTCCACTATGTTTTTATCCTCAACAGGATTTTGTATCAATTCTCTTTAATTTTTGAGTCCTCAGATGGAAATTTATAAAGCTCAAGATCACCAAAGGCTGAAAACACTGAAAATCCCCAACAATATTATTACACTTATTGGTGAATCAATTTAATGGATCCTTGCTAAATTAATATATCAGCTGCTTTAAAAAAAGATAAAATTAAGGGTAAATACATTCTACCATTTTAATAATGTAAATATAATAATAGACCTAATTATAATAAACAGAATAATAACCAACATTAATATTCAGGGAAGACGATTAGACAATATTTGATTTTTATTTTAAGAGGGGGTTGTCAGGGACCTGGATGATGGATAATGATAATGTTGATATGCACAGGATATCAGACAGATCTGACAGATTCATAATTGTGTTTTCTCTCCATCAGATTCCCATCAGCTCATTCTGGATCTGAACACAGTGAATAAAGCCCTCAGTCTGTCTGAGGAGAACAGAGTGATCACTAACACTGACACAGAGCTTCAGCCGTATCCTGATCATCCAGACAGATTTGATGTGTGGCCTCAGGTTTTGTGTAGAGAGAGTGTGTGTGAACCCTGTTGGTGGGAGATTGAGTGGAGTGGGAAATATGTGTGTATATCAGTGTCATATAAGAGCATCAGCAGGAAGGGACGGAGTAATAAGTGTCGGTTTGGACGTAATGATCAGTCCTGGAGTTTGATCTGCTCTTACTCCAGTTACTCATTCACACACAATAACATAAAGACTGAACTCCCTGTCAAGTCCATCAGCAGGAGAATAAGAGTGTGTGTGGATCACAGTGCAGGAACTCTGTCCTTCTACAGCGTCTCTGACACATTGAGCCTCATACACACAGTCCAGACCACATTCACTCAACCACTCTATCCTGGGTTTAGGGTCCTTACTGGATCATCAGTGAAACTGTGTTGATGAATGAGAATAGACTGTAGAGAGATTCTACCCATAATGCTTTGAGCTGCATGATAAATCAGTAACAGTGAGATGTTCTAGAGTCTCTTATTTTCTCTTCATTACATTAATAACACAGCTGACCTTCTGTCAGTGAAATAACATGTCAGAATAAATGTGTGTAATGAATCCTCATATAGACAGTAAGTTCAGTGTGTGTGTGTGTGTGGTAGAGCTTAGATTCTCTGCCCGAGACCGAACTTGATCAAGCATTTGTGTTTTTTTAATCATTACTTTATTAGCCTAATTGGGTGGGGAGTAAGCTATGCCATTATCAGAAATATTATATATATTTTTAGCAAAGTAGGCCTAAGAAACAAATGTGTACAAAGCTGCACAAGTTAGGCTACAAAGTTACAAAATGCAACACGTCACGTGTCATGCGCAGCGTCTCCTCCACTCGCACACATCACACTGGGCCTGCTGTGCTGTACTGTGTAGCTTAAGTGCAACATGGAGATGTAAATAAAAAAAAGAAAAACAGGAGAATTAACTTTGAGCAAGTTTGGAGGAAAGTCAGAGGTATGGAACCATTTTAAACAAGTCGTGGGCAGTGACAACATATGTGTTGGCTTTGTCGAGTACATTAAGTGCTCGCCTACGACAGCAACAAAACGGGACTTCGTAGATGAAGACACATGAAGCATGCCATGACAGAAAGGATGATAGTCAGCCTTCAATGTCCTCTTTTGTTACTTCTCCAGTCCTAGGCCATCCAAAGTTCATTCTTGTTCATTTCTGTGTTCATCATTGTTCACATTTTTTTTTTTTTTACGTTTCTTCATTCGGATCCATTTGCGATCCATTCCATTCTGAATAAACAAACAACGCAGTTTACATGCTTCGTCCTTGTTGCATTATTCATTAAGATAATTCTAAACAGATTTCTGTAGTTCGAACAACTCGGAATTGTAGTTGAGAACATCAGTTATAACGGCCCACGTATTAAAAAATAGTCTTTTAGGTTTAAATCGGGCTCGGGCTCATAATTACAGTTAATGTGTCGGGCCGGGCTCAGGTAGGGTCGGACTTGATTTTTTGGGCCCAATCTAAGCTCTAGAGTGTGTGTGTGTGTGTGTGTGTGTGTGTGTGTGTGTGTGTGTGTGTGTGTGTGTGTGTGTAAATTACCTTTCAATTGAAAATGTATCATTAATTTTTTTTTTTTTTTTTAAATTGATAAATGTCAGTTTATTAATAAATGTGAAATATATAAACCCAGATCCTCTGATCGCACTGTAAACCCTTGATCAGTGAAAGTATGAGCACAATTATTCTGATCTAATCCAGTTTACTGTAAATAAAAAAGTGTAATGTTTCAATAGAGGCTGTCAAACACTCTCATTAGCTTCTTCTACATCTAGCAGCACGTTCATAGTTGAGCGACCCATTTGATCTCTACGATGACCTTTGACCTTCCTGAAAGATAAGCCAATCCCACTGGATTATGACCTCTGTCAGTATTTCTGTTAAAGAAACACGCTGTATCTGAAAAACTTAATTGAATTTCTGTCTTTGATCTGTTGTTGTTTGTTGTATTATTAAGTCAAGTCATCTTCATTTATATAGCGCTTTTAACAATGTAGATTGTTCCAAAGCGGCTTTAAAGAGATACAAGGATAGTTTAAAGTAGCAGGTCTTGAATAAAGTTATTTTCCAGCTAAAGTTAATTTGATTGATTCACTTCCGTCGCAACAATCATTAGTTATTAAATGGATAGTTCACCCAAAAATGAAAATTCTGTCATCATTTACTCTCAGCTTGTTTCAAACCTGTAAGAATTTCTTTTTTCTGCTGAACACAAAAGAAGTTATTTTGAAAAATGTCTATAACCAAACAGTTGATGGACCCCATTGACTTTCATAGTATTTTTTTTTTTCCTACTATGAAAGTCAATGGGGTCCATCAACTTGTTTGGTTACAGACATTTTTCAAAATATCTTCTTTTGTGTTCAGCAGAAAAAAGAAATTCTTACAGGTTTGAAACAACTTGAGGGTGAGTAAATGATGTCAGAATTTTCATTTCTGGGTGAACTATCCCTTTAACTTAGGGGCTGCTAACACAACACCGTTTTAACAGGAAACTCTACACAGACTTTAAATGTGAAACCGGTGAGAACACTGATGGCGTGCACATGCGTATTACGAGTTCAGTCTATTGGTATGCGTGTTTGAATATATGTGTGCAGGTTTGTAATTCCCTACAAACCAAGCCTTAAAAAACTGCTTGTCTGGCCTTAACATTTTGATACAGAATTGTATCACTTCGGGGTAGATACGCGAACCGAATTTTCCAGACAACGCTTTATCTGTAGAGTGGTAAAGGGATCCTCCATAAGGAGAAACTAGTTGGCACTTTAGCACCCTGCTATGACATCGGGTCCAGGCGCAGGTCCTTCATCAGATCTGGATACGGCCTGGATCCGGCAGGCTGCGGGAAAACCTCGGGATAAACAAAAAGACTAAAATTAGCGTAGATGCCATTCTTCTTATGATGTAACGAGTACATCAGGATTTATGGGAAGTGTTCCCGGTTACGATTTTTAATAGGGAGCCAATGCAGTGTTGACAGAACAGGGCTAATATGGTCATATTTCCTGGTTCTGGTAAGAACTCGATCTGCTGCGTTTTGAACTAGCTGTAGTTTGTTTATTAAGCGTGCAGGGCAACCACCCAGTATAGCATTACAATAATCTAGCCTTGAGGTCATGAACGCATGAACCAGAGTCCTGCACGGGTCCGATTTTGTAAACCTGCACCCGCCCGTACCCGCAGTGCTTAAAACCGCAACCGACCCATTTTCCAACAGCAGCACTAATTAAAATCCGCACCTGACCCGACCCGCTTAAAATAGAACCGATACCCGACCCGCACCCGAAATAAAATCAGTTTATACTATCACATTATAGACACAATTACAAAAATGTTTATTGCCAGGTCATAAAGAAGTTATTACACGACAATTAACACAAGGACAACTTCAGCCAAAGGTGTCAAAAGGCCGGTACATGAAGAACATGGCAAATGTTACCACAAAACTGAGTAGCCTTATAACATTTTACCAATTGAACAGACGCGGCTACAACACTATATCTGCCACAAAATTCGTCTAGCCTACATCTGACAATTTTGGGTTCAAACACGCCCTGCACACCACACATACTTAACAGTGTTAAATTTGAAAAATACTGTTCGATAGAACTGCTTGGTTTGTCACCACAGTTATCTGCGTGCTTCCTCAGTGATGAAGTTCCACATTTGCGGCTATCCAACACGAAAATGCATGCAGCAAAGCCTTTCACAATATTTTCTTCAGATAACTCCAAATTTCTCCCACACACTGGACTTGATTTTTGATGACGTATTGTCGACAACTTTACAGTCTCCACTAGCTATTCTTTTCTTCAACTTCCATCTCGACGACTGCAAGCAGATCGCGCGCGCGCCGTTATGAGGAATTTTTAAAAGTGAAAGTAGCCTATACGTTATAGATTCCTGGGAGGGCGTGGCGCGTGGGCACAAATAAACTGATGTGGATTTTAAATGATTTTATCAACTTGAAATACAGGCATATTTTTGTAGATGTGTTCCTAAAAATATGCATATATTTTTACGTTTGCATGTGATTGTTTTAAACCCGTGTTTAGACCTGTGTTTCCCCCGTGTCCAACCCGCACCCGTACCCGACACAGTTGGATATTTCTCACCCGTTTGAGCAAAATCGGGTACCCGATTACCCCGCGGGTACCCGAACCCGTGCAGGACTCTAGCATGAACTAATTGTTCCGCATTTGTCAATGAGAGCATATGGCGTAATTTAGATATATTTTTAAGATAGAAAAATGCGGTTTTACAGATACTAGACACGTGACTTTCAAATGAAAGATTGATATCAAAGAGCACACCCAGGTTCCTAACCAACGACGAAGACTTAACAGAGCAGCCATCAAGTGTTAGACAGTATTCTAGGTTATTACGTGAGGAAGGTTTTTGTCCAATAATTAGAATCTCTGTTTTTTCAGAATTTAGAAGTAGGAAATTACTAGTCATCCAGTTTTTTATATCAGCTATGCATTCCGTTAATTTTGTGAATTGGTACTTTTCGTTAGGTTGTGAAGAAATATAGAGCTGAGTATTGTCGGCATAACAGTGAAAGCTAATGCCATGCTCCATGATATCTCCTAATGGTAGCATGTACAGAGTGAACAGCAGTGGTCCTAGTACTGAGCCTTGTGGTACGCCATACTGAACTTGTGATCGATGACACATCTCTTCATTTACTGCTACAAACTGATAACGGTCAGATAAGTATGATTTAAACCATGCTAATGCAATTCCACTAATAATTTTCAAGTCTATTTAAAAGAATGTTTTGGTCAATAGTGTCAAATGTAGCACTAAGATCGAGTAACACTAATAGAGAGATACAACCACGATCGGATGATAAGAGCAAATCATTTGTGACTCTAATGAGAGCTGTCTCAGTACTATGGTACGGTCTAAATCCTGACTGAAAATCCTCACAGATATCAATTCTTTCTAAAAAGAAACATAGTTGTGAGGATACTGCCTTTTCTAGTATCTTTGACAGAAAGGGTAGATTCGAGATCGGCCTGTAATTGACTAATTCTGTAGGATCAAGTTGCGTGTTTAATCATAGCCAGCTTAAAGGCTTTTGGTACGTATCCTAGAGACAAAGATGAATTGATGATATTAAGAAGAGGATCTATGACTTCTGGGAGCATCTTTTTCAGTAGCTTAGTCGGAATAGGGTCTAACAGACATGTTGTTGATTTAGATGAATTAACGAGTTTGCAAAATTCTTCCTCTCCTATAGCAAAAAATGAATCAAATTTTTCCTCCGGGAGACTACAATGCACTGCCTGATGCGATACTGTAGTAGATGTTTGCTTAGTTATAATTTTGTCCCTGATATTATCAATCTTATAAGTGAAGAAGTTCATAAAGTCATTACTGCTGTGCTGCTTGGAAACTTCTGGGCTTGAAGCTTTATTTTTCGTTCGTTTAGCCACTGTTTCAAATAAATACCTAGGGTTTTATTTATTTTCGTCTAATAGGGTTGAAAAATAAGCAGATCTAGCAGCTTTTAAGGCCTCTCTGTATGCAATCGAGCTCTCTTTCCATGAAACGCAAAATACCTCTAGTTTTGTTTTCTTCCAGTTGCGTTCCATTTTTCGGGCTTTTTCAAGGGCCCGAGTGTGCTCGTTGTACCACGGCGTTGGACTATTTTCTTTAATCTTCTTTAAGCGCAATGGAACAACTGTGTCTAAAGTGCTGGAAAAGTGAGAGTTAAAAGTTTCTGTTGCAATATCGAGTTCTTCAAAGCTATCCGGGATGCTGATATGATGAAACCAATTAGGAAGATTATTAATAAAGCAATCTTTAGTGGCAGAAGTTATAGGTCTAACATATTTGAAACACGGAGTCGGCTTTGCAGCCTTGGCTAAATGTAATTTACACGAGATTAGATAATGATCTGAGATGTCATCGCTCTGCTGCAGAATTTCAACGGCATCAACATTTATTCCGTGTGATAATATTAGATCTAGAGTATGATTACGACAATGAGTAGGTCCTGACACATGTTGTCTAACTCCAATAGAGTTCAGAATGTCTTTAAATGCCAATCCCAATGCATCTTTTTCATTATTTATATGTATATTAAAAGCACCAACAATTAGTACTTTATCTGCAGCCAATACTAACTCTGATAGAAAGTCAGCAAATTCTTTGTTAAAATCTTTATGGTACCCTGGTGGCCTGTTGATGGCCTTACACTATATATTTTTACATTAAGCACGAACACTTCAAAAGAATTATATTTAAAACTAGATTTCTTAGTGATTTTGAAAATATTACTATAAATTACAGCAACATCTCCCCCTTTGCCTTTCAGACGAGGTTCATGTTTATAACAGTAATCTTGTGGGGTGGACTCATTTAAAGTAATGTAATCGTTTGGTTTTAGCCAGGTTTCTGTCAAACAAAGCACATCTAGATTATAGTCAGTAATCATACTCATTAACAACGAGTGCTTTTGAAGTAAGGGATCGAATATTCAGCAACCCAAGCTTTATCATTTGCTCATCTGTATTATTGCTGTGTTTTATTTGTTGAACATCAATTCGATTTTTACCCTTAGATGGGTTTGGACATTTTTTGGATTTCCAAATTCGGGGAACAGACACAGTCTCTATATGATGATAGCTAGGTGAAAGACGTGAGGCCGCTAGCAGACGGTCGGTTTAGCCAGTCTGTCTGCTTCCTGACCTGAGGCCCAGATTGTCATGTTTTATCTCTAAGACTATGAGCCAAATTACTAGAGAGAAGAGCAACACCATCCCAGGAGGGATGAATACCATCTCTTTTCAACAGGTCAGGTCTGCCCCAAAAACTTTTTCAATTGTCTATTAATTCTATATTATTTTGCGATAAGCATTTGCCAGCACTTTTAAATTTGCTTTGATGTCAGGCACTCTGGCTCCCGGCAAACATGTGACTATGGTGGCTGGTGTCTCTATTTTCACGTTCCGTGTAATAGAATCACCAATAACAAGGGCACATTTAACAGGATTCTCAGTGGGTGTTTCACTGAGTGGGGAGAACCTGTTTAAAGTTGTTATCGGAAACGGAAGAGCAGCGTTTTGTCCCGCGACTACAGCGTCTCTCCATCACCCAATTGCCCTGCTGCATGGGCTCTGTGGCCGGAACCGAACAATGTAAAGAGTTCACTAAGCTAGTCGCATCCAAAGCAGTATCTAAAGCACTTGCATTCTTACTATCCTCGATTAAAGTTTGGATGCGTGTCTCTAGTTCTGAAATCTTCCCCGTCAGCTTTACTATCTCCCTTCATCACATGTAAATCCTGTGCTGACAGAGAAGGATATGCTAAACATGTTGCATGAGGTGCAAGTAACAATAAGAGGAGAAGATGACATGACTTACTGTGTTTGTTGACTGATCCTACTCACCTAAGTTGTTTGATGGACCCGTAAAAGGTGCGAGAAATTAAATAAATAAAGAGCGTGTGGATGGCACGCTAACAGGCTATCAAATTACTACGGTGTTTTGCTAGCAATAACGATTTAGTTTGAAGTTAGCGATGTCAGGTTAATGTGTGATGTTGAGTAAGTTATATTTAGCAGTATAAACAACAAGGAATGATAGTAAATAATGATTCAAAACAGAAAGTTATATGCACACCAACGCAAACAGCAGCAGAAGCAACGAGGCAGACCAATTATTACACCATTCCTCTAACACTGACCGACAGGAACACAATGATATCATCACTGACTCTCTCGTATACCATTATTTGACTTTATTAACCACTATCAGTCCAAAAATAAATATACAGTATACATTAAATCAACTTACATAAGGCTACAATGATAAATGAGACAATATAGACCTGCAAACATGTTCAATTATAATGTATATGAAATGTTTGTTAACATTGTTATATACACTCCTGAACAAAATCTTAAGACCGGGGGAAGCATTCCAAGTTTTACGCATTTCGCGCTGGTGGATCATAACAGGGTTGTAAGTGCTGCTTCAAAATGGCAAAAGAAGAAACAGGAGCAAGACACAAAAAAATAGAGAGTAGGCAATTTATTGAAAACTTCATTTAAACTCAAACAGGCTGTTCATCAGCTGATCAAAAGTTTAAGACCATAGCCCAAAAATAAACCCACAACAGAACTAAAAGTGTCAAAAAAAGACTCAGTAGTGAGTAACCCCCCGTTCTTGTTGATTACTTCAAACACTCGCTTCGGCATGCTTGATGCGACTGTTTCCTGGAGGCTGCTGGGAACGTTGCTCCATGTGGTGAAGATGGCTTCACGAAGGGCATCCACGGTCTGGAACTGACGTCCGTTTTTGTAAACTTCCCTTGCCATCCAACCCCAAATGTTCTCAATGGGATTTAGATCAGGGGAACACGCAGGATGGTCCAAAAGAGCGACGTTATTCTCCTGGAAGAAGTCCTTCGTCAGGCGGGCGTTGTGAATTGCAGCGTTGTCCTGTTGAAAGACCCAGTCATTACCGCACAGACGGGGGCCCTCAGTCAAGAGGGATGCCCGCTGCAACAGATCCACATAGCCAGCCGCCGTTTGACGCCCCTGCACAACCTGAAGCTCCATTTTCCCATTGAAGGAAAAAGCACCCCAGATCATGATGGAGCCTCCTCCACTGTGCCGCGTAGAAAACATCTCCGGTGGGATCTCCTTGTCATGCCAGTAACGTTGGAAGCCATCAGGACCATCCAGGTTAAATTTTTTCTCGTCAGAGAATAAAACTTTCTTCCACCTTTCAATGTCCCATGTTTGGTGCTCCCTTGCAAATTCCAAACGGGCAAATTTGTGGCGTGGGAGGAGACGTGGCCTTTGAAGACGTTTTTTGTTCTTGAAGCCCTTCTCTCGCAGATGCCGTCTTATGGTTATTGGGCTGCAGTCAGCATCAGTAAGGGCCTTAATTTGGGTTGAAGATCGACCTGTGTCTTCACGGACAACCCGTCGGATCCTGTGGCTCAGTGCAGGTGAATTTTTTTTGGGTCTACCACTTGACTTTTTTGTCCCATAACTTTCAGGATCTTTTAAGAAATGTAAAATGACTGTCTTACTGCGTCCAACCTCGGCAGCGATGGCGCGTTGCGAGAGGCCTTGCTTGTGCAGCTCAACAATCCTGCCACGTTCAAAGAGAGAAAGCCTTTTTGCCTTTGCCATCAGGAGATTGTGACAGTAGGACTGCCTGAAGAACAATGACATGAAAGCCATATTTTTGTGCAGATTTTACCTTTTTATGGCTATGGTCTTAAACTTTTGATCAGCTGATGAACAGCCTGTTTGAGTTTAAATGCCGTTTTCAATAAATTGCCTACTCTCTATTTTTTGTCTCTTGCTCCTGTTTCTTCTTTTGGCATTCTGAAGCAGCACTTACAACCCAGTTATGATCCACCAGAGCAAAATGCTTACAACTTGGAATGCTTCCCCCGGTCTTAAGATTTTGTTCAGGAGTGTATATATATATATATATATATATATATATATATATATATATATATATATATAATTACATATTAACAAACAATTGATATTATATAATATAATTGAACACATTTGTAGGTCTTGTATCATTTAGCCTATATACAGTATATATCCAACAGGTTTCTTTTTTTTCTTACTGCTGAATGAATGTTTTGTGCCCAAGATTTAATTAGATTGTTTTAAAGATTCATGATACATTTCTCTCTGGTTTTGTTTGGCAGCTGTAGTACATTTTATGATTATAAGAAGAACATTAGAACATTACAATAAAAAAAAATAAAAAAGTTTTTAAAGCAGAATTTAAAATCACGAAATTAAACTTAAATAATGTAATATAATTAATAAATATAATTAAATAATAAATAATAATAACAGATACACTTTTACCTGGTAAGATGAATGTGAGCTTAGTAACTGGCCTGCAGTATATTAGCCTACATTTTATGTAACCATTAACTGTGACCTGAAGACTTCACTCGTCACTCCTAATTCCAGTGTGTCAGAAGCTATGAAGAGTGTCAGGGGGCCCTATTTTAACGATCTGAAACGCAAGTGTCAAAGCGCAAAGCGCAAGTAACTTTGTGGGCGGGTCTTGGCGCTGTTGCTATTTTCCCAGCGGGATAAATGACTCTTGCGCCAGGCGCAAATCTAAAATGGGTTGGTCTGAAGTAGCTTCATTATTCATAGGTGTGGTTTGGGCGTATCGTGAAATAAACCAATCAGAGCGACATCTCACATTCCCTTTAAGAGCAGACGCGCTTTGTTCTAAAGCGGATTCCTATTATAACGGTGTATTTGCCAGGCGCGCGCCAGGAGCGGTTCACAGCCAAGGAGAGCAACGCTCTCGTCAGGGACGTTGGGGATGGAGAAACCCACCCAAATTAACTTCGGTTAAAAAGGCGTATGATAATTTGGGTAAATGTGTAAGCTAGATGTATGCTTTTATAATAAATTGTCTATCTATCTATCTATCTATCTATCTATCTATCTATCTATCTATCTATCATCTATCTATCTATCTATCTATCTATCTATCTATCTATCGTAATAATATATGATTTGCAAAAATGAAAACTGCTGCTTCTGTGTAGATGAGAGAATCAAAGTGTATGCGCGTTGTGCACACGCTACATTGATTATGGCCAAGCATGCGCCCTTAAAATAGCATATGAATAACATGCGCAACCCGCCACTGACTTTAAACTATTTTTTCCTGGTTAGTGGCGCAATTGTTTTCTAAACCTGCAAAATAGCATGAAGGAACGTTTGCGCCGGAACACGCCTCCTTTTTTGCGCTGAACCGCCCAGGGAGCGCAAGTTCATTCCCTAGTTTAGCGACGTGCTTTTGTGGAGGGAAAAGCGCGCTTTGCGCGGGTGCAAAATAGGAATGATACATGCGTCGGTGTACAAAGTCAATTGCGCTGGGTGCAAGATAGGGCCCAGGGTGTTTTTGTGGCATTGCCGCAGTGAAGGCTTCTTTCTGGCAACTCAACTTCTCGAAGTAAACTTCTGATCAGGGACATTTGGGTGATTTCTGTTATCATTATGATCAGGGACATTTGGGGGATTTCTGTTATCATTATGATCAGAGACATTTGGGTGATTTCTGTTATCATTATGATCAGGGACATTTGGGGGATTTCTGTTATCATTATGATCAGGGACATTTGGGTGATTTCGGTTATCATTATGATCAGGGACATTTGGGTGATTTCGGTTACATTTGGGTGATTTCTGTTATCATTATGATCAGAGACATTTGGGTGATTTCGGTTATCATTATGATCAGGGACATTTAGGTGATTTCTGTTACATTTGGGTGATTTCTGTTATCATTATGATCAGGGACATGTGGGTGATTTCTGTTATCATTATGATTTAAAAAGGAGCCAAATAACTATGTGATAATAAATGGCTTCATATGATCACTATCCTTAAATATCTATCCAAAATCAATGCCAAAATTTCACAATTTCTGCCAGGGTGTGCAAACTTTTGAGTACAACTTTATCATGGCTTGTGTGTCACAGTGCTGACTAATTATAAAAAGACCAAACTCAGTCAGTATAACTCAGTTTTGAACATTTACATCACTTTAAAAAAGAACATAACTGATAATCCTGATAGAATTCTTCAGTCTATCTCACACAAGTTTCAGGTTCATGAGTTCAGGAGAAGAAACACTCTTCTTTGATCAACTTCTGATGCTTCATTTACAACTGAGCTTGACAGAAGATGTGGAAGATACAATAGACGTTTATTTAGTGTTCGATTCGTGTCTTTGATTTGTGTCGCTTATAAACATTCAAACAGTTTGTTATGGGTCTTAATGTGACGTGAAAAACAACTGCCTGTCAGGACCGGGGACCAGAACTCAAACGCAGACCAGAGTGTGAGTTTAATTAAAGGTGAATTTATTAACCACAATTGTAAACAGTTATGTAAGCTGAGAGGTGAATGTTCTCGTAGGACAGAGGGTTGGTGGTCCAGTTCCAGTGATCGGTGTCCTGAGGTACTGATGAGAGATCTGAGTCTGAGGTTCAGGCTTGAACTCTGCAATCAAGATAGGGAAAAACAAATTAGCTCTCAATTCCCCAACAAATGACAAAAACAGACATTTCAGAAAATAGGTCAGCTGACGTGTTTCGTTGTACTGAATGGTACAATGATCCGGCGGGGACTGGAAAGTTGGTCTGGCTTTTATAAGAGAGTAGATTGCTTGATATGGAACAGGTGTGCATGATTGACATGATGAACCTCAGGTGAGAAGACAGCAGCACTGGAGGTATATGAAAAAGAGTTTGGCATAAATGTGGTGTGGCCTATTAGACCTGTCTGGGAATTAGAAATACCATGTGTAGATTTGGAAATACTTGAGATTAAACGTAATAATAAGAATGCTGATTTAAATAGTGTATATTATAGTTATGGAGAATGTAAGTATAAGGAAGGTATTCAGATTTTCACAGATGGGTCAAAGGACATGCAAACAGAGGCAACAGGATCTGCAGTTGTTGTTCCTAGGTATCAGGTGGAAATTAGTAAAAGAACATCTGATTGTCTGAGTGTGTTTGCAGTTGAACTGTTTGCCATATTGATGGCTTTGGAATGGACAGAACATATTAATGAGAAGGAGATATTAATATGTAGTGACTCTGTAGCAGCTCTTATAAGTATAAAGACGGGAACAACTAGAAGTCATCAAGATCTACTGTATGAAGTGTTATTTGCAAACTCAAGAATGGTTAGGCAGGGGAAAAATGTAGTATATCTGTGGGTACCTGCACATATGGGAATTCAGGGAAATGAGAAGGCGGATAAGGTGGCAAAAGAAGCAGTTAAAAAAGGAGATGTTGAAGTCAACATTAAATTATCAAAATCAGAGGGGAAAGGCATAGTGTGGAGAAGTATAAATCAACAATGGCAACAGAGCTGGGATAATGAAACAAAAGGGAGACATTTACACGAAATTCAAAGCAAAGTAGGTATATCAAGAAGTAGGGGAACAAAGAGGAAAGAGCAGGTGATAATGAGCAGGCTGAGAATTGGGCATAGTAATCTTAATGGTACACTTTTTATTACAGGAAATCATCCTACAGGAATGTGTGAACAATGTCAGGAGGCTGAGACAGTAAAACATATTCTTATAACATGCAGGAAATTTAATCAGGAAAGACAAGAAATGGTAACGCAATTAAAAAAAATAAGAAGGGTAGATAATACAGTAAAAAGTTTATTGGAGTATGGAGAGAGTGTGGAGGGTAGGAAAGTGATATTTGGTTTTCTGAGGATAACTGGATTAGATAGGAGGATTTAGTATGAATGAGAACAAAGGGTAATTAAAACCGAAAGGTGGCAGTAATGCAACTCAAAGGATGCCAGCTGCCTTAAAAACCCAAAAAGAAGAAGAAGAGGAGCAGCACTGGAGAACACGCCCACCAGCGATCTCAAATCAGCCAGAGCCAGGATCACGACCAGGGGTTCGTGACACTGCCTCATTCATGGATTTATTCACTGAATATTTATGTTCAGGTATGTTAATATGTATTATGATCATATTTTGTTTATAAAAAGTATTTTCATGACCATCTGCATTGTAGTTATTGTAGCCTCCATATTTTTGTTAAATACTCTTGTATAATTAAGTGATAGAAATTAATGTTTTTTCACCATTCAGAAGGTGATTTGGGGTTTAAATGTTACACAAAATAATGTTGACTGAAATATTTTTCCTAATTTAATGTGTGACGTAACAATTACTACGTAACTAGTAAACAAGTGAATGACTAGTTGAATAAAGTTGTGACGAGGTCTCAATGAGATGAGGTCTGACATTAGCCAGGCTAATCTGAAAGAGTCTATAAGTATGAATAGAAAGTTCAAGATCGAGGACTCTTCGGTCAGAAATATGTTCATTATGTCAAATCAGAACTACTGCATGGCTGATGAAACACCAGAAAGAGTCTATATGAGTATGTTTAAAAAGTTCAAGATCGAGGACTCTTTTGCCAAAAATATGTTCAGTAGGTCAAATATGGACTGCTGTCTGGCTGATAAAACATCAGAAGTCAACAATTATGAATAGAAAGTTCAAGTTCAAAGACTCTTCGGGTAGAAATATGTTCAACATGTCAAATCTGGACTTCTGTATGGCTGAAGAAACATCAGAATAAGTAAATGATTATGTAAATGCAAGAAGTGCATAACAGTGCATGACGTTAGATCGTTTGTGCAATGCAATGCAACATGTTATCTCTTTAATGAACATGGGAAGGAGTTAGTTCTGGTGTGCAATGCAATGCAAAAAGTGCATAACTGATGTTATTTTTCAATGCACAACGATAGATCGTTTGTGCAATGCACTGCAACAACACATGTTATCTCTTTAATGAACATGGGATTGATTTAGTTCTGGTGTGCAATGCAATGCAAGAAGTGCATAGCCTATATGAGTAGTACTTATGGGGTGGCTTGTGTCAAAATGATTTACGACTTTGACCTTTGACCTTTTGGCAGGTTGAACTTCCGGTGACCTTTATGATTGACGGGTTGAACTTCCGGAATGCGGTCATGGGATTAACCTATTGACCCTGCTAGCCTATCGATCATGTTGTTTGACAGTTAGTTTTGAACTATGACCTAGCTAGGACTAAATCATAATTTTGACGGGTAGTTTTGTCCTATATTAACAGAACAGATGTTTTTTTGCCGTTTGTTTGAACTTTGTCCCAGTTATATGTGTGTGTGTGTGTGTGTGTGGTTATATGGCTTGTGTCAGAGACCTGCGCCCCCACCGCAGTGAAAGTGAGAAGCGTATGTCACACAAAATAATCTCATCCTTTAAAATAAAACATACATTGAAACCAATTATTTTAGATGAATAAAAGTGTATAAAATAAAAAGCTACTAAAACCAATTATTTTAGAGAGTTGAAAAGTATGTCCATACCATTGACGTCCACAAAAATAATTAACCTAAAGTTGAAAAACATACCTTTAAAAAGCGTTTAAAAAGCTTACTAAAACCAATTATTTTAGATAAAAATTACATAAACAATGTACTCTTTAAAAGTGTATAATCTAAATCAATTTAAGGTTGAAAAAAAAACATTTAGTTATTTCACATTCCTATCCTTTATATAATTTATAATATAAATTATATAATAATTATCATGCTAAGGTTGTTTTTAAGTCTATAATATAAAAGCTTACTAAAACCAATAGTTTTAGCTGAATAAAATTGTCTTACCTTATTATTTTAGAGAGAACCTACCAGGGATGAAACGGGCTCGCAGCTCCATCTATTGGACTCTCTCTGAATCGACGATCAGAATGAGACATGGTCAATGTTTTGTTAGGGATAAAATGATTTTCAAACTATAATCCAAAATTTTTAAAAGTTGTAATAATGTTTTCAAATGATTAAAAGTGGTAAAACAAAAACACTCCTTTCCTGTATGAGCTCACCAGCGTCTATGCACGCCCCCTCTCCGTCTGAGCTCTGACCCCCTCCTTTGCATACTCCTTTGCATCGTGAAATCTCACACTAACAAAAGTTGAAAACATACCTTTAAAAGTGTATAATATAAAATAAAATATCTTGCTAAAGTTGAAAAACATACCGTTCCTTAAAAGTATAATATAAATATCTTATTGATCCAATTATTTTAGTTTTAGATGAATAAAAAATGACTGAGTTAAAATTAACACATCAATGTCCATACCACTGATGCCCACAAAAATAATTAAACTAAAGTTGAAAAACATACCTTTAAAAGTGTATAATATAAAATAAAATAATTTTACTAAGGTTGAAAAATATTCTGTTCTTTTTAAAAGAATATAAAATAAAAAGCTTACTAAAACCAAGTCATTCAGCTGAATAAAATCATCTTACCTTATTTTAGAAAGTTGAAGTATACCATTGATGTCCACAAAAAAATGATTCGGTACTGAAACTGAGTTTTCACACATTCTGCTGTCAAAATGATTTACGACTTTGACCTTTGACCTTTTGACAGGTTGAACTTCCGGTGACCTTTATGATTGACGGGTTGAACTTCCGGAATGCGGTCATGGGATTAACCTATTGACCCTGCTAGCCTATCGATCATGTTGTATGACAGTTAGTTTTGAACTATGACCTATCTAGGACTAAATCATAATTTTGACGGCTAGTTATATTTGAACAGATGTTTTTTGCCGTTTGTTTGAACTTTGTCCCAGTTATATGTGTGTGTGTGTGGTTATATGGCTTGTGTCAGAGACCTGCGCCCCCACCGCAGTGAAAGTGAGAAGCGTATGTCACACAAAATAATCTCATCCTTTAAAATAAAACATACATTGAAACCAATTATTTTAGATGAATAAAAGTGTATAAAATAAAAAGCTACTAAAACCAATTATTTTAGATAAAAATTACATAAACATTCTATCTTTTATATAATTTATATAATTTATATAATCTAAAGCAATTTAACTAAGGTTGAAAATATTCTGTTCTTTTAAAAGCTTACTAAAACCAATAGTTTTAGCTGAATAAAAGTGTATAAAACATTCTATCCTTTATATTCTATCCTTTATATAATTTATATAATATAAATTATATAATCTAAGGTTGAAAAAAACATTTAGTTATTTCACATTCCTATCCTTTATATAATTTATAATATAAATTATATAATAATTATCATGCTAAGGTTGTTTTTAAGTCTATAATATAAAAGCTTACTAAAACCAATAGTTTTAGCTGAATAAAATTGTCTTACCTTATTTTAGAAAGTTGAAGTATACCATTGATGTCCACAAAAAATGCAATGTATGAATGGATTCAAAATTGTTTTACACAACTGAATTCACATAGTCATTCCTGAATGACCTCACACTGTTTCAAAACATAAGGAGCGCGTGTCTGTGTGTGTGTGTGTGTGTGTGTGTGTGTCTGTGCGCGTGTCCTCTTCCTGCGAGCTCTGACCCCTCTCCTTACAGTGTAACTGTCAAGTGAATCTCACACTAACAAAAGCTGAAAAAACATTCTATTCTTTATAATCTACTAAAACCAATTCTTTCAGTTTTATAAAAAATCATCTTACATGTTTATAGAGAGTTGAAGAAGCTCTTAACACATCAATTCCATACGAATGGGTCACAAAAATAATTTAACTAAAGTTGAAAAAAATATTCTGTTCTTTTTAAAAGTATATAATGAAATACTTATAAAATCTACCGAACCAAGTATTTCAGTTTTAGATAAACAAAACTGTCTCAAAACATAGCGCGTCTAATGTATGTGTGTCAAAAAGTAAAGGAGCCGTGCGCGTTTCTGTGTGTTCATGTGTGTGTGTGTGTGTGTGTGTGTGTGTGTGTGTGTGTGTGTGTGTCTGTGCGCGCCCCTTCACATGTGAGCTCTGACCCCTCTCCTTCGCATACCAGAGCACGGTGAAAGTGAGGAAGGGGTTTCCTAATATCACACTAACAAAAGTTGAAAAACATACTGTTCCTTAAAAGTGTATAAATAAAATGGTTATAAAAATATACTGAAACCAATTATTTTAGATGAATAAATAAAATTCATCTTACATGTTTAGAGTTACAACTCTTGAACTTACAAGTTCAAGAAGCTCTTAAAGACATAAATCACAGAGTGGTTCTCTCTCACACCAGCGTCTCTGACTCAGAGGGTTGTATTCAGTGATGGGATGAGACATTTTGAATGCTGTGTTGGGGGTAAATTAATTTCAAAGTTTAAATGATATCTTTTAAAAAAAATATTTGTTTCATAACATATAGATGTCCATACATCCTATGAATGAGACTGCAGTTGTAATAGAAAAGACTTTTTTTTTCCTGACTCTGCTCCTTCGCATTCCTGAGCACAGTGAAAGTGAGATTAAACATCATATACAATAATATAAAATAAATACCTTGCTAGAAATCTACTGAAATGCTTGTAAAAAGAATAAAATTCATCTCACATGTTTAGAGAGTTACGATTCTTGAACTTATGTGTTCAAGAAGCTGTTGAGAGCCATAAATCACAGAGTGGTTCTCTCTCACACCAGCGTCTCTGACTCCTAGGGTTTATTCAGCGATCAGAATGAGACATTGTGTTAGGGCTAAATTTATTTCAAAGTTTAAATGATATCTTTATAAAATGTAAATGTAATGTATAAAAAAGTCTCTCAAACAGAGGCCCTCGCTCGTGTCTATGCTGCATTCTGACATCCCCTCCTTTCATTTCCAGAGGTAACAGTGACACTGTGAAGTGTATCTCACACTAACTAAAGTTAAAAAACATTCTGTTCTTTATAAGTATATAAAAAATATTCTCTCTCTCATCTAAAAGCATAACCTTAAAAAGTTTGCATTAGATATTTTAAAAGATTGATTAAATTAAATCTTTAAAGTTTCAATACATACTCATCTTCTATTTATCTGTACTTATGTATGATATAAATTATTATTTTTTGCTTAACGGTGACCTAAAGTATAATTGTTATTAAACAATGTCTGTTCAAAAACTGTACTTGGTCGTCTTAAATCTCATTTATACGAAAAAGATTCAACCAGCATTTTTTGTTCATGTGGGGGTTTCAACTTTTATGGTGGGGCTTTCCATAGCTATCCCGTACATCTAAACAGAACCATCACAGAAAACTACATTTTCAAAATGTAAACAAAAGTTTTAGCTAAATAAAAACACCTTATTTCCAGAGAGGCAAAGTAGTTCTTTATGCAATGATAAAAACGATCCAAAAAAGCAAATAGTTTAAGTCGTCCTATAACAGCCCCAGGCCCTTCAGTGATAAACTACAGTGTGAACTGAAGCTTCAGGATATAGGGCGACAGACCAGATGAGTCTCGGGGGGAGTCTCTCTGCATTCCAGACTACATCCAAAGTTTACACTAATTTCATTTAAAAGTTTAAATCAAATCTTTAAAATCATATCTTCTTAGAAGATTTATGTATTATTGTTACTAAGCAGCGTCTGTCCAAAAACTTGAGATCTTAGATCTTTTGTCCATACAACATGAAACATGTTGTCAAAGTTTGTCACAATGTTTTTAAGAAATCCTAGGACTTTACATTGCTCTTATTTAGACAAAGTTGTATCATTTGGAAAATCATCACACAATTTGAGAGATGCAATGTGTGATAAGTAAAAATCACCCATCGTATAAGATCATTTTTACTTGTATCTCCCGAACTAGGGTGAAACCCTTTACTGAGAATATACCACCGGCCATCTACTCAAAATATATGTAGAAGTTTCAAATGTTAGCATTTGTTGATGGTGGTCGCATGAACAGACTTTGGGGAGAGCTATATCAGGAAGCTATGCCCTTTGACCTCCTCGATTTTGCAGGCCTTTTTGTTAAAGATTCCCATCTAGCGGTGAAATTCTATTTTGCATTTAAACGAATAGTGCTTTCTAGCAGTTCTCCCATCTACTCGTTTTTTTTTCAACTTTGGTAAATGTGCCAAGAATCTATGACAACGTGTCTTCCGATAGCGCTTCATCGAGTTTAATTGTACATGTTCTACCGTTATGATGTACTTGTTACATGTTCTACCGTACATGTTCTACCGTTCTATATAATGATTTACACAACCGAGCAATAGACCGTACCTTTGACTTACCCGTCGAGAAGAAAGTAGATTCCTAGATAAAAGCTATCCCGATATTTATTTACATACCGATAAATTAAATTTGAATTTAATTAAAACTTTTCCTGTGGCTCGGCTTAACTATGATCCAGCATTATATTGTACCGTGCAGTGCAGCCTTTCAAATGTGGCGGGGGCAGTATCAACGCCTCCCATATGGTCTAGCGGTTAGGAGTCCTGGTTTTCATCCAGGCTGCTACTCAATAGTCGAATAATCATCAATAATAATTTTTAGTAATTCATAGTCTTAGAGGCCTACACGAACTGCAGAAACAAGCAGAATGTGTGAAAACTCAGTTTCAGTACCGAATCATTTTCACAAATACAATTATATTGAATTCAGAAAATTTCACTATGGAATACTTTATCTATCATAATTTCAATTTAGTACGTCATCATTTCAACTTTTCATCTCATAATTATGACGCATAGTCATAATTTCAACTTTTTAAGTCATCATTTCGACTTTTTGTCAATTACGCCTTTTTAATGTTTTAAAGTCATAATTTGGTTGTTGACTATAGTAGTGTTGCACCTGCATGTCCACTATAACTCGCTTGTGAGAGTCAGAGTGTGTAAAGTAAGCTCTCATTAGTGTTAGTAGAGTATTACTGGACTGGTAGGGTTAGAATAAGTAATATTACAATAAAATATCTGTTGGTGGTCATCGCGATAAAGAGTTAGCAGATATTAAGCAGAAGTCAGAACTTCAGCGGTTTAGGCCCGTTGGCGAAAACACTGCATGTGTAAGGTAGTTTTCCAGATTTTCACCCAAAATCAAATACTGTATGACACTTTTCAAAGTTAGAATAACCTGTTGTGTTCTGACACAAGGCCATTAACCGGTTCTTTTTGTTTTATAAATGTACTTTGCTTATTTCTAAATATCAACCTGATAAATATGAATTCACGATTAAACAAGATAATTTTTAAGAAAAAACATTTTTAAGAAAAATACAACTAAACCATGATAATGTTTAGTTTAGATGTGGATGATTAAGTTTCAGGCATAGTGCAACCAGATTTCTCTAACATCTCACTCACAACGCAAAACGTTGTAAATAAACATTTTCAAACTGTAATTTTATTTTATTGATTATGGTGATTTAAAGTTTTTGTTATTAACTAATACCTTTATCTTTTAACTAACATCTAACCCCAAATAAACAGATAATGGAATGTTCACAATCTACATTGTTAGATATTCTCCTATGTATCTAAGTAGTTGTGCTTAAATCTTTGGCTGTATTTTGTCACACCGTAGTGATACAAAGTTCCAGACTTTGGTAAAACCTGCAGGTAAAATTCCACAAAAGTAAATTCTAATTCTTCATCATCATGAGCCATTTAAAACAAATACAGGAAAGCCACTATAGTGATCCGTTTTAGCTTTTGAATGTCTGTCATTGACATCTTGTTTCTTTTTGTACAGTTTGCAAAAAGTACATAGACTGTGGTCAAACATGTTAGGAATGTATCCTATACATTAGAGGTCCTTCTACACGATAGGCCTTTAACCGGTTCTTTTTTGTTTTATAAAAAAAAAAGAAAAAAAAAAATATGACTAAAAAAAATGACTAAATCTTTCTGCGATGCCTACGAAACATCGACGTAAAAGATGAGTATGGCTGTTTTTCTGTTACCTATTACGCTATAACTCGTCTAACTATTACACTTATTTTGTTATTTTGTGTGTGTGTCGCTAAACAACGGTTAAGCTAATGAATTACGGTTGATACGTGGTATTTTTACGTGAATTGATTCATTTTTTTATTCCGACCACACTTTGACACCATTGTTTTATTCGGCAGAATGCCGAAATATTTAATCTATCGTCAATTTCAATGGTTAGATAAATCATCTAACTATTATATCTAACAAGCACAGTCGCATTAGAGTCAGATTCTTGTTTATTTTGAACATTGTTATTGAACCGTTTTTCAATATTATTGAAAATAAATGTTAAATAAAAGCGCTATTGTTCTCGGCCTCATCAAAGTTCACATAGTTTTCACAGGAGCGTACCGTTTTTGAACAAGACTTTGTTTAAAAGATTTTGTTTGCATTTCTTCTGAAACACCCTGTTTTGAAATTGTTTAACATCGCTAGCGTAACACTTACCGTACTGCCGGTTGTGATTGTATGGCGTTTTCTTTACACTTTTCCTACAGTTAGCTGTAATGTTAGTGAACTCTAGGTCTTCTCTTTGTTCATATACGACGGTATTCGCATGAATTGGCTTGAATTGTATCTTGATTTGATACGAGAGACATTTATTATATTATATTATTATACCATAAATAGCGCTAGAATGTATATTTTAATATTTTAATCTCTGGTTCTATGTTTTTAAAGACAAGGACGCCTCTTTCTATAAGCGACCCTCAAAATCTGTGCATACAACAAAATTACTTTTGTTTGAAGAAAAACTCAGCGGGTGCTTGATCACTATTGAATCTATTAAACACCCCTGAATTCGGTAATGTTATCACATTTTAATTTCAACTAACTTACTTTTCAAATAACATCTTGTTGGTCAAATTAACTTAAAGCCTGCGCAAAATTATTCTTAAAAAACATTAACTTAAAGCATGCACATCCTATCTACTTTCTAAATGTTTGTAAATCCAAAAACTGTTGTCACTGTTGTCACTGGATTGTTTTTATGCATCAAGTTAAATGTAAATTTGCAAATCCAACTGATAGGAAAACTTTATGATAGGAAAGTACGGACGGCGTCTTTGACCAATCCTCTACATATGGGGCACTTGCGCAGAGAAGGCGCACATTCTTTGCACACAACTAGGTGACCACAGGGGATGAAGACAATGTTTACTTCCTTATCCATGCAAACTTTGCATGTGCGCTCCTCTTGAAGTCTTCTTAACTGTTCCTCCATAGGCAAGTCTGAAAGATCTTGACTCGGGGATGCAGCTTCATTTGTCTGGGCCGTCAGGCCACACTCAAATTCCATCTCCAAAGCAGGATTGTTCTCTTGTTCTCTCACAAATTCTCTCGAGTCACTGTCTCCATGAGTCAATAGCCGCTCAAATAGTCTTGGAAATCTTGCTTGAATCTGATGAACAAACTCTTGGCCCTTTTCTTGCAGCAGGTATTGACATCTTGGAAACCACTTGGCATGTTCTACCCATGGATCATCACCAGACTCCCAACATCTGAGTCCACCATCGCATGAAAAGCACTTCACGTCATCATTACGACCAACATAGTAAAAACCAGCCTTAGCCAATTGGTCTGGTCGAACAGTTATTCTTGAGGGCCAGTAGACAAATGTGAGCGACCTTTCTTCACACCGTTGCATTGCCGATGCATTGAAAAGGCTAGATAAAGGTACATTATCTGCACGGTCACCTCGAATGAAGGGGCAGTTGGGGTAATGTCTCTGGTGCTCTGATACTGCACGATCTCCCGGTTCCCAGTTGCTAAGCTGGCCTCCACAACTGAAGCAAGCCACTCTGTCGCCCTGACCAAGGTAGTAGAAACCAGCTTTGGCAAGCTCGGCCGGACTTACTGGTGCAAGAGTCCAATTCTGAAAGGTGTCAAGGCGTTCCTGTTCCCGACGCATGCCAGGATTGTGACAAGCCGGAGGTTGCTGGTGAGACATATCCATGTTTAAGTAAACTCCTCCGTTTGGCCTGAAACGGATGTCGCAGGGGTGGAAAGCTCTCAGTTGCGAAGCGGGGAAAAGGGTGAAGACATAAAAATGGGACCACAGGGCGTGTCCACTCAAGCCCTTCTCTCTGCCGGACTAGTGTCTAGTCATCCATGGCAGAACGCATCATCTTATTAAAAAATGTAATGAGAACAAGAACAACACCACAAAATGTCCTTTCTTCTGTACACGGCGGGCAAAACAGTTGTATCATTTGATACAACTGTATTGCCGCCTCGGGAATATGGTAATTTAAATGCAGAAAACAAATATTTAATCTTTTAAATCATGTAGTATTCTAAATATTATGAGCTCAGACATTTTTTACCAGAATTTTATTTCAACATTATACTTTCATACATTGAAGTAAAATGACAATAACGACATTTACAGATGGTCTAACCAGAATAAAAAATCTCTGCAGGCTATCATGTTTTGCTCCAGGCTATAGTTGACCAGACTTTCAACTAATTCACCAACGTCAGTTTTTGCATTTTTTGACACCAGTGACACACAGAGATTCGTTACAAAAGTCCATATAGCGAGTATTTCTGTGATTTCGAATTCGTCACAATATCCACCCAACACATCCAGAACTTTTCTGAGGATTACGCCGTTCGGCTCTTTGCCGTTAAAAAACATGGGCGTTACATCAGGCCATGGCTTTGTCAAGCCTCTTACGACATCCATTTCATTTTTGAGATTTGTCACACGTTTGGTATCCTGCGCACAATCTTTTTTCATATCACGCGCAGCGTCGATGATCCTGTGCATCAAGCCAACCATTTGGCCTCTAAAATAATCTTTAAACATAGAGTCCAGCATATCTCTTAAACGACACTCTTTGCCCGTGGCACACTCACACACCGGAGGATAATTGTACCCCGTATCGCCAGAACTCAACGGGGAGTCGCTCTCCTTTAGGTTTTGCGTCGCCATTTTTTCAGCTTTTCGAAGAGTCTACTGAATCTCCTGCAATGTTCCTGGAATCTCCCTTGCGGTACAATCGTGCCTTGTGCGTTAATGCGCAGAAGTTTGTGGGTCAGAAGTTTGCGTCAGGTTCAGGACTTTCAACTTTTGTTGCAGTGGCGCAGCAGTCCGAGGCTAGTAGAGCTAGAGTAGAGCGTGTAATGTCGTGAAATATTTATCAGGCTGGGGTCCACCCACCCTGTTGTGTAGAATGTATGGAGGTTGGCCTCAGGAAAGCCATAAATAACTAGTTCCTGCATAACCAACAAGTCCTACATGTCGCCAGAGAGAAGTTTGAATCGTTCGAGTCATACACACAAGTGCAGCGATGGAGCGCGTGAACACGAGCAGTGTGAGAGGATTCCTGAGATCTTGCGACGATCTGACTGAGAAGATTCGCTGTTTAATACAGAAGAAACTCATCAAGAAGTACTTGAGCAGGTATAAAAACCTATTTTATTTGTGGATTAAAGAATAGAATAAAGAATAGCCATTTCTATAATAAAAGTATTTCTCTCACTATGGACAACCAATCCCATGCATGCCAAACTATCATTTGGCATAACTAATCATTATCAACATATATTTTTTTGATAAAAAGAGTTCCAAATGGCACTTATTTTTGACTCGCTAAGTGCTCCAAAGTTCACTTTGTCCACAAAAAAAAAGGAACTTAGTCTTAATTTAACGAAGGCTATGGATGTTAGGTAAATACGTTTATTAAATTGTACACATTCATTCATGTACACATGTTATGTGTTTCTTCTCCTTTCACATTAAATCACAATTTAGAAAAAAAGAAATTAGAAACAAATTGATTATTTTTGTAGTTGTTTAACATTTCTCAAAACATTTGTCAAATTTGAAATGTTTAGTTTAGCTACTTGCACCTTATCTCGCACTTTGACCGTTATCAGCTATTATCAGATACTATTGTCCTAACATAGACTATTGTTTTAACTCTGGTTTAACCTGCTGTTCACCGTCCATCATGTGCTCTAACACCTGCAGCATCAGCCGGTTCATTGACTTTGGTTGCCATATTAATCTGGTCTTAGAAAAAGTGAATGTTTGAACTCTGGTGTATGCTAAATGAAAACAGACGAACTGGTGTATGAATGTGTTTATTTTATGTTAACTTTATTTTTGCTGTACATACATTTGATTCTTCTAACTGCTTGTCTTTGGTTAATACAGCTGGAGAAGAACAACAGGGAGGTTGGAAGATACAGTAGAGGAACTACAGAATAAATATGGAGAGAAAACAGCATTAAAAAGGATCAAGTCCATAGTGAAAAAAATCAGAAAAAAGAATATCAAACGTAGGAAAAGATTTATAATTTTACTTTGTTAGTAGTGAATATGTTTCTCAATCTTCAATCTTCTTAAAAAAATTTTTTTTTTTAACAGATGGTGACGTTCAGACGCTGAGCATTCAAACACATTCTGGAAACATGACAAACCAACAGCCTAACAACCATCTACAACGACAGCATAATAATGCTAATAATAATAATAATTCTACATCATTCGGACGGCTATTAATTCAGATCCCTAATCAGCTTACCTTCACAATTGACCAGAAGAATGGTGGGACAATAGTTGCTCCAATCATGGTAGAAAAGACAATATATGGTGATGTTAACATCAGTGTGGTGAGTGTCTGATAAGTTAGTCCATAGAGTGTGGAACTTTGCATCACTACGGTGTGACAAAATCAACGCATTCTCATCCTTGGACGTCACATACTGACCCTTGTGACATTTCGTCTACATCGAACGCACATGGCACCCTTTAGCGTCAATATGACACGCACAGGATATGGGTAGGTTTAGTTCTGGGGTAGGTTTAGGGTTAGACCGCTAGGAGGCGCCTTCTGGCTCATATCTATCTGCGTCTCATATTGACGATAAAGGGTGCCATGTGCGTTTGATGCAGACGAAATGTCAACAGCGTCAGTACTATGACGCCTTGGGATGAGAACGGGCTGGACAAAATACAGCCAAAGATTTAAGCACAACTACTTAGATACATAGGAGAATATCTAACAATGTAGATTGTGAACATTCCATTATCTGTTTATTTGGGGTTAGATGTTAGTTAAAAGATAAAGGTATTAGTTAATAACAAAAACTTTAAATCACCATAATCAATAAAATAAAATTACAGTTTGAAAATGTTTATTTACAACGTTTTGCGTTGTGAGTGAGATGTTAGAGAAATCTGGTTGCACTACGCCTGAAACTTAATCATCCACATCTAAACTAAACATTATCATGGTTTAGTTGTATTTTTCTTAAAAATGTTTTTTCTTAAAAATTATCTTGTTTAATCGTGAATTCATATTTATCAGGTTGATATTTAGAAATAAGCAAAGTACATTTATAAAACAAAAAGAACCGGTTAATGGCCTTGTGTCAGAACACAACAGGTTATTCTAACTTTGAAAAGTGTCATACAGTATTTGATTTTGGGTGAAAATCTGGAAAACTACCTTACACATGCAGTGTTTTCGCCAACGGGCCTAAACCGCTGACCCCTGACTTCTGAAGGTCTCTCATGTGTAGATTGAAAAATGGTATTTTATTAGCTAAAATCATCATCTTTATTCATAAATATGTCCTCATGGGTGTAAAATGATCTTTCTTAAAATCAGATCATTTCTTATCTGTTATTTACATGGGGCGGGTAAGTCCAAGGAGGCTTCCGTGTCGTTCCGCCATCTTGAAACACTATAATACCAGAGAGGTACAAAAAGCACTAGCACGTTTCATCATCAACACTACTATAGTCAACAACCAAATTATGACTAAAAAACGTTTTAAGCATTACATTAAAAAGGCGTCATTGTAATTCTGAATTAAAAAGTTGAAGAAGGCCTCTCATGCGCAGACTCGCTCGGTTGAAAAATGTTAATTTTAATATGTGCTTAATATCTGCTAACTCTTTATCGCGATGCCCACCAACAGATATTTTATTGTAATATTACTTATTCTAACCCTACCAGTCCAGTAATACTCTACTAACACTAATGAGAGCTTACTTTACACACTCTGACTCTCACAAGCGAGTTATAGTGGACATGCAGGTGCAACACTACTATAGTCAACAACCAAATTATGACTTTAAAACATTAAAAAGGCGTAATTGACAAAAAGTCGAAATGATGACTTAAAAAGTTGAAATTATGACTATGCGTCATAATTATGAGATGAAAAGTTGAAATGATGACGTACTAAATTGAAATTATGATAAATAAAGTATTCCATAGTGAAATTTTCTGAATTCAATATAATTGTATTTGTGAAAATGATTTGGTACTGAAACTGAGTTTTCACACATTCTGCTTGTTTCTGCAGTTCGTGTAGGCCTCTAAGACTATGAATTACTAAAAATTATTATTGATGATTATTCGACTATTGAGTAGCAGCCTGGACAGCCTGGATGAAAACCAGGAATCCTAACCGCTAGACCATATGGGAGGCGTTGATACTGCCCCCGCCACATTTGAAAGGCTGCACTGCACGGTACAATATAATGCTGGATCATAGTTAAGCCGAGCCACAGGAGAAGTTTTAATTAAATTCAAATTTAATTTATCGGTATGTAAATAAATATCGGGATAGCTTTTATCTAGGAATCTACTTTCTTCTCGACGGGTAAGTCAAAGGTACCGTCTATTGCTCGGTTGTGTAAATCATTATATAGAACGGTAGAACATGTACGGTAGAACATGTAACAAGTACATCATAACGGTAGAACATGTACAATTAAACTCGATGAAGCGCTATCGGAAGACACGTTGTCATAGATTCTTGGCACATTTACCAAAGTTGAAAAAAAAAAAAACGAGTAGATGGGAGAACTGCTAGAAAGCACTATTCGTTTAAATGCAAAATAGAATTTCACCGCTAGATGGGAATCTTCTAAAATCTTTAACAAAAAAGCCTCTAAATCGAGGAGGTCAAAGGGCATGCTTCCTGATATAGCTCTCCCCAAAGTCTGTTCATGCGACCACCATCAACAAATGCTAACATTTGAAACTTCTACATATATTTTGAGTAGATGGCCGGTGGTATATTCTCAGTAAAGGGTTTCACCCTAGTTCGGGAGATACAAGTAAAAATGATCTTATACGATGGGTGATTTTTACTTATCACACATTGCATCTCTCAAATTGTGTGATGATTTTCCAAATGATACAACTTTGTCTAAATAAGAGCAATGTAAAGTCCTAGGATTTCTTAAAAACATTGTGACAAACTTTGACAACATGTTTCATGTTGTATGGACAAAAGATCTAAGATCTCAAGTTTTTGGACAGACGCTGCTTAGTAACAATAATACATAAATCTTCTAAGAAGATATGATTTTAAAGATTTGATTTAAACTTTTAAATGAAATTAGTGTAAACTTTGGATGTAGTCTGGAATGCAGAGAGACTCCCCCCGAGACTCATCTGGTCTGTCGCCCTATATCCTGAAGCTTCAGTTCACACTGTAGTTTATCACTGAAGGGCCTGGGGCTGTTATAGGACGACTTAAACTATTTGCTTTTTTGGATCGTTTTTATCATTGCATAAAGAACTACTTTGCCTCTCTGGAAATAAGGTGTTTTTATTTAGCTAAAACTTTTGTTTACATTTTGAAAATGTAGTTTTCTGTGATGGTTCTGTTTAGATGTACGGGATAGCTATGGAAAGCCCCACCATAAAAGTTGAAACCCCCACATGAACAAAAAATGCTGGTTGAATCTTTTTCGTATAAATGAGATTTAAGACGACCAAGTACAGTTTTTGAACAGACATTGTTTAATAACAATTATACTTTAGGTCACCGTTAAGCAAAAAATAATAATTTATATCATACATAAGTACAGATAAATAGAAGATGAGTATGTATTGAAACTTTAAAGATTTAATTTAATCAATCTTTTAAAATATCTAATGCAAACTTTTTAAGGTTATGCTTTTAGATGAGAGAGAGAATATTTTTTATATACTTATAAAGAACAGAATGTTTTTTAACTTTAGTTAGTGTGAGATACACTTCACAGTGTCACTGTTACCTCTGGAAATGAAAGGAGGGGATGTCAGAATGCAGCATAGACACGAGCGAGGGCCTCTGTTTGAGAGACTTTTTTATACATTACATTTACATTTTATAAAGATATCATTTAAACTTTGAAATAAATTTAGCCCTAACACAATGTCTCATTCTGATCGCTGAATAAACCCTAGGAGTCAGAGACGCTGGTGTGAGAGAGAACCACTCTGTGATTTATGGCTCTCAACAGCTTCTTGAACACATAAGTTCAAGAATCGTAACTCTCTAAACATGTGAGATGAATTTTATTCTTTTTACAAGCATTTCAGTAGATTTCTAGCAAGGTATTTATTTTATATTATTGTATATGATGTTTAATCTCACTTTCACTGTGCTCAGGAATGCGAAGGAGCAGAGTCAGGAAAAAAAAAGTCTTTTCTATTACAACTGCAGTCTCATTCATAGGATGTATGGACATCTATATGTTATGAAACAAATATTTTTTTTAAAAGATATCATTTAAACTTTGAAATTAATTTACCCCCAACACAGCATTCAAAATGTCTCATCCCATCACTGAATACAACCCTCTGAGTCAGAGACGCTGGTGTGAGAGAGAACCACTCTGTGATTTATGTCTTTAAGAGCTTCTTGAACTTGTAAGTTCAAGAGTTGTAACTCTAAACATGTAAGATGAATTTTATTTATTCATCTAAAATAATTGGTTTCAGTATATTTTTATAACCATTTTATTTATACACTTTTAAGGAACAGTATGTTTTTCAACTTTTGTTAGTGTGATATTAGGAAACCCCTTCCTCACTTTCACCGTGCTCTGGTATGCGAAGGAGAGGGGTCAGAGCTCACATGTGAAGGGGCGCGCACAGACACACACACACACACACACACACACACACACACACACACACACACACACACACACACACACACACACACACACACACACACGAACACACAGAAACGCGCACGGCTCCTTTACTTTTTGACACACATACATTAGACGCGCTATGTTTTGAGACAGTTTTGTTTATCTAAAACTGAAATACTTGGTTCGGTAGATTTTATAAGTATTTCATTATATACTTTTAAAAAGAACAGAATATTTTTTTCAACTTTAGTTAAATTATTTTTGTGACCCATTCGTATGGAATTGATGTGTTAAGAGCTTCTTCAACTCTCTATAAACATGTAAGATGATTTTTTATAAAACTGAAAGAATTGGTTTTAGTAGATTATAAAGAATAGAATGTTTTTTCAGCTTTTGTTAGTGTGAGATTCACTTGACAGTTACACTGTAAGGAGAGGGGTCAGAGCTCGCAGGAAGAGGACGCGCGCACAGACACACACACACACAGACACGCGCTCCTTATGTTTTGAAACAGTGTGAGGTCATTCAGGAATGACTATGTGAATTCAGTTGTGTAAAACAATTTTGAATCCATTCATACATTGCATTTTTTGTGGACATCAATGGTATACTTCAACTTTCTAAAATAAGGTAAGATGATTTTATTCAGCTGAATGACTTGGTTTTAGTAAGCTTTTTATTTTATATTCTTTTAAAAAGAACAGAATATTTTTCAACCTTAGTAAAATTATTTTATTTTATATTATACACTTTTAAAGGTATGTTTTTCAACTTTAGTTTAATTATTTTTGTGGGCATCAGTGGTATGGACATTGATGTGTTAATTTTAACTCAGTCATTTTTTATTCATCTAAAACTAAAATAATTGGATCAATAAGATATTTATATTATACTTTTAAGGAACGGTATGTTTTTCAACTTTAGCAAGATATTTTATTTTATATTATACACTTTTAAAGGTATGTTTTCAACTTTTGTTAGTGTGAGATTTCACGATGCAAAGGAGTATGCAAAGGAGGGGGTCAGAGCTCAGACGGAGAGGGGGCGTGCATAGACGCTGGTGAGCTCATACAGGAAAGGAGTGTTTTTGTTTTACCACTTTTAATCATTTGAAAACATTATTACAACTTTTAAAAATTTTGGATTATAGTTTGAAAATCATTTTATCCCTAACAAAACATTGACCATGTCTCATTCTGATCGTCGATTCAGAGAGAGACCAACAGATGGAGCTGCGAGCCCGTTTCATCCGTGGTAGGTTCTCTCTAAAATAAGGTAAGACAATTTTATATACTTTTATCTAAAACTATTGGTTTTAGTAAGCTTTTATATTATAGACTTAAAAACAACCTTAGCATGATAATTATTATATAATTTATATTATAAATTATATAAAGGATAGGAATGTGAAATAACTAAATGTTTTTTTTTCAACCTTAAATTGATTTAGATTATACACTTTTAAAGAGTACATTGTTTATGTAATTTTTA
Organism: Abramis brama; assembly: GCF_963993115.1. Taxonomy (NCBI): domain Eukaryota; kingdom Metazoa; phylum Chordata; class Actinopteri; order Cypriniformes; family Leuciscidae; genus Abramis; species Abramis brama. The sequence goes on from NC_139966.1 coordinate 15,047,470, forward strand.
TCTAAAATAATTGGTTTTAGTAAGCTTTTTAAACGCTTTTTAAAGGTATGTTTTTCAACTTTAGGTTAATTATTTTTGTGGACGTCAATGGTATGGACATACTTTTCAACTCTCTAAAATAATTGGTTTTAGTAGCTTTTTATTTTATACACTTTTATTCATCTAAAATAATTGGTTTCAATGTATGTTTTATTTTAAAGGATGAGATTATTTTGTGTGACATACGCTTCTCACTTTCACTGCGGTGGGGGCGCAGGTCTCTGACACAAGCCATATAACCACACACACACACACACACATATAACTGGGACAAAGTTCAAACAAACGGCAAAAAAACATCTGTTCTGTTAATATAGGACAAAACTACCCGTCAAAATTATGATTTAGTCCTAGATAGGTCATAGTTCAAAACTAACTGTCAAACAACATGATCGATAGGCTAGCAGGGTCAATAGGTTAATCCCATGACCGCATTCCGGAAGTTCAACCCGTCAATCATAAAGGTCACCGGAAGTTCAACCTGCCAAAAGGTCAAAGGTCAAAGTCGTAAATCATTTTGACACAAGCCACCCCATAAGTACTACTTATATGTTATTTTTCAATGCACAACGTTAGATCGTTTGTGCAATGCAATGCAACATGTTATCTCTTTAATGAACATGGGAAGGAGTTAGCTCTAGTGTGCAATGTGGTGGTGCACACTGAATTTTTTTCTTGACCCAAGATACATATTTCTAGCCAAAGAGTCCTCGATCTTGGGCTTTCTATGCATACTCATAGACTCCTTCTGATGCTTCATAAGCCATATAGATGTCCATATCTGACCTTTTGAACTTATTTCTTGTCAAAGTGTCCTGAACATTTTTCAAACTATATGAAGTTATCGACTCCTTCTGATGTCAAATTAGCCTTATTTGACCCAAGGAATATATTTATGGCAAAAGAGTCCTCGATCTTGGACTTTCTATGCATACTCATAGACTCCTTCTAATGCTACATAAGCCATGTAGATATCCATATCTGACGTTTTGAACATATTTCTGATCAAAGGGTCCTCAAAAGTTTTTAAACAATATAAAGTTATAGACTCCTTCTAATGCTACATAAGCCATGTAGATATCCATATCTGACGTTTTGAACTTATTTCTGGCCAAAGAGCCCTAAAAGAATTACACTATACATTCAGATTGATATATTCGGATGTTATATCATCCTGACAAAAGTCCATATTTGACATACTGAATTTTTTTCTGGCCAAGGAGTACTTGAAACTTGACCTTTCCATAAATACTCGTTGACTCTTTCTGATGTTATGTCAGCCATACAAAAATCCATATTGGACCCAAATATGCTCATGCACGGAATGTTGATGGATTTTGACAGTTTGACAAGGTTTTGTCAGTTTTGTGAAAAGATTGTTGGTTCAGTTGCTCTGCTCATCTCTCTATTTTTACAGTGATTGATTCCTGCCGGTTCCATAATGAGACTGGCGCGGCCAGAGATATTTTGGGCGCTGCGGCATATTAAATATATTATAAATAGTTTTTCCGCGTGAGAAATACAATGTGTGGCGAGAGGGCGTGACAAAAGACCGAAATGAGTGACTGTCACATGACACTTGAGAGCCCTGACTGCACTGTAGCAGTTACTGTTACACTGTTTAACCTGCAAGCTAGCTAGCCTGCTAAAAACACCAAGCTTACATTAGCTACTGCTACTATTCCCCACCAATTCACAAGCACAAGAGAAAAAGTATTTTGTACTTACATTTAATACCCCTGGAACTCAATGGAAGATGATTGAAGATGGCATAGTTGGTAGTGTTGTTAGTGTCAACTGAACCAACAATCTTTTCACAAAACTGACAAAACCTTGTCAAACTGACTAAATCCATCAACATTCCATGAGCATGAGTGCATGAGCTACTTTCTGACATTCTGACATTCTAACACTCAAATTTTGACTCTTGAGTCAATATGTATAGAGCGTTAATGTCTGTGTCTGTGTTTTTGAAGTCTGTGCAGCTTCAAAGGAAGTTGATTGAAGATGGCATAGTTGGTAGTGTTGTTATAACCAGTCAACTGAACCAACAGTTCCACGCGCTGTCCGTGGTCTGTGCGTTAATGTTCAGACTATATGGCTTATGAAGCATGAGAAGGAGTATAAGAGTATGTATAGAAAGCCCAAGATCGAGGACTCTTTGGCCAGAAATATGTTTATTGGGTCCAATATGGACTATTGGAGCCCAAAAATCCATATGGACCGTGCATGAGCTACTTTCTGACATTCTAACTGAAAGTGGGTGAATATCAAAATACATGATAGAAACATTTTGTTAAACAAGTGTTATGTTGACAACACTATTGAAACAATTACTTTTTATTACAACTGTACATGAATAAATAGGCCATTTGGCCCTGGACTAATAGGGTATTCTATTTGTCCATTCTATTGGCTCTATTCTATTTTGAAGACTTGTGCTGGCTGCACAAGTCTAATTTAAGGCTCTCACAAATAAATAGTATGGGTATATTATACATTTTCTGAGTCATCAGAGTGCCTTGAGTATTGAAGTTGTTGAGTTTTGTGTCCCTGGTGTTCTTTCATGCAACAGGGATAAAAGAAAGCATACAGTTTAGGCGGAAATTGTGAAAAAATGTGTGTTATTTCTGGTTTAAAGAAGTCTTGTGACCTCTATGTTTGTCAGACAGATTCAGTACTGGGCTTAAATGAAAGCCTAAAAGGTCCCCTTTCCAACGATACCAAGCACCATATTATTGAATATTGACAATATCCCTAGCATGAGCCTAAACCAGATATACACCAGATTTCAAAAACCGAATTTATTTTAGGGGGTTAGTAACTTCATGAGCTGAAAAAGGTGATTTCGCTACCACCCCTGCACTGCTATCGTGATTTTTCTAGTACTAGGGGTGTATACCTTGCCAAAAATCACTATGAGATGTTGTCCCCCAAGATGATACCAATGGACCAAATTTAGGGCCCTGGCTCATGTACTACATGGAACCTTGCTCAAAGACACTGCATATCAAATTTCAAGTCTATCGGAAAAACGGTCAGGTGTTTATACGTTTTTTTTTGTTATAGCGCCACCATGTGGCCAATCAACGTGATTTTTTTACTGTGACCCCAGACTGACCTCCTACACATGTGTACCGAGTTTGGTAAAGGCAGCTTATTTACTTGTCGAGTTGTAGCCATTTTAGTCATATAGGCTCCTGCTACAATGTTAATTTTGCACCCCCTAGGAAACGTGAATCGAAATTTCTATTTATTTTTTAATAATTATTGATATTCAGACTCCAGAGAACATTTTTGCACTGGTTTGGTTCTAAATGGGTGAAAAACCAGGGACTAGTTGGCAAAAGTAGCTTTTTGACAAAGTTCAAAATGGTGCATTTTCACGCTTTTGGTTGCTATAGCGCCACCTATTGGCCAATCGGGCTCATACTTTGATAGGTTCTCCCTAAATTGAGGACTACCATCTGGCAAAGTTTCAAGGCTCCAGCACTTATGGTTTGGGCTGCACGATGTGTTTTATGGCGGAAGAAAAATAATAAAAATCCTTACAATTACAATAGGGTTTCAGAACTTATTGCTTGAACCCCTAATTATATTAAGCAGAAATGGGAAAGATAATTAGGGGAAGAAATTCCAAATGAAGAATGGTATTTTGTTTTTAAGACACAACATACGATTACCTATTCGCAGAGATGGAAAGAGTTTGCGTGGAAAATTTGGTAACACTTTAGAATACTGTTTCTTACTTACTGCATAACTAATAAGTAATTATTGAAGAACTAATAGGTAATTATTAATTAACTACTTCTTCACTACTGTTAACTACTAAGGAAGATGTGTTAACTAATCAGTATGTAATATATTTTTATGATTGTGTTAAGTAACAGTTAGTTAATCAATAAATAATGAATTCTGTCATAACTCTTGAAGAACTACTACTAATTATCTACTAATTAAGGTTCAAGAAAAATAACTAAGAAGTAACTACTAATGAACAGTCATACAAAACTAACCTCAGATTAGTTTTTATATTTTATATACAGTACTGTGTGTGTCTGTTTTCCTCAGCATAGAATGCCATTGAGTAAATTCATGTTTGAGGCAATTGACTGAGGGAAACTGAAAATATAGGGAACTTATTAGTAATTCATAAATAATTATCAAATAATTCTGCAGGAATTACTTAGAACCTGGAACAGTATTCTAAAGTGAGAATATAGGGAACTCATTAGTAATTAATAAATAATTATCAAATAATTATCCAGGAATTAGGCTACTTATAACCTGAAACAGTATTCTAAAGTGAACATATAAGGAAATTAATTGGTAATTAACAAATAATTATTAGATAATTCTTCAGGAATTACTTGGAACCTGGAACAGTATTCTAAAGTGAGAATATAGGGAACTCATTAGTAATTAATACAGAATTACCACATACTTCTGACTCAAATCAAACTTACTGTAAAAAACACATTATTAACGGTATTATCTAAACCTTTATAAAATAGATAAGTTATCATACATTATGATACATTTTGCTAATTAAATAAAAAGTTTGCTTATTTGCAGATCAATATATAGCCTAGTAAATGTCTGCACTTATCTTTCTTATTAGTGCTGAAGAATGACTAAAACTGGCTAGAAAATAAAATAAAAAACATTGATCAGTGCTTTTTACTTTTCAAGTAATTACCTTTGTACTTTTACTAAGGTAATTTTGAAAATGAATAGGCCAATAGTTTATAATTTTACTGGAGTAATATTTTATTGGGTTATCTGTACTTTTACTCAAGTACTTGATTTGTGTACTTCATCCACCACTCCACTGCTAAAATAAAACGGTTTATTGTAACCACTGTGTATGACTGTTCATTAGTAGTTACTTCTTAGTTATTTTTCTTGCACATTAATTAATAGATAATTAATAATAGTTCTTCAAGAGTTATGACATAATTCATTAGTTATTGATTAACTAACTGAAACTTAACACAATCATACAATTCTATTACATACTAATTAGTTAACACATCTTCCTTAGTAGTTAACAGTAGTGACTTAAGTGTTAATAAATAATTATCTATTAGTTCCTCAATAATTCCTTATTAGTTATGCAGTAAGTAAGATACAGTATTCTAAAGTGTTACCGAAAATTTTTGTGCGTTATTTCATTACTCCCAGAATCAAAAGTAAACAATTATCTACACCACAATTATGCTGGAGGATATGTGGGCATAGTGATGTTGATCATTTACATGTATTCTGGATTTGCCCAAAAATATTACCTTTCTGGAACATGGTGTTGATGGAGATCCAAAAGATTTTAGGTTATAAAATATAAAGAAATTTCAATATATTGTATCTGGGAAACACTACACACAATCAGTGTTGAAAGGAGATGTATATCTTGTTAATATATTGAGTGTAGCATGTAAGAAGAGTATTATAAGGCATTGGTATAAGCCGGACACCTCCTTACTTGGAGAATGGATAGAAATTGTTAAAGAAATATATAATATGGAAGAAATTACTTTTAGTTTCTGGCCTCTTTTCTCCTACATTTCCCAGTTCCCTGTCGGCGACTGGAAATGTCATTTGCAGCAAGCGCACGCCTGCCAGCAAACGCAGAAGAATACATGTTGACGCTCAACGCATACCAAAAGCCTGTATCCCCCTCTGGCTCAGTAGTGGAATGATAGGTTTTTCGCATGGGAGACCGGAGTTCGTTTCCCGGTCTTGCGGCATATATTTATGCCGCCAATGCTCCGCTCTGTCAGTCCCCCGGGGGCGACTGCAGAGGTGCATTTTTGCAGTCAGCAAGCGCGTAGTACCCGCTTGCCTGCAACCGAACACCGTTTCTACGGTTCCCGTGCGTTGTAACCACTGGCGAAAAGAGAATGGAGTGTTTTAGCCCCTCTGAAACCGGGCAATATCCACTCTTCTCACATTCTGACACTTTCCAGGCGTCTGAAAATGTCAGTATTGCATTTAATACTCACGGTAACTGAAAACCTATGTGTCTTCCTCTGTGGTCCAGTGGTAGATTCATAGCCTTTCACGAAGTCGACCCGGGTTCGATTCCCAGGTCCGACGGCAGCAAAATTTATGCCGTCACATACAATTCGCTCTATCAGTCCCCTGAAAGGCGACTGCAGATGTGAATTTTTGCAGCCGACGAACACGTGGTACAACCCGTGCCCGCTTGTCTGCACACGAAAGCCGTTCTACGGCTACCTAGAAAAATCCCATTGGGATGTATTTCTGGTGTTCCGGCCACTGCTGATGGTGCTATATGTGTAGAGAAGATGCCCACTGTCTAGTGCCCATACCTACACACAAGCACAGCCCTTCATACAGGGCCCGCGCTCATAGAATCGACTCAGGTCGATCGCGCTCACAACATAGTAACGTGCCCGCTGCTGGTGCCCACAAACACTATGTTCTGCATGCCTCATGGCTTTTTTCTATAAAAGAAGCCTGTCCGCATTCGCTCTGCTCAGGCAGACAGTGCGCTCAATGCAGTAAATGTGTCCGCTCTTCCGAGCCCACATTCACTCACAGACATTACATGTCCTACGGGACTCCCCCAGCCCTCCCTCACTCGGTTAAATACCGCGGCGAGGTTGAGTGCGTCTGAAAATGTCGATATTGCTTGTTATGCTACCCGCATGCTTGCAAACAAATACTCGCGTTAACTGAAAGTTAATGTGTCTTCCACTGTGGTCCAGTGGTAGATTCTAAGGCTTTCACGCGGGCGACCTGGGTTTGATCCCCAGGTCTGACGGCAAAAAGTTTTTATGCCGCCAAATACAAATCGCTCTGCCAGTGCCCTGAGAGGCGACTGCATATATGTATTTTGCAGCCGACGACCACGTGGTACAACCCGTGCCTGTTTGCCTGCACACAAAAGCCGTTTTACGGCTACCCAGAAATATCCCATAGGGATGTATTTTCTGGTGTCCCGGCCACGGCCGATGGTGCTATAAATGTAGTGCTGATGCCCACTGCCCAGTGCCCATCGCTACACACAAGCACAGCCCCTCACACGGGGCTCGCGCCCATAAATTCGACTCAGGTCGATCGCGCACCCAACATAGTAAATGTGCACATTCCCCAGTGCCACAAACACTATGTCACACGTGTCACGTGGTTTCTGTAAAATGAAACCTGTGCACGCTCGCTCTGCTCAGGCAGATAGCGCGTCAAAAGCAGTAAATGTGCCCGCTTCCCGCCCACACTTACTCACAGACAACATGAGTCCCACGAGACTCGCTCAGCCCTCCCTCTCTCGGTTAAGCACCGTAGTGGGGTCGAGGACGAGCGCTCTGCCCGCTGTGATCAGCGCGCTCCCCGCCTCGAATGTCACAGGCATAACGCCTACGTTACAGCACACCGAAGCACCTCTGTCGCCCAGAGGTTTCAGAATGGGTGCTAGACATTATAAAGAGAGGCTACTCGCTACAGTTTTGTCGACGCCCTCCCCGCTTCACAGCGCGCGTCGAAACTACGGTGAATTCAGAAGTAGCACACCTACTTCGTGCCGAAATATCAAAACTGATGAGCAAAGGGGCTATAGAGCCTGTATCTCAAGCTCAAAGCGAAGGGGGGCTATACAGCAGATACTGTCTGGCAAGAAAGACGGGGGTTTCAGACCCATACTGGATCTAAGACAGCTGAACGAAGCATTAGCGAAACGCAGTTTCAGAATGCTTACAACCAGGAAAATCCTCGCGCATATTCGCAGAGGAGGCTGGTTCATGTCAATAGATCTGAAGGACGCGTATTTTCAAATACAGATAGCGTCATGTCACAGGCAATACTTGAGATTCGCCTTCGAGGGCCAGGCATACCAGTTTAACAGTCCTGCCGTTCGGCCTGTCCCTGGCGCCTCGTACATTTACGAGGTGCATGGACGCAGTGCTCGCTCCTCTCAGACTCAGAGGCATGCGAGTGCTGAACTATTTGGACGACTGGCTGATTCTGGCTCAATCACGATCAGAGCTCGTGGAGCACAGGGCCATTTTACTCGATCACCTCGAGAAACTTGGTCTCAGAGTCAACTGGACGAAGAGTTCACTGAACCCCAGTCAAACGATCCCGTTTTTGGGTATAGTTCTGGACTCACAGTCTATGACGGCGTGGCTGTCGCCACAGCGCACGCTGGACATTCAGCGCGCAGCGAGCTCTCTCCGCTGCGGCGCGACCTTCCCGCTCAGGGAATTTCAGAAGATGCTAGGTCTCATGGCCTCAGCATCACCAGTTCTTCAGTTGGGCCTGCTCCGCATGCGCCCCTTGCAGTTCTGGCTGAAAGCGCGGGTACCGCGCAGAGCGTGGATATCCGGTCGCTGCGTCTCAAGGTCAATCAGAGCTGTGTTACAGCTCTAAAACCTTGGACAGCGAACGACTGGTACCAATCAGGTGTAAGCCTGGGGACTTCCTCGAGAGTGAAAGTGGTGTCGACGGACGCCTCCACCTCAGGATGGGGAGCGCTGCTCGAGGGCAGACCGTTCTTTGGCCTGTGGTCAGAACGAGCGCGCTTTCATCCCCGAATCAAGGACCATCACGTCTTAGTCCGTTCGGACAACATGTCTGTGGTGTCCTACATAAATCACTAGGGCGGTCTCAGATCCCGAGACCTGTACAAGGTTGGCGGAACGCCTCCTGGTTTGGGCTCAGCACAACTTGCGCTCGCTGAGAGCAGTTCATGTGCCTGGGCTACAGAATCTGGGTCCAGACAGACTGTCCAGAAACAACATTCCCACGAGCGAATGGTCTCTACACCCACAAACAGTCCAGCTGCTGTGGGAGAGATTTGGCAGAGTGGAAGTGGACCTCTTCGCGTCCCACGAAAACGCTCACTGCCCCGCGTTCTTTTCCAAGAACGAAAGCGCGCTGTCCCAAAGGTGGCCGCGCTGTCCGCTCTATGCTTTTCCCCCCGTCTCCCTCCTTCCTCAGGTGATAGAACGGGTGAGGGAAACGAAATGCTCAGTGCTGCTTGTAGCACCACTTTGGAAGAACCAACCATGGTTTCCAGATTTGATGCAGTTAGCAGACACTGCCCCGTGGCCGGTGCCGTTGAGGAGGGACCCCCTCTCGCAGGCCAGGGGCTCGATTTGGCACCCTCGACCAGAGTTGTGGTCCCTCCACGTGTGGGCACTCAACGGTTACCCGCTGATCTCTCAGTGGGAGTGCTAAATACTATCACTCAGGCTAGAGCTCCGTCGACTCGACGGCTCTATGCTTCAAAGTGGTCGGTATTCTCCAGCTGGTGCACAGCTCGGGGATGTTCACCCCTCGATTGTGAGGTGACGGAGGTTCTCTCCTTCCTACAGGAGCTGTTGGATAAGGGCAGAGCCCCCTCCACGCTCAAAGTTTATGTGGCGGCTATCGCAGCGTTCTCTGAAACAACGCTCGGTCAGTCAATAGGAAGGAACGATTTGGTCATCCGCTTCTTCAGGGGAGCTAGTAGGCTGAATCCTCCCAGACCTCCCTCAGTCCCTGTATGGGACCTCTCTACGGTTTTGGAGGCCATGAAAGGTTCCCCTTTCAAGCCCATCCAGACGATTAGCCTCAAACATCTGTCATTTAAGACAGTGTTCTTGCTGGCTCTCGCATCAGTGAAGCGCATAGGTGACCTGCACGCGCTCTTGGTGAGCCCGACGTGCTTGGAGTTTGGGCCTAATGATTCAGGAGTCATACTCAAACCTAGGCACGGTTATGTGCCAAAATCCCTCAACGCACCGTTTCGGCTCAGGTTACTTCCCTGTCTGCCCTGCTGCCCTCTGTCGGAAGAGGAAGGAGACTTAAGTTCTCTTTGCCCTGTTAGGGCTTTAAGAGCTTATGTGTCTCGCTCTGCTGTCTTCAGACAGGCTGAGCAGCTGTTTGTCTCGTTCAGTGGACGTTCCAAGGGAATGGCTGTTTCGAAACAAAGCCTATCCAGATGGATAGTTGACGCCATAGCGTTAGCTTACACTTCCAGGGGTCTTCAGTGCCCACTGGGTGTCAGAGCGCACTCCACGAGAGGCGTCGCCTCGTCGTGGGCCTGGTCTAGTGGGATATCCTTACAGGATATATGTATGGCGGCGGGTTGGGCCTCGCCGTCTACATTTATCAGGTTTTATAACCTAGAGGTTCCCGCCTTACAGGCTAAGCTGTTGTCGGTGTAGCTGAATCAGTAGTCTGATTGGAACACTGAGATCGCAAGCGCCGACTGTCATATGGGCAGTATTGCGTAAGACCCACATTCCCACATTAGTCAGGCTCTTGCCTTGACTATGTGATGTCATATTATTGCGTCTGCGGACGCTGCTATATATGGGGACGGAGGGTTCCCCCTCCTGTTCTAGGACTCTGTGAGTCCCTCTAGTGATTGTGCACTGTAAATCCTGGGCTTCGCTTCCAGGTTTATTGGTGTTTGATCCCTGCACGCACGGCGTTTTACATTGGGTTCCCGCAGCGTCTTAGCTAAGACGCAGTACGAGAGAACTCTCGTAAGAGAACGTACTCGGTTACTAACGTAACCTCGGTTCTCTCTAGAAGAGGGAACGAGTACTGCGTTCCCTGCCGTGCGTACGATTCACTCTGGTTCGCTTCGGCGATGAAATAAATCAAGTGAGTCAGCCTTTTCGAGCTACCTTTATAGGGCTAGGCCATGCCCGTTTCGGCGGGAAGTTGCATCTGATGTTGCATCAGCCCTCGCTCGATAGGCTTATGCAGTTGCCGCAGAGCAGCCAATGAGCGAGCGAGCCGTCTCGCCTATGGCTGTATGCTGCTGCAAATGCGCTTTACAATATTACAAAATTAAGGATAATTTTTTGCTTCAGTATTTCGTGAAAAGAGACTTTTCCCGCAGCGTCTTAGCTAAGACGCAGTACTCGTTCCCTCTTCTAGAGAGAACCGAGGTTACGTTAGTAACCGAGTACGTTTTCTCTGCCAGTTGAAACAAAGGCTCTCTAAGGGATTCCCTCGGCCCGTCTGCCTTACTGCTCTACTGTTCTGCCGCTCTACTACCCTACTGTTGTACTGCTTTTCTTCTCTCAACACAGCAGCTAACCAGCCCAGCTCAACTTCAAGGAGATGTTTGTTTGGACACTGTTCAATTGCCTTGGTCACAGTGAGTTTACTGATTTGAAGTGTCCTGTTCTTAAAGTGTTCACATTGGGAAGGTTGATGTGTGTGCACGAGTGCTTTGACGGTTTTGGATTGTTTGGTCTGCATCTACAGTTCCAGATAAACAGCCTCCTGTGACCTAGTGAAGAACCTGCTAAAGCTTGAAGAACCTGCCAAAGCTGTGTCTGTCTGAGTAGAGAACGAGGAACTGCTGGTCGATTCCTCCTGGGAGTAATTGCTCACTTCAAAGACTCTTTTAATCAGTTAATAAATATAAACTTTTGAAGCTATTCTGTGTCCTGTTCTGACTTTGTGGGAATACGGTATTGCTCCTCAGGGTGGTACGCAATTTAGGGAGGGGCGGCTGGCGCCCGCCCCCCTGCCTGTGACACTATCACACCACATACAGGACCTGGGGATATTGTACATTGGATTTATTTATATCACACTTACACCTTGTGCAAGAACTCAGTCAAATACTCAGCGAGTATGCAGAATAATCATTAAAACAGAAATGTAGTAAACGTGGATGAAACTTAAAGGATTTATGAACAGTGTTTCTATGAATGTAGAACAAGTCTCTGTTGATACTTGAAATGGTCACTCCGTGACTCTTCAACAATTTTCTAAAGATATGTGAACATGAACTTGGGGAATACTGGAGATACCATTCTGTCGACACACAGAACACACGTAGAGTTACTCACAGGTGATGTGTGGAATTTCTCTGTAGATTTAGACAATAGCTGGAAGCACTCCATGAAGACATGCAGAGTTGTGCTCAGATGACAGTTGGGGATATTTGCAAACGTAATATGGAAGCTCTCTGTAGATATTTTCTGTTGATATGTGGTTAAGTCCTTATTGGATGCTCGGATAACACTCCGTGGATAGAAGGATAACACTTTGTGGATATGTGGATAACACCAGATAACATAGAAATAAATAGATAACACTTTGTAGAGAACTCTATGTAGATAAGTCTCTGTAGACTTGTGAATGACTCTCTGTTGACACGTAGACAACTCTCCGTAAAACGTGGATAACAGGGGAAACAGTGATATTTGTTTAGTTATCAAACAATGATGTCTTCAATTGGACTTGAAGGTGATTCAGGAATTTCCTCATCTTTGTTTTTTTTTGGTGGGGCAGAACAGTCAGAATCCTTTTTTCTTTTCTGTGATGAGGATGGGATTTCTGGTTCTGCAGTGGTTTCAGCAGATGGTGGATTTTCTTCCAGTTCTGGAGAGGCAGTTTGAGATTCATTTATTGATGTTATGAAGAGGTTAGAAGTATAGCTTATATCTAAAGTTTTGCAATTTAGCAGCTTTGAGGTCAGCTTCTTTGTTCTTGATGAGGAATGTGAGGATTGCGTGGCATTTTGTAGTGTATTTGTTTGATTTTCTGAGAAATTGACATTTGTTGCATCGGTGGAATTCAACTTTTGTGTTTAAGTTGGGTTGAGGAGAGAGGGATTTGGGACACTGTTTCAGTACCTTTATTTTTGCACTTTCTAAAGGTGCAGTTAAGTGCAGAAGTGTGGTATTTTCGACGGCAGTGCTTGAGGGTACTGGTAGTTTGAATGGTACTGGTGTGTCCAATTTGGTAATGACTGTGTTGCGTGTTGTTGTTAGGTTTTTTCCCCTTGATATATTCTTGTTGCCAGATCAGTAAAGTTGTATGAATTGTTGCACTGAATTAAGTCAATGTGTGACTCCCAAAGTGCTAGTCTGATTGTATCTGTATTGTCAGCGATGTGACAATATTTGACCTCGCAGTCAACATTATTGACTGTCACTGTTTCCGATGTGCTTTCGATTTTGTACACCATTGCAGACAATGCGGACAACCTGTGAATTACAATAGTGAAATTAGATATAGTAATTATTGTACATAGGTAGGACAAATATTATTTTTTATTATTAGGGATCAGTTTAGGATCATCTGAAATACCTGTCAATTAGTAAGAGTATTTTTATTTTATTTATAATGTATATATAGTAGGGGTGTAACGGTATGTGTATTTGTATTGAACTGTTCGGTACAAGGCTTTCGGTTCGGTTTTCGGTACGCATTTTCAAACCGAACGGTTCATTGGGTAATTTTTCCTGCTGACCAAAATTTCGTGATTTCAAATGTAGTCACTCATAAAGTAAGAGACGCTGGCGCAACCACAACATTGTCCAACATCAAATGGGCGGAACGAAACTGAGCTACTCGTTATTGTGTGGTTGACGGACCGTTTATCAGTTTGGACCAGTGCAGCGTGAGCCGATCTTGATCAAGCAACACTGTTACTACACAGCGCTAATAAGAGATCCAGTAAAGAAAGCATTTGAATTTGCCACTTAAGTAATAACATCGCTGCGAGATCTAGTGACAAACCTTCACATTTCTCTGTTATTAACGGATCAAACAGCGCATGGAAACCAGAAAGAAACATTGTGCCATGAACAAACTATCCAGTGTCCACAGATCTGCAACATTCACCATGGATTTACTGTAGTAACACTAACTGCAACCATGGAAGTTTGGCAGGAATAGTAGGCTATAATGCTTTCAAGTAATATTATGTTGGTTTTATTTTGACATTATGAATAAAATTGATGCCCTCAAATGGTAATCTGAACTAAAATAGACCTTTGTTTATAACTACTACAATATTAGTCTACATTTCATTTTTTCCAAGGAGCTGATTTGTTTTATATGCTCCTAAGAAGAGTCTATTATAGCTCCATCATTGATCAAAGTAAAAAAAAAAAAAAAGAAATCATACTTTATTATGTTAGTTTTAATTAAAAAAAAAAAAAATCTGACATTTCTTTCTTTTTGCTGTATCGAAAATGTACCGAACCGTGACCCAAGTGTATCGTATTGAACCGAACCGTGAATTTTGTGAACCGTTACACCCCTAATATATAGTTTTAAACTTGACCAAAACCACTTGTTTTTGTCAAAGGAGATGACAAAACATTTATTGTTTTTACAAGCGATCATGTTTACGGTTGCCTGATTTTAATATTTTAATTTCCTAGTCAGAGCTTTTCTGTTAAAAGAACACATTTTCTACCCGGTCTTTTGAATAGTATGTGGCAATCATGCGCGCGCGCTCTCAACACTGCTGAAGAAGCGCGGATGATCTGAAAACACAGACAAGTAAGCTGGAGTTCAGCCATCTTCATTTGAGATTTTCTACTTAAACTAAAGTATCATTCATTCAGTCTGTGGTGTGTCACGAGCCGCTTTCGTTGTTTGTACAACAAAATATGCGATCAAAATGCAGGCTGATATCCAGCAGTGTTTTTAATTTTGATCATATTATACGAGCAAGAATGCAATGTTTGCTGTATAACCAAACGATTTCAAATGTGACATTGATTTTAACAGTTCAACAAACTAAAGGGTAACATTAGTGATGTACTACATTTAAAACAGTATTTTCAGGAGGCGTATTATTTTGCAACGAAAGCACTGCAGCACACAGCGGTGATTTGTGAACCAATCTGTGGTTTTGAATGGATTGTGAGATTCAATGATCAGTTCATAAATACAGCCACTTGCTTGAATAAATTATTGACTTGATGACTCACTCATAAAGACAGTAACTTACCTATTGGCGATTTTAATTTAATATTAAAAGTACCACTTTGTTTTTATTATCATTGCATATTTATTGAACATTGTTTTATTTAAAGCATTATTTATTTTATAAAGGTAAAAAATGTACTGGAAAAATTGTTTAAAGGGGAAAAATATTGTCCCTTAATGGAAAAGGTGTGACTGCAGTCTAAAGGCCTGTTCACACTGGGACGAATTCCGCGCGCGATATTCGCCGACATTTAACGCCTCGTGACTAAACAAAGGGCGCCAATGTGAGTGTGCACACCGGCGCGAAAAACGCCACGCGTAAAAGCGCCATTTTTTAAAAAACGCCTCGGGTTTGTTTTTTTGGTTTGACGCGCCGGGTCAAAAACTATCCGACCAATGAGATTGGCGCTTTTGCTCACGTGTCTGGAGCTTCTGAAGTTACAGTAAAACACAACTTGGGGCCGCTCAAACACAAAACGGTCTTGCCGAGCACACATACGTAACGGCGAAGAAGATATACGCCAAGTAGCGTCTACACTGCCGGGAAGAAATAAGACGAGGAAGATGCAAGGCAAGATGAATGTAGAGCTGCTGGTCTTGTTGGTGTCGGAACATAAAGAACTATATGACAAACGCGACAGCAACTACAAAAATCTTGATAAAAGAGAACTGTTATGGAGTGGTATTGCACCTTGTGTACCGGGGTATTTCTGTTTTACATTAAGCGCCATCTAATGTCAGGGAATGAATTTGCATGTTCACTCGGCTCATCGTCAGCGAAAATCGCTTGGGTGTGAACACAAAAAACGCGTTGAAAAACGCTGGTGAATAACGCGCGCCGATATTCGTCCCGGTGTGTAGGGTGCTTTAGTGGAAGAAAGGGGGTATGGTACTCTAAATAATTGGAGAACCAGTGAACTAAGGAAAAGGAATACCACAAATTGCACAAAGCTACTGAGTAGTTCCAGTGTTATGGACATGACATTTGCAGTCAAAATGTAAAATATAAATTCTCAGAAAATGCATTTAATATCAATATATTTAAACGTCTGTTTATATGTCCATACTCCCTTAATAAAGGAGTCCAGATATTAGAAAAATATTAGTCTACACATGCGTTTTATATTTAATATGAGGGAAATACACATGCGTTACGGACGTGACAAAAAAAGACGTGAGCTGTGGGAGACAACATACTTTGTAGAAATTCTGCGAATTAAAATGTACAAGCCAAAAGAAATAATACCAACCGAAGGGATGAGTGTTGGCTCTCTATAGTACATTAATAATTTATTTTATTTTATTTTTCATGTTTTCATTTATGAGGAAAAAACGTTCTTATGGATGTGACGGATTTTCGTTATGGACGTGACAGTTCCGAAATCGACACTTGGCTGACGCTGGAAAATCAGAGAAAATGCTTTAAAAACTTGAACAGAGACCTGTTTGTGTGTCTCTGTTGGGTATTTGAAACAACCAACATCTGAGATGATGACATGTCAGACATCAGCATGGGCGGTGCTAGGTAGGGGCTAGCAGGTGCTTCAGCATCCCCAGGAAAGACCAAAGCACCCCGATAGCACCGCCAAAAATAATTTCTGGAAGCAATTATATTTATTTGTTTTCTATGGAAGCCCTGAACCACATTTTGAAGAAAAAAAAAGAGAACTTATCTTGTTATTTCGAGATATTAAGTCGTTATTTTGATATAAAAAGTTATTTCAACTTAATATCTCATTATTTCGACATAATAAGGGGACATTCTAATCTGCATTAAGCCACATTAAGTGTTCTTATAATGGTTTACTATGGGAGGAAAATGCTTAAAGTGTAATTAAACGTTTCATTTATATTCTGGGCTCATCTGATTTTTTGTACATAGCATATGTCACAGTAGCTACGTTTACATGGACACAATCGGAATGAAATTGATCCGATTGATGAATCCGAACAAGGTGTTTACATGAATGATAAATAAAGTAATCGGGTTGATGTGCACGCGCATTATATGTCACAAGTTTCAAATCGGATCTGATGTTTTGACATGCGCACACTGCACGAATATACAGAGTTTCCCGCTTTTCGCGCATAAATATTCTCCACAATTGGTTCTTTAATTGTTTTAAAAAGCAGACGTAATATTAATTCGTCTCTGGTCATAATTTAGAGCATAATAACCGTTTTGCCGTGCTGCTTATTGATCATGCAGTAAAAATGCCCCTCCCCGCGGCCAAAACCAGTCGTCTGTGGATGAGAATCCAAAACAAGGACTGGTGGGACGTTGTCCTGCTTCACTTCACAGACGCGCGAGTGAATTTTAGAATGACGGGAAACTTATTAATATTACACTTTATTAAACAGGAAGAACAGCTCGTTCCGCGCGTCATACGTCATTACGCTAGTTAACGTCATTGCACATGCGCAGTCCTTTCAGTTTCGGTTTTCAATCCGATCAAGTGTTTACATGTTCTCTCGATCGGATTACAAAAGGGATAAACCACCCCTTTCAATCCGATCAAAATTTCATTCGGATCGAGCTCAATCGGATCGATTAAGGTGTTTACATGAAGGTTTTTTAGTCCGATTGAGCCTTCAATCCGTTTATAAGTGTCCATGTAAACGCAGCTAGTGTCTGGTTTGTGTTTCCCCGGGTGTCCACTAGAGGTCTCTTCCCCATACTGTCACCATTCACTCATGAGCTGCATTTCCCACAATCCTTGTCTGCACTCATCACTGTTCATTGCACCCAGCTGTTCCCCATCATGATTGTTAGTTTCTGTGTGTATAAATACCCTGCCTGTTTAGTGTTTGTTACGGAGTCCTTGTTGAATGTCACGTCACTTCTGTAGTCTCTTTGCTTGCCTGTTCTTGTTTGTGTTTCTTGTTTATGGACTGTTTATTTGAATTTTGACCCCTGCCTGGATGACTCCGCCATTTTTTGGTTGTCAGGTCATGTCCCATTTCTATGTGGAATGATACTGGACTATGATCAGATAATACAATTGCTTTGTAATCACAGTGTTTGATGTTTGTTAAATATGCATAATCTATTAAGAAGAAATCTATTCTAGAAAACGAATGATGAACCGGAGAGAAATAAGAATATTTCCTTGTGTTGGGAGATAAAACTCTAAATGGATCAAATAATTTATAGGTATTCATGAGTGCCAGAGGAGAACTAGCCCCCGACTGAGCCTGGGTTCTCCCAAGGTTTTTTTTTCTCCATTAGGTCACCTGATGGAGTTTTTCGGTTCCTTGCCACTGTTGCCTTTGGCATGCTCAGTTGGGGATACTTAATTTAATTAATGAAGTTCCTAAACGTAAGTTAGGGAGGAGTGAGCCCATCTAATCTTTCAATCAACAGCCTGAGTATATAAGCAGCCGCTTACCTCTCTCTAGTATCAGCTGTTCCAGTATCCCTCCACCTCCCCAAACTCCACCTTCATCTCAGGTTCCTTGCCCTTCAATTATTATATCCTACATTTAGCCACTGGGGGGGTATATCAGAGCTCGAGTTGAAGCTGCTTCATCGAGCCCCTCTTCAGTGGACAGCAAGCCAAATAAGTTTAACCTAATATCTTAAAGATTTTATGGGCAAACAAACTCGTTAAATCAATCAACAATACTATTGATCAGCATTACCAAACGTGGACGTTTTACACTAGAAACAAGCATTGATGTATTATTTTAATTTAATACTGTGAAGCTGCTTTGATACAATTTGTATTGTGAAAAGCGCTATATAAATAAAGTTGACTTGACTTGACTTTAGCAGACTTTGATATGTTGGATGGTTTTTGTGATGACCTATCAATTATTGGGTCTAACACCAGATTAAAATCCCCTCCAATAATCAATTTATGAGAGTCCATATTAAGTAATGCTGTGAAGAAAGAGGTAATAAAAGCCTCATCATCAATATTGGGGGCATATACACTAGTTAGTTAGATTAACTGGTTTATTGTACAATTTTCCTGTAACAATAACATATCGTCCTCGAGGATCAGATATTATTTTTAATGCTAAGAAGGGAATTGTCTTTCTAATAATTATAGCTGCGCCTCTGTTTTTTACTGGGAATTTAGAATGAAATATCTGTCCAATCCATTTAGTTCGTAACCATTTATGATCCTGATCTCTCAAGTGTGTTTCTTGTAAAAACCCAATATCCATCTCTAATTTTTTAAGGTGGGTCAATACATTTCCTCGTTTAATAGGTCCATTGAGTCCTTTACAATTCCAGGAAATAATTAGTAATAATAAGTAATAATTGTAGTAATAAGTTTTTGTGACTAGATGAGTCTAAAATATAGTTTTTAGCCATAACTGTTTAGTTGGAAAAATAAAAAATTACTCAGTTTTGTTTTTTTGGACGGTCTCCAATAAAAATCAAAGTTATATTCAACTGTAGTGCAGGTAAAAACACAGAACAAACCAAAGTTCCTAAATACAACAAATCCTGCTCCCTCCCTGAACTCCCCTGAACTAGCTGCTCTGTCAGAACTACAGAGGAAGCGCGTATTCCCAAAAGAAAGGTTATTTATACACTCAGAGAGGTGTGTGAACATTTGACTTACCACTAAGCTCCTAAAAAAAAAAAAAGAAGTTAAACCAATTTCGTTTTCCAGACCTTCTTAACCATATTTGGGCCAGTACCTATGTCTAATTTAACCCAGAGTTCCCTAAATCTGAAGCAAATAAATGTAAAAAATATAAAAAAATAATGAAATAAATAAAAATAACAGTAATAGTAATCTATAGTAATACCTGGTTGAGAGTCCGTTACTCAGTTCGTGTAGGCCATAGCATTACCACACACAAGTGTCCAAATTAGTGTTCTTACGTTCAATGCTCATGATGATTTATTGCTGTCAATAAACCTCTCCACTGCCTGTGGGTCGGTGAAAGACATTTTGGAACCATCGGCTGTAATCTCCAGCTTGGCAGGGAAAAACATTCTGTACTGGATTCCAGCGTCACGCAGTTTGGCTTTCACTTGATTAAAGGCTGCTCGTTGTCGTCCTACCTCTGGGCTCATATCGGGGAAGATATGAACCTGTGCTCCCTCGAAGGACAGCTTGCCTTTGGTCCGGGACAACGACATGATCTTTTCTTTATCCAAGTAGTAGTGAAGGCGGGCGATTATGGGTCGGGCCTTTCACCATTACATGGTTTTGGGGCAAGGCTTCTGTGGGCACGATCAACAAGAATGGGGCCGTCAAAGTTTTCTTCACCAAGCACTTTAGACAGAAACTTGGCCACAAACGTGGTTGGTGTGTTGTTTTCGGACCCCTCTGGGATGTTTAGTATTCTGATGTTTTGGCGGCGGCTCCTGTTCTCCAAATTGACGCATTTTTCATGAAGTTTCTTATGATCAGCAGCAAGAGATTGGCAAGAATTCTCTAGAGCCGTGAGCCTATCAGAAGTGTCGCTGAGGGACTGCTCCATGCCCGTCTGTATGTTAGCTGCTTCTGCCTGCATTGAAAACAGTCTTTCAACTTTTTCTGTTAGCTCGTCACGAATAGTTTTCATGTCTGCTTTGGTTGTCTCCCGCAAGGATGAGATCTCGTCGTGTATTTCTTTGCCAAGGCCCTCTATTTCTGTTTTAAGAAATGATCGCATGGTGTCTCCATACAAGTTGAATTCTGATCTCAGTTTGGCACGCAGACTGCCTAGTGAGATTGGGCCTTCTTCTGTTAGCCCCGCGGCTCCGCTAGCTTTAGTACCTTCACTGTTTTCTGCGGTGGCGGCGTGAGACTCGACCTCCAGAGTCGTCTGCGTGTATTTTCTGCCCTTCCTTTGAGACATTTTAATATCACGGACGTTGTGGCTCAGTTTGTTTGAAATTAGCTGGTCTGGAAAATAAAATTTAATAAAATTTACACGGAGCTGGTCCCTTGCTCTGCTCACGCCATGCGACCGGAAGCGGAAGTCTCCAACTTTGATGTTATTTTTATTAGAAAATAAATAAATGGAATATCTGTGGTATTTCAAATTAAAACAAAGTATGAAGACTCGATTACTACTTTTGCAAACCACTAGTAAAGATAAACAACTATGTGCCAGGAATCAAGTGTTGATAGTAGTGATATAGTAGTGGGGATGGCTGTGCCAGGCTAGTAATCTCTACTACACAATGAGGCCTGCTGGTGGTCATTTTGGTCTGGGTCATACAATTCTATGTTATATAGCTGACCCGGCCCTGGCCCCCCCATCACAGTCAGGAACGATAATGTGGCCCCCAGAGAAAAAAGTTTGCTGACCCCTGATCTGTATATTAAAATCACCAACAATTAGTGCTTTATCTGCAGCCAATACTAACTCTGATAGAAAGTCAGCAAATTAATTTATAAAATCTTTATGGTGCCCTGGTGGCCTGTATACAGTAGCCAGCACAAATCTCAAACGTGATTTGTCATTTACACTATATATTTTTAATTAAGCACCAACACTTCAAAAGAAGCATATTTAAAACTTGATTTCTTAGTGATTTTGAAAATATTACTATAAATTACAGCAACACCTCCCCCTTTGCCTTTCAGATGAGGTTCGTGTTTATAACAGTAATCTTGCAGGGTGGACTCATTTAAAGTAATGTAATCGTTTGGTTTTAGCCAGGTTTCTGTCAAACACAGCACATCTAGATTATAGTCTGTAATCATATCATTAACAATGAGTGCTTTTGAAGTAAGGGATCGAATATTCAGCAACCCAAGCTTTATCATTTGCTCATCTGTATTATAGCTGTTTTTTATTTGTTGAACATCAATTAAATTTTTAACCTTAGATGGGTTGAAACGGGTTTTGGATTTCCAAATTCGGGGAACAGACACAGTCTCTATATGATGATAGCTAGGTGAAAGAGGCTCTATGTGATGGGATGTATCTGACCTTGGTGACGTGAGACAGCTAGCAGACGGTCGGTTTAGCCAGTCTGTCTGCTTCCTGACCTGAGCCCCAGATTGTCATGTTTGAGCTCTAAGACTATGAGCCAAATTACTAGAGAGAAGAGCAGCACCATCCCAGGAGGGATGAATACCATCTCTTTTCAACAGGTAAAGGTCTGCCCCAAAAACTTTTCCAATTGTCTATGAATTCTATATTATTTTGCGGACACCAACTCAGCAGCCAGCCATTGAGTGAACACAATCTACTAAGTATCTCATCACTCCTGCGAACAGGAAGGGGGCCAGAGCAAATTACAGTGCCTGACATCGTACTTGCGAGTTCACACACCTCTTTAATATTAATTTTGGTGATCTCCGACTGGCGGAGTCTAACATCATTAGTGCCGACGTGAATAATAATCTTAGAGAATTTACGATTAGCATTAGCCAGCACTTTTAAATTTGCTTTGATGTCAGGCGCTCTGGCTCCCGGCAAACATGTGACTATGGTGGCTGGTGTCTCTATTTTCACGTTCCGTGTAATAGAATCGCCAATAACAAGGGCACATTTAACAGGATTCTCAGTGGGTGTTTCACTGAGTGGGGAGAACCTGTTTAATGTTGTTATCGGAACGGAAGAGCGGTGTTTTGTCCCGCGACTATAGCGTCTCACATTCACCCAACTGCCCTGCTACACCGGCTCTACAGCCGGAACCGAACAATGTACAGAGTTCACTAAGCTAGTCGCATCCAAAGCAGTATCTAAAGCCTTTGCATTCTTACTATCCTTGATTAAAGTTTGGATGTGTGTCTCTAGTTCTGAAATCTTCCCCGTCAGCTTGACTATCTCCCTTCATTTATCACATGTAAATCCTTTGCTGACAGAGAAGGATATGCTAAACATGTTGCATGAGGTGCAAGTAACAATAAGAGAAGATGACATGACTTACCATGTTTGTTGACTGATCCTACTTACCTAAGTTGTTATATAGTTGTTAAATTATATATATATAATTACATATTAACAAACAATTTATATTATATAATATAATTGAACACATTTGTAGGTCTTGTATCATTTAGCCTATATACAGAATATATCCAACAGGTTTCTTTTTTTTCTTACTGGCTGAATGAATGTTTTGTTTGGCAGCTGTAGTACATTTTATGGTTATTAGAAGAACATTAGAACATTACAATTAAAAAAATAACGTTTTTAAAGCAGATTTTAAAATAAAAAATATAATATAATTAATAAATAAATATAATTTAAAAATAAATAATAATAACAGATACACTTTTACCTGGGGCCTGTACCATGATGGTAGTTGAACAAACTCGGGGTTACAGGATTGGTTTTGAGTCGACAAAACCAAACCGATGCGATCAGGCTTTATTGGTACCATGATGCAGCTCATCAACTTTCTCTGTCAACTCAGGCTTTGATCTTTAAGCTATGATTACTCCACGAGCGCGTGCACATAAAAGAGTGACGTTGGCACCTAACAACCAATCGCGTTCGATATAGATAGAGCGAGAGCGATATATTTTTCCGCGGAGGAGCAAAAGATAATCATTCAGAATTACGATGAATTTAAATATGTATTTCAAGCTCGAAACAATACGGTCTCTGCTGCCAAAGAGAAGATTACTGTTGGAGAAAGATTGCTGATTGCGTTATATGTGTAAGTTAAACAAATACGTTTTATAGGCTATTCATGTAAAATGATGTATATATTTTAGCCTATTTTTATAATATATAAAAAATGTGCATGTATATACTAAGAAAGATTAATATTCATTGATTTTTAGATGCAACCCCAACTCCAAACGTTCTTGACAGCAGATAAAGACAACATATAAAAATATAATTCAAAGTGGTGAGTATTTACCACAACCTTTTATTATTTCTGTGAACATTTTATCACAAACACTTGTTTGCAGCAAACAGAAAAAAAGAGTTAAATTCAGAATACACTGGCGGAGGAGTTGGCTCTGAGTAGGCAATAAGGGACGGCCGATTATGGATGGGATTACAGGTGCTGTACAATCTGACCCTGGTGCTGGCTCCTCTTAGCAAGTAGGCTGGGTACGTGTGCGATACATTACTACTTTTAAGTTTTAAATATGGCTGACTGTATGTTCTGCAGTAGAGGGAGATGCAGTGTCCCTGTTGAAGCCAGCACACTGTAGCAACAATGACATCTGCTTCTCGCATTAAGTGATCATATGATGGTAAGACACATCGTCTTGTGTCCCACTGGTTAATAATTGCCCCACGAGGAGCAATTTGCCAGCGCCAGTTTGGCTGGCCTCGGGACATTCCACACACACACACACGCACACAAAAGCCCTTTGAGTGCAACTCCATATAGAAAGATGGCTCTTGAATGTATACCTTCCGATATGTATGTGTGATTAACTTTACCTTATAATAGAAGTGTGGTTTGCTAGAGTATAGGTTTGAATCCTAAATGTTCATTGAAAGGAATTTCTCAAATAGAATCATGGTTTTGTAACCCTACCTCAGACCATAAAACTTTACAACCCATGAAAGCAGACATTCCAACGCACACACACACAAACACACTCGTGGACTTTGAAACATACACTTCCACACATGCGATCCAATAGCCATGTTTTTGATATGTATTTTTATGTGTGTATAATTTCCATGGCAGATTGAGATTTTCTATGTTCTATCATAGAAATTAATGGACTCTTAAGATGCTCAGAATCCTACATTAGAAATGCATATCTGTATTTCCCATATTCTGTACATATCCATGTCTAGTATCATTCTAATCGTAGTGATCCCACGGAATTGCATATATGTATGAGATTACAATGAAATGTATTCTTATGGGTATTATCTTTTCTGAAAGAGAAAATACGAATTCCATCTCTCACATGACAAAGTCAAAGTAGGCGTTTCTTCTTCACACAAAGAAAATGTTCCCGCTGTCAGATAAGGAGATCTGATTGGATGTTGTCCCCAACAGGAGGGTGTAAACAAGTGTCTTTAAAAAGCAAGAGACCCTGTTTCCTCTCTCTCTCTCTTCTCTCATCGATCCCGCTGATCCCACTTCCTCGCTTCTCCACGTGCAGCGCTGCTCCGGTTGGACAGGCATCGCCTTGGCCTCTGGGACACATGGCCCGCGTCATGTAAAAGCCTGCCGTCTTTGTAACCAAGATTTGCAACCTCTCCCGTCCCGGGAGATGAACTTTCTCGGTAACATTACAGTCAGTAAGCCTTTTAAACTTCGCGGCACTGGAAGACCCAGCAGAAACAGGACACGTCCGCGCTGTCCGCTTCCTGCCTCAGCCTCACCAGAAAGAGCACAGAATTCTGCAAGTATATTGAGTTGATAAAAGCTGTTTTCCCGGTGTCTCGTGAATCTAGGTTTCTGTATGTAATAATTACTAGCTTTTCTTTCTTTCTTTCATTTCATGTTATCCTGATCACGTATTTTCTTGTTTGGTTAAATGTGTGTTTGTTTTATTGTTTGTATTTTTACGTACGTTTGTATTTGTAGCTCATATAATCTTTAGTTTTACATGTATTAAAATCCATATATCCTTTTAACTGTCTCTGTATTTGAAAGCCCACTTTTATCAAGTCAATGAGACGAAAGATCTTGCTACAAGCTCGATATAGACTAGCCTACATGGAGCAGTTTTAATTAATAAACTCAGAAAGTTTGATGTCTGTGGCCAGGACATAAACTTCCTTGAAGTTTGTGAATACCTCTTCTTAACTGTACTGATCTTACCTTTACTCGCTGGACGAATTAAAGGTTGGACAGACCAGTTACAGAACAAGGTAATCTCGGTAATTGATAAAATAAATGTACATGCGACTTATGAATTATGACCATGAGTCATAAATATTAATATTCCCAGAATTCCCCATATTCTTGAGCTAATTCACATTTACCCAAAGTCGTATTCGTTACAACACATACACACAGTCTCCCACACAGAGGTCAGTATGCAGCAGACAGAACACCAGAAACATAACCTGCTTTACAACAGTTATGCTTTACATTGGCCTACTTTTATTTGAGAAATGATGAAGACACTGTCTGTGTGGTCTGAGACAGTTGCTGATGTGAATGCACTGGGCTTTTTACTATGGCAAACATTTGAATATGTGGCTAAAAAAGGGACTGGCCCTTACACATCTCTTTTATTGTAGGATTTTTTCACAACCCTCCCCAGAAACTGAGGCCTTTACCTCAATGAGCTTCAGAAGAAATGTGAACAAGGTAAGGATTTAAAACCCTTGACATAAATTACAGTCAGTCCTGTGTTTGTAGGAAGTTAAGGAACTTTTTGTGATTTGATGAGCCTCCAGAAAACTTGTAAAGATCATGTTTGTGGTGGAATTATGTTTCAGGTGGAAACAGACTCAGTCAGGGCCCTGTACAAAAGGAGTCTCGAACTAGACTGTTCACTAAAGGAGTCTTGAACTAGACTGCACACTAAAGGAGCTGGACGGTGAGCTGAGGAGACTCCAATAAAAAAATTGGAGATCAAACAGCTGGATAAAACTGACCTCAGTAATGTGAACTTATTTAACCAAGTAACAGAATATGTATTAATGCAACTTTCTCTTGCTTTCTTTCTCCCTCCCATCCCACAAAACCAATAAAACAGTTTGAGACCTATCTGCAGTGTCAGTGTGCTTTTATTAAGTGTAATATTGTATGGTGATTGCATCTACATCTGCACCAGCTGGGTGGTCAAGTGTGATCGGGTCAGTTTCATCGGGGAGAAGCTGGTTTTGTGGTGTTTCTCGCTCCTTTCTACTGGTGGCTATATTGTGCAGAATGGCACATGCAGCCACTATCTGTGATGCCCGCTCTGGTGACTCTTAAGCGCAGAACACAGTTGAAATGTGCCTTTAGGATGCCAAAGGTCATCTCGATCTTCACTCTGGTTTTACTGAGGGCCACATTGAAGCGGTGCTGTGGCCCTGTCTGAGGGTCATGATAGAGGGTCTGGGGGTCATTGTGTATAGGTTTTTCTGTCCTAATTCAAATTAACAGTGTTTTGTACTGTACCAAATTTAACTTTCTTTCCTCAAAGTGCTGACACAACACAGACTCACGGAAAATTCCTGGTCATGCACTGGAGCCAGGCCCTTTGGCATCCAAACTTATCATACGTTCATGACCACAAGTCGTCTGCAGATGAAATGTTTAGTAGATCATTGTTATATCTGTTAATGTTACTATTAATATAAATATTCATCTCTCAGAAAATAATCTCACATGTAGGCCTACATGAACATTAAGGCTGTGAAAGGACTTCCTATTAACATAATCTGCCTCATGTTCTCCTAGAGCAGTGGAGATTGCAACATGTGTGCAGTCTATTGCTCCAGTAACTCTAGGGAATCCTATCATAAGATTAACAGAATAATAATAAAAAAGATTTAAAATAATTCTTAACATGTACTGTGTTGTATAGTAGGCTACATTTTTGAAATTTGCTTTTTGAAAGAAAAAAAATGTGTTCATGTGATGTCACCCTATCAATATATCTTACCGGCAATTTTATAAAAGCCCTCTTTTATGGACAATGCATGGTCGATAAATGTCCGGGGAACACTATGAAACTATTAATGCACTCCTGCAGCGCGAGGACCACCTTGTGAAAAAACGCAACGCAATACCATTTGCGGTACAGTAAGTGCATGACGTGTCGTTCGTGCAGTTCGACGTGTCAAATTCTTTATGTGCGGCCCAATAAGTTTGCAAAAATAAGATATTCCTTCCGCGGAAAATCTGTATCTTTTTTTTTTTTTTTTTTTGCTGATGAACAATCAAATAACAAATAAGGAAAAAATTTGAAAGGTGAAGACATTGCAACAGACACTGGGAATTAGTTACGTCACTTATATGTTTCTTTGCTCACAGCTGATTGGTCAAACTTCAGTCTGAGATCTCGAATCCAGAACATAACCTGGCCCGGAGCAGGTTAGCCGTGCAGCGTAAGATACCATGGCGACGAACACAGATTAAAGCCAAGCTACTTTCATAGTACCTAAAACCCAGGGTTGGCAGAAACTAAACTGGAACATAGCTGGCTAGCCACCTAAACCGGCTTCATGGTATAGGCCCCTGGTAAGATGAATGTGAGCTTAGTAACTGGCCTGCAGTATATTAGCCTACATTTTATGTAACCATTAACTGTGACCTGAACACTTCACTCGTCACTCCTAATTCCAGTGTGTCAGAAGCTGTGAAGCAGTGTTGTATAAAGTACTAGAAAGCAATACTTGAGTAAAAGTACAAGTATCGTACTAGAAAAAGACTTTGGTAGAAGTGAAAGTTACCTTTTAGAATATTACTTAAGTAAAAGTCTTAAAGTATCTGATATATACTGTACTTAAGTATCAAAAGTAATTTTCTGATATTTAATGTACTTAATTGAAGTAAAAGTAAAAGTTTTTTTTTTTTTTTTGATTATGCGTTTAATTCAGCGATCACGGAAACGCGAAAAACTGGAGGGACTGTGTAGCCTGTACTGTAGGCTACTTGTGTTATCGTTTATTTCCCACAGCATGTACCTTTAGCTGTAAAAAAAAAAAATTGCATCACAATAAGTGTATTGTGATTGTCACTAACATTTTTGTAATTAAACTGAATTTTATTAGGTTTAGGGACATGTTACAATGTTAACATGGTACAATTTCTGGTAAGCTACGCTTTTTTATTATTTCAATTCAATTGTGATTTGATTTAATATTGACTCATTTGTATAAATATTAGGTAGGCTACACAAGATAGGCGTTAATTTTTCTCAAAAAAACAACAACAAAAAAACAACTCACCTAATGCTGTAAACATACAGAGAGCCCTATCAGCTGGTAGTAGGCTATTATTTAAGGTTAAAAATAATTAAATATAATGCGTTTTTTATTATTATAATAAAAACTTTAATGATATAAGTGCAAATATAATAAATATGTAATATAGAACACATATTTAGCAAAATACTCTCTATAGCTATTTTTTTTTTTTTTTGCCAACTGTGCTATAGGCTAGCCTATGTTTATTAAATGGCTTTCCTGAGGTAAATGTGACATAATTGTCCTTCAGCTATGTTATTGACCTCTTCACGCTGATGAAAAACACTTATTGATCGATATTATGTATGAGGAATATACGTACATTTCGGTAAGTTGTCATAAGGTAACCTGCTTTGTCTAGTCTGTCGGTCTCCGTGTCCTCTTTGCTTCGCGATTTTTCTGTGCGTGAGAAAATGCATGTGTGGCGTGAGAGCGTGTGAAAAATGTCAATTGCGTGTGTCTCACGGTGAATGCGTGAGAGTTGGCAGCTCTGGTTAAACGTGCTCCAGGTCCTCCAGCAGGTGCTCGTGCTTCCATGGCGGTTTCAGTTGTGCTTCCTCCTCTTTTGGCATGGCAACAAACAAGCATTAAGCTGAAATAGAGCGCGCGCCGTGCGGAGCGTGCGTACTGCAATCTAGGAGCAGTGATTCGCCAAACCTCCCTTATTGTAGTCGCACACATTTCTTCTGATTTTATTTTGTAGTAACGAGTAACGAAGATGCTTAGTGGAAATATAGCGGAGTAAAAGTATACATTTTATCGAGGAAATGTAGTGGAGTAAAAGTGAAAGTTGACATAAATTTAAATAACGAAGTAAAGTACAGATACGTGAAATTTCTACTTAAGTACAGTAACGAAGTATTTGTACTCCGTTACATTACAACACTGCTGTGAAGAGTGCCAAGGTGTTTTTGTGGCATTGCCGCAGTGAAGGCTTCTTTCTGGCAACTCAACTTCTCGAAGTAAACTTCTGATCAGGGACATTTGGGTGATTTCTATTATCATTATGATCAGAGACATTTGGGTGATTTCTGTTATCATTATGATCAGAGACATTTGGGTGATTTCTGTTATCATTATGATCAGGGACATTTGGGTGATTTCTGTTATCATTATGATCAGGGACATTTGGGTGATTTCTGTTATCATTATGATCAGGGACATTTGGGTGATTTCTGTTACATTTGGGTGATTTCTGTTATCATTATGATCAGGGACATTTGGGTGATTTCTGTTATCATTATGATTTAAAAAGGAGCCAAATAACTATGTGATAATAAATGGCTTCATATGATCACTATGCTTAAATATCTATCCAAAATTTCACAATTTCTGCCAGGGTGTGCAAACTTTTGAGCACAACTGTATCATGGCTTGTGTGTCACAGTGCTGACTAATTATAAAAAGACCAAACTCAGTCAGTATAACTCAGTTTTGAACATTTACAGCACTTTAAAAAAGAACATAACTGATAATCCTGATAGAATTCTTCAGTCTCTCTCACACAAGTTTCAGGTTCATGAGTTCAGGAGAAGAAACACTCTTCTTTGATCAACTTCTGATGCTTCATTTACAACTGAGCTTGACAGAAGATGTGAAAGATACAATAGACGTTTATTTAGTGTTCGATTCATGTCTTTGATTTGTGTCGCTTATAAACATTCAAACAGTTTGTTATGGGTCTTAATGTGGAAAAACAACTGCCTCATTCATGGATTTATTCACTGAATATTTATGTTCAGGTATGTTAATATGTATTATGATCATATTTTGTTTATAAAAAGTATTTTCATGACCATCTGCATTGTAGTTATTGTAGCCTCCATGTTTTTGTTAAATACTCTTGTATAATTAAGTGATAGAAATGAATGTTTTTTCACCATTCAGAAGGTGATTTGGGTTTTAAATGTTACACAAAATAATGTTGACTGAAATATTTTATAATTTAATGTGTGACATGCAACAACTACTACAAAACTAGTAAACTAGTACTAGTAAATGACTAGTTGAATAAAGTGGTTATTTTTGTTTGTTTTTTGCGCACAAAAAGGATTTTAAAACATGACAGTGTCCAAACAGAAAAACTCCTGGAAAAGCGACTGAGATCCACGTGACACTATTATAAAGATGGCGATTATTAAAGAGGAGAGTGAAGGCATGAAGATCAAAGAAGCATTCAGAGTGAAATATGAAGATTGAAATGTAAAGAGGAGGTGAACTCAGAAAACGAGGAGAGGATCTAAGTGGAGATTTACTAATAAACAATAACAAAATTTAAAACAAAAAGAACTTAGAATCCAAACTAAACACAAGGAGAACAAAACTGAGAGGCTTCCAAACATACATCCATGTAAGGACAATAACCGACAATGAACACAGGTGTCACAGGTCGGGGTGGAGCGCCAGCGGGCCGCCCACCCCTCCACTTGCGTGCCACCCCTGAGGAGTTGACCGTGGACACAAAGGAAAAGGCAGACACAGACTTCAAAATAAATATACTTTATTAAATAAATAAAAAGTCTCTTAAAAGTCTCTTCGGCATTCTCTTCAGGGCTCAGGCAGAGAAGAGGTTACGCATCTCATCAGCGTAGCTGCACTCACAGGGCTCAGGCAGAACAAAGGTTACGTATCTCACCAGCGTAGCTGCACACTCACAGGGCTCAGGCAGAGAAGAGGTTACGCATCTCACCAGCATAGCAGCGTAGCTGCACACTCACAGGGCTCAGGCAGCGAAGAGGTCACGTATCTCACCAGCGTAGCTGCACACTCACAGGGCTCAGGCAGAGAAGAGGTTACGCATCTCATCAGCGTAGCTGCACACTCACAGGGCTCAGACAGAGCAAAGGTTACGTATCTCACCAGCGTAGCTGCACACTCACAGGGCTCAGGCAGCGAAGAGGTCACGTATCTCACCAGCGTAGCTGCACTCTCACAGGGCTCAGACAGAGCAAAGGTTACGTCTCTCACCAGCATAGCAGCGTAGCTGCACACTCACAGGGCTCAGGCAGAGAAGAGGTTACGCATCTCACCAGCATAGCAGCGTAGCTGCACACTCACAGGGCTCAGGCAGCGAAGAGGTCACGTATCTCATCAGCGTAGCTGCACACTCACAGGGCTCAGACAGAGCAAAGGTTACGTATCTCACCAGCGTAGCTGCACACTCACAGGGCTCAGGCAGCGAAGAGGTCACGTATCTCATCAGCGTAGCTGCACACTCACAGGGCTCAGGCAGAGAAGAGATTAATCGTATTTCACCAGCATAGCTGTACACTCACAGGGCTAAAGCAGAGAAGAGGTTAATAGACAGCTGTGACTGCGTGTGAACAGCAGAAACACAATTCCCACACTTGTATATTCACCACACACTGTTCACTCGTGCTCATCTCCACAATAGAACTGCAATTCAACAGACTCAAGGTGCAAACAACGGCTTACACACGCAATCCAGCCGAAATCTTCTGTCTCTGTCCTTCTCTTTCTCTCGCGGCCTCCCGCCGCATCAGCGGCCGCGGCCGCTCACGTGCTGCGCGCCTCACATCTCCTCGTGCCCTCCTCGGGCTTCTCTCTCCGCTCGTGCCTCTCTCTCCGCTCCTCACCGCCAAAGTGTCCTTTTATGAGCCCCCCTTCCTCCTCCATGTCCCAATCACCATCCTGTATCCTCTCCTCTCACACCTGCCGCGAGTTTCCCTCATCAAGCCTCGCCCGCCGCCATGACACTCACGTGAGAACCCGGAACCGTCCTGATGTATCCGCAGAAGCGCTCCCCGGGGGAAACATTCTCAAAAAAAAGGTTCCCGCCTTCGTCACCCCCGTGACACAGGTGTAGATATACACAGAGGGTAACAAGCTAATAAGACACACCTGGGAACAATCACAGAACTATTCAACAAGAAAACCACAAACTGACTATGAAATGGAGGCGGAGACAGAAACTTAAAAGTCCACACACACGACAGGTAAAATATGTTATAAGATACTGAGGAACAAAGAGATCACATGATCAGACAAATGCTAGAGCTGAGAAGATCCATGCTTGGCATTCATTACTACATGTCATGCATCGAATTAAGAAAAATACAATACGGTTCCTAAACAAAAAGATATTTTGTGTGAATATTAAACCCAATATCTACTTCTAAATTGAAAATTATGAATACCATTCATTTCTATTGTTTTATGGTGCGTAATTTTAAACACCTTTAACCTTATTTTAATTATTCTCAGGTTAGGTAAAGTAAGTCACATCTGTCCTAAAAAAATATACTTACAATATTTAGATCACAGAAGACTTCTGCGTGGTCATTTCAGCTCAATCTTATGTTAAGGCGAGTTTCTTAATTTCAATTATATATATTTTTTATTAAATACAGGTTAACTAGTTTACATAAAAGGTACTAATATATAAAATAAAAATAAAAGTAAATCAAAACCAAATAATTTACAAACTTTTAACTTCATGAGGCACAATGGCAAGGCATCTAACACCGGAGAGGCCGTCCTTGGTGAATCAGCGTCTGACTGCACATGTCATTCCAGCTCTTTTTAATGTCCATCAACTTTTTGACATCTTCAGAAATCCCCTCCTGGAAACTCCCTAAAACTTGTTCATTGGTAATCCCATCTTGGAAACTCCATAGGACTTGGTCATTAAAGCCTTTGCCTCTTCATCCTCCTTCTTCTGGACCTTTTCTTCGTCGCATTCTGTATCTCGTCCGCAACACACAGACGGTATTGCTTGCATTTGTCTTCTTTTTTTTTGGCAAAGCTCTTTCTTACATTTTCAATTTCTCTCTACTCTGCCATATGCTTAATAAATGCTTACAGCATTCAGTGTGGTATGTTTTTCTTTATAAACCATTTTCTCAATAAATGATTTTACAACAACAACTTCTGGTGTCTTGCTTTACAAAAACACTTATATTATGGTTGACTCCAATACATAATTGCTTCATACACAAAAAGGCATTTTTATAAAATAAAAGTTTGCATATTCCATAATACTGTCAATTAATTATGAAACAGCAATTTAAAAAACATTTACTTTGCATAAAGCAAACATTAAATGTGAGTGATTCACTTTACATTTGTGGTCTATGAGCTCTATACTTGTAAACGTCATCCTATTATTACTGAAAAACAGTAAGAAAGATTAAAATAACTTAACAAAATAATTACCATTGAAAACAGACTTGCTGCCATGAGATGAATTGTTTTTGTAAATATGACTCATCTTATATACATCATGTATTAGTGTATGATTCAACTGTTCCCCCGTATCTAGTATTAAAAATAATAATAGAACAATCGCAATACATTGCAAAACTGAATCGCAGTACTTGTAGAATCGCGATTCTTAAAAATCGCAATACATATCGTATCGGCACCCAAGTATCGTGATAGTATCGAATTGGGAGGTGTATCGTCCCAGCCCTATGAAGAACTGGACACAGTTTTCAGTCCTGCAGTACCAGTGAAGTATTTATGAAACAGAATTACTGAACTATTAAGGGTGTTGTCTTGTTTCTCAGTAACTTCTATTCTTTGAGTGTGTGTCTGAGACTGATTAAACACAATGTGTGTGGGACCAGGAGTGAGGAAGCTGCTTTACAGACACGCCTGATTTTAACACGGCACTTAAACACAGAACCAGGAAACAAGAAACAGTTTCAGTTCAGGGAAAGAGACACTGAAGTGAAGTTGAGCTGTTGTGTGTTTGCATCTCTTTATTTTTGCAGTAAAATGGTAGAAGCCAGAATTACTCAGGATGAGTTCCTGTGTTCAGTGTGTCTGAATCTCCTGAAGGATCCAGTGACCATTCCCTGTGGACACAGTTACTGTAAGATCTGTATTACAGGCTGCTGGGATCAGGAGGATGAGATGAGAGTCTACAGCTGCCCTCAGTGCAGACAGACCTTCAGTCCAAGACCTGCTTTAGCTAAAAACACCATTCTGGCTGAAGTGGTGGAGAAACTGAAGACTAAACTTTCTGCTGACTGTTACGCTGGAGCTGGAGATGTGCAGTGTGACGTCTGTAATGGAAGAAAACGCAAAGCCGTCAAGTCCTGTCTGGGGTGTCTGAACTCTTACTGTCTGAATCATCTTGAACAACATGAGAGTTTCTTTAAAAGAAAGAGACACAATCTGACTGATGCCACTGGACGACTGCAGGAGATGATCTGCCAAACACATGATAAACTCCTCGAGGTTTTCTGCCGCACTGATCAGAAGTGTATATGTCTGCTATGTACGATTGATGAGCATAAAAACCACGACACTGGATCAGCTGCAGCTCAGAGGACAGAGAAACAGGTATGAACTTAAAGGAGTCCCATAATACTAATTTACAGGCTTATTATTTTGTTTATGGGTCTACTACAGTACATTTACATATTTAATGTCTGTTTTCACCCTCACTGTCTGAATGCTGTTTTAGCCCTAGAAACAGAGACATTATTCATAATACGCTCTTTTGTGTTATGCAAGAGAAAATCATACAAGTTTGGAAAGACATGAGGATGAGAAAACAATGAAAGAATTTACATTTCTGGGTGAACTATCCTTATAAAATTGATGAAATAAATTGAAGAAAATAACCTTACCATGTAAGATCTTTAACCCCTCAATTTCACCACTTCACTGATACTGGATTTATATCTGTTTACCTGATGATTAATGTGATGTTTCTCCTGTCATTGGTTTGTCCTTTAGCACCAGCTGAAGGAGACGCAGAGGTCGTTCCAGCAGAGGATCCAGCAGAGAGAGAAAGATCTTCAGCAGCTGAGAGAGGCTGTGGCGTCTCATAAGGTGAGTCTGGAGAAGAAGAGAAGTTTGAGAAGTCTCAGTCAGGACTCACTGAAGACACTGTGTGATTGTGATGTGTGTGTAACAGCGCTCTGCACAGACAGCAGTGGAGGACAGTGAGAGGATCTTCACTGAGCTCATCCGCTCCATTAGGAGAAAGCACTATGAGGCGACACAGCGGATCAGAGATCAGGAAAAGACTGCAGTGAGTCGAGCTGAAGGACGACTGGAGCGACTGGAGCAGGAGATCAATGATCTGAGGAGGAGAGACGCTGAGCTGGAGCAGCTTTCACACACACAGGATCACATCTATTTCCTGCAGGTAACAGAGATCTAGAAGAACAGGATCATAGTGGACTTGAGCAAGAGACTCACAGAGAAACATTTCATGAGAGCAGAATGAGCTGTTGACTGAAGTGTTGATCTTCATGATGTTCGGTGTGTTCCAAAGAATTCAGAATGAATCAAATCTACTTATTCCTTCCATGTGACGCCATTGATACACTTGATCTCTTATATTAATGTTATTGGCAGATTGTTTTGATCATCCAAGTGTTTTCCTAGAAAGTTCACATAGAGTGTAAGTGTCAAACGCTAGAACTTATAGCACTAGTATGATATAATGAATATGAGAAGAATGAAGCTGATGATGTGAAAGTGCTGGATTGAGGAGAATTACTAAAGATCAACAAGAGCCGCACAAATCTGACAGTAGTGCAGGTTATTGATGAAGTGTGGAAGTGATGAGCTTTGATTTGTGTTTTCTGTAGAGTTTCCAGTCTCTCTCAGCTCCTCCTGAATCTACAGATGTAAATGACAATCCCTTCAGTTCTCTCTCCTCTTTTGATGGCGTGAGAAAATCTGTCCATCAGCTGAGAGACAAACTGGAGGATATCTGCAAAGAGAAGTTGTTCTCTGACAGAGGTAAAGTCCTGGAGATTCTGCTCTCAGAAATGACCCTCCATCATCTCATATCATGTTGAAGATCATATTAGAAATGTCTTAGTAATAAGAAATTACTTAGCAATCTCTTTTAAAGGCGTGCAAATGCCAAAGATTTACGAGATGAAACTTGTAGACCTGGTTTCACAGACAGAGCTTAGATTAAGCCTTAGTTAAATTAGGGCATTTAAGTAGCTTTTAAAAAGGTACCTTAGAATAAAAACATTACTGGTGTGCATCTTGAGACAAAACAATGGCACTGATCTATTTTAATGTCCAAGTTAATCTACAGTACGTAATTAAAGGTTTCAGTGCCAGATTTCTAAAGCGGTTATTTAACACTCAGAAATATAATGTCATGATAATAAATGGAGGATAAAATATGCAAGTAACAACAGTTTATTTATAAATGAAGTGTAGTGCAAAGTCCAAGCAGTCTGGTGCAGGGATGGCTGCTCTTACCCCTTCTAAGGCCGTTGTGACCTTCGATTCGATCTCCCATGTGAGTGTGGAGATAAACAGTGTCTCAGGTAAAATGCACTCGGGTGTGGACGGGCGTTAGGATGGATCAAAAATATGAGATAAAAAATCGGGTATGATGTTTTTGGAACTTGGGGGGCACGAGAGAGAAAAATCAAAACGACTGAAAAAAAAGTGCCCACCGAGCCTGCCTGGAGTTGTCTTTTAGCAGATCTAATATATTCCAGGTTCTTGTGATCGGTCCAAGCTATAAAAGGTACCCCCGACCCTTCTAACCAATGACGCCATTCTTCCAACGCTAACTTGACTGCTAACAACTCTCTATTACCAATGTCATGGTTACGTTCGGCAGGTGATAACCGGTGAGACAAAAACTCGCAAGGATGCATCTTGTCATCTGTGGGAGAGCGTTGGGAAAGAACCGCACCTACCCCCAACTCTGACGCATCGACCTCCATCACGAACTGACATGAAGGATCGGGGGAAATCAGGGTGGGAGCCGAAACAAAGCGACTTTTCAGATTGGCGAATACAGCCTCGGCTGTATCGGACCACCTGAACATCGTTCTGGGGGAGGTCAAGGCAGTCAGAGGCACAGCTAGTTGGCTGAAGTTGCGAATGAAACGCCGATTGAAATTGGCGAAACCCAGCAACCTCTGTAGGGCCTTAAGGGAATTCAATTCAATTCAATTAAAATTTATTTGTATAGCGCTTTTCACAATACACATTGTTTCAAAGCAGCTTTACAGAAAGTGCATTTCATAAATGTACATAGAAAAAAAAAGTTAGTTAATCATGTATTAATTTAGGGCATAACATCGCTGGCGTTGAGTCGTCTCTTCACAGGCGTCGAGTCGTCTCTTCACAGGCGTCGCGTCGCGTCGTCTCTTCACGGGTGTTGGGGCATCTGAAGTCTCTATGAGAGGCTGGATACTAACTGGAGCTGACAAACTATTTACCTCGGGACTAGTGTACCTCGGGACTAGTGTCCCGAGATAACAACAGAAAAGCATGGGAAATAATTAGCATAGCTGCTGTTCATAATATTAATGCATTTGATCCGATTTAACTTGTAGTATAAGAGGTAATCATTACGTGAATGCTTGGCTAAAGAGATGCGTCTTTAATCTAGTTTTAAACTGGGAGAGCGAGTCTGAACCTCGAACAGTATTAGGAAGACTATTCCAGAGTTTAGGAGCTAAATGTGAAAACGCCCTCCCTCGTTTAGTGGACTTAGATATCCTAGGAATGACCAGAAGCCTCGAATTTAGTGATCTTAAAGAGCGCGATGGATTGTAGGGCGATAGAAGATCCGTTAAATACACTGGAGCTAAGCCGTTTAGGGCTTTATAGGTCAGTAGCAATACTTTGTAATTGATACGGAACTTAATAGGTAACCAATGTAGTGATGATAAAATTGGTGTTATATGATCATATTTTCTTGACCTAGTAAGAACTCTAGCGGCTGCATTTTGGACTAACTGTAGCTTGTTTATTGAGGATGCAGGACAACCGGCCAACAAAGCATTACAGTAATCTAGTCTCGAGGTCATGAATGCATGAACTAACTTTTCTGCATCAGAAACAGATAGCATGTTACGTAGCTTAGCAATGTTTCTAAGGTGGAAAAAGGCTGTTCTTGTAACATATGAAATATGATTTTCGAAAGACAAGTTGCAGTCTAATATAACACCAAGGTCTTTTACTGTAGATGATAAAGTAACAGGACATCTTTCTAAATTAAAGTTGTATTGCAAGAGGTTTTGTGGGCAGTTTTTTGGACCAATAAGTAATACCTCCGTTTTATCTGAATTTAATAGCAGAAAATTACACGTCATCCAGTATTTTATATCTTTAACACACTCTGTCAGTTTAGATAATTTAGCGTTTTCATCTGGTCGTGATGAAATATATAATTGAGTGTCATCAGCATAACAGTGGAAATTAATTCCATGTTTTCTTATAATATTACCAAGTGGCAGCATATATATTGAGAATAGCAGAGGGCCTAACACAGATCCTTGCAGCACTCCATAGTTTACTGACGTTATCTTCGATTTTTCCCCATTTAAACATACAAAATGGTAGCGGTCTGATAAGTGCGATCTAAACCAGCTTAATGCCTGTCCATGAACACCAGTGTAATTTTGTAGTCGATCTAGGAGTATTTCATGATCTATGGTGTCGAACGCAGCACTAAGATCGAGTAAAACTAGTATTTAGATACAGCCTTGGTCAGAAGCTAGAAGTAAATCATTTGTAATTTTAACGAGCGCAGTTTCAGTGCGATGATGCAGCCTGAATCCTGACTGAAATTTTTCATAGATATCATTTTCTTGCAAGAAAGAGCCCAGTTTAGCGGACACAACTTTTTCTAATATTTTAGACATAAATGGAAGATTTGAAATGGGTCTGTAATTTGCTAGGTTATTATGATCTAATTGTGGTTTCTTAATGAGAGGTTTTATAACTGCCAACTTGAATATTTTTGGAACATGACCTAAAGATAAAGACGAGTTAATAATATTGAGAAGAGGCTCTTCCACTACAGGTAACACTTCTTTCAGTAGTTTAGTGGGTATAGGATCTAATAAACATGTTGTTGGTTTAGATGCAATGATAAGTTTATTAAGTTCTTCCTGTCCTATAGTTGTAAAGCGCTGTAATTGTTCTTGTGGGGTGATAATTGAGGCTGAATCGTAAGACACCATTAAAGATTGTACATTTACAATTGTGTTTCTGATGCTTTCTATTTTCTCAGTGAAGAAGTTCATGAAATCATTACTACTAAACTGTAACGGAATATTTTGTTCAGGTAACGTCTGTTTATTTGTTAGTCTAGCCACGGTGTTAAATAAAAACATAGGATTATTTTGATTATTTTCTATTAGTTTGCGGAGATGCTCAGCCCTGGCTGCTTTTAGGGCCTTTTTATAATGTGACATACTGTCTTTCCATGCGATTCTAAAGACCTCTAATTTAGTTTGTTTCCATTTACGCTCTAAATTACAG
This sequence comes from Abramis brama, assembly GCF_963993115.1. Lineage (NCBI taxonomy): Eukaryota > Metazoa > Chordata > Actinopteri > Cypriniformes > Leuciscidae > Abramis > Abramis brama. Next base: position 15,087,190 of record NC_139966.1, read on the forward strand.
GTTTCTCTCTTGATAACATGCGTAGCACTGTTGTACCATGGTGCTTTAGTTTTCTCTCTAACCTTTTTTAATCTAATTGGTGCAACAATTTCTAATGTACTAGAGAGAATGGTGCTCATAGTGCTAGTCATTTCCTCTAGTTCATCTGTTTGTTTAGGTTCACTGAGCAGCTGAGATAGATCAGGTAAGCTATTTGAGCATCTATATAGTGGTTGGAAGGATTGTTCTGCCTGGTCGAAACTATTATCTGTGACCATTTCATTTACAATAACTGCCTTAGGTGTGAGCGATCTAATGTTAAGAAGACCTAGCTTTAGAAAATGTTTTTGTTCACTAATATTGAGATTTTCTGGTTTAATCACAATTAGATTTTTCCTAGATCCTACAGTAGATTTAATGTTTGACCTCACTAAACGAGGAATAGACACAGTTTCTATATGATGTTCTACATTGGTACTTATATCAATTAAGTTGGGACAGCAAAGACTGTGATTTGGACTTTGACTTACTAGTCATATGGTGTGTAACGCCTTGGAGATGTTGTCCGACAGAAGAGCTGCTCCGATTCTGCTGGGGTGAAGGCCATCAGCACGGAAGAGCCTAGGTCGCTCCCAAAACAGATTCCAATTATTTACAAAGAGCAGTTTCTGTTCATTACACCATGACATTAACCATTCATTTACAGCAAATAATCTACTGAACCTTTCATGTCCTAGTCGGTACGTGGGAAGGGGTCCAGACACGATGATCGTTGTTTCAGGCGATGTGCTGCGTACCGTCTCGATCAGGCTCCTGTAGTCCTTCTTCAGAACCTCCGTCTGCCGCAGCCTGATGTCATTCACTCCCGCGTGCAGGACCACAGTTCCGACGCGTTCGTCATCGTTCAGAATCTCGGGGACGCGAGCAGCGATTTCAGAAACACTAGCACCAGGAAAGCAGTGACTGTTAAAAGTAATTACCTAACGTAGCGTGTACGTGCCTAACGATGGAATCGCCGATGATCACAGCATCGCGTTCTGTTTCGCAAAGAGGGGAGAAGCGGTTTTGGGTGGATATCTCGAAAACCGGGAGGGGCGGAGAGAGTCTTGGTCTAGACCTGACTCGCGTCTTCCGCTGCGGAACCATCCAGGCTTTGTGTTGGCATGTTGGAGCCGGAGTGAACGAGACCATGGCTGATCGCGACCTCGGTGCTCGGGACCGATGCTGAGAAACGCAAGGAGTAGACGAGGTCGGAGTCAGCGGGTTAGTAACGTTAATCACTGATTTGTGTGCATCGGCGCGTGATGTTTCAAGAGCTAAACGCCGGTATATCAGCTCGGCTTGTCTCACTAAAAGTTTGTGGATCTGCTTCTCTACAGCTTCCAGCTCAGACAGCACCGCGTGTAGCTCAAATGTGTCCTCACCTGCACCAAAAGGTAGACTACTTACATCTGATATATTCGCCATTTTAACAGATGGACAGTAAGTTAGCAATGATGCTACCAGTGATGCTATCAATATTAATACTAATTTATGACTGAAGTCTTGGATATAATCCGTTTTTTTTTTAGTGGTACGGGTGTAGAGTAGACGCACGATAGGCGAAAAATGTTTGTAAGTGAGTGTGGAGAAGACGCGTTCAGCCGTGATCCACAGGAGTAACCTATAAGAGTATCCGGTGTTGGATCACTAACAGGCTCGTCACCGTTCAGGATCTCGGGGACCTGCGCAGCGACATCGAGAACACGAGCACTAGGAAAGCAGTGAGTGCGCACCTTACCTTTACCTGAGGAAGCGTGGACATGCCGGACGATGGAAGTGCCGATGATCACAGCGTCGCGTTCCGTCTCGTGAAGAGGGGAGAAGCGGTTCCGGGTGGAGATCTCGAAGACCGGGAGGGGCGGAGAGGTCCTTGCTCTGGTCCTGGCTCGTTTCTTCCGCTCTGGAATCAGCCAGGGTCCATGGTGTTGTGTTGGTGCCAGAGTGAATGAAACCAGGGATGGTCGCGTCCTGTGCGCTCGAGTCCTGTGCAGAGAAACACACAAAGTAGACGAGGTCGGAGTCAAAAGGTTACTAACCACTGACTTGTGAGCATCGGCGCGTGATGTTTCAAGCGCTGATCGCCGGTCTCTCAGCTCGGCTTGTCTCTCTAGTAGGTCGCGGATCTGCTTGTCCACCGACTCTAACTCCAACTGTAGAGAATGCAGCTCAAATGTGTCCTCACCTGCACTCAAAGGTAACGTTAGACACACATCCGATATATTCGCCATTGTAGCAGATGTGCTATAATGGCGAATTGTAGCTTTCAGTGGTACGGGTGTAAATAAGACGATCGATGAGATCACGCGTGAAATGCTAGCGGGCTAAGGCTAGTAGCGGAAGTTCGGATATAAGTAGCGATATCAAAGCAATCCGATTGTTTTTTATAGAGAATAGTATCGGAGATATGTTCACACGCTGTAAAAAATAGAAAATATTCGTTTGTAAATGAGTGTTTAGAAGCAAATCAAGGATTATGAATCCAATCGATAGAGCTCTAAACACAAACAACGCGCTCAGTCGTCACGCATGCGCAGTCTATCAAGGAATCTGGACTTGGCCACTCTACCACAGCCTTAACCTTGTCAGGATCCATTTGCACTCCCTCAGACGAGATGATGTAACCTAGGAAAGGCACAGACTGCATGAAAAGCGAATTTCTCCACCTTGACAAAAAACCTATTCTCTAGCAACCTCTGAAGTACTCGTCTGACGTGTTGAACGTGTTCCTGGAGAGAAGGAGAAAAAAATCAATATGTCATCCAGGTACACATATATGAACTGATCTACCATATATCTCAGCACGTCATTGACAAGTGCCTGGAAGACCGCTGGGGAGTTGGACAGGCCAAAAGGCATAACCAAATATTCAAAGTGCCCCCTGGGGGTGTTGAACGCTGTTTTCCATTTAGCTCCCTTCCTTATGTGGACCAAATGATAAGCATTGCATTGCTCCCTGTAACCGCTCGAAGGCTGAAGACATCAACGGCAAAGGATAAGTATTCTTTACTGTGATGTTGTTCAGCCCCCGGTAATCAATACACGGTTGCAGAGATCCATCCTTCTTCCCCACAAAAAAGAGCCCCGCACCCGCTGGAGAAGAGGAAGGACGGATGAACCCCGTTGCTAGAGAATCAGAAATATATTTCTCCATGGCCTCCCTTTCTGGAGCAGAAAGCGAAAATAACTTGCCTTTAGGCTAGGGCTGCACGATATTGGAAAAAAAATTACATTGCGATATTTTTTTCCCAACGATATATATCGCGATATTGCGAGCCATCAATCCAGGCTAAAGTCAATAATTACCATTCCATGTTATTAATAATTTCACTAATAAGCAAGCTTCATTACAAGTGACAAAAAGGCCACTTAATATTTTATTCCAGAAACATATTTCTCTCAGAATTCGGTGAACGTTCTACACAGGACCTAACGTTCTTCAGGTTCTAGGACCCGAAAAATTATGTTTTCTGTGCTGATTCAGTGACGCGTTCATGTAAACGGCACCTAGAACCAGCAAAAGTAATGATTAATAATATGTAAAATATTACAATGAAACATTCTAATTGTTTATTAATAAACAAGTGTTTTCTGTAAAGATGAAGTTGACAATACTGACTCGCGATCTTCGCAGCAGTGATCGGGAGAAATGCACTTTTCATACAGATTTTTTTTTTTAATGGTTCTTCTGTAGATAATAGTTATATTTCTATTTTTTTTTTATTATTATTATTTTTAGGTGTGTGAGGCGAGTAGGCTACCTTTTATGCTGAGTTTCGGTTCATGGATGATAGCTTAATCTCCAGTTCAGGCGCTGGCTGCTATATTTAATTTTTAGGCTATTTATTAAATCCAGGAAATTGGATAATGAAATACTGATTAAAATTAAGATACAATTAATACAAAACGAAATTCGTTTTAAAGAAAGGCTTTGTGCTTTCTGTTTGAGGTCTCTGTGAAAGTTTTAAAGCAGTCTCTTAGTGCCGCTTTCATAACGGTCGCGTGACGCGTCCGTAATGTCACGTAACATTGTTTTTTCCTCATAAATGCGAACACGAAACGACTTTTTAAAAAAAGATAACCATCCACAACTTAATAACACTCCAGCAAAGTAGCCTACCTCTTTTTGGTCAACATCCTCCTTTTTGTAGACGAAATAGGCTAGTCCCAAATAGCTGATTTTTACTTTTTTGCGGTGGATCCTCTTCGTCGCGCATTTCCAGTGAATGTTGGCTGTGAGCGGTGAGCGCGGCACAGCGAACCAATCACTGTGCAGGCACGCGGAACGCGTATGTCACCACAGCAAAAAGCCATACAACAAACTCGTGTTTAGCCTACTGTGTGCTACCCTGGTGCTACCGTTCTCTTACACTGCTACTAACGTTACCCTTCACATCACATCGCATGTTCCGGCGATGTGACTATCGCTCATTCGCACATCGCGATGTCGATGTTAAAACAGAATATCGTTCAGCCCTACTTTAGGCGGAGACTTACCTGGCAGTAAATCTATGGCACAGTCATAGGGACGATGTGGAGGACGGGACTTACTGAACACTTCCTTCAGGTCGAGGTACTCAACGGGCATGTTTGACAAATTCACTGCCACCTCCTGAAACACAGAACCAGACACAGATGAACAAGCAGACACAAGACAAGATGCATAACATTGATCACTCCAGGTCGAGATAGAATCTTGGCCCCAATCCACCCTAGGGTTGTGTTGTACCAGCTATGGGTGGCCAAGAACTATGGGTGCTAACGGGGAGTCCAAAAGTAGAAATGAAAGTGTTTCTGTGTGATTGCCTGATGTGATGAGGGTGATAGGTTCGGTGGTGAGAGAAATGTTAGGGAGTTCTTGTCCATTGAGGGCGTTGACAGAAATCTTGTGAGCGAGTGATGTGATGGGAATCTGATACTTGTGAGCAAAAGTCCATGAAGTTGCCTTCTGCTCCTGAGTCCAGTAAGGCTTGACAGTGGTGATATTGGGTTGCCCATCTCAGTCTTACCAGGGGGAGAGTGGATGATGAGATCTTCTCAGCAGAGATCCCACCCAATAGTAGCCTCATCTTCATTACCGGGCTCGATCTTTTTCCGGGCAGGAGTATAGGAAGTGGCCCGCTCCTCCGCAATAGAGGCATAGTCCCTTGGACCTCCGCCTCTCTCTATCCTCCTGGGAAAGCCGAGCTCTACCCACCTGCATGGGCTCATGATCGAAAACGGGGCTGGCCGTGTCCCCACCGCTGGCCTTTGGGACCTCGAGGACTCCAGGTAGTCTGATTGGGCGTGTAAGTCGTTCCATCCGATTCAGATGAGCATCCATTCTCAGTGCCAGTTCAATTAGCCCATTCAGACTCTGTGGAAGGTCCAGGGTGTAGATCTCTTTCTAAACATGGTCAGCCAGCCCATGCAGGAGCATGTCCCACTGCACCTCCTCATTCCAATGGCACTCTGCGGCCAGCGTGTGAAACTCGATGGAGTACTCCGATACGGATCGGGCTCTCCTTGCTGGAGGCTGGCGAGTAGTCTGGCCGCCTCTCTACCCGCCACCGCACGGTCAAAGACTCTCTTCATTTCTTCGGAGAGTGCCTGGAACGAGGCACAGCAGAGATCTTGGATCTCCCACACCGCCGTTCCCCAGAGAGCCGCTTGTCCAGTCAGCAAGGTCAGCACGAAAGCCACCTTATAACACTCGCTGTTAAAAGTCAGCGGTTGCAGAAAGAAATACATAGGACACTTTGTTAAGGATGCTCTGCAATAATTGCGTTCACCTGAATAACCGACTCGAATCCATGGAAGTGGGCTGAAATGGCGTTGTGGGCGGCGCAGCGGGACTCTTCAGTTGTTGGAGCTGTTGGGTGAGCTCGGACACCTGTGCCACCAGAGCTTGCACAGCATGACCCGTGTTCGAAATGTGTTCTTCCTGTTGATCCATGCGTGTAATACTGCGCGAAATGAATTCACTCAGACCTGTTGAACTCGCTGCATCCATACTGTGGTCAGATCGTTCTGTTACGATAATAAATGGAGGATACAAGATGCCAGTAACAACAGTTTATTTATAAATGAAGTGTAGTGCAAAGTCCAAGCAGTCTGGTGTAGGGATGGCTACTCTGAGTGGCGCAGGGACGTAGAAAGTCAACCCGCTCGATGATGTCAGAAGTGCAGAGAAAATCCACGAGAATCCAGCATGCAGCAATAAACTCCAGATGAACAGTAATCCCAGAGCAGAATGTAAAACAACAAGAACGAGAGATCAACACAGGCAAGGTAGCAAAAAGAACTGGAAGCAGGACAGGACACTGGGAATACTCACAACGATTTGACAACACAAGACATCAAACAATGAACACATATAAGCGCGGCGGATAGGCAACAGCTGGCGCTATTAATTACGGTGATTGGCAATCACCCTGACACACGCACACACACACACACACACACACACACACACTGACATACAGGCAGAAAGAGAGACAGTGAATTCATGAACTGTGGCATATAATTCCCCTTTACATGCTTTTTTAATTATATATAGGTGAAAAATAGTACTAATATACACCATAATATTTATTATAAATACAAATCTATAATATACACCCCTGATAAAAAGTTTGGGACCGTTAAGTTTTTAAAAAAATGTTTTTGAAAGAAGATTTAATTTATTTGATCAAAAATACAGTAAAAACAGTAATATTGTGGAATGTTATTACTAATTAAAAGAACTGTTTTCTATTTTAATACGTTTTAAAATGTAAAATAATATCTGGAATGTGTGGAGGTGTTTTTATCTGGACTTTTTGATGAACAGAAAGATTGAAATAGAAATATGAAATGAAAAATAGAAATGCGAGTTATTTTAAATGATTTAAAATAGACATGTTTCTAAACATTTTAAATGTCTTTACTGTCATTTTAAAAATGTTACTGCACATTTACAAAGTGGGAAAGAGAGCATAACTATATCATACTTACTGACATCCAAAAAAGCTAGATTTGAAATGAACTCGTGACTTTAACAAAGATGTAAATCAGGACAGGCCTAAACAGGGGATTCAACATATTCTTCAAAAACAGGATAAAACTAAGGGATAAATATGGGTAACACTTTATTTTAAGGTGACGTGGTTATATGTTACTACATGTACTTACTATAGTAATAACAGTAAATTGTGCATAATTACAAGTAACTAACCCTAAACCAAACCCTAACTGTAACTCTATAGGAAGTAGTTAATTGATATTACTCAGTACTTTCTAGAGTAAGTACAATGTCACTACATCACATTCAAAATAAAGTGTAACCTAAATATGATCATTTTTCACTGAAAGCCAATTAAAAACATTGATCCACATTTTAGAGGTAACATCACAGTAGTAAAAAAATTGCTTTTCAAAAGTTTCAGGAAAGGAAGAACAAACTGAAAACTCTTCTGTAAAAACTATTCCACTCTGTTTTTATCCTCAACAGGACTTTGTATCAATTCTCTTTAATTTTTGAGTCAACAGATGGAAATTTAAAAAGCTCAGGATCACCTAAGGCTGAAAACACTGAAAATCCCCAACAATAGGCCTACAATGCTTCAAAACTTTGTAAACCATATTATTACACTTATTGGTGAATCAATTTAATGGATCCTTGCTAAATTAATGCATCAGTTGCTTTAAAAAAAACATAAAATTATAGATAAATTCATTCTACCATTTTAATAGTGTAAGTATAATAATAGACCTAATTATAATAAACAGAATAATAACCAACATTAATATTCAGGGAAGACGATTAGACAATATTTTATTAAGAGGGGGGTGTCAGGGACCTGGATGATGGATAATGATAATGATGATGATTTGCACAGGATATCAGAGAGATCTGACAGATTCATAATTCCTGATTCTGATGTGTTTTCTCTCCATCAGATTCCCATCAGTTCACTCTAGATCCGAACACAGTGAATAAACACCTCCGTCTGTCTGAGAGGAACAGAGTGATTACTAACACTGACAGAGAGCTGCTGTATCCTGATCATCCAGACAGATTTGATGTGTTTCCTCAGGTGTTGTGTAGAGAGAGTGTGTGTGAACCCTGTTGCTGGGAGATTGAGTGGAGTGGGAGATATGTGTGTATATCAGTGTCATACAAGAGCATCAGCAGGAAGGGACGGAGTAATAAGTGTCGGTTTGGACTTAATGATCAGTCCTGGAGTTTGTACTGCTCTTCCTCCAGTTACTCATTCACACACAATAACATAAAGACTGATCTCCCTGTAGAGTCCATCAGCAGGAGAATAAGAGTGTGTGTGGACCACAGTGCAGGAACTCTGTCCTTCTACAGCGTCTCTGACACAGTGATCCTCATCCACACAGTCCAGACCACATTCACTGAGCCGCTCTATCCTGGGTTTAGGGTCCTTTCTGGATCATCAGTGAGACTGTGTTAATGAATGAGAATAGACTGATTAGAGATTCTACCCATAATGCTTTGAGCTGCATGATAAATCAGTAACAGTGAGATGTATATATATTTTTAGCAAAGTAGGCCTAAGAAACAAATGTGTACAAAGTTGCACAAGGAAGGCTACAAAGTTACATTGGCGCGTAGCCAATGAGAATTGAGTGATTCATTAGTTGTTGTTTTTTTGCGTCTGTTTTTTTTTTTAAAGTCCGCCATTTCGTTGGATTTTAGCTCAAAATGTGGCGGCACATTACTGATGGAATAGAGGCGGTCAAGGCACTGACGTCCATGAAAGCAGCGCAGTTTAAGAAGATGCGAGTGCGACTGCTGTTTCAGAAAGTTCGCGCGATCGGAAAGAAGATGAGGCCCTTCTCTGACTACGTTTGGATGTGCGAGTAACGTTTAAGTATTAAACTGTTAGTGAGATGGGATGAGATGAGATAAAGCAAAGCTGACTTTGGTTATGGTACAATGACAGTTACACAGATGTGTGTGCGAATGTATGTTGGGAGTTGGGAACTAGTGAGAAAATGTCCGTTACCCGGTAACTTTATCAGTAATATGAATATTAATTTAGTTCTGCTTAACGGTTCCTGAAGGCTGTAATTAACAGTTGCCAGGAACTGTCTACTGACTAAATCAGCCATCAACACAGTGTGTGATTTGTTTACATACAAGCTGCGGTAACTTAGGTCTATATCTGTTGAGTTAGCACGGTGTGTGTGTACGTGCGTGCCAGATTAGCAGCAGTCAGTATATATGACTATGACATGTGACACAGCAAATCAAAGAATAAAAAGATTAAAAAAATATATGTCTAAGAGTTGTTATTACTTAAAATTATTTCGTTAATAACTTGACAGCACTTAAATGTGTATTCTTACAAGTTAAAGAACAATGTTTGTGTGATTTCTATTTTTCACCTTTATGAGACAAAAAAAAAAGAAAAAAGAAAAAAGCTGGCTGGTAAAAAGTTAATGTGGCAGGTGGTCAAAAAAGTTAATTTCAGGCCCTGGCCATGACAGAAAGGATGATAGTCAGCCTTCAATGTCCTCTTTAAGTTCATTCTTGCTCATTTTCTGTGTTCATCATTGTTCACATTGTTTTTTTGTTTCTTCATTCGGATCTATTTGCGATCCATTCCATTCTGAATAAACAAACAACGCAGTTTACATGCTTCGTCCTTGTTGCATTATTGATTAAGATAATTGTAAACAGATTTCTGTAGTTAAAACAACTCGGAATTGTAGTTGAGAACGTCAGTTATAACGGCCCACATATTAAAAAATAGGTTTAAATCAACTCGGGCTCATAATTACAGTTAAAGGAGAACTCCGGTCAATTTTAACATTGAGCTAATTTTTTTGTAAATTTGGAGTGCTGTCAATACAGAGAACAACGACAAAAATCGGTGTTGCCTACACAGTGTTATCCTCTTTTTAAAATTTGCACCCTGTTGACTTCAATGGGGCAAGTTTTAAACCTGCTTTTAGCCTCTTAACATCCTTGATGTGTCATTACAAGTGCACAGGTCATGTGAGTGATTCCTTCTGAGTGAACACGAGTGAATCTGACTGCAGTAGATGTGAAAAATATGAATAAAAATGATGTTAATTCAGCCAGCGCACAAACCTGTATTTACATCCTGTTTTCGGTCGAAGTCCACAGTAGTCGATTGTCGAGTTCAAGCGCATAGGTTTAGTTAACTATGATCACGCGCGTGAACTCGACAATCGACTAATGCATTGAATAATACGTTGTTTAAATTGTGCTTAAAAGTGAATTACGTCTATTAAAGAGTGTATATGTGTACAAAGAGAAACGCAATGCTGACAAAACTTTTTTTTAAATAAAAGTAGCTGATAACTTCTGGATTTGAAATAAAAATAGTGAGGTTATGTTTGTGGTACAGCCGTGGACCAGTTACACACTGCAAACGCAGCATATGTGAAAGCACTATAGCGCGTGCTGCTCCTGCACCACATACACACTGCACACGGACTGGAGTGTGTGTGAAACGGGCGTCAGACTTAACTTTGTTTGTTGTCATTTACGCTAACTCACCGCAGCTGCATCTTCTAAACAATGCCGGGTAACACTTTATATTACGACCCGCAAACAACTGCGTAAGTAAACCGAAATTACGGTGTACATTTCTGTAATTATAGTGTACTTCCGTGTAGGTATAAGGGAACCATATCTTAAGGGTCCCACAACAAGCAGATATACAACCTGCAAAGAACTTCGTAAGTAAACCGAAATTACGGTGTACATTTCTGTAATTATAGTGTACTTCCGTGTAGGTATAAGGGAACCATATCTTAAGTTTTGGGTAATAAAGGGGTAACAAGCAGATATACAACCTGCAAAGAACTTCGTAAGTAAACCGAAATTACGGTGTACATTTCTGTAATTATAGTGTACCTCCATGTAAGTATGAGGGAACAATATGTTAAGTTTTGGGTAATAAAGGGGTACAACCAGATATACCAGCAAATTATTTATAATGTAATTATTTTAAAACTAACAGGTACCTATTCTGTTAATATATTCCAGGCAAAAATTGTACGTCTGTTGTATATTAAAGTTTTTATCACATTTCTGGCAAAATATTTTCTTGTGCAATGTAGTTACAGGGTAATTTTGACATCTGTGGGTTGTAAATTAAACTTATTTATATATATATAACAACACAGTAATTACAGAGAAAGGTACTCTTATTAAGAAAACAAAACTGTTTATATATATATATATATATATACAGTATATATATATATATATATATATATATATATATATATATATATATATGGCTGTATGTAAGCACAGTATGATAAAAAAAATTTAATTTATTGGCTTTTCTTACTAAACTATTTAACGTTAAGCCAAAAAAATTAGTTTCTGCTATGATTTTAATTTAGAACGTACCATGTAGTACTTAGTACTTACCTTATCACATTGTATTGCAATGACACTTAAATGTCAGGGCAAATATACTGTGTAATTAAAAGTTTTTTTTGTTTTGTTTTCTTAATAAGAGTACCTTTCTCTGTAATTACTGTGTTGTTTCATATTGTTACATAGTAAGTAGTGTTTGTTACCCGTTTCAACTGTGTAGTTACAGGGTAAGTGTAACTCCTGCTGGCTGTCAATTAAAGTGGTGCTTGTTACCCCCTTGTTCTGTGTAGTTACAGGGTAAGTGTAACTCCTGCGGGCTGTCAATTAAAGTGGCGCTTGTTACCCCCTTGTTCTGTGTAGTTACAGGGTAAGTGTAACTCCTGCGGGCTGTAAATTAGTGGTGCTTGTTACCCCCTTGTTCTGTGTAGTTACAGGGTAAGTGTAACTCCTGCGGGCTGTCAATTAAAGTGGTGCTTGTTACCCCCTTGTTCTGTGTAGTTACAGGGTAAGTGTAACTCCTGCGGGCTGTCAATTAAAGTGGCGCTTGTTAACCCCTTGTTCTGTGTAGTTACAGGGTAAGTGTAACTCCTGCGGGCTGTCAATTAAAGTGGCGCTTGTTACCCCATTGTTCTGTGTAGTTACAGGGTAAGTGTAACTCCTGCGGGCTGTCAATTAAAGTGGCGCTTGTTACCCCCTTGTTCTGTGTAGTTACAGGGTAAGTGTAACTCCTGCGGGCTGTCAATTAAAGTGGCGCTTGTTAACCCCTTGTTCTGTGTAGTTACAGGGTAAGTGTAACTCCTGCGGGCTGTCAATTAAAGTGGCGCTTGTTACCCCCTTGTTCTGTGTAGTTACAGGGTAAGTGTAACTCCTGCGGGCTGTCAATTAAAGTGGCGCTTGTTACCCCCTTGTTCTGTGTAGTTACAGGGTAAGTGTAACTCCTGCGGGCTGTCAATTAAAGTGGCGCTTGTTACCCCCTTGTTCTGTGTAGTTACAGGGTAAGTGTAACTCCTGCGGGCTGTCAATTAAAGTGGCGCTTGTTACCCCCTTGTTCTGTGTAGTTACAGGGTAAGTGTAACTCCTGCGGGCTGTAAATTAAAGTGGCGCTTGTTACCCCCTTGTTCTGTGTAGTTACAGGGTAAGTGTAACTCCTGCGGGCTGTAAATTAGTGGTGCTTGTTACCCCCTTGTTCTGTGTAGTTACAGGGTAAGTGTAACTCCTGCGGGCTGTCAATTAAAGTGGTGCTTGTTACCCCCTTGTTCTGTGTAGTTACAGGGTAAGTGTAACTCCTGCGGGCTGTCAATTAAAGTGGCGCTTGTTACCCCATTGTTCTGTGTAGTTACAGGGTAAGTGTAACTCCTGCGGGCTGTCAATTAAAGTGGCGCTTGTTACCCCCTTGTTCTGTGTAGTTACAGGGTAAGTGTAACTCCTGCGGGCTGTCAATTAAAGTGGCGCTTGTTAACCCCTTGTTCTGTGTAGTTACAGGGTAAGTGTAACTCCTGCGGGCTGTCAATTAAAGTGGTGCTTGTTACCCCCTTGTTCTGTGTAGTTACAGGGAAAAAACAACATTAAACCAGTATGCTGAAACAGACAAACCTAGCTTCACCATTAGCATTATCAACAAATTTCTAAATTAGTACTTGTAAAAGAACAGTAGCACAATTAAACCAAAAACATTTATTAAAACAAGTTTAACAATAAACAATCACAATGTTGAAATGACATCAACTCTGTACAAACTGTAAACAGAACAGAAATAATGTTGAAATCACACTGTACAAAGTGTATAAATAACAATAATCGCCAACAGTTGAACAGAGAAAACAAACAATTGGTTTAAACAAATTGTACACACACAAAAAAATCAATGCCGAAACTAATTTTTTATAGGTAGCAGCTTATTTTCTTTTTTCATGTCCTCAATTTTCTTCTGAAGTTGGGGACAGGAGGCCACAAATTGCTGCAAGTCCTTGGCATAGGACTGCAGAGTTGTCCCTGGGGTATAGGTAGGAACAGAAAACTGTTCCCCATCTGATGCTATTGTCACCTGTAATCACAAGTACAGAAATGTAGTTAGTAGAATATCACAAAAGGTTGCACTAGTGCACCAATAATTTTATGGGTATCACATAAACAGTGACGGCCCCATCATACACCCTGACGCAAGTGTCTTTTGCTAGTTTCAACCCGGCGCAAGGATCATTTTCACGTTTAGCGCCATGTTGTTTAAACAGCAAATGCATTTGCGCCAATTTTGCGCCCATGGGCGTTCAGGTCTGAAAATTAGGTGTGTTCAGGCACATTGTTGGCGCGTTGCTATTTTAAGGCAACTAAAATAGACTACGCCATTGACCAATTAAAACCTGCTCTAAAGTCTAAAGTCAATGGCGCAATATTGTTTTTGTTATTTAATGAGCGCATTAGTAATACGGGACGACAATGCGCGTTTGTTTATCACACATGGATGCGCAGCAGCACACAACCCTTTTTATAATATGAAAAATTAAAGGATTAAAATGTAAAAGATTATTATTGAGTCTCTTGGACATAAACGAGGACCGATTACGAGACGTTAGAAGGCGTAAAGAGCTGCTGCACCTGTAGCCTGGTAAGTAATTAAATGTTTTGCTTTAAACAAATGCAAATATTGCATCTATTTTTAAATGTTTTTTCATGCTACCCCACGGATTTATTGTATATGATGACTTTGTACCTCTGGATATGATGAGATGAGAAACATTTTTAAAGGGGGGGTGAAACACTCAGTTTCAGTCAATCTCATATTAATCTTGAGTACCTATAGAGTAGTATTGCATCCTTCATATCTCCAAAAAGTATTTTATTATATTATGTTTAATAGTTTTATTATATTTAATAGTTTTTATTTTATTATAATAAAAGTTTTATTTTATTTATAAAAGAAAGATAGGCTGTACCGAGTCTTTCCGGAAAAAAACGAGCGGCTGGAGGCGTGCCGTGTGGGCGGAGCTAAAGAATCACGAGCATACATACAGTACAGAACGCTTTTTTGCTTAGAAAAACGTGAGATGAGCAGTGAAAATGGGGGAAAAACACGAGGTCTCGAGAGTTTTTTAAAAGTAGAAATGATTTTAACTTGAGCGCAGTGTTTTTAGAACACCATGGCATGCGCGAGTTTTACAACATTTGTGTGTATTTACTCGTGGTTTATGAGGACATGAATTGGTTTATGGATTATTGTATGTGACTTAGCAGTAGCAAGCGGAACAGTTTTGCAAATCAGACTAGTATTTTCATAGAAAAACAATGGAATAGTAGCGCATTTCAATGAAGAAGCGCGCTTTGTGTGAACGGCCCTATGAAATAATTCATTTATTTCAACATATTTTCACACTTTGTGTATTGTTGTTTGGAGCGGTTTTACAATAAACAAACAGACACCTACAGTGGCCAGCTAAACAAATGTACAGGTCCTTCTCAATAAATTAGCATATTGTGATAAAGTTCATTATTTTCCATAATGTAATGATAAAAATTAAACTTTCATATATTTTAGATTCATTGCACACCAGCTGAAATATTTCAGGTCTTTTATTGTTTTAATACTGATGATTTTGGCATACAGCTCATGAAAACCCAAAATTCCTATCTCAATAAATTAGCATATTTCATCCGACCAATAAAAGAAAAGTGTTTTTAATACAAAAAAAGTCAACCTTCAAATAATTATGTTCAGTTATGCACTCAATACTTGGTCGGGAATCCTTTTGCAGAAATGACTGCTTCAATGCGGCGTGGCATGGAGGCAATCAGCCTGTGGCACTGCTGAGGTGTTATGGAGGCCCAGGATGCTTCGATAGTGGCCTTAAGCTCATCCAGAGTGTTGGGTCTTGCGTCTCTCAACTTTCTCTTCACAATATCCCACAGATTCTCTATGGGGTTCAGGTCAGGAGAGTTGGCAGGCCAATTGAGCACAGTAATACCATGGTCAGTAAACCATTTACCAGTGGTTTTGGCACTGTGAGCAGGTGCCAGGTCGTGCTGAAAAATGAAATCTTCATTTCCATAATGCTTTTCAGCAGATGGAAGCATGAAGTGCTCCAAAATCTCTTGATAGCTAGCTGAATTGACCCTGCCCTTGATAAAACACAGTGGACCAACACCAGCAGCTGACATGGCACCCCAGACCATCACTGACTGTGGGTACTTAACACTGGACTTCAGGCATTTTGGCATTTCCTTCTCCCCAGTCTTCCTCCAGACTCTGGCACCTTGATTTCCGAATGACATGCAAAATTTGTCCAAAAGTCCAGTGCTGCTTCTCTGTAGCCCAGGTCAGGCACTTCTGCCGCTGTTTCTGGTTCAAAAGTGGCTTGACCTGGGGAATGCGGCACCTGTAGCCCATTTCCTGCACACGCCTGTGCACGGTGGCTCTGGATGTTTCTACTCCAGACTCAGTCCACTGCTTCCGCAGGTCCCCCAAGGTCTGGAATCGGTCCTTCTCCACAATCTTCCTCAGGGTCCGGTCACCTCTTCTCGTTGTGCAGCGTTTTTTGCCACACTTTTTCCTTCCCACAGACTTCCCACTGAGGTGCCTTGATACAGCACTCTGGGAACAGCCTATTCATTCAGAAATTTCTTTCTGTGTCTTACCCTCTTGCTTGAGGGTGTCAATGATGGCCTTCTGGTCAGCAGTCTTACCCATGATTGCGGTTTTGAGTAATGAACCAGGCTGGGAGTTTTTAAAAGCCTCAGGAATCTTTTGCAGGTGTTTAGAGTTAATTAGTTGATTCAGATGATTAGGTTAATAGCTTGTTTAGAGAACCTTTTCATGATATGCTAATTTATTGAGATAGGAATTTTGGGTTTTCATGAGCTGTATGCCAAAATCATCAGTATTAAAACAATAAAAGACCTGAAATATTTCAGTTGGTGTGCAATGAATCTAAAATATATGAAAGTTTAATTTTTATCATTACATTATGGAAAATAATAAACTTTATCACAATATGCTAATTTATTGAGAAGGACCTGTATTTAAACACACACACTGTATGCTATGCTACATTGCATGCTCCATAGATACATTAACTATACGTGATCATGTTGTTTACTTGCTGTGCTTACGCGGCGATAGCTAACAACACACAGACATTTGAAGCAGTTTAACGCACGACCGTGAACCTTTATCGTTGGGACTGCTCCATCCTTATGTAGCAGGTCAGGTGGTTGAGTTGGGAAGTGTACCTTTAAGGCCGGCTGATTATTTGGATCAGGTGGCGTAAGTGATGCATCCCTTTAAAGAAAGAAATCCTAGTTCTATTGGAAGATGGCGCCGTTGTGTGTGGCTTGCCGCTTATCTCTGTTGAATTTATCACTGATTTTCCTGTTTTTACTGCTTGTCTCTCGAAATGTGTCATCGCTGCTGGTGTATGACCGCCTAACTTTCTTAAGTTTATGTAAAACTGCGGAGAAAGTGCCGATCTATGGATCAAACAATCAGTCAGATACACCGCCGCCTTTCCTGTCTTCAATACCGGCTTTTCTACAGCGTCAGCCCTGCTTGCTACCCCACAGGAATCGCCGCAGGAGACGCGGAAGGAGAAGCAGAGTACGTGTCAGGCTCAGAATGTACCTGGCAACATCTTTCACCTGCGATCTGGCTCGTCCTGATGGCAGTTTCTCCGCCGGGTCCGTCGGCTGCAATCTGCGACAATATCCAGTGCACAGCTACCGGTGGCTTAGGGCGATTGTGCCGGACGCCGCGACCGAGTTCACATCTCTCCGTTGCTGGAACAGGAAGCGCTCCAAGCGAGGATGTGTACAGGGGAATCTACGCTCGCTTAGTCGCGCGCCCCAACAACAATCTATAAGTCGCTCAATTCACATGGCGCTGATCAATATTAGATCACTTACAAATAAGACGTTTATATTGAATGATTTTTTTTACGACGAATGCTCTGGACTTTCTGTTGTTGACGGAAACCTGGCTGAAACCAGGTGATGACAGCGCATTCTCGGAGCTCCTCCCCCCTAGCTGTTCTTTCCTCAACTCCCCGCGAGTGTCAGGTCGAGGTGGTGGGCTGGCCACAATCTTCAAAGATGAGTACAGTTGCAGGTTATTACCTGCACTCTGCTATAACAGTTTTGAACTTCAGCTGTTTGTGGCTGTACTGGATTCTCCTGTGCTGTGTGCAGTTATTTATCGCCCACCAAAACTGAATAAGAATTTCATTTGCGATTTTTCTGAGTTTTTAGCTGATGTTGTTCCTAAATACGATAAGCTCCTTGTGTGTGGGGACTTCAATATCCACGTATGTTGTCCCTCAAACTCACTTGCTATTGATTTTAAAACACTGCTGAACTCTTTTGGCCTAACCCAATGGGTGGAAGGGTCGACACATCATCACGGCCACACATTGGACCTCATAATCTCATATGGGCTTTCAGTTTCACTTGAAGATATATCAGAAACTGGTATCTCAGATCACTTCCCCATTAGGTTTGAGATCAGTGTTTCTCCACCTGCTAACAACCGCATCTCATCAGTTGCTAGGCGCCGTTGCATCACTTCCTCTTCACCTGGAGAGTTTGCGTCTGCATTCGTGAGATCACAGTTTTATGCAATGAATGGACTAGTCTCCTCCTCTTCCCCAGATGATGTTCTTTCAGTGTTCCATTCAACAAGTACTGAAATCCTAGATGCTATTGCCCCTGTTCGGAACAAATCCATTAAACCTAAGGTCGATCCCTGGCTAAATGACACCACAAGGGCCCTTAGGCAACAATGTAGACAAGCTGAACGAAGGTGGAAGAAAGACAATTTACATGTCTCTCTGGGTTTATTAAGGGACAGTGTTGCCGCATATCAGAAGGCTGTGAAGGTGGCAAAAATGCAACATCTCTCTTCGATCATTGCTAACAGTTGCAATGAACCTAGAGTGTTATTTAATACTATAAACTCTGTTGTAAATCCATGCACCGCTGATCCGACTGAGGTTTCTATTAGTACATGTGAGAAATTTCTTTGTTATTTTACTGACAAAGTAGCATCTGTAAGGCAAAACTGCGGGGCTAATTTTGACATGCTTGTATCTGGTGTCCCTGGGCACTCTGCAATGCTGGAGGAATTTAAACCAGTTTCTCTGACGCAGCTCTCTGATATAGTACAACATTTGAAGCCAACTTTTTGTCCTTCAGACATTGTCCCAGCCAGGATAGTGAAGGACGTTTTTAATAGCACCATTGGGCCAAGTCTACTCACTTTTTTTAATCTGTGTCTTAGGGTAGGTTCTGTCCCGGCTGCATTTAAACATGCTGTGGTCAGGCCCCTACTTAAGAAGCCAAATCTTGACCCTACAGTGTTGTCCAATTTTAGACCTGTCTCTCATCTGCCGTTTCTGTCAAAAGTTTTGGAAAAAGTTGTTTCTATACAGTTACAAGCCTTTTTGCAACAGAACTCTGTGCTTGAAAAGTTTCAGTCTGGTTTCAGATCACGCCATAGTACCGAGTCTGCTTTACTGAGAGTACATAATGATATCGCCCTGTCTGTAGATGCCGGTAATCCAGCTGTTTTGGTGCTTTTAGACCTCACAGCGGCGTTTGATACGGTGGACCACGCAGTTCTCCTCTCTCGCCTTGATGACTGTGAAGGCATTCGAGGTTCAGCACTTAAATGGTTTAGCTCCTATCTGGCAAATAGGAGTTTCTCTGTTATGATAGGTGACTGCTCCTCGTCAGCTGCTCCACTCTCCTGTGGGGTACCCCAGGGTTCAATTCTGGGACCAATCCTGTTTTCCTTATATATGCTTCCATTAGGGGCAATTATAGGAAAGCACAACCTGTCTTTTCACTGTTATGCAGATGATCTGCAAATTTATTTCCCTATGCAATCGAAAGATAATATGGTGTTAGACTCCTTTCTGGACTGTATTAAGGATATCAAGCTGTGGTTGTCACAAAACTTTCTTAGCTTAAACGAAGCTAAAACGGAGTGCATAATTTTTAGTAACTCCCCTAATGGTCCATCGGTTAGTTTAGGAACCATGGCATCATTCCTGAAGCCAGCTGTTAAAAACTTGGGGGTTACTTTCGATTGTAACTTATATTTTGACAAACAAATCACTAATGTTGTAAGAATGAGCTTCTTCCAGCTTCGTCTTCTGGCTAAAGTTAAGCCTTTTCTTAACAGGCATGATCTAGAAAAGGCAATTCATGCTTTTATTAGTTCGAGGCTGGACTATTGTAATGCTCTCTATGTTGGTTTGAAGCAAACCTCCATAGCTCGTCTTCAACTTGTGCAAAATGCGGCTGCTAGGTTTTTAACAAACACATCTAGGCGGGCACATATCACGCCCGTCCTTTTTACTCTTCATTGGCTTCCTGTGCGTTTTAGAATAGAGTTTAAGATTTTACTGTTTGTTTTTAAAGCCTTAAATGGCCTGGCACCTGAGTACTTAGCTGAGATTTTAACCGTGCGTGACCATGGCAGATTGTTGCGGTCTTCTAATCAATTGGTTTTAGAAGTGCCAAGGTCACGATATAAACGGTGGGGTGATCAGGCGTTCGGAGTTGTTGCACCAAGACTCTGGAACAAATTACCGCCGGACATTCGTATAATTACAGAGGAAACTACCTTTAGGTCTAAACTTAAAACATACCTGTTTAGAATGGCATTCAATACCCAGTAGTGGTGTGACATTTTGTTGTCGGAGCTGATTTTTTATTATTCTAAGTTGTTTTGTGTTGTTTTTATCCCTTGATGTAAAGCACTTTGGATTCCTGAAGGTTGTTGTAAAGTGCTATATAAATAAATATTGATTGATTGATTAAAGGGGTTGAGAGGAACAGAAAAATGGTGCGGCGTGAGTGAAGAGTGAGTCTCTTGGTATATCGGCTGTGCGAAGGGGAGAACGTGAGTCTTTTTTTGGGGGGAGGTTATGTCTATTTGATGTTAATATTGAACCGCTTATCACGGCTCTTTGTTTGTTTGTAGCTCGGTTGGGCGTCTGCGTTTATGCAGTGACGAGCCTACAGAAACTTGCTTTCATAATAGTGAGTAGTGATTCAACACAGGTTTTGTGGCAACGTAAGTAACGCAGGTCTTGTTGGAGGTTCATGCCTAGTTGTTGTTGATAGTAAATTCATTGAACCGCTTAACACGGCGCATTGTTTGTTTGTTTGTTTGTTTGTAGCTCGGTTGGCGTCTGCGTTTATGGTGTCCAGTAAATGGTACCGACAGTGACGAGCCTACAGAAACTTGCTTTCATAATAGCGAGTAGTGATCTTACATAGGTCTGGCAGCAACGTAAGTAACGCAAGTCTTTTTGGAAGTCCATGCCTATTTGTTCTTAAATTCATTGAACTGCTTAACACGGCTCATTGTTCGTTTGTTTGTAGCTCGGTCTGGTGTCTGTGCTTATGGTGTCCAGTAAATGGTACCAACAGTGACAAGCTTACAGAAACTTGCTTTTATTATATAGTGAGTAGTGCTCCTATAAGAGTTGCAGCAATGTAAGTTCACTGACTCTGTGTTTTTTAGACATAATGTATAAGGTTTAGCACTGATTATTCTCTTGTTAATTTCACTTATGAATAGAAACAACACTGATGAGAGTGTGCACAGTTGTTAGTCATCCACACCATTTAATTGTATTGCTACGGGGCATACGGCGTTGATTCAAAGAAAGACGTAAGTTTGATCCTTTTCCTGTTTTAATCTTCCAATTAGAGATTGGTCATTGTTTTAAACTGTCATAGCATTATAAACCACTTATGTTTGTGATTTGCAGGAGGATTGTCTACGTCGGTCACTAGCCACTGTTTTTCCTGAGCTTAATCATTCTGTTTTATTTTGTATCTCTTTGTGTGTTGTTGAGCTTAAGATGGAGCCCTGCTTTTGGTAGCCTGTTCATTTAAATGTTGTGTTTGTTTTATTTTCTTGTTTATTTTCTGTTTGGCAGTTATAGCTTCCAACATTCGGCCTATGGGCATCGAGCAATATCTCCTTTAGGAACAGCGTCTATTTTGTGATGAAATGCTCACTAGTGAAGTGTGAAATGCTGTGTTAGTGTATGTTGGCATGGCCGAATTGGTTTGAAGTGTTTCTGCAGTGTTTTGTGAACAGTACCTATTTATTTGGCTTTATGCACTGTAGTTTTGATATTGTTAGACTTTATACCCTGTAACTCATTTACTATGAGGTTTTTATTTACTGTGACCTATTTATTGTAGAGTTGTGTACTGTTACCTATAGGGAATATTTGTCTGCTCTGATTGCCAATCCTTATATTTGTGAGTGTTTAATAAATTAAAATTTGAGTACATCAGTCCCATTTCTGTTCCTTCATTGGACACAGTCTGCCTAATTATCTAAAAGGGGAGCGTGGGTCTTTGGGGTTTTTATTCTAAAATATCCCAATTTTGCATTGGAGCGCCCCCTAGGGGTCACACTTAAGCATTAGACGATCTGCAAATCTGGCAAATACTTCCCTAAAGCTGAGCAAAGAGCTTTGATGGGCTGCTTTCGCTCTCTCGCGCTGGTCTACGGGTGCGCGCGCGCCCTTCCGGGAGAAGTGCCCTTAGGACCGTATAAGGAAATTCCGCCCCATCTGACGTCACACAGACCCATACTCGAAAAAAACTTTCCGAAACTTGTGACGTATGTTTGATTGAGTATTTCTGTACCAAAAATACTCCTTCCGGTTTAACTTAATTTTTTAAACTTTGTCCATGTTTAGCATGGGAATCCAACTCTTTAACAGTGTAAAAAACTCAGTATGCATGAAATAGCATTTCACCCCCCCTTTAAGTACCGGTAATGCTTTTAAAACACTCACGGCGCTGTCCAAGTGCTGAAATGTTTCGGCTCTCCACACGTTTGTAAATTTTTATCTCCTGTTGTTAAAAATAAAGTATTTTTAGAGTACAAACCTTTTCTTGCATATTTGCAAATTATTTTATGAGCGATTATGTAGGCTATCCATACATTTACAGCAATTAAAAGCCTGCTATTTTTACTTCCATGACTGAAAGAAAACGGCTTTTAAAGGTTTTAATAATAAAAAAAATTTAAAAAAAATTCAATACAAATGAAAACACAATTTTTAACATCAATCTTTAACTGGTGGTCTTGTTCCTCCATTTAGTTTTTCAGTTTACAAATTCAGCCATCTAAATGGGGATTAGGCATGGCGCCAGCGCAACTGGCTTTTAAAGGGGATGAGAGATGAGGCTCTCATTGGTTTTTTGCACGTTACGCCCAAAACACACCCATTACTCATAAGGATAATAGGAACAACACTTTTAGACAGTGCGCTTGGCGCATAAACAAATTTCCCATCGTTAAATTAGCAGAAGTGGAATCGGACACGCCCGTTTAGAACACGCGCTTTAGACAATGCGCTTAGATCATTAAAATAGGGCCCTGAGTCTCATTCACTAATAATTGCCTATGTTCTTTGTATTTATGACTTTTAGAATAATTCTACTTGATTTAGCTAGTTTTATGTACAGATTGACCACCCAAATTAAGACTATACATATATCAGCGGGTATATACATTTTATAACAGTACAGATCATATCATATATTAAGCTGCATGAAAACATGCAATTTAGAAAGCTAAGGTATTAATAAAGTAGCTTCTAATGAATATAATAAAAGTGGTGCATCAAGGGTCTATAAGACTACTTGGAAAATAAACACAAAAACCTAGAAAAAAACTCTAAATGTATTAACAAAAGCAGTAAACACTGCTCAGTCAAGACATGTATCCGAATTTGACTATCAACTTGTTTTATAAAGTACATGTTTTCTGTTAAAAGTGATTTAAAAAAAAATGAAGGAAAGAGGTGGGAGTTTGGCCTAGAAATACTCTAACTTCTTTTGTTAACCTTTGCCAATAGCATGAGTATTCCAACTCTTCAACTGTGCTAAAACACCAGAATGCATCAAATACCATTAAACCTGCCCTTTAATAGGTAGTTGTTCACAGAGTAAACGCAACAACGTATCTGACTTGCAACACACACAGCAGCAGCTGTGCTCACTCAAGGTGATTTTATTAATCAAACAACCAATCACAAATGTACACACCCCCATTACTCATCACGTGCCATTTCATTCAGCTCGATCAACTCAGACATAAATATCAATCAATAAAGAAACAAAAAAACAAACAACCCCCCCCACATTATGGCATTTGCGAGTTTAACAAAACAAAAACATAATGCACATTGAGAGCACACGGTTAACAGTAGTAATTTACTAGAGGCTATATTTTATACTGCTGTTGGACTGTACAGCAATAAAGAAGTGCGTTTCTGTTATTTAGCCTAGGCTCATTGATATAGAGGATGGATAAAAATAATAGAAAACTCTTAGTATAACAGCACCATTAACTTTGTGCACACTTTTAAATCACTAAATATTCTTAAAATTATCACCTTCATGAAGGATGACTTATTGCAGGACTTTTAGATATGACTGCATTTTTAATAAGGAAATTAACATCAATATTGTAGTGTAATAGCAGGGAGTGGTGAATAATTTATACTTACTGCAAGCTGTTTAACAACATCACTGAAATTATAAATAAGTCTCTACTCATACCTACCTCTGCGATGATACTAGACAAGGCCAAGGTGGCTTTGTCTACGTTGTGCCTTTTCAAGCACTCAGAAAACACTCCGAATTTTTTTGAATGTTTTCAGAAGAAGCTTGTATCTATGGGTAACTTGTTCCGGGGTACACACTAGAAAAACTTGAAAATAAAATTTGGGTCAGTGTTACAAAAGAGGGGTATACCAGATTAATTTACCATCATATGAAAAGTTTGGTTTCATAACAAGATACCTTTTTCAAAAATCTTGTTTTTTGATTGTGCATTCCAATTAATATCAATCAAACTGCATTTGGTATGTTTTGCTTTCATAAATAAAACAATACAGCTAAGTAGCACAATAAAACACAATAAAAACATAATAACAAACATTTTTGGAACCAAAATCTTCATATACCCTGAACTCAAGGTTGATGGTCCCAAACCTTGCTTATTTAAGGAATGTCAGTTGCAAAACTGACTGTGACTCAGTTGCTAGGCTACATAAGTGCCAGGGTGGCATTGGCCCACTCAGATTGACGGCTGGCTGACACAGTCAGAAGAGAAACAAAAGAAATCAAAAGAAATCACACATAAATTATAATAATCTCTTTCATAATAATCGTTTAAACATGCATCATTTATAAAGAAATAATATAGAACGTATATTTGCATGTGTTACTAAACCTTGCAAATGTTAACATTCAAGCAATTGTAATCAATTTGAGCGCAAGATGATGTTAAAGTCAGCTGTTTTCTGTGCACACAGATAATGGCACAGATGCACACACATCCTCAAATGGACACACAGTCTTAAGCACGGAGACGCGTATTTCAAAAAGCATGCAAACACAGAATCTTTATGCACTTTACAGGAAACATACGCGCAAAATTCGAATCGCGCAAATCTCGAAATAACAAAGTCTTGGCAATTATTCTCATAAAACCAATCAGTTATGTCTTAAAGGTCCCGTTCTTCGTGATCCCATGTTTCAAACTTTAGTTAGTGTGTAACCCAGATAGCACACGCACGTCGCGCAGACATCTGTGTGACATCGTCGTTTTCATCTGGAAGACGTTTATATTAGGGCGTGTGCTCATATGCTTTACGTCGCCGAGACGTCCTTGCCAGCTGTTAGAACGACGTCTAGGCTATGTAAATAAGACGTAAATAATTGAGAACGTCGGCAATCCGCTCTTTTAAAGATGTTCATCAGATGTCCATACATCTCCAAGACATCTGATTTATGTAGCCCAGACATCGTTTAAAGATATAATTCCTTCCATTAACAAAATTAATTCCCATAAAACACAGCCACTACAAATTTTCACGCTGTACGAGAACAAACGCAACTTCAGAAGGCGTTTACCACGTTAAACGCTGCAAACAAAACAATGTTTCCTAGCAACGGCAATAAACAGCGCTAAAATCTAATGAGAAAACAAAACACTTACAATCTGCTGTCCTCTTCTGTTGCTCGACTGCTTCTTCTAAAAAATACTTGCAAACACAGTAAATATGTAGCCTACTTTTACCTGGCTTTGGACATACTCTTCCTGCGTGAGTCTACATTAAACCACGTGCTGCTGATGCTGCGTGGAGTCTACATTAAACCACGTGCTGCTGATGCTGCGTGAGTCTACATTAAACCACGTGCTGCTGATGCTGCGTGAGTCTACATTAAACCACGTGCTGCTGATGCTGCGTGAGTCTACATTAAACCACGTGCTGCTGATGCTGCATGGAGAAGACGTGTTGACGAGTTGTGAGGAAACATGTGCTTGAGGTATGTATAAAACAAATATATTTTTAATACTAATTGTGTGACGTTTTTGATCGGTTAGATCTTTAAAATTACGTTATGTTGATTGGGTTAGATATGATAATCACCTAGAAGTTGTTTTGTGCACGTGAAGCAGGGATAGACAACTCCGGTCCTGGAGGGCCACTGTCCTGCAGAGTTTAGCTTCAGCCCTGATAAAAACTCACCTGCCTGTATCTATTTAGTAATCCTGAAAACACTGATTGCCTTGTTCAGGTGTGTTTAATTAGGGTTGGAGCTAAACTCTGCAGGACAGTGGCCCTCCAGGACCGGAGTTGTCTATCCCTGACGTGAAGTAACCACGCTTTCCTGAACCTAGAATAAAACACGCATTTGCTGTCGTTTTTAGAAATACATTTATTATAGGCAATATATTTATAATTAATCATTTATAATCATTTTTAATTAATTATAAAATGCCACATTAACAGAACGCTATATTAACATAGGCTATTCAAATAAAACAATACACTCTATATTATGTGGCAGAGAGGGGGACACTAGGACCTGGGGAAGAATGGTGTGAGGCATGACTGGTAAGGGTGCTAGAATTAATAATTGTTACACAAATTAGACCAGGTGAAACAACTTATGTAAAGTGAGACACACGATCAGAAGGCGAGAAGGTGAACGGGAAGCTGGGCTCTTTGTTTGTTCAGGGGTGAGCTGATTCAGTGCATAACACAAACTGCTAAAACAAGGTAGTAACTGCTCTTATGAGTTTGTTTAGTATTTTTTTAAGCGTAATGTTATGTTCCTTGTTTGTTTGCACCATTTTGATTAGTGATGGCCAAATGAAGCGTTTCAAAGCATTATTGCTTTCTGATACAATTGTGTCGAAAATGGTTCATTACTCGAAGCTTCATTCAGATAGAAATTACAGCACCATCTCCTGGTGAAATAAATGTAATGCAACAAAGCTGACAACCATAAAATGCAAAGGCTTATATGTTAACGCCCCGTTTATGACGTGTTTACCGAGGCGATCAAAGCTGAACCAGTGTTAGTGCTGTGAAACTCATTTATGTAGGTGAATTTTACAGATACTGATGAATTTCATGTGTTCACCTCATGGTTCGAATTACGTGGGAGCCAGTGGGAGCTGAGCTCCCATAGAGAGAGGATGAGCTCCCATGAAAGCAGTAAAATCATACACCTGTGGGGGTCTCTAAAAATCATCAGCACCATTATTTTAAATTACAAATAAAGCACTTTTTCCTTCAGACTACTGTAGCATGACTTAAAAGATAGGACAAGATGCCAAACACATGGATCTCGCGGGATCTCGGATCGTCATCACACTACGGTACATCCTTATGCTTAAATCAAGTGATAAAAGTGCCGCTGCGATCATTGGCGCGGATACTGTGTTTGTGGCTCGCGCACAGTCTTCACTCGGGCGCGCTTCAATCCGTTGTGGAGACTCTCTATTCGTTCCAGTAAAATTACAAAACAAAATGCACACAAACGTGTCTCTGCCTGATATAGAACCACTTATAAACATAATCGGATTTGATGAAAAAAATGAATATGAGTGCGGATTCGAACCCAGAACCTCTGACGCGTTTGACAAATGTTCTACCACTGGACCACGGTCGAATCTGTCGGATCTATCTATTTACTCACGTGAAAATTCTCACAACTAACAGCATATATTAGACCTCATTAAACGACAAATTAAACCAAATGTACTATTTAAATTGAGTTGTGTTACCAACGCTTTTTTATTAAATTTGTATTATATTTACAAATTTTTATATTTTTATATTACATTATTAAGCTACCGCGCCTGCTCTTAGGCTACTTTTTTTCTTCTTTTTTTAAAGAGACCCCCACAAAGATGAAATCATAATTCGAACCCTGGTTCACCTTGATAATAAAACATTAAGCATGATGTGTATGTGTAATTATTTCTTTAGACAAGGACAGAAGATCAGACCCGCTTAAAAAAAGTTGGAAACCATCACAGAAATTCTAATGGTTTCTATTAAAATACCAGTAGGAACCATTGGCTTTTACCATTTAAACCACTAAAGAATTATTTTTTGTAGTGTATTTGGGATGTATTCCATTAGGATTTAATGCCCCCACCAATAGAACCCAAATCAGTAGAGACCCACAGAGACCACTATAAATCCCATTACAACCAATAAAATTCCCATGAAAACCATTAAATCCATTAGAATTTCTATAATGGTTTCTATAGTTTTTTTTTTAGTTTTTTTTTTTTTTTTTAGCAGGGCAGTATCATGTGTGAAAGCTTTATCTTGTTTAGCTGTGGGAAGCAGTACTCTATAACTTGTTAACTGGTGGGACTGATATTTTTATATGTTGAAAAGGATGTGCTTGTGTTGTACTTGTATAATGTAGCAGAGGGTTTTTGAAGTTTCTGTCTTTGATGCATGTTTTTATGTAACAATGTTCATATGTTCTCTAATTAATAATAATAAAAAAATGTGTCAGAGGCTGTGCTTTGGGTACATGCAGAAGGCTTAGACAAAGTGTTCATTAAATGGTATGGTTTTTATTCAGAAATATTATTTATTTTTATTTTCTTTCTCGCTGGCACAACACTGAAATAAACTCAATCCACTCTCCTCAACAATAACGCCAATCCAAACACCGACTACAACCCACGGTGTTGCCATGGTTTGGCTTCACTTTTATAAGAAATACATCTGCCAGGTTTCAAACCTGTCAACACTGGATTGGGCAAATCAAAGCAGTCAGGTGGTTCACTACAAGAATGAAGCAGTGTGTTTGCTTCAGAAGTCATTTTCACGTGACTAGTGACGTAACGATACAAGCTCCGAAGCAGTGGTTCATTGCAAGGACCGTTCGAGTTTGAAGCAAGCTTCGGAGAGTCGGTGTCAGGCGTAACATCACTAATTTTGATTCTTCATGAGCGGGGCTGATGACTAATATATCATTGGAAAGCACAAGCTACTAAAACAAGGTATTAGCCGAATCGATCGTTGTTATTAAATTGTTTTCTGTTTTAGAAATGTACTAATGCGTGCATTTTTATTGTAGGACTGGCACAGATTGTTATCTGTTTAATTTAGAGTGTTGTTTCTTACTGTTTTTATTTAATATGAGGTTTTAATGACTTCCTGAACTCGCGTGAAACAGTGTTTTAAGTGTGACAAGCAATTATCGAGTGAGTCCCTCTTTGAAATAAAGAGAATCCTCCGTAGGAAATCTTTGATGTATTTCTCTGCCTCTGCTTCCGTTTTTTTGCGTCATCGGAGGATTTTCTGGCCAGAGGCTAAAGACTACAGCCAGTAGATGGCGTTGTTCCGCATGTTTTCAGCCCGCCCATAGAGGGTTGGATCTCACTCACAGAATGTACACCGTGTCAGCCTGGAAGCTAAGCTAGCAGGCTCTTGTTCTGTGGAGAAAGCTGAATAGTAGGAGAAAGCTGAGTAAGTAGGGGTTACCATCCTCTTTTTCCCGGACTTGTCCGGCGGGCGAGATCGTTCAAAATGTACGGGATTCGGCTTTTGCGTTCTGCGGTCACCATTCATTGTTTACATGCACCCCTTTTGTTTCAATCTAGCTGAATTCATTCCGATTGGTGAATCTGAATGTAGTGTTTACATGAACGCTAAACAAGTGATCGGTTGATGTGCGTTTTACCATTGCTAAGAAAATTCCCGCTCCTCCGTGAGAGATGCGAGACCCGGCGCGTCTCAATAATGACGCCACCGGCCTCGCGCCGTTCTCCCGCGGCCGTCAGCCTCGTCCTGCTCGCCACAGTAAACATAATGAATGAATGGCGACTGTAGAACGCAAAAGCCGAATCCCGGACATTTTGGGCGATCTCTAAATCCCTGGCAAACTCATCACGTACAGTGTTGCCAACTGTAACTGCCCGCTTGGAGTTATTTTAAAGGTCTTGATTTAATGAGTATAAATGCATATTTTGTGTATGTTTTTATTGTGATTGTGGTGTAGATATGAACACTTCACTCGGCGCGGGCACCAGTGACTTCCACCAGGGGGCAGTATAGTTTCTCCCACTGGTATAACCCTAAATAAACCCGTGCTTATGAGTTACAGCTGTGGCAAACTCACAAACTAAGATCGAACAGAAGGGAGCACACAGCAAAGACGCCAAATTTAGGCATGCTAAGGAACAAAGGAAATCGGCAGGTTTTGGTTTAACGCCCTTGGGAAGCGGAACGAGGTATGTGTAGTTGTTTATATGTGGGTACGTGTATTTGTTTATATGTGGGCGCTGCGGGAGTGAGGTGTTCATGTTTAGTGTTGTAAGTTATTTGAGTTATGTATTGACAAAGAGCCATTTCGCTTTGATAAGTTGATCTGTGTGTAATTTAAAGGTTATGGTGTAGTGAAATATAGATTTTGGTGGAAAATGATGATTGTTTAGTGGTGTATTAATTTAGGTTTATTGTTTGAGTATGTTTGATTTAGCTAAGGAAATGTGTATAAAAGTACTTATGTTTGTATTTATCTGTATATTTTTATAGTTTTCACGGTGTATTACGGATAAAGGAAAAGGAAATAAAGAAACCGTAAAGACATCAGTCGAGACTCTCCACATCTTGCTTATACCCACCGGGGGCAGTTATACCAACTATTTTCAAAGTAAAGTAGCTAACGCCTCCCCTAAAAGTCGCTAAATGTCGCTAGATGACGTCATACATCAATTAGCATATTCATGACGTCATCGCGGCGTACTTGCGTTCTGCCTGCCTAATGTTTTTTCTCATTAAAATCATGCCTACATACTGTATTTTAATATAACATAACATAACATAACATAACATAACATAATATAATATAATATAATATAATATAATATAGGCTATATAGCCGAATGTCCAATAAAGCTGTTCTCATTTACTATATTTTTTTGTCAGACAATAGAACGAGTAGCTATTGAATGACTATTTTTTATATGTGTAAAATTATCTGAACTGAGAGAGTTCGGGAACTGGGTGAACTAAAGCACTGTGATAGTGAGTATTACAAGTAATAAGCACCAGAAAAGAAAGGAAAATAAAATGGTCAAACTAAATTCTTTAAATATAAATCAAAAGAAGTGATAAGTCCGTCCGTGGAAACAACACTGCTCATTCACGTCTGTCAGCTGCCGTGCTGGTGCCCTCAGCCATTCACAGAACAGGGTAGACGCAGAGAGAGGTGTGTGACGGCAAGGAGAAAGCAAATCTCGCGCTCGCAGGACTCATGCTGGCAACATTTGGAGGTTACTGAGGTTTGTTCAAAAAGTAGCTAGATTAGTCGCTAGTCGCTTTTTTGAAAAGTTGTCGCTAAAGGGGTCTGAAAAGTCGCTAAAAATAGCGACAAAGGCGCTAAGTTGGCAACACTGATCACGTAGGCTAGCCTTGTTGTTTGTTTTCAACTGCGCTCCCTTACCGGTAGGCGTGGCCTCCTAAGGCAGCGAAGCAAGTGCATTCTGGGAGTTGTTGTCTTTCATCCCCATAAGTCAAAAATACATTTTCTGGCTTTTCTCAGTTTAGAAAGCTCCAAATTAAAAAATTTCTTCACATTTCTTCTACTTAAATGACCTATTTTAAATACACATTCATCTTCCCAGAGGTGAAGTATCCATTTAACGTACCTCACTGGCTAACTTCCCGCCATGCATATCTGTACAACATTTGAACTTGCCTATTAAGAGTGAGCCAACGTTCGATGACTTTATTCCCCGCTTGTCTCCTCTCCCGCACCAGGGGTCTCATTTATAAAACTGTGCGTAGGAACCTTACTAAAAGTGTACGTGCGCCCGAAAGCCAAAAATGGCGTACGCAAAAAAATATTCAGATTTATAAAACCGTTCGTACGCCAGAACCTGCGCAGAATTTACTTTATATATCCCAGTCAGCGGAAGACGGTGCGCACATGCGTCTCCACCCCGAAATAACCATATATGGAGCTTAATCTTTTCCACTGGCCGAATTGTATTTTTAATTGATTTATATTTTTAATGGAAACAGATAGGCCTTGGGCATTATTTGCATGAAACTATTTTCTCAAACAATCTGGTATTATCATGATAAGCAATTATCTCTGTGGTTAAAACATTAAAACACAGCATGCCAGAGGAAAAGTGTTCAAAAACACCGCATCCACAACAAATATTTCCATTGACTGAATTTGAATATAAAAATGTTGTAACTTCTCAGTAATGATTTCATGTTTAAGTGCTTAACTCCATTAATTTGAATGGCTTATTTAATCTAAATGTTTATATCAGAAGTAAAACATAGTTTAAATCATAATTTTATTTATTTAAACTGTTATTTGCGTCAGTTTCACTAAACGGCCCAACGCGCTCGCTGCCGCGGACATTTAAGAAGGGATGGATTTTTGCTTCAAGTGACAGGCTTGGTGAGTGAAATTATATTTGTATTATCTTTCTGTATATGTAAAATTTTCTTTAGATTTTCTGTCTAAAAGTGACCAAAGAGACACTTAACTCCAGCTCACCATCGGTGTCGCCAATTCCCTTTGTCTCCAGAATGTGCGTACGCACGGCTCAAAGTTTGCTTAAAGGTGCGCACATTCTCCCGTCAAGTTTGTTTTTTATAGATCACAACCTTTGCGTGGGAACTGGCGTACGTACGTTTCCAGCCCCGTTTTGTGCGTACGCACGCTTTATAAATGAGGCCCCAGTTCAGTTCCCTGGTGACGTTCGTGGTGAAGACCTTGAAGCGCAGATTCTCCACACGGTCTTCTTCATTGTTGGCCCGCCACTGATGGATAATCTCCTCACCTTAAACAGGTAAATTTTAAGTAATATTTGAGCATATAGATGCACCTCTTCTGTACTTTTCTTAGTATCCGTCAAAAGTTTGGAATAATTCTTATTTTGTAATGTTTTTGAAAGTCTGTTCATTGACTATAAGAACTGTTTTCTATTTTGAAAAGCAATTCCTGCTTTGCAAAGCTGAATTTTCAGCAGCACTTGATCCTTCAGAAATCATTATGCTGATTTGCTGCTCAATAAACCTTTCTGATTATTATCAATATTGAAAACAGTTGTGCTGCTTCATAGTTTTGTGGAAACTGTGATGAACTACCATTCAAAAGTTTAGGTAAGTAACCATTTTAATCAGCAATGTTAAAAAATGACAAACACATTTATTACATTTCAGAAGATTCACATTTCAAATAAATTGTTCATTTGAACTTTCATTTGAACTTTCTGTTCATTAAATAATGAACTGTTCATCAAATAATCCTAAAAACAGGATAACCGTTTCTTCAAAAATATGAAGCAGCAAAAACTATTTTAACATTGATAATAACCATTATCAATAATTGAGCACCAATAATAATTGCTATTAACCAATCAGAAAAACAGAATATTAGAATATAATATAACACTGAAGACTGGAGTAATGATGCTGAAAATTTAGTTTTGATCAGAAAAAATACATTTGACAATATATTAAAATGGAAAGGTTTAATCATATTTAACTGTTACTGTCACGTATAACTAAAGAAAAACTAAGGGAGAGGACTCAAGTGCAGAAAGAATTATTTATTAAATAAAAGAAACATGAAATGAAACAAAAACACAAAATGGGGAAAACATGATATAACCAAAACTACAACTTCAAAAACAACATACCGGGGTTTCACGGGAAAGCGGGAGACGTAAACAAGACAAACGATCCGACACAGACTGCAAACACAAAGGAACTTATAAAAGGGACAAATCAAGCAGGTGATGAGGGAACAACAGGTGGGACAAATGAAACCAATAATTGGATAACAAGGAGGGTTGGGATATAGACAGAGACAGGAACACAAACACCAGATGTGCTACACAAGACAGGACAGGCATGTGACATTACCCCCTCCTAGAGGAGCGGCTACCAGACGCTCCACTAGGGACGGGAGGGACAGACCAGGGAGGGACGGGAGGGACAGACCAGGGAGGGACGGGAGGGACAGACCAGGGAGGGACATAGAGTTCAGGAGGCCAGGGCAGAGCAGGCTATGCAGATGGCCAGGGCAGAAAAGTCAGTCTATCGGGCGGCCAGGGCGGAGACTTTCCCTCGGGCGGCCAGGGCGGAGACTCTCCCTCGGGCGGCCAGGGCGGAAACTCTCCCTCGGGCGGCCAGGGCGGAGACTCTCCCTCGGGCGGCCAGGGCGGAGACTCTCCCTCGGGCGGCCAGGGCGGAGACGACCCTTCGGGTGGCCAGGGCGGAGACTCTCCCTCGGGCGGCCAGGGCGGAGACGACCCTTCGGGTGGCCAGGGCGGAGACGACCCCTCGGGAGGCCAAGGAACAGGCACCGGCTCAGGAACAGACACCACCGGCTCAGACACCACCGGTTCAGGAACAAATACCACCGGCTCAGGAACAGACACCACCGGCTCAGGAACAGATACCACCGGCTCAGGAACAGACACCACCGGCTCAGACACCACCGGCTCAGGAACAGATACCACCGGCTCAGGCTCAGACACCACCGGCTCAGGAACAGACACCACCGGCTCAGGAACAGACACCACCGGCTCAGGAACAGACACCACCGGCTCAGGAACAGACACCACCGGCTCAGGAACAGACACCACCGGCTCAGGAACAGACACCACCGGCTCAGACACCACCGGCTCAGGAACAGATACCACCGGCTCAGGCTCAGACACCACCGGCTCAGGAACAGACACCACCGGCTCAGGAACAGACACCACCGGCTCAGGAACAGACACCACCGGCTCAGGAACAGACACCACCGGCTCAGAAACAGACACCACCGGCTCAGCGGCGGCCAACTTGTCCGGAGACACAAGCTCAGCAACGGCCATCCTGTCCAGAGACACAGACTCGGCAGACGTGACGTGAACAATCCCTGGATCGGCAGACGTGACCGGTCTCTGGGATGGCGTCGGCAGGACGAGCAACTTGGGCGGGGCCGGCAGGGCGAGCCCCTTGGGCGAGGCCGGCAGGGCAGGGCGCCTGGGTGGCGTGGGCAGAGCAGGGCGTCTGGGCGGCGCAGGCAGAGCAGGGCGCCTGGGTGGCGTGGGCAGAGTAGGGCGTCTGGGCAGAGCAGGGCGCATGGGCGGCGCGGGCAGAGCAGGGCGCCTGGGCGGCGCAGGCAGAGCAGGGCGCCTGGGTGGCGTGGGCAGAGCAGGGCGGCGCGGGCAGAGCAGGGCGCCTGGGCGGTGCGTCAGCGACGGCAGTCACCTCCGGGATGGTCTCCATGTTAGAAGCCACCGGACAATCAACTGAAGAGGCCCTTTTCCTCCTCCATCTCTGGACCACCGGAGTCGAGACCACCGAACCCGGGACCACCGGAACTGGGACCACCGAACTCGGGACCACCGGAACTGGGACCACCTTCCTGGCCTCTCGCTCCTGAAAGCGAGCGAGACCCTCCACCATAGCCTCAAAGGTACACCCATCATACACCCTCCTGAGAACCCAGTCCATGGGCTCATTTAGTGCGTAAAATAAAAGGTCCTTTAGAGGCCCGTCATTAAGTTTTAAACCCTCCGCCGCTCTAAGGAATTCACTCGCGAACTTCCTCAGGTCAGCCCCTTGTTGGCGGAGGGCACTTAGTGCCTGAAAACGAATAATGCGTTCGTAGTGGGGGCACGAGACAGGAGGGCCTGGTAGGTGACATGAATTCTTCTGCTGAGTCCTTAACATGGTCGGATCGTTCTGTCACGTATAACTAAAGAAAAACTAAGGGAGAGTATATATATATATATATAGACCCTTTTACAGTTGGTAAACATGGTGACATATTTGTGTGGGCGGGGCTTAGCTGGAGGCAGAAAGATCCCTCTGGCCGCTTCACTAATGTTAGTTTGCAAGTTTTGTTAGCTTGTTTTTTAACAATGACTGGAGAAAATCCGATTTTGTCTTAATGTGCAAGGCCACTCACTGTCCAGGACTGCGATTGTTATTTGCAAAAGTTAATTTTAACGGACGGAACCAGATGACCGTACACGCTCAGTCAATGGACGAACTGACAGGATTAACGCTACCTCCGGACTTCTACACCTACCCGATAGAGAAACCGAGGGTAAAGAGAAACTGAGGACATATAAATATATTTAGATGCCTATAATATAACTATGTACTGAATGGTCATGTAAAGACTTGTGTGGTACGATCCGCAGTTCTGCCTAGCCAGC
Source organism: Abramis brama (assembly GCF_963993115.1). Taxonomy (NCBI): domain Eukaryota; kingdom Metazoa; phylum Chordata; class Actinopteri; order Cypriniformes; family Leuciscidae; genus Abramis; species Abramis brama. Next base: position 15,123,105 of record NC_139966.1, read on the forward strand.
GCCAAGAAGACGACAATGTAAAGAGTGACATACGGTGCAATTTTAATGATATTAATATTTTCGAGAAATAAAAATTCCAGATACAGCATACTCATTTTTCATCGATTCTTGCACCCAAGAACACAACAAGATGACATTTAATAATAAAAATAATAATTTAAGCTCCTTATTATGTAGCCGAATCTGTGCTGGTTTGTATTGGCCGCCTCCAGTTTTCCGTTTGTTTTGCCTCCAGCTAGCGCCGTGACGTAACTGTGACGTCGGCGCAAAAGGGGTCTATTAGATTGTCTTTAAATGTTGTGAATGTGTTTGATTTCCTCATGCCTAATGAATGCTCTTTTACCTTGTGTGTTAGATGGATCAACACCCCAGCCGGCTCCATGATGCTCTGCCTGAGAGACGCCCACTGGAGCTGAGGAAGGTGGAGTAGGTAAGATTCACTTGTTACCAACACAAGTTAACACACACTAAAATATAAAACCGAAAAGCATAAAACAGATTTTTGTTCACTTCTTATAAGAACAGTATGGTTAATTTATTAATTATTACACTGGCATTACCAACAATCACCAGTCAGTACATCAGTGCTCTTTTGAGTACAGTTAGGACTCTAATATTTCCAAATTTGAGTGTGACTATTCCTGGCACCCCCTGCAGCATTGGTCTCGTCACTTGATTCTGTCAAATCCGTTTGAAACAAGTATAATGTTTATACTTTTGCCTGGCTCCTCACTACTGACTGCGCATGCACCTCCCAAAATGGGTGCAAAATCACAAAATGGATGAGGCGTTTCTACTTGACATGCTCTCTATTGTACAAATCTTTGAAATGACAGGGGGTGACTAGGAGTAGTTGCTCTCCAAAATAGGGATACAGTGATATGAAAATTGTCCGAAACCGATAACCATTAATTCTTTATATTAGGGATGCACCGATACCACTTTTTCCAGATCGAGTCCGATACCGATACTTTCATTTTTGGTACTCGCCGATACCGTAACCGATACCTGTATTTTTAATTTTCAATAAATTTTTAATTCATGCATTTGTAATTTTTAAATGTATTGGTAGAGAAACCAAAAGAATATCAATCATTTTAGTTGTTTATTAAATTTAAACTTAATTTGTTCATCAAATATATATTTAATGCACTGCATATTCATTACTGTATAAATTAAATATAGATGGATCTTTTTGTAAAGTTAAAAAAAGGTAGCCTATTTAGTCAAGAGCAGTGAGTAATTTATTTGTCCTTTGTTTGATTAACATTAAAACACAGCAGCAGATTAATTAAACTGCTGCACCTTTAAGACCGAATGCACGGACCCCATTTGAATTATACCGTCTACGTTCACTTGAGATATAACAGACTTTGTTTACTAGGATACTCGCCAAGAGTGAAAAGTGAATTCATCCGTACAAGCGCAACGTGAAAGACTTCCATTCAGTATCGCGCGCTGTCTGAGGCGATGGTTTTCGGGGCGCGCGCTTTGGATGTTTGCTTTGGATGTTTGAAGTTGATGTAACTTCTTTACCTGCAAATGTCCTGTAATAATGTAGGCAACCACTCGTTAAACACAAATAAGGTAACAGTTCATGTTTTACTTACATATAGGATTTAGTTTTAATCCAAATAACGTGCTGAGTGAACGATCAGCAATCAAGAGCATTCAACAGAAGTGCTCTCTCTCTCTCTCTCTCTCTCTCTCTCTCTCTCTCTCTCTCTCTCTCTCTCTTTCTGGTCAGTTAACGTTAATAATAAGCTACATGCCTCGTTTTACTTTCTTTGCCATTGGCATCCGACTGAACTACAAACTTTCCACTGACGTCTGATGCGCTCGACACAGCTTGCGCGTTTTTCTCTTATCAGCTCGCGCACCACAGGCGTTACTATATTCTGTTTAATATTTCACTAATAAGATATATTTACCTCATAGACAGCCTTCTTTTTTATCCCCATTGTAATTTCTGTTGTCAGTGTTTCTTTGTCTGGACACAAACACTGTACACACGCTGCCTGGTATCGGTTGTTGGTATCGGGAGAGAGAGGTTATAGGGCGGCTTCTGTCACTTTGAGTGATTTATTGCCCTTAAGCCCCGCCCCCTTTTTTGACGTGGGGATATTCCCACGCTTGCCCCGCCCCCTTTTTGACCGTGGGAATATTCCCACGCTTGCCCCGCCCCCTTCTACCACCCACCCACCCACCCACCTCCGGGCAGACCACGTGACCGTGAGAATTTTCCCACGCTTGCTCCTCCCACTTCTGGACATGTCATGTGACCGTGGGAAAATCGGACTTACGCCACACCTCCTTATGGGTTGAACATCTCAGTAGTTCTAAACAGTGTATATTAAAACTTTTTAAAGAAATGTACAATAAAACATAGTCAGAGATGAGATCAGTGTTTTTATTAAAGAAGACAGATGTACATTAATCACTTTTAAAAATGAATTAGTGTCATTTCAAGATGTTAAAACATTATCTTAAAGCTATCAAAATGTGTCAGTATCAAAACATCTAAAACAACATTTTAAAATGTTAAAACATTGAAAAATCAATGTTCAGTCATTTACAGTTAAGAGAGTTTTTTCATTACAAAAAGATCATTTTTAAAAAATGTTGACCCGTAAGCATTTATCTTTTACGCATTATTTGTAAAATTTTACATTTTACATAAAATATCTTTAAAAAAGTGTCTCAAACACATCATAATATTAAAAACAAGTATTAAAAGCCGACCTACGTATTTATATTTCCGTTTTGTTGTTGTTGAAAGGAGAACCAAAACTCTTATTATCCATCTCCAAAGGCTTGGAGCTTTTAACTCCAAAAATGACAAAATCCGAAAAAGCAAATAGTTCTATTTTCTAACATACATTTAAAGAAAAAGCTGTACTTTCACAATAACATTGTGTTTAAAGATGTATAAACGTTGTATAAAGTTAAAATACACGTCTTTAGTGTTCATACATTGTAAAATGTTAAAACATTATCTTAAAGCTATCAAAATCTATTAGTATTAAAACATCTAAAACAACATGTATTAAAATTATACCGAGCAAATAGATCTATTTTCTAATACATTTGAAGAAAAGTTGTACATTCACAATTACATAGTGTTTAAAGGTGTATGAAACATTGTTTAAAGTTTAAATTATATTTTCTTAAAGATATCTAAACGTGTTATAACATAGTATTAAAACATCTAAAACAACATTTTATGTTAAAACATAAATGTTAAAACATTGAAAATCAATGTTCAGTCATTTACAGAAGAGTATAACGAGTTAAGAGAGTTTTTCATTACAAAAAGATCATTTTTAAAACAAGTTTTTTTTTTCATTACAAAAAGATAATTTTTTAAAAATGTAGATCCATAATCATTTAACTTTCACACATTATTTATAAAATGTTACATTTTACATAAAATACCTTTAAAAGTGTGTATTTTCTTAAAGATATAAAAAATGTGTTAGCATTAAAACATCTAAAACAACATTTTATGTTAAAACATAAATGTTAAAACACTGAAAATCAATGTTCAGTCATTTACAGAAAAATATAACAAGTTAAGAGAGTTTTTCATTACAAAAAGATAATTTTTAAAAAATGTTGATCCATAATCATTTAACTTTCACACATTATTTATAAAACGTTACATTTTACATAAAGTATCTTTAAAAGTGTATATTTTTGTCCATCACTTTTAAAACATTAATGAAATAAGTTAAAATTGCATTTTTCTCTAAAAGAGTTATTAAAAATGAGTTAGCTATTTTAAGATGTTAAAATCAATAATTTACAGAAAAGTAAATGTATCCATCCACACATTATGTGTAAAATGCTACATTTAACATAAAATATCTTTAAAAGTGTCTCAAACACATATTAAAACCACACCATGTTAAAAATCACAGTATCTAAAAAATAGCCTTACGTTTTTGTAAATCCGTTTGTTGAAAGAGAGCCAAAAGGTATATCCAAAGGTATATTCCACATCAAATGTATATCCACTGTGTATCCAAAAGGTATATCCAAAGCACGAAAGATTTATCCAAAAGGTATATCCAAGACCAAAGGTTTATCCAACATTAAGGGTATATCCGGATCCATAGGTTTAGAGATTTTATTTCCAAAAGTTACAAAGTCTCGTGAGGAGCTCAATGAAACACGTCCACACGGTTACATCCCAAAAGTTAGACTGACCTCTGTGACATCTGCCCAGTAGCCACAGGTAGACCACTCCCACAGACCGTGGGAATATTCCAGCCAGGGGCGTAGGAGCCATTATACGAGGGGGGGACATGTCCCCCCCACATTTCAAAATCTAAGTTTTGTCCCCCCCACTATTTCCCAATGTAAGATTTTGTTTTGCATTGCCTGCCTATCTCTGCCGATTTCGGAGTCTCCATATCCATTCTGCAACTTTTAAATACATAATAAAAAAAATAAAAAAAATTATAGGCTTAAGTGCAGGGTCCGAAAGTTGGTCGTTTTGTCGCTATGGTTACACACACACACACACACACACCGTTGGCGTTGCGCACAAGTCATCTGTCAGTTGTGCAGTTACCCAAAATCTCATGAATGAAGTTAAAACCCATCACTGGATGAAATTAAATCGACTAGCAAAAATACAGGAGGCCGCCTTACAAACAAGTGTGTGGAGGATATTGTCATTTCGCCGTAAGGTTTTGATGGCGTCATTTATTTATAAGGAGGGCAACACTCCAGTCCAGGAGGTGGCGCTAATGCACCTAAAACGGTTTATTTATGTATGCTTCGGCAGCCGGTGTTTATTTCTTGTATGTAAATGTAACGTAACGTAGGAAAGGAAACGTGGAAGTTAAAAATACTTAAATAAATACTGATTACATATTTTGGGCGGTTTTGTGTGCATTTTGGTGCTTTTTGAACAGTTTTTGGGCTGGAATTCATCAGCTGGTCTGGCAACACTGGTGGACGGTTGACGTTAACATTACAACAGGACAGCATTCAGAGACTCACTTTGTATTTGAGGTAATTTAGGAGTAACGTTAGGCTAATTCAGCCGATGAAATGGCAGATTGCTGGTTTTGATCATCAGTTTTGTTGTATTTTGAAACTCAATATAGCCTATACGGAAACCCTGAAACGCAACATTAAAAAAAAAAAAAATCCGTCGAAAAAAAATTATAGTATTTCGAAATTAAAGTCGAAATATTTCGAGATTAAAGTCGAAACATTTCGAGATTAAAGTCATAACGGTCAAGTCATTAAACATAACGGCGCGCGTCCACTGGTGCATATGGCGTGTCCAATTCTGATTTTGTGTGTGTGTGTGTGTGTGTGTGTGTGTGTGTGTGTGTGTGTGTGTGTGTCTGTGTAAAGAAATGCGCTTGTGAAGTCGAACTGCCTCGGACATGGATCTACACAAAATAGTAGCTTTTTACTTTTATCTGGGCTTTCAACAAAAAGAAAATTCGACAGGTACCAATCTACCAACATGCATTATGGCGTTGCCTATCGAGCGCACAGACTCCACCGGAGTAGGTTCACAATCTGGTCGAAACTTTATGTTGCAGTGTTTTTGACGTTTTTTCGTGCTCGTCTATAATAGGCAACACTATCTGGGTAGAGAACACTTAACAGTAACCGCACTGTCTCCCTCTTCACCGTAAATGCGTTCTGGATACATTTTAAGTGCATCCTATCCAATCATTTTGGCCGGATCCTGTGATTTCCTCAAATATAATAACCACTGGTGGTGGTTGAGGAGAGATTCCCTGAAATTATTGTAAAGCGCTTTTAAGTGTAGGCCTACATATGAAATATGTGTAATACAAATATAAGTGTAGTAGACATATGAAAGCGTTATATAAATGCCTCATTCATGCATTCATTCATAAAGCTGGATTATATCTTGATCCAGTCTGAAAAGTGTTTTCGCCTGTAAAGGCTAAAGTCTATTCCGGCGCAGTATATTTAATAACGTCCTATAGCCTAATGCCATGGTAGACCTGTAGATTTTCCTTTTGTTGAAAGCCCAGATAAAAGTAAAAAAGCTATTATTTTGTGTAGATCCAGTTTACACACCCGCACACGCATGAATGCCTGTGTGGCAATGTGAAATAACGGCAAGCACACACGCAACTTCTACGGAAGACTTTATTCTCGAAATGTTTCGACTTTAAAGGTGAACTAAGTAACTTTTTTTACCTTAACTGAACAGCTTCGGAGTCATTGGAATGGTTATATTACTTATTTCGGGTTGAATGGTGGTCGTTTCGCACCCCCCTGGTGCCCGTGAGCGGAAAATCCGCACTTGCAACTTTGAGCCGGCGGGCCGCCGCGTCAGGAAGTCTCGCGTGATATCAGGTCTCGCGATGTAAACAATTGCTTTACGGCCAAAAGAAATCTGCTAAAATGCCGTCATTATTGCGCTCCCTCACGCTGTCCGAACCCGAATGAAGAAGACGTTTTAAAGAATGTCCCATCTGCTTTAATGTCGTTGATCTATAGCCTCTGGTGTCTGAGAATCACCAAAGAGTTTTTACAACAGTGTTGTCAAATATCTATTCCGAAGCTGTGGGGGGAGCTCTAGAGAGAAACCTGCGAGCAAAAAGCGAGAATACAGCGAAGAAATCCCGAAGCTACTGAGTGCTGCTTTAATCTCGAAATGCTAGAATTTTTTTTAACGAATTTTTTTTTTTTTTACACTGCGGTTCAGGGCTTCCGTAAGCCTACTTAGAAGCAAACTATCTAATTTTATGTTGTGTAAAACAGGCAAATGTGATCTAATTAGCTAACTAGCTATATGCTATCAAAGCTGATGAACAGCCAGTGTGTGAATGTGCCATTGATACGTGTCCATAAACTATGTAGAAGTAACATTAGTCAAAATGTTCACACAGAGATGAGCATCCTACAGTACTTTAAGAGGAAGAGGACAGAGGAGAACGAGCTTGTAAGTTGTATGGATAGCTACATACAGTATATTCTAATATTCACATAGTAAAAGGAAGCACTTTAGATCAGTAAAATTAGGCCAACGCCATGTCATCAGAGTTTGCATTGAAACCAGTTCTGTGTCCTCAAACATTTGTTACTTTCCTAGACAGGAGATGAAGAGACCACAGAACAGGGAGAGTTAGGGCCAAGTGAGAAACAGGTAATGGGAATATGACAGAATGCTCATTTGTGTAGGATAACAGAATACATTGGTACTGTGTCCAGCTAATTTAACTAGTTGTTCTTATAATTATATATATATATTTGAATGTAAAATGACTTCTGTGTCTCTAAACATTTGTTACTTTCCTAGACAGGAGATGAAGAGACCACAGAACAGGGAGAGTTAGGGCCAAGTGAGTCACAGGTAATGGGAATATGACAGAATGCTCATTTGTGTAGGATAACAGAATACATTGGTACTGTGTCCAGCTAATTTAACTAGTTGTTCTTATGATTATATATATATATATATATATATATATATATATATATTTGAATGTAAAATGACTTCTGTGTCCTCAAAGATTTGTTACTTTCCTAGACAGAAGATGAAGAGACCACAGAACAGGGAGAGTTAGGGCCAAGTGAGAAACAGGTAATGGGAATATGACCGAATGCTCATTTGTGTAGGATAACAGAATACATTGGTACTGTGTCCAGCTAATTTAACTAGTTGTTCTTATGATTATATACACTACCGGTCAAAAGTTTTAGATCGGTAAGATTTTTAATGTTTTTAAAAGAAGTATCTTCTGCTCACCAAGGCTTCATTTATTTGATTAAAAATACAAACAAAAACAGTAATATTGTGAAATATTATTATAATGTAAATCAGCTGTTTTCTATGTTAATATATAGTAAAGTGTAATTTATTCCTGTGATCAAAGCTGAATTTTCAGCATCATTACTCCAGTCTTCAGTGTCACATGATCCTTCAGAAATCACTCTAATATGATGATTTGATGATCAAGAAACATTTATGATTTTTATCAATGTTGAAAACAGTTATTTACATTTTTATTTCATGATGCTATGATGAATAGAAAGTTCAAAAGAACAGAATTTATCTGAAATCTAAAGCTTTTGTAACATTAAACACTACCCTTCAAAAGTTTGGGGTCAGTAAGAATTTGAATTTTATTTTTGGGGGAAAGAAATAAAATAAATCAATACTTTTATTCATCAAGGATGATCTATTTTAAATAAATGCTGCTCTTTTGAACTTTCTATTCATCAAAGAATTTTGAAAAAAATGTGTACACAACTGTTTTCAACATTGAAAATAATAATGAATGTTTCTTGATCATCAAATCATATTAGAGTGATTTCTGAAGGATCATGTGACACTGAAGACTGGAGTAATGATGCTGAAAATTCAGCTTCGATCACAGGAATAAATTACAGTTTAAAATATATCAAAATAGAAAACAGTCATTTTAAATTGTCATAATATTTCACAATATTACTGTTTTTTTATTGTTTTTTTTATCAAATAAATGAAGCCTTGGTGAGCAGAAGACACTTATTTTAGAAACATAAAAATCTTACCGATCTAAAACTTTTGACCGGTAGTGTATATATTTGAATGTAAAATGAGTTTATCGCTGAAGCTTTATAATGATAAGCTACATAGGGCCCTTTGAAATCTCTTTTTTTTCCAAATTCCAATTTTGGCAGATTCTGCGATATTCCACATTTAACAGCTGATTCCATTTGTATTATTTCCGCCTTACTGCATTGCTTTTACTGCATCGTGGAAATCAAAGGGCCCTACATGCAAAGATTACCTTTCTAAGTTAAGTGGCTTTTTATGATAACAATTTATAGAGTTTGATTTGTGTTATTTCGTGTACATTCTATAGAGCAGCCAGAATTGGAGAGAGGCTAGGGTTTCAGAGCAGGTCAGCCAGACAGAGCATCAAAGGCCATATCAACCTGAGGCAGGATGTATCATTCAGCAGCAGCTTGCAAACAAGACACTTAGTTTCCAGTATAGATGGTACAAGAACCACACATGGCTACACTACTGTCCTGATGTGAGAGGTATACTCTGTTTCTATTGCATGAAAGCATTTAAAAATCAGACAAGTCCCCTTGCTAAAAGTGTAGATCAGTCATTTGTATCTACAGTATTCCAAAACTGGAAAAAAGCAATAGAAAAATTTAAATCACATGAAATGTCTCAAGCACACAAAGTGGCCATAACAACATACGCACATCAGGCAAAATCAATAGACACACAGTTATCATCAGCAAAGGCTCTTCAGCAACAGCAGGCAAGGTCTCATCTGCTAAAAATTGTTGGCTCATTGCAGTTTCTTGCTAGACAAGGTACTGCTATTCGCGGTCATGAAAACAGTGAGGGAAATTTCAGGCAGCTCCTTCGTCTCAGGTCAGAGGATGTTGAGGGACTGGAGAGTTGGATAGAGAGGAGGTCGAATTTTCTCAGCCCTCAAATTCAAAATGAGATTTTGCAGATCCTGTCTTTAAACATTGTGCGGGAGATAGCATCTGCTGTGCGGAACTTGCCGACACTCCAATACTCCATCATCATGGATGGCACCCAAGATGTTGCAGGGGTAGAGCAGGAGTCAATCTGCATCCGGTATGTGGACCATGATCTAATACCTCATGAAGAGTTTGTCGGTCTTTATGAAGTGTCTTCGACCACAGGGGAAAATCTGGCTAGGGTTGCCATTGATGTCCTCCAGAGAATGAATTTGCCGCTATCTGGTCTCCGTGGGCAAACGTATGATGGAGCTGCAAACATGTCTGGCAAGACTGGTGGAGTGCAGGCCAAAATCAAGGAGATTCAGCCTCTTGCCCTCTATGTCCATTGTGGCCCACATTGCGTCAATCTTGTAACACAGGCTGCCTGCAGTTCATCCTGTGTGGTTATGGATGCACTGTCATTGGTCCACAAACTTGGAACCCTCTTCAACCAGTCAGGCAAGTTTAAAACGGTCTTTAAAGAGATTGCCAAATCAGAACATGGGAACATCAAAACACTGAAGCCCTTATGCCCTACCAGATGGGTTGTCAGGATGACGGCTATTCGAGCTGTTCTTGGGCAGTATGAGGCAGTGCTGCTCAGTCTGGAGGAGATGGCTTCATCTGGTTACTCTGAAACAACAATCACAGCTAGGGGGCTTTTGGAGCGATTCCAAAAGGGGACCACGGTGCTTGGGCTTCTTCTTGCTTGTGAAGTGATTGGTAGGCCTGTCGCGATAATTAAATAACCGTCTGATCGCGATTATTTGATCTAACCGCGATTGTTTCAGACAACCGTGATTATTGCGCTCTTTTATAGGCCTACGGCACAAGGGGGAGTCATGGACCAAAATAAATAGACAAGCACTAATTACGTTTTCCAGCAATATATTCAAAGTCATCTGAAGCCATTCCATAGCTTAATGTGAGGGACAGATGATCAATGAACTGTTCAGGGCTCTAGAGTGCGACCAATTTTTGTAAGGGTGCGACTAAAATTTTTCATAGGTCGCACCGGTGCATCTAACGTCCTCGCATCCGCTGCCTCTCCACGAACTAAGCGTATGTTCTCCTTTGACGAAACTCACACTTTTCTCTCACGCGGCGCCACAGCTCGCACAAAACGACAGCCCTGCTTAATGAGTGACGACGGAGGAAAGAATTAAACATTCAAACGTAGCCTGGTTACACTTAAGGTCTGTTATATTAGTCTGATTTTATTTTAAATTTCGGCTTCCAAAGATTATTAAAAAATAATATATTGAGGTAAAACCATTAAAAACTATCTAACTAGGCGCAACTTCTTCCCTTCGCAGCATTACGCTGTCATTTCTCCCTAAAACAAACTTAACGACAGAATCAGCACGATCGGTGAATGTTGTAAAATGCAGTCTAACTACTGTAGCTAAATTGCGGGACGCGTTTAATAATTAAAAGAGCTATTAAAAACACAAAAATCAGCGCAAGAGATGCTGTTCGCAAGACGGCGCGCGCTCCGAAACAGACCGAGACAAGCAAATTATACTTTCGGTTTCATGTGCGCGTCTAAACGATCAATTGTACACAAAAGTGTGTCAAAATTACCGGCTTGGAGATTAACTAAAAATAGTTTATGTCTTAAATGGACGTAGTTATGGAAATAGTTGGGAGAATATGGTGCATCAGTCGCCTATTAGATCTGCACTCGGTCTTAAAGGGGCCGCAGTCTAATACAATAATAAACATGCGGACGATTGCGCCATTACTGCCAATCAAACAACAAGAGAAAAATCACTCACAGCTCTTGAAAGAATAACTTCAGCTTTAATAAGCATTAATAGCCTATATTTATGATAAGTTGTACAGTGTTATTTTACATTTTATTACTTTATTAGATTTCTTTTTAGACCATGCCTGAACGGTAATGTTAGTAGGCCTTCCTGAAATTAAAGCACTGTGTAGGCCTATATAATGTGTATCTTTGTTTAATGGTTTATCTTTTGTTTATCTATTGTTTATCTTTGTTTATTATATATATAAAACAAAAAGTACCATAAGAATACAGTTAAAGTACCGGATCGATAAGCAGTATTGGTAAGAATAGGAATACCATTAATAATTATGCTTCAAATAAAATAAAATAAAGTATTTACCTACACCTTCTTGTTTAAAATCATTTACATAATATATATGAATATGTATAGAGCGTGATAAAAAAGTGACCTTGAAATTGTGGCGTTAAAGGTGATGCGAGCCGAGGAAAAATTTGGGTGCACCCAAATTTTGTGCTGGTGCACCTAAATAAAAAAGTTAGGCACACCAGTGCAACCAAGGCAAAAAGTTAGTATGGAGCCCTGCTGTTGGACTGATATACACTAGGATTTGTGCCCTCGACATTTCTTCGCTTTGTGCCGTGAACTTTTAAATGCGCACTTGTGCAGCGCTGCGCACTGTGACTCCATGTTGCATTAAGCACATCATTCTGCACCCGCGATGCGCATACGCGCTTTGTTCCGCTGTTTTGAAGCGTATCATATTATCATGGTTTGTGCACATTTGTTTTTATTAACATGTTTAGATTTTATTAAATTACTGTGCAGATGTTTTCAAAAATTACTTTTTGCTGCTGATTTATACACTCACTAAGTTTAATAAACAAATTGTCATAGCTATTTAATATATTTATTTAATATTTAAAGGTGTTAACTGTAATCTTACACTGCAAAATTATAACTTACAAAGGATTAAATTCATCACAATTATTTAATGAATGAAGCACAAAGCCCTAAAACAGACAATTAATCGGCATAATCGCCAAAGCCCTAACACAGACAATTAATCGTCAAAGCCCTAAAACTGACAATTAATCGGCATAACCGCAATTATTTTTTAGACAATTAATCGTCAGCCAAATTTCATAATCGTGACAGGCCTAGTGATTGGAGAACTAGAGTGTCTGAATTACTCCCTACAGACGTCAACAGGAACTGTCATGGGCATGACGGCAGCTGTGGACTGCGTGAAGTCAGCTCTGAAGGCAAAGAGATCAGATGAAATGTTTCACCGCATACACACAAGGGCCACTGAGCTAGTCACCAGCACAGGTATTGAACCTATCCAGATGCCGCATGTCAGAAAGCCACCCAAGCGCTTCACAGGAAATGCAACAGCATTTGTCCCAGCAACCACTGAAGAGCATTACCGCATTGACTTCTTCAAAATGCTGGATACTGTGGACATGCAACTAACCAAGCGCTTTGAACAGAGTAGCCTGCAAGTCCTGGATGAATTAGAGAGAGTGCTCCTGACTGGAAAGATGAAAGATGTTGTCAGCCAATATCCAGAGCTAGATCGGCATTCACTGGAGGTACAGCTGCCAATGTTCAAGCTTCAGTTCGACTATAGTACCACTCTTGAGGCTACCAACATACTAAAAAATCTGCTGCCAGAGGTCCGCAGTCTCTTCAGCCAGGTAGAGACATTGGTGAGGCTGCTTTTGGTTGTTCCTTCTTCCTCTGCAGAAGCAGAAAGAAGTTTCAGTTCCCTAAGAAGACTGAAGACCTGGCTAAGGAGCACAATGTCACAGACCCGTCTAAACAGCACTGCAATCTGTCACATCCATCAGAACAAGTTGGATCGTCTAGATAGAGCAAGAATTTGCGAGCAGTTCATCTCTGCAAACGATCAAAGAAGGCATGTTTTTGGGACCTTCAATTAAGTCAACAGGCTCTTTCTGTCCATCCCCAGGCTCTGCCTCAGTCTCATTCCATCACTGCCTCAGCCTCTCTCCATCCCCAGGCTCTGCCTCAGTCTCTCTCCATCACTGCCTCAGTCTCCATCCATCACCAGGCTCTGCCTCAGTCTCTCTCCATCAGTCTGCCTCAAACTCCATGCATCCCCAGGCTCTGCCTCAGTCTCTCTCCATCAGTCTGCCTCAGTCCCTCTCCATCACTGCCTCAGTCTCCATCCATCACCAGGCTCTGCCTCAGCCTCTCTCCATCACCAGGCTCTGCCTCTCTCCATCAGTCTGCCTCAGTATCTCTCCATCACTGCCTCAGCCTCTCTCCATCACCAGGCTCTGCCTAAGCCTCTCTCCATCACTGCCTCAGTCTCCATCCATCCCCAGGCTCTGCCTCAGTCTCTCTCCATCAGTCTGCCTTAAACTCCATGCATCCCCAGGCACTGCCTCAGTCTCTCTCCATCACTGCCTCAGTCCCTCTCCATCACTGCCTCAGTCTCCATCCATCACCAGGCTCTGCCTCAGTCTCCATCCATCACCAGGCTCTGCCTCAGTCTCTCTCCATCACTGCCTCAGTCTCCATCCATCACTGCCTCAGTCTCCATCCATCACCAGGCTCTGCCTCAGCCTCTCTCCATCACCTGGCTCTGCCTCAGTCTCTCTCCATCACTGCCTCAGTCTCCATCCATCCCCAGGCTCTGTCTCAGTCCCTCTCCATCACTGCCTCAGCCTCTCTCCATCACTGCCTCAGTCTCCATCCATCACCAGGCTCTGCCTCAGCCTCTCTCCATCAGTCTGCCTCAGCCTCTCTCCATCACCTGGCTCTGCCTCAGCCTCTCTCCATCACTGCCTCAGTCTCCATCCATCACCAGGCTCTGCCTCAGCCTCTCTCCATCAGTCTGCCTCAGCCTCTCTCCATCACCTGGCTCTGCCTCAGTGTCTCTCCATCACTGCCTCAGTCTCCATCCATCACCAGGCTCTTCCTCAGTATCTCTCCATCAGTCTGCCTCAAACTCCATGCATCCCCAGGCTCTGCCTCAGTCTCTCTCCATCACTGCCTCAGTCTCCATCCATCACCAGGCTCTGCCTCAGCCTCTCTCCATCAGTCTGCCTCAGCCTCTCTCCATCACCTGGCTCTGCCTCAGTCTCTCTCCATCACTGCCTCAGTCTCCATCCATCACCAGGCTCTGCCTCAGCCTCTCTCCATCAGTCTGCCTCAGCCTCTCTCCATCACCTGGCTCTGCCTCAGTCTCTCTCCATCACTGCCTCAGTCTCCATCCATCACCAGGCTCTTCCTCAGTATCTCTTCATCAGTCTGCCTCAAACTCCATGCATCCCCAGGCTCTGCCTCAGTCTCTCTCCATCACTGCCTCAGTCTCCATCCATCACCAGGCTCTGCCTCAGCCTCTCTCCATCACCAGGCTCTGCCTCAGCCTCTCTCCATCACTGCCTCAGTCTCCATCCATCACCAGGCTCTGCCTCAGCCTCTCTCCATCAGTCTGCCTCAGCCTCTCTCCATCACCTGGCTCTGCCTCAGCCTCTCTCCATCACTGCCTCAGTCTCCATCCATCACCAGGCTCTACCTCAGCCTCTCTCCATCAGTCTGCCTCAGCCTCTCTCCATCACCTGGCTCTGCCTCAGTCTCTCTCCATCACTGCCTCAGTCTCCATCCATCCCCAGGCTCTGCCTCAGCCTCTCTCCATCACCTGGCTCTGCCTCAGCCTCTCTCCATCACCAGGCTCTGCCTCAGCCTCTCTCCATCACTGCCTCAGTCTCCATCCATCACCAGGCTCTGCCTCAGCCTCTCTCCATCACTGCCTCAGTCTCCATCCATCACCAGGCTCTGCCTCAGCCTTTCTCCATCAGTCTGCCTCAGCCTCTCTCCATCACCAGGCTCTGCCTCAGCCCCTCTCCATCACTGCCTCAGTCTCCATCCATCACCTGGCTCTGCCTCAGCCTCTCTCCATCACTGCCTCAGCCTCTCTCCATCACTGCCTCAACCTCCATGCATCCCCAGGCTCTGCCTCAATATCTCTCCATCACTGCCTCAGTCTCTCTCCATCACTGCCTCAGTCTCCATCCATCAGTCTGCCTCAGCCTCTCTCCATTGCCAGGCTCTGCCCCAACCTCTTTATCACAAGGCTCTGTCCCAGCCCGATCATCTTCTACATGGTGTGTTTTCATTTATTTGTTCTTTATTAAATAAAGTATGTTTTTGTACAGTTCATGGTATGTAGTCATTTGGTTGTAGTTATATTAGATTGCTTCTCTCTGTTTTTATAATCTACCCAGTCTGTCACTGCATATACCCTCTTACAACCAAACTAAGTAGTTCAGTCTGTTCCCAAAAGTCATTAGAAATGAGCATTTAAGTGCTTTATATATATATATATATATATATATATATATATATATATATATATATATATATATATATATGTATATATATATAAATATAAATTTGGGGAATTTCCCCCGAACCCCCTAGCATTTACTGTCCCCCCCAGGTTCAAAATTGCTCCTACGCCCCTGATTCCAGCGCTTGTCACGCCCCTTTCTACCCCCTCCCTCCCACCTCCGGACAGGTCATGTGACCGCGGGAATTTTTCCCACGATCCATAATAAAATAACTTTAACTGTAATAAAATGATACAGTCCTTTAAAATACAAAAGCTAGTATTTAAAACGCTAGGCCTATCAGAAAAATGTGAACAAGCTAGAATGTCTTTTTACGAATACAGATTTTAAAACAAGTTCCATTTGATACATCACTCATCGTATAGGTAGACGCATGAACGAGTATAGATCATGTGTAAACACGTGTCTCAGTCCACCTAACACTAAATAATATTTATAAAAAATAATAGTTGTTTAAAGTTTAAGTTAATTCATGTTTTAGTTAAGTTATATTCACTAACTTACTGATTTATTCACTCTTTGATAAGATAATCCACCTATCCCAGTGGAGTAAAAAAAAAAATGATTCTGTTCAAAACTATGTGCTTTTAACTTTAAAACGTAAACGGTAGGCAAACATTTTCCACACATTTAAACAATGTTTCAAACGTGAGCATTTAACATATCGAACAACATCAGTTAAAAAATACGTAAAACGAATAGTTTTTAAGCAAACTTTTTAACAATACGACTTCCTACTAAGTTTTGTTTAGTTTTTAGCTAAAATATATCCTTCACTGTCCACAAAACACCCATGCGCACGGAAAGCATAACATGAATGTGAAATCCGATCTGTGAAGCCAAGTCTACGTTAGTAAAAAATCCAATAATCAAAACAATGTTTTTTTTTTGTTTGTTTTTTTTTTATTTATTTTTTTTTTGGCCCGCCACCACCCCCCCTCTTCGGAGGACAACTTTATTGTTTAATAAAGCAAATTATATACACAATATATTACAATACTGATGACAGATTTATATACAGTGCGTGACCATTCAACCAATTTAGTAAGACCCTCGGTACATGAGGGGGGGGGGGGGATTATAACACCACGAACAGAGTGTAACACATAACATATAAGACATGACAAGGTGATAGACAGACAACAGAGGGACAAGACAGTTGACAAACACAAAAACGTATTATTATTGATTAAGTAGAATGATCTTAAGCAAATTTTATTTGTTAATCTAAGATTTATATTAGTTGGTCATGGCTAGGGTGTTTGAGGGGGAAAAGGGTTTGGAAACATGTTATGCATAAGTGTATGCCTATGTGTATGTATGAAGTGATGGCTGCAAAAACAAAAGTTGGTAATGTACACGGCTTGTAGTTATGTTTGTGTGGTATTAAGAAATGTCAAAAATGGTGACCAGGTGTCTTCAAAGGCTGATGTTTGCTTCCTTCTGTATGCATTGTGTTTTTCCATTGAAATGTATTCTGAGATTAAATTTGTCCAGTGTTTGATGTGGCAAGATTTTTTTGATTTCCAGTTTTGGAGAACTACTTTCTTAGCGACAGCTAGAGAGATGAGCAACGGATTCCTGTATTTTTGCGGGATATGGATTTCGGAAGAGTCGCCTATGAGACAAAGTGTTGGTGATGATGGGATTCTGTGGCTCAGGATAGTGGACAGTGTCTCAGTGACTGTAATCCAAAAAGAGTGAACTGGTTGGCAGTGCCACATGGCGTGCAAATAGTCGTCTGTGCTACCCAAAGTGCATTGTGAACAGATTTCGGTGTTGTGTAGGCCCATTTTGAACATTTTACTTTGGGTGATGTGAGTTCTATGAATGACTTTATATTGTATAAGCTGCAGGTTTGTGTTATCGGTCATGGAAAATGTATTCCTACAGATTTGTTCCCAGTACTCAGGGTTGGAAGAGACGGCCAGGTCGGTTTCCCACTTGGCTGTTGGGAGTGTTATTGTTGTGTTTTGGTTGGAGATTAATGTATATAGTTGGGAGGTTAATTTTTTGAAGTTATTAATTTTCAAAATTTCTTCTATAAGCTGGGAAGGTTGTAATGTATTGTTTGTAAGTGTGGTTTTATCTTTAATTTGAAGTCTAAGTTGTTGATATTGAAGGAATTGTTCTCTCCCAACCCCATATTTCTGTGTGAGTGTGTTAAATGACATGAAATGTTGGTTCTCAAATAAGTGGTGAAGATGTGTGATTCCTTTTTGTGCCCATGTGGGGAAATAAAGAGGTTTGTTCTGTATCATGAATTCTGGGTTGTGCCAGAGTGGGGTGTACCTGTTTAATTCTAGTGATGATTTTGTGATTTGGTTCGTTTTCCACCAGGCTGTCAGAGTTGAATGGATGGTAATGTGTTGGCAGAGTTTGGATTTTTTGATTGATTGTGAAAGGAAGGGGAGATCTGCAACTGAGATATTTGTGCATTTGTTTTGTTCCAGTTCTAGCCAAGGATAATTATGCTTGTGTATATTGATCCATTTAGCTAGGTACTGTAATTGATTAGCCAGGAAGTAGTGATGAAAGTTTGGTGCCTCAAGCCCCCCATGTGATTTTTTATTTTGTAGTGTTGAGAGTGATATCCTGGGTTTTTTGTTTTTCCAATAAAATTGTGTTGTTAATGAATTAAGAGTTTTGAACCATTTATCTGTAGGAGTGATAGGGATCATAGAAAAAAGGTAATTTATTTGGGGTAGGGTTTTCATTTTGACAGCAGCTATTCTTCCGATGAGTGTGAGTGGGTGTTTAGACCAGCGTTTATATTCATCTTCAATTTTCTTTAGGAGTGGAGTATAGTTGAGGGTGAAAAGCTCTGACAGCCTGGGGGAAATCTGAATCCCTAGGTACTTGATGTTGCCTGTGTGAAGGTGGAGGGATGTGTCCTGAGCTCCAGAATCCCATGCATCATCTGAAAGTGGTAGTAAAATTGACTTGTTCCAGTTGATAGTGTAATGTGAGACAAGGGAGAATCTGCTGATAATGTTGAACGTTTCTTGAAGTGATACTCGTGGGTTCTGTAAATAAAGTAGAAGATCATCTGCATATAAACTGATTTTGTGTTGTGCGTTGTCTACCTGAATTCCTTTGATCATGGTGTTTTGTCTTATTGCTGCTGCGAGTGGTTCAATGAAAATTGCGAAGAGGGAAGGCGAGAGTGGGCATCCCTGTCTGGTGCCCTGATGCAGTGTGAAACTCTGTGAAGTGATTCCGTTAGTGGTGATGGTGGCCCTGGGTGACGTGTACAGTATTTTAATCCAGTGGATGAACGACTCTCCAAAACTGAACTTGTGAAGTGTGTTGAATAAAAAAGACCAGTTTACCTTATCAAAAGCTTTTTCTGCATCAAGTGAAATGATAATGGTTTTCTGTTGTCTTTCTTGTGATATATTAAATAGATTGAAAAGTCTGCGGACATTGTCTGTGGCGTGTCTATTTTTTATGAAGCCTGTCTGATCTGGATGAATGAGTGTGGGGGTGACTGTTTCTATTCTGGTTGCTAGTGCTTTGGTAATAATTTTCAAGTCAGTATTCAATAGTGAGAGAGGTCGGTAACTAGAAGGGTGAGATGGATCTTTGTTGGGTTTTAGCAGTAATGTCATGGCTGCTGTATTCATGTGTGTGGGTATGGTAGATGACGTTTTAATTTCTATAATTACTCTGTTAAATAGTGGTGATAATATGTCCCAGAAGTGTCTGTAAAATTCAGCTGGTAATCCATCTGGCCCGGGAGATTTATTGCTAGGAATGTTATTGAGTGCTTTTGTAAGTTCATTAAGGCTAAGGGGTGTGTCTAAGATGTTGGTTTGTTCTGCAGTTAATTTTGGCAATGTCAGACTGTTCAAGAAGGTGTCGATTTCTGATTGAGTAGGTTGGTGAGTGGGGGAATAGAGGTTGCTGTAGAAATTCCGAAATATGTTATTTATATCCTGTGGGTTTTGATTAATATTTCCTGCAGCGTCTAGGATAGCTGGGATGATTGATTTCTCTTTTTTGCATTGGAGTAGATTTGCTAAATATTTACTGTTTGCTTTATTACTATATTGAAGACCATTAAGTTTCAGTTGCTGAATTTGAAATTGTGTTTTTTTTTGTATGATGTCATCAATTTGAGTTTTAAGTTCCTTTAATTCTTTCTGATTTGGTTCACTGGGGTGGTGAGATATTTCATTTGTGAGGAATTTGATTTTTTGTTCTAATCTATTTTCCAATTCTTGTTGCTGTTTTTTCCTATATGAAGAGTATGATATAATTTTTCCTCTGATTACGGCCTTCCCAGTTTCCCATAGCAGTGAAGGTGAGGTGTCTGGAGAGTCGTTCATTTCCAAAAAGAATGCCCACTCTTGCCTTATAAGGGTTGTAAAGTTGGAGTCTTCTAATAGTGAGGTATTGAAGCGCCATATAGTTGAAGTTTTAGCATATGTTTGAGTATTTATAGACAGAGAGATAGGGGCATGATCACTGATTACAATTAGGTGAATTGTGTTATCTGATATCTTGGTTATTAGTGATTTGCTGATGATAAATAAGTAAATTCTAGATGAACATTGGTGGACGGTGGAAAAATATGAATATTCTCTTAAGAAAGGGTTCCTCATTCTCCAACTGTCGCTAAGGCCATAGTCCTCCATATATTGCATTATTATGTCAGTGGAGTGCCAGTTTCTTAAGTTGCCAGAGGTGCTCGAGCGGTCAATTGTAGGATTGATGACTGTATTGAAATCTCCTGCTATGATGAGATTGTTTGAATTTGATAGTATGGAGAAGAGATTGTGGAAGAAAGATGGGTCATCATTGTTAGGGCCATAAATGTTTGCCAATGTAAATGTTGTATGATTTAGAGTTGCATTAATGATGATGAATCTACCGTCTGGGTCCATGATAGATTGATTTAGTGAGAAATGAATGTCTTTATTTATTAAAATAGAGACACCTCTTTGTTTGCTGTTATATGTTGAAGAATAAATTTTGTCAAATTGTTTAAAGTTAAGATGTTGCAATTCTGTGTCTGTTAAGTGTGTTTCTTGAAGGAAGCAAACATCAGCCCCCAATTTTATTAGATGATTAATTACTTTGAGTCTTTTGGTTTGGTTACGGAAGCCGCGCACATTCCATGTTATCAATTTAAGTGGTTGCATGTGTGTATGTCAGGTATATCAGAGTTGTGGGCTAGCACGTATATATGAGTTAAGAAGAGACATATGAAGTGATAAAGAGAAAGAAAGAGTGTTGAGCGGGAGAGAGGGATAGAGAGGTTCAGTTGATGTAATATGGCGTGAGTGTTTTTTATCCTCAGTATTAGGTGAATGTGTGTCATATCTCGCATAACATGTTTTCCAACATTTTTGTTTATGATTGAGCTGAGAGGGAGTAGTGGTGTTGAACATGAATACAAAACTAACAAACAGATACTGGACCAGAGAACTTTACACATATAGACAAAGACAAACAGAAAGTCAAGACATAAATACTCAATATACAAGGAAAGGCACATGTATGCCTTATTAGAAATTGAAAGGGAGGGAGAGACAGTGAGAGAGAGAGAGCGAGAGAAAGAGATAGAGAGAGAGAGAAAGAGATAGAGAGAGAGAGAGAGAGAGATTGCTAAAAAAAAAGGGGAAAGAAAAAAAAACAAAAGAAAGAGAGAGAGAGAGAGACTACTACTACTGAACAAAAATAAGAGAAAAAAAATGTAGAAAGGGCAGATATGCAAATAAGAAAAGCGAGTGTGAGCACAGAACTTAGACGCTGGGCTAACAGATTTTGTAGGTTTACAGAGGTGTGGGAGAAAAAAAATTATATATATATATATATATATATATATATATATATATATATATATATATATATATATATATATATATATATAGAAAAAAAATATAGAGAAAAAAAAATAATAAAATGAAAAAAAAACAAAACAAAAAAAAACAACTAATAATTAATACTAATAATAATTATACATAGCCTATAGCATATTTGTATATTTATTCAGAAAAGCCATGGTGTTTTTTCTTGGCTTCGGAATAATTGTCCATTTATATACAGTTTATCAACTGCTAGTACTGCACGTATGTTGTTTCTTCGGTTTTCCTTTAGAATGGGATAGAGAGCTTTTCTTCGTTCGTTTATTTCTCGTGGGTATTGATCATTCATTCCAAAATGAGTGTCCTTGAGTAGTTTTCCTTTGCTTTTGACCAGTTCCTTTTGTTGATAGTGTTCAAATTTTGCTATGATGGGACGCGTTTTGTCCTGATGTTGTTTGCCGAGACGATGAACTCGGTGGAAAGTAATATTTTGAACGACGTCAGCGGGTAATTTGAGTTGAGAGTGCATGAAATTTTGAATCTGTAGCTCTGGATTATCGGGTGATATTTCTGGGATGCCTGAGAAGATGAGGTTATCGCGCATCGAGCGTGTTTGGATGTCTAAAATTGTTTCTTTCATCTGTTTGTTTTCTGCGGTGACATTTTGCATTTGCTGGGTGAGTGTTGTTATTGAGGTTTGAAGCTCTTGATTTGATTGTTGTAGTGTTTCGATTTGATTGTGAGCAAATCAGGGTTCCCACGGGTCCTTGAAATCCTTGAAAGTTTGTGAATCTGAAAAAATTTTTTCAAGGCCCTGGAAAGTTTTTGAAAATAAACATACATAGAGACAGGTGCTTGAAAGTGCTTGAATTTATTTTGTGCAAGAAGTTTTCTGGAAATAATTCTATATTCACTCCAGTCCCCTAAAGTGTTATTTCGCCAACACTTCATGGCCTTTGCATACTAGCTTGCTTGATTTGCACTAGTTAAGCGCATTTACGCGTTACGTTACCAGGGTTTTTCCTGCATAGAGAATTATGAGGCGGCCGCCTCCATCTCTCGACAATAAAAAATAACTAGGGAATCACCGAAAACGTGAGGATGATTCTGTTTTATTTCATTTAAAGTAAGTGGTGATTGATAGCCTATGGTTGATAATAATATAGTCCTACCTAATGTACTGACGGTAACAATGTAGCGCTGTTGAGGCTGGCGCAGTTATTTATAACATATTATAGTTAAGAAACAATATATAGCCTAGGCTACACGCGACCAGAGAGCTGTTTGCCTGAATGCCATCAAGATTGAAACCGAGACTGATTTCATAACAGTTCAATAAACAAATAGTTAAAATTAAGTCACTTACATTTTAGACGCAGTGACTGTTTTTGTTCTGTTTCAGCAGCGAAAATAGTTCCAAACAAAGATCACCGCAGAACCATCGCGCATGGCATGCAACAGTTGTTGCATTACTGAATGATTCAGCGTTTTGAAAGAATCGGTTGAGTCAAAGATTCAATTACCCATTCATAAACTGCCTCATTCTGAATAAATCAGCCTTTTGAACGAATCGTTTGAATGAATGACTCAATGACTCGCTCATTAAGACGGTCGCCTGCCGCCTCCTACTGGCGGTTTAGTTTCATAAAGTATCATTCTTTTCAACATTCCTTATTTGTATATTCAAAAATATTTAAAAGAATCTAATTTAATACAGTTATTATTTTTCAATGTAAATTATTTAATTGAATTGGTAACAGCCTAGTGTCTTATTTGAATTTAATATATTGATCAAATTTAAGAATTTGAAATGAAAGATGGAGCATACATTTAATAAAATTAGGGGAAAAATGCCCTTTATAAAAGGTACAAAAAAGTAGTGTATTCAAACAGTAATGTAATGAAAGATTGAAACAACAATGAAATTAAACAATTTAAGTTTGAAGGGAGTAAAGCCTCTGTTTAGGCTACTAAGGAATTATGTAATTTTGCCAAAAGAAGAACTTTTATTTTAAATAAATGTTCATTTTAAATCAGCCTACTTCAGTGTGATATGTTACCATACTATCATGCTTAACAGTGAGAATTTGAATAATTGTAATGTGATGATCAGATGCAGATATCTAAATCAGAGAATATAGGCGGTTTGCGGGTGGATTATCTATTTTTAACAGTGGATTTGGGTGACTCAAAGTGCACCAGATTAATGAATTTATCTTTAAAATGTACAAAATTTTCTTACGGGGGGGCATGCCCCCGTACCCCCCTAGAGGTACCAAGCTCTACCCACAAAAACAGTGTGGGAAACACAATAGGCTATGTGATGATCTACAAAAAATACTATTTTTATTATCTTATTATTAAAATACATTAATAGGATTTTACCACCTCCGCCTCATTTTGAGCCAGGAAAAACCCTGAGTTATGTTAAGTGTTTCCCGCATGAGGTACTTGCCATGAAGTTCACGTGCGCATGAAACTACGATGGTACCTCATCGTTTGTTGTTGGACACAACAAATGTGTCCCCGCATTAAGTCCTTGAATTTGAGGGTATTGGACCTGGAAAGTCCTTGAAAGGTCCTTGAATTTGAAGTCAACCAAGGTGTGGGAACCCTGGCAAATTCAAGGCTCTTCCGCATATCCTTTAACTCCTCGTGAATTGTGACCAGTATATCAAGTTTTTTATTGATGCTAGCCAGCACACTAACCTCAACTTCGGTGGTGTGCAGGTCATCTGTGTCCGTTGCGGAATCTCTCTTTCTTCTTTTGGAATCTGGTTTGAGTGCGTCGGTATGTGCGTCGGTATTATCCATGGTTGAATGAAGGTGGTGATAGTAGTCGTCGATAAAGATCTCAAAGTCCGTTAAATCCTCCAGTGTACAGTTGAATTGTAGAACGTATAGAGTGTATGGTAATCGATGCAATGTTAATTTGTTTTAGTCCGAAGAAAAGTTTTAAATCTCAAAGTGTTAAACTCGTCCTGTTGAGTTTGTCAACAACTGTGCGCCGCCATGTTCGATCTCACCTCTGCTCGAGTCTCGCGATACTCACACCGCCATCCTCCCTCACACCGCCCCTGTTTTGGGACTCCAAAACAATGTTTTAAATTGTGTGCGTTTTATTTAATTTAGTTATTAATCCAGTATTAGATCTTTCTAGCCTAATATTGTTTGATGTGTTAAGCCTAGATAACAAGACATAGGGCCTAGTCCATACATGACGTGCTCGTGAAAAGTAATATTTATGTAATCTTTGTGAGATCATATCCACGAACACAGAACTTGGTGCTTGGTGATACACTTTACTAAAAGAAAATATTATGGAAGTATACCCTTTTAACTAACATTTCAACATCCTGCACAAATTAAAGAAACATATGAGCTAAGGAGGTAAGGATGTACATTAATCCCGAATAAACAGATAATGGAATGTTCACAATATACAGTATACTAGTTATACTTCTACTTAGCGTGTGTGTAAATAGTTGTGCTTAAATCTTTGGGTGTATTTTTTACACATCAACATATTTGTCACACCGTAAGTACCATATGGCCTTGTAAAGCTATACGGGAATCACACGCATCCAAAACATTTGTGTAAGATTCAAAAGATCAAATCATTAGGGGAGACAACAAACAGACTCCATTGTGAAAAGTGACCGTTCACCACAGCGTCCGAGCCGAAATGACATATACATTAGAGGGCCACGATGGGGTCCAGACTCCTCCCACTAACACACCTCTCAAAGCTGAGAGGTCAATCCCGATTTAAGGACGTCCGCAAAATGACGTCACTCACAGGGTGATTCCCCCATCCCTCCCACAGCATGGCATCCGCATCAAACAACAACCGCTAAAAAATACATAAAACGAATAGTTTTTTAAGCAAAACTTTTTAACATTACAATTCACTATAAACTTTTGTTTAGTTCTTAGCTAAAATATATATCTTTCACTGCCCCGCAAAGCATCCATGTGCTCGGAAAAGCAAAACATGATTGAGAAATCGGTCTGTGAACCCAAGTCTCCGCCCACCTAAAAACTTCGCCGAAGCAAATACACATGTGCTGAGGTATAGCTACAGATTTAAATCTTGGTAAAAAGGTTTAATCAAAACAACATCTTAAATTTTTGTACATTTAATTTAATTTAGTTATTAATCCGGTATTAGATCTTTCTAGCCTAATATTGTTTGATGTGTTATGCCTAGATAACGAAACATGTCCATACATGTTGTGTTCGAGAAAAGTAATATTGATGTAATCTTTGTGAGATCATACCCACAAACGCAGAACCTTGTGCTGGATGTTCCACTTTACTAAAAGAAAATATTATGGAAGTCATTTTCAAACTGTAATTATACCATATTTTATGTATTAATAGTATGGTTCCATGTTGCTTTAAAGTTTGTTTGTTATTAACTAATACCTTTTAACTAACATTTCAACATCCTGCACAAATTAAAGAAACATATGAGCTAAGGAGGTAAGGATGTACATTAATCCCGAATAAACAGATAATGGAATGTCCACAATCTACAGTATATTAGTTATTCTCATACTTGCATGTGTGTAAATAGTTGTGCTTAAATCAACAACTTTATACAGAATCACACGTGTCCAAAACATCCATGTAAGATTCAAAAGACCCAAACCTCTAAGAAAAGAGGCTTGAAAACCATAGTTTATTATAAATTCACAAAAGCATGCAAATGATGACCCTGTTTTACATTTTGTATGTTGGACCGTATGTTTTAGGTGAAGACTTTTCATTGAGAGCTGTCTATAGAAATAAATGACAATTAAGAATTTAAGTGATAGTCTTTCTGTTTGACTAAATTGATACTTCATTTAGTGCAACTTTTCCCTCTATGAATTACACAAAGCGCATGCTGTTTTACACTTAAACTATTACAACAGAATCACATCTGACTATTGCACTGAGAGAGGCATATTCATCCAAGCTCGAGACTGTTAAAGTTCCACACTTTGGTAAAACCTAAATTCTAGAGGTCAACTGGGTTAAAAGTAAATGCATCATGAGTCATTTAAAACAAATACGGAAAAGCCACTATAGTGATCAGTTTTAGCGTTTGAATTGACATTTTACATATTACACTGTTTACATCTTGTTTTTGTACTTTTTTTGCAAAAAAATTATATAGTCACAGAGCGTGGTCAAACATGTTCATATAGGAATGTATGAAAAAACATGAACAAATATTGCATAAAGAGAATTAAATGACGGTCCTTCTAGTATGAGAGTGTTTAAGACTAAACATATCATATTTATTTTAGAACATCTTTCTGCTATGTCTACGAAACATTGACGTGAAAGATGAGTATTACACTTCAAACTCGTCTAACTATTACACTTATTTTGTTATTATTACACAGTTATTTTGTGTGTGTCACTAAACAACATGGTTAAGCTAATGAATTACAGTTGATACGTGGTATTTTTACGTGAAAGGAGGGAAAGGAATATTTAACATATAAAAATAAAAATATTTTAACCTATAGTCAATTTCAATTGTTTGATAAATCATATAACAATCAACAGTTATATGTGAAACAATTAGAGTTGGTTAGAATTAGTCGCATTAGAGCAGGATTCTTGTTTATATTGAACATTGTTATTGTACCGCATGTTTAACAACGGTATTGTTGTCGGGCTCATCAAAGCTCACAGTTTTCACCGGAGCATACCGACTCTGAAATAAGACCAAGTATTAGCAAGTAACATTTTGGACACCTTTGTTTTTAGGCATCTTTGCATTTCTTCTGAAACACCCTGTTTTAAAATTGTTTAACAATTTTTAACATCACTAGCGCAACACTTATCGTATTGTCGGGTGTGATTGTAATGTTTTGTATGGCGTTTTCTTTACACTTTCCCCCGGATATCTGTTTCCTACAGTTAGCTGTAATGTTAGTGAACTCTTCTCTTTGTTCATATACGACAGTATTCACATGAATTGACTTGATTTGATAAAATTATGGTTTAAACCATCATCTTCACGTGAGACATTTACATTATATTATTATACCGTCCTAGTTTTTAAATAGCGCTAAAATGTATATTTTACATTAACCCTTTATGCGGTTATAGAATGTCGCACAAGATTCTCTGACATATCTTATCGTGTAAAACATCTATGTAGATCTAGATATGTTTTTAAAAATACCGGGAAACAAAGAGAAGGACGCATCTTTCTATAGCGACCCTTAAAATCTGTGCATACAACAAAACACATGTATGTGTACGATGATTTATCAGAAAATTACTTTTGTTTGAAGAAAAACTTAAATTAGCTGGTGCTTGATAACTATTGAACCTATTAATCACCCATGAATTCGGTAATGCGATATTGATATCACGTTTTAATTTTAACTCAATACATTTGAATGTGCTAAAGGTCTATGAACTTTAACATCTTAATAGTTGGTAAAATTAACTTAAAGCCTAGGCAAAATGAAATACAACCTAACTACTTTCTACATGCTTGTTACAGATCTTATGGCGTTCAATTCACCCATGCATACTGTATGTTTAAAAATATATGTATATTTTTATATATAAATATTTTGGTGTAATTATAGACATCTCACCGGTGGCATATGCATAACTTCTCCATGACGCTACTTCTGATTCAATGTGACATTATATGTAATCCTATACAGCTGTTTACGGGGTCATGATGACAACTCCTCCAGCGGGGCGGAGTAAGCTGTTGTCCTGATAAATATTTCAGGACTTCGCACACAACCCGGACAAAACCTCCTGTCGTCCTCTCACCCTGCCTTTTCCCCGCTTCGCAACGTAGCCATCCTACAGCCCTGCGACACCCGTAACATCGACCACCACGGCATCCGTTTCAGGCCAAACGGAGGAGCGGGTGGGTTACTTAAACCTGGATATGTCTCACCAGGATATGTCTCACCAGGATATGTCTCACCAGCGACCTCCGGCTTGTCACAGTCCTGACATGCGTCGGGATCAGGAACGCCTTAACACCTTTCAGAATTGGACTCTTGCACCAGTAAGTCCAGCCGAGCTTGCCAAAAGTGGTTTCTACTACCTTGGCCATGGTGACAGAGTGGCTTGCTTCAGTTGTGGAGGCCAGCTTAGCAACTGGGAACCGGGAGATCGGGCAGTATCAGAGCACCAGAGGCATTACCCCAACTGCCGCTTCGTTCGAGGTGACCGTGCAGATAATGTACCTTTATCTAGCCTTTCCAATATATCGGCAATGCAACAGTGTGAAGAAAGGTTGCTCACATTTGTCTACTGGCCCTCAAGAATAACTGTTCGACCAGACCAATTGGCTAAGGCTGGTTTTTACTATGTTGGTCGTGGTGATGACGTGAAGTGCTTTTGTTGCGATGGCGGACTCAGATGTTGGGAGTCTGGTGATGATCCATGGGTAGAACATGCCAAGTGGTTTCCAAGATGTGAATACCTGTTGCAAGAAAAGGGCCAAGAGTTTGTTCATCAGATTCAAGCAAGATTTCCAAGAATATTTGAACAGCTATTGACTAATGGAGACAGCGACTCGAGAGAATTTGTTGATCCAGCTGTTGTACACCTGGGTCCTGGAGAAGACTGTTCAGAAGATGCAGTGATGATGAACAATCCTGTGGTGAAGTCTGCTTTAGAGATGGGATTTGAGCGTGGCCTGGTGAAGCAAACTGTTCAGAGCAAAATTCTCCCAAGTGGAGAAAATTACAAAACCGTTCAAGAGTTGGTGTCTGATTTACTAAGTGCAGAAGATGAGAAAAGAGAGGAGGAGCGAGAAAGTAAGTTTCTTACTTTTCTTAAGAAACATCATCTTGCCATGTCACAGCAGCTAAAAAGCGTGCAGAGCTTAATGGACCATCTTCTAGAAGAGAACGTCATCTCACAGAAAGAGTATGACATTATTCGTAACTGCACTACAGTCAAGCAGCAGACAGGGCAGCTCATTGAGTTAGTCCTGTCGAAAGGAAATGCAGCAGCAGAGGTCTTCCGCAACTGGATCAAGAAGAATAATGTCTGCCTGCTGAGAAAACTGATGGCCCAGACCAATGAAGCTGCATCACCGAGTCAAGATCTTTCACACTTGCCTACGGAGGAACAGTTAAGAAGACTTCAAGAGGAGCGCACATGCAAAGTTTGCATGGATAAGGAAGTGAACATTGTCTTCATCCCCTGTGGTCACCTAGTTGTGTGCAAAGAATGTGCGCCTTCTCTGCGCAAGTGTCCCATATGTAGAGGATTGGTCAAAGCCGCTGTCCGTACTTTCCTATCATAAAGTGTAGATATTTATCATCCAAGTAACAACAGTTTTTGGATGTGCAAATTTACACCAACTCTAATTGTTTCACATATAACTGTTGATTGTTATATGATTTATCAAACAATTGAAATTGACTATAGGTTAAAATATTTTTATTTTTATATGTTAAATATTCCTTTCCCTCCTTTCACATAAAAATACCACGTATCAACTGTAATTCATTAGCTTAACCATGTTGTTTAGTGACACACACAAAATAACTGTGTAATAATAACAAAATAAGTGTAATAGTTAGACGAGTTTGAAGTGTAATACTCATCTTTCACGTCAATGTTTCGTAGACATAGCAGAAAGATGTTCTAAAATAAATATGATATGTTTAGTCTTAAACACTCTCATACTAGAAGGACCGTCATTTAATTCTCTTTATGCAATATTTGTTCATGTTTTTTCATACATTCCTATATGAACATGTTTGACCACGCTCTGTGACTATATAATTTTTTTGCAAAAAAAGTACAAAAACAAGATGTAAACAGTGTAATATGTAAAATGTCAATTCAAACGCTAAAACTGATCACTATAGTGGCTTTTCTGTATTTGTTTTAAATGACTCATGATGCATTTACTTTTAACCCAGTTGACCTCTAGAATTTAGGTTTTACCAAAGTGTGGAACTTTAACAGTCTCGAGCTTGGATGAATATGCCTCTCTCAGTGCAATAGTCAGATGTGATTCTGTTGTAATAGTTTAAGTGTAAAACAGCATGCGCTTTGTGTAATTCATAGAGGGAAAAGTTGCACTAAATGAAGTATCAATTTAGTCAAACAGAAAGACTATCACTTAAATTCTTAATTGTCATTTATTTCTATAGACAGCTCTCAATGAAAAGTCTTCACCTAAAACATACGGTCCAACATACAAAATGTAAAACAGGGTCATCATTTGCATGCTTTTGTGAATTTATAATAAACTATGGTTTTCAAGCCTCTTTTCTTAGAGGTTTGGGTCTTTTGAATCTTACATGGATGTTTTGGACACGTGTGATTCTGTATAAAGTTGTTGATTTAAGCACAACTATTTACACACATGCAAGTATGAGAATAACTAATATACTGTAGATTGTGGACATTCCATTATCTGTTTATTCAGGATTAATGTACATCCTTAGCTCATATGTTTCTTTAATTTGTGCAGGATGTTGAAATGTTAGTTAAAAGGGTATACTTCCATAATATTTTCTTTTAGTAAAGTGTATCACCAAGCACCAAGTTCTGTGTTCGTGGATATGATCTCACAAAGATTACATAAATATTACTTTTCACGAGCACGTCATGTATGGACTAGGCCCTATGTCTTGTTATCTAGGCTTAACACATCAAACAATATTAGGCTAGAAAGATCTAATACTGGATTAATAACTAAATTAAATAAAACGCACACAATTTAAAACATTGTTTTGGAGTCCCAAAACAGGGGCGGTGTGAGTATCGCGAGACTCGAGCAGAGGTGAGATCGAACATGGCGGCGCACAGTTGTTGACAAACTCAACAGGACGAGTTTAACTTTGAGATTTAAAACTTTTCTTCGGACTAAAACAAATTAACATTGCATCGATTACCATACACTCTATACGTTCTACAATTCAACTGTACACTGGAGGATTTAACGGACTTTGAGATCTTTATCGACGACTACTATCACCACCTTCATTCAACCATGGATAATACCGACGCACATACCGACGCACTCAAACCAGATTCCAAAAGAAGAAAGAGAGATTCCGCAACGGACACAGATGACCTGCACACCACCGAAGTTGAGGTTAGTGTGCTGGCTAGCATCAATAAAAAACTTGATATACTGGTCACAATTCACGAGGAGTTAAAGGATATGCGGAAGAGCCTTAATAACTACAATTTAAGCGCATGTCTCGTGCACTTTAATGCCCTTTGAATGTAAAATATATGCTCCCTTCGAACTGGAATCATGGTGGATCCTGTGAAGTCCACAGTTGAATAGTCTGAAGTGATAAGAGATGCAAACAAAATGTGCAGAGTGGAGGGTTCCAAGGAACAGGATTAAGAACCGCTGACATAGTTGTAGCTTTGAGTAATCATTGTAGATTTGGATAAAAAATTAAAAAAGATTTAAAAAAAAGAAAAGAAAAACTTACAGTTGCTTAAAGGGTTTACAGCTTTGCAAAACCTGAGTTTGCACAACAGGACCTAATAATAAGGACATTTCGTTTATTGTAATCTGGGTGTTATGCACTTTTAATCTTACTTATTTCATCAATCATCAAATCAACCAAATTTCAGAAAATAAAAAATAGTATAATATTGAATGTCATGGATGAATTTTTTTTGGAACTGTCATCATTGACACATGCAGCAAAAGATTGCTGAAGTCAACAGATTTTACTACTAGACTACCAATCTCTCTGTAAAAATAAAATAACGATGCTGCTATTTTTCTAAACCCCCTGTGTTTTGTCTCAAAATCTCAGGTCAAAATCGTAATTTTAAGCCCACACCCTCTGCAGAATCGTAGATATATATTTTTTTTCGACCTTTGGTTGAGTCGACATGGAATGTGTATTGTTATTCATAGCATTCATTTCATTAACATTATTTTTTTTAAGTTATTTTCCATTACCTTTTTTTTTGGTGCGTTTTGGAAGTGCTGGAGGTTTGGGTGCTGGAGGAACACTCTCTTTGTCTGCGGTTTTTCTTTTTTTAAGGGGTGGTGGTTCTGGTGCCTCATCATCTGATGAGATGTTATCAGAGTATGTTTTCTTTCTAGGAAAACAAAGAAAAAGTACAATTGGATGCTCTTCACTGTTTAAAAGCAAAGCTACGTAAATATGCTGAATGGTCAGAAAGCTCAGAGATTTCATCAAAAATATCTTAATTATTGGATTTTCATGTGTTAAACCATTTATTTTGTCTTTTGTTACTTACTTGGGAATCCTTTTTCTGGCAATTTCAGGTTCTGAATTTATGTCAGATGTGTAGCTGGCCTTCTTCCAATTTTTGGCCACATTTTGAAAAGATGCTGAAAAATAAAATAAACAAAGTATATTATTAAGATTCTGAACAATGAAATAAAGGTATTCTGGGCAAGATCATGTTTAATTTACAGTATAATTTACTCTTACCTGACTCATGCAGGATTCTGGTTCTGTGACGGGTCCACCCTTTCTCTGGCTGTGGTTCCTCCATGGTTCGAACACTCTTCAACACCCTGTCAAGGTCTTTATATGGAGGCCACCAGGAATAGCCATCTGCGTACCATGACTTGGCAATTGGTCCAGTTGTCCCCTCTCCCTCAAACTCCACTATTAGGTAAAAAAAAAAATTCTTTTTCTTTTTTCAAGCCTGAAACCCATATTATTTATTTACTCCGCTAAAATTTTCAACTATGTAATTCAAATGCATAAACTATGTTACAAAAAGTACTGTTAAATAATTAATTTGTATGTAAAAGAGGAATTGCAACAAAGTGATTTTGAAATGGGACAAGAAAAATTTTGTTCTCTATTTCCTCAAACTTGCAGAAATCAACGGTTGTTGAGAGGTCGCCAACTAAGTGGATGCCGAGTGTAGAGGATGGTAGAGGATAGTCAAAGAAAGATTCCTGGTTGTTGAAGGTACTGTAAGTGTGACAGGTTGATAATCTAACGTTCAGTGTTGCTCATTGGAATTGGGGAACTTGTAATGGTTGCATATTGCAAATGACTAGACACGCCCACCGGCGTTGAGCCGCAGTTGATATTAAGTACACCTGTGCGGTGCAATCATGAGGGTGCGTTTGTGCCTAGTGGCGTGATTAAAAACCCTGTCTAAGTTTGGTTGGTTGTTATTCTTCTCCGTGCGGTGTGAAGTAATCGGCTACCCATTTCTAGTTGCTTTGCCTCTCTGGAATGTGTGCGTGTGTAGTGGCGAGCGCAGGGAACATAAAGGTTACTATAGCTTAAATTCCCCTACGAGGTGCGGCCCAAGAGCGCTAGCTGCTGTTTTTTTGTTTTGTTTTTATTGTTATATTTATTTTGTCACTGTTTCATGGTCCTAGTACAACTGACGGCAGCGGATATTGCGGTTTTGAACCGCGAACGATCGAGCTCTTTAACGAGCTGCTCGTAAGAAATGTGTTGAAATACTGACGTAGCCTAATGTATGTTCGATGGGCTATTAAGTTATAGTAAACTGATATGTTGGTAGCCTGGTCCATTTGAAGCAGCGCAAACAATATTAACAGTAGTCTTCTTAATTGAGAAGTGAAATACCGGTATGATGTTACTGTGACTGAGTGGTGTAATTATTTTCTTTTCTGTTAGTTTTTTTTGTATTATTAAATCCATTTGCCAGTTATATCCGCTGGTGGCTAGAACTGTGATATTGAGGCTTAACAGAAGGGGGAGTGTATTTGTTTTCTTTTGATATTTTCTTTATTTGGTGTGACACTTGCTTTACGTTTTGTTTACTCACTGATTTGCTGTGTTTTTCCCTTCTGTTAAAGTGGTCAAATTGTGGTCTCTTGTTTCTGTCGGTATTAATTGGTAAGCTGTATTTGAGACCTATTTTGATGTTTTTAAGTGAATGACTTTTTTCCCTGTGATAAATAAATTTGGTATACTTTTGGAAAGTCACGTCTCCGTCTTCAGTGCAATCCGAACCAGCAGGGTCCTTCCTTTTGTTGTAATTCTTTTTGGTTTAACTCTCTTTTTGGGTTAGTTGTATTACTTTACTTTCCTGGGTAGAGAAGGAACCTAGGTGGCGTAGTCGGGTATTTTTATATTTAACCAAAGGTTACATAAGCAACATAAATTTCATCCTTGAATGAAATGATGTTCTGGAGCTTAGAAGCTTTGCCGCCGATGTAAACATGACTGTTTGCCTGGTCAATTTTAAGAGTGTAAGGCCTTGTCCTTAACTCTTTATATTGTGTCGCCTCATGAAAGGATGCAGGTAGAGGACCATTCGCATGCTGTTTTTTGAGCAGATGTGGCCTGGTTTTCTGAGGTGTTTTGCAGCTTCTTTGCATCTCTGAGAATCTTTTTATTATTTGACTCAGAGGGCATGTTGGTTTCCTCAGAAGTCTTTTGAGTTTGTTCAGGTGATTCTCATACTTAAAAGCACTGAAGTTGTCAAGAACGCCATGCTTTTTTGCATCATCTGCAAGATGTACGAGGGAGTGTGCATTATAGGACAAGAACTGTGGACCGTACAGTTGCCCAAAGTGAGTGACAAAAAGAACTAGCATTTCATTTGCGTAATCACAGTAATCTTCAATGAAACTGTTGTTGCACAGGATGAAGATTCCCACAAAAAGCAGCATGAAGTTTTTGTACACCTCTGTGGTGAGGAGATCTTTCATCATGACCGGTCCCGTATGAAGTAAAAACGGCCTGAACTCTGTTGCCTTCCACCTATCAATTTCCCTCAGTGCCCTTGGTTTACGTGCAAACTCCATGGGCACATATCTTTGCGCATTCACCAACCTTTCAGTTAATGTGTTTATTTGAAAACCCGACAGCCTACAAGTGAGAGGACCCATCTTCAGCCACAAGTGGAGAAGCCGTCTCATGACTCCGAGGCACACGAGGTGCATGTAGTCAAGGGGGAAGCCAGAGACCATATCCAGGGACGTTTCTTCAAGGGGTGAGATACCATGGTGATGATCAGAATCGGTTTTGTTTCTGAAGATCTCATTTGTTCTTCTAGGCAAGTCACTTCTTGGAAATGTCATCCTGTTTTCCAGGTACACGCCATCCTCTGTGCATTTTTCGCATCCATGATAGCCTGTGTGACCTTTAACATTTTTCAGGAATGCACGAGCAGGTGCATCGCAAACCATTGATGACAGTTGTAAAGTTAACCTCACTCCTTCAAATTCAAATCCATTGGCCAATTCATTTACTTCAGCGATGAAGTCTTCAAGATACTCAGTTAGCGAGGTAGGTTTACATGTACCACAAAATAAGCCTATTATCACTGGTTCCTCTTGTCCGATATTTTGCAGTGTTCCTAGAATGGGCCAGAACTGTGTTGCTGAACTCTTGAAGAGGGGCAAACCATCAATGTTGACCTGAAGCTCCAGCGTGTCAATGCTGCTCAGAATGTCGATGTTCTGATGTAGCACCTCTGTAATGGATTTCAGCAATCCGAAATGGTAATATTGGCCACCAGTCTTGTATTTCAGGGTTCAAACGCATTGTTCCCTGCAATGTCCTTGAGTCTTTTGGCAGATTTAAACTATGCTGACGCAGTATATCTAATAATGAATTCAATGCAACGTGTGTGATTTTTTTGTTCAGTTGCCAAATCGTCTTCCAGGGAAGTCGGACTCCGTGTCTGATTCACTGTCGTCAAGAACACTTGCCATATTGACACCTTCATTCTCATCAATATGAGATAAACAGTCCATAAATGTGTCTTCATCCTCAGTTTGACGTTGACAGGTATTGTCACTGTGCATGCAGCCCAACTCCTCTCCCCAAGCTGTAGTTTGTATTGTCTGCAGTTGTTGATCCACCTTGTCCTTTGCTCTTCTTCTCAGTGTCCAATAGGATGGTTCATTGCAAGCCATAGTTTTAAGACCTTAACAGAAAAAAAACCTTTTTTGTTGTTTGTTGACTGGCCTACCAAGACTAGACTAACTAAACTGCATTAACACAACTGATGTACATACACTTCAAAACATCCTCACTTGCACTCAAAGGATGAAGACTTCAGATGCAAAAGCCTCTAAGCTCTGTCTGAAATTTTCTGAATGTGAGTTTCTTTAGCAGGCTCCTATGTTTTTAATGGAGATGAACAGGACCTTTACCTTTCCATTAAAGTGAAATTACTGAACCTAAGAAATGTCTGATAAAAATGCTCTTTTCATAAGAAATTGTCAGACGGCCCTTAGAGGCTTTTGCATATTAAGTCTACACAGGCACAAAAGTTTAAGACTGGTAAGAAAGATATGTATATAGCTTTTGAAATAAGTATCTTATGCAAAAAAAATAAATAATTTTTTTTTTATTTTTTACAATTTAAAATAATTGTATGTAAATATCTAAAAATGTTATTTATTCCAGTGATGATGGTGATAATCCTTTGATAATAAAAAATGTTACTTGGGCATTTAATCAAATTAGAATGATTTCCAAAGAATCATGTGACACTGGAGTAATGATGCTGAACATTCAACTTTGCCTCCCAGGAATAAATAGCATTTTAAAATTAAAAGTTATTTTAATTTGTTATACAATTTGACGTTTTACTAAATTTTTTTATTAAATAAATTGAGTATTTAGTTAGTTTATATTGTGGAGTATAAATAAGACAAACACATGTTCTTGTTATAGCAAGATATTTTCTCCTTGCTGTCTAAATGCATTTATGTATTTTATATTCTTCAATCGAATCTTCAGATGAGAGTATTGAATTAGTCTCTCGCGAGAAGTGAATTCCGATTCTCTTGTTTCAGGGCATGCGATTGGCTGTTCGATGCTGATGTCACTTTTCCGTGTGTGTGTGCGCCCGCGCGCGCCTCCGGGCTCCGGATCAGGAGGAGAGGAGTTCGAGACGAGTCGACGGAGAGCATTGATGTGTGTCATCGTCATGAAGGTAATCGTGTTTAACACGACATGTTAACAAATAGTGTGTCTTGCATAATGACCATCATATATGTTTAGTGCTTGTGTAACTTAATTTGTGCACGCTTGTGTTATCGGGCCGCTGTCTCCCTCGTGCACACATCGTCCCTACATTGGGCCACTAATGATGCTTTTCCACTGCATGGTACGGTATGGCTCACTTAACACAGTTAATTTGGAGGAGTGAAGGAAAATGAATAAGCGATTTCGGACAGCCGTTGAGTGTGCAAAATTGGACTGATTGTACACTCGATAACGTCCACTAACGTTAAGGTTTCGGAAACCAGTGTTAAGTAGAACAGCGCTTCACATTTGTACGTTAACTTTTCTCATCGTCTAACGTTAACCAGGGGCGTCCAATTTTGCTCCTGTTGAGCCTTTGTCCTGAAGAATTCAGCTCCAACCCCAATTAAACACCTTAAAGCTGCAGTCGGCAAGTCTGGCAGATTGAGTGGACTTAGCCAAAATTTTGAATGTTTACAACTCTCATGCCCCTCCCCCACTACCAAGGAGCACCCGCCCATCGTCAGTGCGTGTGTACCTGATTTTCTGTGAACGCGCGCGTCTCTTCAGCATCGATCAACACCATGGACTCTCGGAGGTAGGCTGCCCTGGCTAATCTATCCATAGATAGCAATAACCGAGGAATTGGAAGCTTGTTAGTAGATTTTCTCTCCGCCATCACGCTTCGTACAATCTTCAGGCGAGTCGTGTGCATGTGATATTGTAACGTGCGCATCTGTGCGAGGGAGAGGGAATCTGACGCGTGTGCACGACCTGTGATTGACAGTCAGATCTCACACCCCCCTGCGCTGATTGGACCCGATGAGACTGGAGCGGTGGATTTTTGCAAAACAAATAACACGCTCCAGGTGGAGTTAGAAGCTCGTTTTTTTTCTAAAACCACATTATTTATGTTGTTCTGTCGGATTATAGTGTCAATTTCACTGAATTTGATCAAAAAAATGTTGCCGACGGCAGCTTTAACAACCTAATCAAGCTTTTATTAGCTGTGTTGAGGCGAGTTGGAGCTAAACTCTACGGGACAGCGGCCTTCCAGGGCCGAGTTTGGACGCCCCGGTCTAAACCAATCAGAACAACTTTTTTCCCGCTCCGTGTGTCGTCACTCACAGCTGTTTTGTGAGGAAAGGAAAAAAACGCACCCTAATCTTTTCCGGTATTTGTTTTTAGTGTTTGTATTTGTGGTTTATTGTGTCTGTGTGTTATATTAATGTATAATAATTCTTTATAATAAACTTCAACATATCAAAAGGCTGCTTAATTCATACTTAGCAGTTCCGTATCACAATCCGTACAGCGGCTCTTCCGTAACATGAATCCGTACAGTGACGCTTTCAATCAAATGTACAAAGAATCACTTCCAGGTCAAATAAAGTTATATATACCTTTTGGAAACTGTGTTTTGTCCTCTTTAATCTTCTTCACGCATTGTCGAAGTCCAAGCCCTTTGAAGACGACATTTGACCGGTAAGTACAATGACACTCGAGGGGCATTTTAAAATGGTGGTGGGCGGGGATCTCGCGTTGACTCCGGCGAAGGAGGGAAGAGAGTCCGCGAATGAAATGAATGAAGTTTTGGTTATGTGGTCTATAGTATTGAAGTTAAATGTAATGGTTATTGGTATTGAACATTTTTAACCTAAAATGTGTGTTATAAGGTTAATAAAACCCCATTTTAAACGGCGGTTTAAAAACTATGCTCACGAGGTCTTGGAAACGACCTGAGGTGACTGAACGCGCCATTTTTCGTAAATGAACAATATTTTGCAGATCAGTGATATAAGGTCTTTAAAGTCAACCAAAGAGTCAAATGTGAAGTAAATTGTGTCATAATGAAATCTAACTACTATAAGACACCCTGCACGATGAGGCAGAGTGTCCATAAACGAAGTAAGTAGCAGCTTAAGCAGAAGAAACTGCACTTTGGTGCGCACTTTGACGTGCGCTAGAAACAGCTTTTGAACACTTGAATGAACAGCGCTGCTAGCAGCTAAATGCTTTTTACTAGCCTCCCCCGCCCCCTACATTAATGTAAGTCCCCCAGGACAAATGTAAACATTTTGCTTCAACCCAGTGATCTCAAAGAACTAACTAATGAATACATGAATAAACAGTGTTATACCCATTTTATTAAGTTCATATACATAGGTATAATGTAAGCCACCCAAGACAAATGTAAACATTTTGCTTCAACCCAGTGATATCAAAGAACTAATGCACAGGTGAATAAATGAACCGTTTTTAGAAAATGCCAAAACAAAACAAAGCTTATAAAAAATGGTCCGAAGATGACATGAAGGCGGCCCTGGAGGAGCTGGAGGCAGGGGGGAGCCTGAAAACGGTGGGGGCCTGCTACGGCATCCCCCACAACACTCTTCAGGACCATCGACGAGGCCGCTACGCCTACCAGCCCCACCCCAGCCGTGCCCTCCTCCCGGAGGAAGAGGCATCTTTAGTTGCGTATATAATTTGGATGGGCAGGCACGGCTTCCCCGTGACAAGGGCCGTAGCGACGTTGATGGCCACTGGTATTGTGAAGGCCTCGGGACGCAAGACAATGGTGAACTTCGGACATGGGCTGAGCCGTATGTGGTGGTGCCGTTTCAGGGAATGCCATCCGGAGCTGTCGGCCAGGACCCCCGACCCCCTGGACCGGCAGAGGGTCTTTCGGTGTGATGGTGCCTCGGGTGGAGGCACTCTCCAACATATTGGAGCCCATGTTTGCCGGGAACAGCTGGCATGATCGTCCTCACCTGGTGTTCAACTGCGATGAAACAGGCTTTGGGGATAAACAAAAAAGCAGGAAGGAGAAGGTATATGCACAGAGGAGACAAAAACATGTGTATCGCCAAACTGTGGTGACAAGGGAGCACATCAGCGTCCACTGCTGTGCTAGCGCGGCAGGTGTGAGCATCCCCCCCATGATTATATATGCCCAATGCCTGCCCAGTAACAGTTATGCGCTAGATGGCCCCCCCAACGCCCTGTACGCCATCAGTGAGAAGGGCTACATGGATGGGCCCCTGTTCGTGAGGGGGATCGAACATTTCCTGAAGCATGCTCCGGCAGAGCGTCCACTCCTGCTAACTTGCGACCAACACGAGACCCATATGTCCAAGGACGTGGTGGACCTCTGTCGGGGCAATGGTGTGGAGGTGGTGTGCCTGCCAAGCCACACCACCCATGCCCTTCAGCCCCTCGATGTGTCCCTCTTCGGGCCACTGAAAGAGGCCTTCACCAAGCTGGCTACAAATATGGGCCTGGTTAGGGGAGACCTTGTCCTGGGGAAAAAGCATTTTTCATCCATCTTAAAATTTGCTTACCCAAAGGCGGCCACCGTGGAGAACATAATGAAGGGGTTCCGGCTGATAGGCTTGTTCCCCCTGAACAGGCACGCACTGGAGGACAGTGATCAGGTACAAACAAAACAACAAAAAATAGACACTGCATTAATACAATAGAAACAATGCAAACAATAATGTACTAATATCTTTATATTAGATATAATGTAAAGATATTAAAGATCTTTTAACATTTGGAAGGTAAATACTAATATTTAATATATAAATACATATTTAATATTTTAATCATTTAATATAAAAGATAATATATCTTTATATTATATAAATAGGCCCAGATATACTAATATCTTTATCTCCTCTAATTTATATTTCAGATGATGATCATCCCTCCAGTGGCAGTCCACCCAGCCCCTCCTGGCACCACCATCTCCACGGCCCAGGTCCAGCCAGCCCCTCCTGGCACCACCATCGCCACGGCCCAGATCCACCCAGCCCCTCCTGGCACCACCATCGCCACGGCCCAGGTCCAGCCAGCCCCTCCTGGCACCACCATCTCCACGGCCCAGGTCCAGCCAGCCCCTCCTGGCACCACCATCGCCACGGCCCAGATCCACCCAGCCCCTCCTGGCACCACCATCGCCACGGCCCAGATCCACCCAGCCCCTCCTAGCACCACCATCGCCCCGGCCCAGATCCACCCAGCCCCTCCTAGCACCACCATCACCACGGCCCAGATCCACCCAGCCCCTCCTAGCACCACCATCGCCCCGGCCCAGATCCACCCAGACCCCCCTAGCACCACCATCGCCCCGGCCCAGATCCACCCAGCCCCTTCCGACATCATATCAGTGCCAGTTGTTGCTGGCTGTGTAGAGTGCCCCACCTGCCATCGCCCGCCAAATCCGTTGGTCGCGGCTGGAATTATCCCGGCGGGGCTCGCCCACATTCTGGTCCCGCCACGCTTTGACCAGTCGGCCCGGAGGAGGCGGCGGCAGCAGGTTCCTGCCGGAGCACGCTGCATTACAGGTGACGAGTATGCATCTCACCAAGCTGAGAAGGAGAGGGAAGAGAGGGATAAGCAGGAGGCGAAGAGAAGGAGGATGGAGGAAGTCAAGGAAAGGAGAGCATTGATGGAGGAAGAGAAGAAGAGGAAGCAGAGAGAGAAGGAGCAGAGAGAGAGGGAGAAGGCGCAGAGAGAGAGGGAGAGAGAGAGGGGGAAGGAGCAGAGAGAGAGAGAGAAGCAGAGGGAGAGGGAACAAGAGAGAGAAAGACTACGGAGAGAGAGGGAGCAGGAGCGGCTCCAAAATGATATCTGTGCCTCTTGCAAGCAGCCAAGCCCCCCAGGATCTGCAACAGAAATATTGGAGTGGGTGCAATGTGAAAATTGCACCCTCTGGTACCACACTGAGTGTGTCACTCATGCGGTACCAGAGGAGGCATGGCTGTGCAGGGAGTGTGCCATGAGTCGGGATCTGTAAATATGTTTATAAATAGTTATTTATATAGTTTTGTATATATATCAATTACATGTTCTATTTTATATATATACTGCATTCTTTGTTTATTTGTTTTAATAAATATGTTCATGTTCCTAAAACATTTATCAAAATCAAAAGTGCATCAGTGTTTTCTTGTAGCACACAGTTTCCTAAAACCTAAAGCCATGTTTGATACAGTGACCGTTATTGACGGGTTTACCTCAGTGACTTAAAAAAA
Source organism: Abramis brama (assembly GCF_963993115.1). Lineage (NCBI taxonomy): Eukaryota > Metazoa > Chordata > Actinopteri > Cypriniformes > Leuciscidae > Abramis > Abramis brama. The sequence continues at coordinate 15,165,505 of NC_139966.1, forward strand.
AAAAAAAAGTATAGCAGCTACTGAAACTAAATGATGATCTAAATGAAGGACTTTTGGTGGAGGATACAAGCTTTCATAATACACACAGCCTATCAAATAATAAACAGCAGAAGCTAAGTTTATCAAATAAAACATTACCTACGCACCGTTGAAAACACTTGCACGTTTATACTGAAACTAAATACACATCCAAATCGGTTATTTCGGCCTGACAACAGATAATATACATAGCATATGAAGTAACAAACAGCAAAAGTTAAGGTAATTCACATAAATTTATATAAAAACGATACCTTCACGTCGTTGAAATCATGATGCCCCGTTGTACGGTTTCATGTTACGCTCCCAGCACTGACTGTACGGAATCTTGTGACACGTAACATAGTTCCCCACCCAGCGCCACCTCAAGCAAATCGCCATTTACGAGCATTTCATAGGCCAAAAATAAACCAATCAAAGTTAAAAAACGAAGATAAGACCCTCCCCCAGTAAATGACACATCAAAAGTTCATTGGTCTAATCCGTTAAGGGTCGCTCTGACGTTTTTACATGCCCGGAAGCGAGTTTTCGTGTACGGATTGTGATGCGGAACTGCTACCAACAATTTGACGAACTGACGACGAACTAACGACAAACTACAAACAAACTAAAGCTGGCTAATAATGAATGAATAAAACAACAGAAGTAAAAACATGTATAACGAATGAACAGATACAAAATATATACAGTTAATTGCTAATTACAGGTCATTGATGTGGGAAAATTCATAAAAATGTTGAGGGTACAGTAGGCTGAGTAAATAATAATGGTCATCTGATGCAAATTACAATGGTCGTCGTATATATATAGCCTAAGGTCATGTGACATTCATTCAGTTTATTTTATTTATTTATTTATTTATTTATTCTGAGCTACATAATAAAAATCCAATGTGCTCATGATTAGTGTTTATTAATTTTGCTACATTTTAATGTATTGCTTAGTAGAAAATTAAATTGTTTTATTTTTGTCCTTGCTTATAGATGAGGTTGATAGAAGTTAGCCACTTTTGTTCCAACAGAGGATGAAATGTGTCAAATCACAATGCATATCGTATCTGCACCCAAGTATCGTGATAGTATCGAATCGGGAGTTGTAGTTATTATATTATATCTAGTAGTTATTAATTGTTACTAGCATAACATTTTATTCAACAACCAATCCTGAAAAACATAATTTAATGATATATAATATGATAATTTAATTTATGGAAGAATTAAGCCATGGAAGGTCATGTACTAGTGATTTTACTTTTTGTTTTAATACTGTTTATTTACAGTGTATTTTATTCTGCTTACCTGACTCAGAACTGCAGAACTCCAGTTCTGATTGGCTGTGGCACCTCCATCGGCGACTGATCTTTGTATAGAACCGCCGTGAGAGGCCATCATTTTGCTATAGATCGTGTCTCTTCTCCCACAAACTCCACTATCAGGTACTTTATTTTAATTTTATTTTTTTTGTTGCAGTAATGATGTATTTAATCTACAGATTTTCACAATCAACAACACCTCTTGCAGTTCAAAATGCTTCTGCTACGTCATACACTTCGTCAGTTACGCTTTCAAATTTAATACGCAAGGCAGTCTGTCAGAAGATAGTTTTACTTTATAAAGAATTAAAAATGTATATTTTTATTACAAAATCCCATCGATTCACTTCAGAAGGCCTTTATTAACCCCTGGAGCCATGTAGAGCACTTTTATAACGGATGGATGTGCTTCTGTTGGTTTCAGTTGGCCCCCCATTGACTACCATTATAAAGCTTGGAACAACCAGAATAATTTAAAATAACTCTGATTATATTCCGTAACGGTCACTTTTTAAGGGCGTAAAGCTTGTTTATGCCCTTAAGAAAAGGAAAATCTGTCAAATAAATTTTTTGTTTTAAAGAAATGTTCATTTAAAAGCAGCGCTCATTAATCAGTGTATTATGTTACCATTAAAGATGCGCATCAACCGTGGCCGAATCCGCTGTTGAAGGTGACGATCATCAATTTATAATCACGCGTAACAACACAGAATAATTGTAATTTGACCATTGGGTGCGGATACTTAAATCAGAGAAAGTTATTGGAGCGAGTGGATGATTTGTTTTTGGCTGTGGATTTGGGTGACGTTGGAGCTCATCCGCGCATCTCTAAAGCAGTCAGACTCTGCCAGGCGTTAACAGCTCGAGGTGAAAACGTATCGTGACGAGCTGGACGCGCTCAGAGAGAAGACCGTTAAAATCAATTCCCTATTTTCGTTTTCGAAACTTGTGTTGGTTGGTCAGATCGATTGTGCAATCGATTTTCGAACGTAAAGTGACAGCCCTACTTCAGATGCGCCCTAAAAAAAGTTAAACAAGAATATGTATAAAAAATAAATATATTTTCAATCGTTTTCTTAAGAAGAGTAAACAGCCTGTCCATCCTCTCCCTACTCTCCTGTGCTCTCCTCGCCTCTGCCTCCCTCTCTAGTTGCCCTCTGTCTCGCCGCCTTCGTGCTCCTGATGCTGCTGCCCCTGGCTCCTCCTCACCGTGGGCACCCACTGCTGAACTCGGCCCTGGTCTGTCCTCAGGGATTGAGGCGATGAGGACTGGGGGGTTGGTGCAATGCCTCTGTCCCAACACCTGATCCATGAGGACAAACCAGGGCCAAGTTACAGCAGTGGGTTTCCCACTCACACCCTCTCCTGTCCCAGGACACGTGCAATCCTGAGGCAGAGCAAATTAACCATGGCTTGTTAGCAACAACAGCACAATACATTTCAGCAAAGATGTGTGTATTAACTTTCTTTGGAAGGTTTTTTTTTTTTTTTTGCCTGTATGGGAGTTACCTTCCACAGACCCATTTTCACCAGAATTGCTCTAAAAAAGCAGAAAGGGGTACTTAACACAGGGGTACAATCTTAAGTGCATTAACACGGCAAAATATGACACCAAGACATGCATACAAAATACTTCAGAAATCATATTTCTGGATACTCAAATTTAGTTAAAACCTTTGTAGACATGGCTTTCATGAGAGCACTACAAAAACACATAAAAGTAAAACCCCATTGCCTTATCTATTGCTTTTCTTATTGTTGTGGGCTTTATAGGGTGAGTGATATTTCTTATAATACACAAGTGAGACTAGTGCAAAATTACAGATAGGTCGTCAAACTAATATTAGCACAGGTTTTGCCTCAAACTACCTGACAAATGAAGCCACGCAATGATGGAGTTAAGATGAAGCTTTTAAGAAACTTTAACTCTGGTTTCACTAGCTATTTGAGTAAATGAAAACATAATACTTACATTTAAATGTGAATTTGCTGTCCACTACTGAACTCTAGTCTTGGCCGCCTTTAAAAAATAAATAAATAAATGCTGTCGTCACCGGCGCGCAATGACTTATGGGGTAGGATAGGCCGCTTAGGATCATTTTATGTATCCTTCCTTTCACGGGGAAACGAAGGGTGCATTTGGCGTCGCTTTTGAATAATGTTGCAATGACGACCGGCCTTCGAAGGATGCAGAATTGAGTTGGGACAGCCTTCATCGTGACGCAATCGGCCTTCAAATGCGACCTTCCAAGGATTCAGCCTTCACATTGGGACACAGCTAACGTGAAGCAGAGTTATGATACATCACTAGCCTTGAGTACCTTACTGTTTTTATAAAACAGTTACCACACAATACAAATATTAAAGCCGAAAAATATGTATCTGTGCAACTTTCATGAAATCACTAAAAGCCTTCCTTCTGCTGGAAAAAGTAGTCCCTGACCATAAACAGCAACAGAAGTTACATACATTATTTCAGCAAAAAACTATCTTTTATGAGTGAGTCAGTCGGTAAAGACTAGGGCATGGGAAAACCCCTTTACTGTTAAAATTACAAGATATCACAGCGGACATTCAAATGGATTCTCACTCACTTTCTCAATCCCTCACAATAATTGACTCTAGCTTCAATATCAATGAACAATATCAATGAGATACATGTTTAAGTTGCTAAGAGTGGTTGCTAGGGGTGTTGTGTACTAGTGATACATAGAACCGTTGGGTGAAGCAGTCATGGCCGTGTTTTATTGTGAATAAAACAGCTATTGATCAATCAGAATCAAGGATTGGAACTAACTTTTATAAATTGCAGGCCAAACCTTGGGTTAACCTTCCTACACTTTCAACATGTATAAACAAGTTGTAAAGCAGAAGCCAGTTTAACCCAATAATATTAACAAAAGTAAGAAAAAACTGGTATGACTCATAGGTAGGCTGTTTTATAATAGTGTTTTGAGTGCTGTCTGGATGAACAAGTAAGCAAAGTCAAGCATGTAATCTATTTGTGACCATCACCTATAATTATAGCGACGGTGAGTAAGGTGTCAAAGATGGCGACATGATCCATACAACTACAAAAATGTATAACAATTGACGCGACGAGTCCAATCAAAGCGTGACTTCATCTGTCAAATTTGAACTAGCAGCAGCTTTTATGACTGGAGAAGCTAGGATTATTTGAGTCAGGCATAGATCACAAAACTGACAGGAGCAGAGAAAGAGCTTCTAATAACCAAGCATGTAGTTTATCGTGGTTAGCCGTCAGATACTTTGACAGATGTGTGTGGACTTGAGACGCGTTTCTCCAGTGTATAACTTGCATTTGATGGTTGTGTGTTGATGGGAGTGCAGTAATTCTGACTAAAACATAAGTTTTGCTAAAATATTTATATGAAATGTAGGTTTAATATTCTACATGTATTTATGAGCCGTAACTGTAAACGGGTTATACATGTAATTACCACAATTGTTACATGTAATACAATGGCTATGTTCATTTACTTCTTTCAGACGAGTGAATATGTGTAACACCGTGACCTAACCAGACTATTTCTGCGACGTCACCGCTGGAACAACAAAGTATGATGATTTCAGGTATAGTACTGTATATGTGCATTATGTTAAAAGAGTATGCAAGTTTGAAAATCATTTTGTTTGTCTTTTATAGCCGTACTGAAAGCAACTCACCTGTGAACAAAAAAGTGAACAAGAACGTTCAAATTGTTTGTTAACAGACAATTGTTTCAGTGTATTTTTAATAATGTTAAAAAAAGGTGTAATATTCATGGATTTGTGTAATTATCCATTTTGTTGAGTGCTTGGAGCTTGCTGAGCGCGCGCTCTTCTGATTAGCTGTGATTTTTACCACTGTGACAAATTTTTGTCGCTAGAATCTTATCGTGTCTGGTTAGGACACGGTGCTGCTCTTACCAGTTTACATTTGATCTCAGCAATACTGGTAAATGAGCAAAACAAAGTGTTTTTTTTTTTTAAAGGTGCTCAAAGTGATGTTGGGTGACGTCACTTCTTGTTGACGCTGAAAGTTTTGTCAAACAAAACTGAGGCTAGCTCGACCCTCCCTCCTCCTCATCCGCACACTAACCCCCCAAACCCCACCCCCAAATCCTCCTTGTTGGTTATTGGCTGGAACATTTTGTTGGTTTTCGTGGTGTGGGTGAGCCCAGTTTGTTTTTGTTGCTGTTTGTGGAGCCTGGGCTGTCTACAGAGACTGCGTTTCTTTACAGTTTTCAGGGGACAGGCAGCTAGCGGATGGTGAGGAGATGCTTGCTGTATGTGACAAATGTTTTGGCCTAAAAAATGTGACATCGCTTAGAGCACCTTTAATTTTTAAATTAAATACTGTGAGAATCATGTTCAATCTGATTTCAATTCCACAGCTGTTTAGTATCTATTAAGAAGGTTGTTGACAGTATTGTGTTCATGTTTCTACCAATGTTGTTTGTGAGAAATAAGTATTTTAACCCACAGTAACTTTCCTTATAGAATGCTCTAACATCTTTTTCATTTTCTTTTCTCTACCAAACAGCTTAGGAGATAGTTGATCCTCAGATGCACAGATCTACCTCTAGTCCACCTTCATTCCCACACCCACCTGGCCATCAATGTTTCATTAAATAATAAATATGCAATAAAATAATAAATATGCAGTCCATAGCCAGTGTCTGCCATGCACGATCTGTTCCTTGTTCATTGCAAATGTTTTAGATTGTTCTATTAAAGCTCATTATAATCTTTGAGACCGGTATTATGGTAGCTGCAACACTTCCTAGGGAAGGGATCTTTCGTGTAGGTGTTCTGGCAGAACTCGTCCAGCTAGAGTAAGTTGTGGGTCATATCGCTCCAAGATCCTCCAATCAGCACCAGCTCATCAGCAGAAGCCAGACTTTGTGACTATATTCACCTTTATGCTCTCAGCAGTTATTACATTACATTGTGTACTTAATTTTTTTTAATATATTTAAAGTTGAATCAATTCTCTGGAAAGTAAATGTCATTAAATATTAAATATGTGAGGTAATATGAATCAAATTAACATTTGCATATTGTTTACTCCTAAGGCTTCTTCCTCATATATCTACAAGGGTTTTCTTTACCATTGCCAGCTTTGCCTTGCTCATTGGGAGTTTGTAAGCATCATTATTTGGAACAAAATATGAAAATGGATTGGTGTGTGTTTAACTATTTCCGTGCATGGCATAGTCAAAGAACCACCTGACACAAAGCCATGGATCATGGAATAAATTAAATTGTTACTCAAATTATCAAGCTTGTTATGCTACACTTTACATTCTAAGCAGCAGCCAGGCATGGTAGTCTAAGGACCTAATTTATGCTTTCTGCAAAATACATTCAGATTTGAATCCAGTAAGGATAAAGTTGCCCTTAACAAATCATTGAAAGCATTATTTAAATAAATCCATGTGTGTAATGCTTATATTTTATTATTCTGTACTGAAAAAAAAAAGCTAAGTGTCCCTCGTAAATATATGTAGTAAGACAAAATGAAAAAATGGTGAAACTGCATTAGCCAACGCAAAATCTCTTCGGTAAAACTCAGTTTTGTTTTCACATGTACTGGTAGGGGAAAAAAAAAGGCAACAATGTTTTTAATGCTTGTCGAATTGTATGCTTATCAACGACGAACAATGAGCCATGTATGTATTTATATAATTATTTAAAAATATATATATTCCGTGTTTTGGATGCGAGTGCCACAATGCAAGCCAGAGACACCCGGCCGCGTCTGATCTGCTCGATCCGCGTGGCAGCATGCAATTTAAAATATTTAAGATTCATCGTATAGAGGTAAGGAAGACGGCTCATTAATATTAAAAAACGGTCATTTGAATGCGATGTTTACCAGACGCTACGATCTTTCAAAGACGTCTCCGCGACGTACGTGTGCTATCTGGGGTGAGAGTTGGCAGCCCAGCATTATGATTTAAAAAGAAGCCAAATAACTATGTGATAATAAATGGCTTCATATGATCACTCTCCTTAAATATCTATCCAAAATCAACGCCAAAATTTCACAATTTCTGCCAGGGTGTGCAAACTTTTGAGCACAACTGTATCATGGCTTGTGTGTCACAGTGCTGACTAATTATAAAAAGACCAAACTCAGTCAGTATAACTCAGTTTTGAACATTTACAGCACTTTAAAAAAGAACATAACTTAACTCAATTTAACTCAATCTAACTCACACGAGTTTCAGGTTCACGAGTTCCCGCTGCCAAGGTTCTGCCTTCTCCTCTCATCGTCACCCCGTGACATGAACTCACACAGAGAACCATTAAATACTGTTCATATACCATTTATTTGTGTTCTTATTTAACATTAAATTATACTGCTTGCTTAAATTATATTTACTACAGTAAAATACAACTCTAAAAATTATTTTTTAAAAGGCCATTAAAACATTAAAAACTTGTTAGAAAAGCACTTTAAAACTTAATACAATTATAGAAACCTTCATAAAATAATTTAACAACAGGTACAGACGAGTTGTATAAAATTCAAGGTCCAATTTTCTGATGAACAAGTCGTCTTTCCCATAGTGTCCACCTTCAGGGCATAAAACAGAAACATAAATATGACCAAATTATGAAATACAAGCTTTATGTAAAGTTCTCTTCTCTGCAGCTTAGTTGAGCATGTGCATTACCAAGGCTGGCATGTCCAGAAACAGGGGATATTTCTTGGAGACTTCACCAACAGAAGATGATTCTGCTGTTATTCTTCTCCATGAATTCTCTGATGAAGGTCACATTCTCTTTATCAGGGTCAACCACTCCACCTGGCACAGCTTCATCTGGAATTGGCAAAGAAGATTCATGTGTACAACGATGGCATTTCATACTGTAGATCCATCACTCAGACTATCACTCTGATCCCTCACCTTGAGATGCACTCATAGATTGGATTTATTTTTCTTTCTGTTAATTATTCTCATTTTAAAACATGACAGTGTCCAAACACAGAAAAACTCCTGGTAAAGCAACTGAGATCCACGTAACACTATTATAAAGATGGCGATTATTAAAGAGGAGGGTGAAGGCATGAAGATTGAATAAGCATTCAGAGTGAAACATGAAGATTGAAATGTAAAGAGGAGGTGAACTCAGAAAACGAGGAGAGAATCTAAGTGGAGATTTACTAATAAACAATAACAGAATGCAAAACAGAGAGACTTCCAAACATACATCCATGGAAGGACAATAACTGATAATGAACACAGGTGTAGATATACAGAGGGTAACAAACTAACAAGACACACCTGTGAACAATCACAGAACTTCCCCTCCTGGAAACTACCTAAAACTTGTTCATTGGTAATCCCCTTCTGGAAACTCCCTAGGACTTGGTCATTAAAGCCTTTGCCTCTTCATCCTCCTTCTTCTGGACCTTTTCTTTGTCGCATTCTGTATCTCGTCTGCAACACATAAACGATATTGCTTGCATTTTACTTCTTTCTTTGGCAAAGCTCTTTCTAATGCATTTTCTCAATCTCTCTCTACTCTGTCATATGCTTAATAAATGCTTACAACATTCAGGCCTGGTTTCACAGACAGGGCTTAGATTAAGCCAGGATTTAGCATTAGTTCAAAGGACATTTAAGTAGCTTTTATAAACGTTCCCTAGAAGAAAAAAAGCATTAGTGTGCATCTTGAGACAAAACATATCTTAAAACAAATATTTTAAGATATGTCAGTGCAAACTGCTTTCAGTTAAAACAGCTCAAACATGCATTTTAGTCGGGGACTAGACTTAAGCCTTGTCTGTGAAACCGGGGGTCAGTGTGGTATGTTTTTCTTTATAAACCAAATTTCTCAATAAATGATTTTACAAAAACAACTTCTGGTGTCTTGCTTTACAAAAACACTTCCATTATATAAGGTCACCATTATGGTTGACTCTAATACATTGCTTCATACACAAAAAATGGCATATTTATAATATAAAAATTAGCATATTCTATAATACTGTCAATTAATTATGAAACAGCAATTTAAAAAATAAAACATTTACTTTGCATAAAGCAAACATTAAATGTGAGTGATTCACTTTACATTTGTGGTCTATGAGCGTGTAAACGTTAGAGATGCGCGGATGGGCTATTATTTCATCCGCAACCGCATCACAAAACTCATCATCCGTCCGCCATCCATCCGCACCAACGTTTTTGACCAATTTTCAAAACCGCACCCGCCCGCCATCCACTGATTGGGCGATGCAAGGCACTGCTGATGACAGCCGCGAGACTAGAAAGCTCTTACCTCAGAATATCAGCAGTGAACTCCGTCTCCGATCGGCGCACAGGGACAAAAATAAATAAATAGCCTAAATTAAACGCACTTCTGCAAACCTGACCTTATCTGACAGGCTACTGTACAATCCAGGAAATTGTAATGAAACATGGATTAAAATTAAGATACAATTAATACAAAACGAAATTCGCTTTAAAGAAAGGTTTTGTGCTTTCTGTTTGAGGTCTCTGTGAAAGTTTGAAAGTCTTTTAGTGACGCTTTCAAAGTGGTCGCGTCCGTATGGAGAACTGTCACGTAACACTGTTTTTTCCTCATAAATGCAAACACGAAAAATAAATGACAAAATACTTTTTTAAAAAGACAAACTAAAAGATTTAAAGCGTTTTGGGGAAAAAAAATGGATGGATTTATAGCGTTTTGAAAAAAAAAAAAAATAACTTTGAATTTATCATCAACAATATTGTTGTTTGATTTAATAATCATTGTTCAACATGTTCAGACTGAGCCAAAAAAAAAAAAACATTTTAACAGGATAAATTGAATATTCACAAAATGTGTGGGTCTAGGTAAAAAATGTCATATTCCTGAAAACTATATTGAAATGGATTTATCGCGTTTTGGAAAAGAGCTCCTCAATTATAAATGATTATTAATAAATTATAATACAATTAATAAAACAAGTTAGTATAAATGGGTTGTGGCACAGTGATGAATTTGGAAACTTAAAATGGCACTTTATAACGAAAAGGTTGCCGACCCCTGGCCTAGGCAAAGTATCGACCCACCTTGCTCTGTTGCTGGCATGGGCTCAGTGACAGGAAACAAAAACCTTGAAAAAAGTATAAACGGCCCCACCAAATCACAGAGATGCCGATTTGCACGGGACTAATATTATCACAGGACCTCGGAGTTCGGCGAAATATGGTAGGTCATTAGCGGGGGAATTTTTACTTTACAAATTACAGACATGGCCGATTCGCACAGGATTAAGATCACAGACGATCTCTGCAATTATTACAAATTACTAGAGGTCACCAGGTAATACTAATCCAGTGCGAATAGGGCTTTTAGACGTACCCATCTTGTGGCTGTCATAAACATAAACTGCTTCGCAGGTTTTTGCAAATTAGGCTACATAGCCTGCACTGGTGTCATCCTGATTTACCACATTGTAAAACTTATTCCAGGCAACACTTTTCTTACCTTCTATTTCCTTTGTTTTTAATTCTCCTTTTTTGAGTTTGTCACGTACCTCCTTTGCCGGCGTTGCCATCTCTGAAAATAACAAGCAGTCTGCATAGACATAGCCATATTACTGCCTGATGAAAATTTGACTATATTTCAAAGTGTGCTCGATTTTTTTTGGATGTAGGTATAGTCAGATAACAATATTTAACAATGTATACATATACAGTCCGCGGCTGAAACCGCCAACCGTGCAACTCTAGTAAACTTCCTCCTATTATTACTGAAAAACAGTAAGAAAGATTAAAATAACTTAGCAAAATAATTACCATTGACAACAGACTTGCTGCCATGAGATGAATTGTTTTTGTAAATATGACTCATCTTATACATCATGTACAGTCTGTATTAGTGTATGATTCTACTGTTCCCCAGTGTCTAGTATTAAAAAATAATAATAGAACAATCGCAATACATGGCAAAATCGAATCGCAGTAAATGTAGAATCGCAATTCTTAAAAATCGCAATACATATCGTATCGGCACCCAAGTATCGTGATAGTATCGAATTGGGAGGTGTATCGTCCCAGCCCTATGACAAACTGGACACAGTTTTCAGTCCTGCAGTACCAGTGAAGTAGTCCAGAATTACTGAACTATTAAGGGTTGTCTTGCTTCTCAGTAACTTCTATTCTTAACTTCTATAACTTCTAGTGTGTGTCTGAGACTGATTAAACACAGTGTGTGTGGGACCAGGAGTGAGGAAGCTGCTTTACAGACACGCCTGTTTTGCATACAGCACTCAAACAGAAGCAGGAAACAAGAAACAGTTTCAGTTCAGGGAAAGAGACACTGAAGTGAAGTTGAACTGTTGTGTGTTTGCATCTCTGTATTTTTGCAGTAAAATGGCAGAAGCCATCATTTCTCAGGATGAGTTCCTGTGTTCAGTGTGTCTGGATCTCCTGAAGGATCCAGTGACCATTCCCTGTGGACACAGTTTCTGTAAGAGCTGTATTACAGGCTGCTGGGATCAGGAGGATCAGATGAGAGTCTACAGCTGTCCTCAGTGCAGACAGACCTTCAGTCCAAGACCTGCTTTAGCTAAAAACACCATACTGGGTGAAGTGGTGGAGAAACTGAAGACTATACTTCCTGCTGACTGTTACGCTGGAGCTGGAGATGTGCAGTGTGACGTCTGTAATGGAAGAAAACGCAAAGCCGTCAAGTCCTGTCTGGGGTGTCTGAACTCTTACTGTCTGAATCATCTTGAACAACATGAGAGTTTCTTTAAAAGAAAGAGACACAATCTGACAGATGCCACTGGAAGACTGCAGGAGATGATCTGCCAGAAACACGACAAGCTCCTCGAGGTTTTCTGCCGCACTGATCAGAAGTGTATATGTCTGCTATGTACGATTGATGAGCATAAAAACCACGACACTGGATCAGCTGCAGCTCAGAGGACAGAGAAACAGGTATGAACTTGGAGTCCCATAATACTAATTTACAGGCTCATCATTTTGTTTATGGGTCTACTAGAATACATTTACATATTTAATGTCTGTTTTCACCCTCACTGTCTGAATGCTGTTTTAGCCCTAGAAACAGAGACATTATTCATAATACATTATTTTGTGTTATGCAAGAGAAAATCATTCAAGTTTGGAAAGACATGAGGATGAGAAAACAATGAAAGAATTTACATTTCTGGGTGAACTATCCTTATAAAATTGATGAAATAATTTGATGAAAATAACCTTACCGTGTAAGATCTTTAACCCCTCAGTCTCACCACTTCACAGATATTGGATTCATATCTGTTTACCTGATGATTAATGTGATGTTTCTCCTGTCATTGGTTTGTCCTTTAGCACCAGCTGAAGGAGACGCAGAGGTCGTTCCAGCAGAGGATCCAGCAGAGAGAGAAAGATATTCAGCAGCTGAGAGAGGATGTGGTGTCTCATAAGGTGAGTCTGGAGAAGAAGAGAAGTTTGAGAAGTCTCAGTCAGGACTCACTGAAGCTCACTGTGTGATTGTGGTGTGTGTAACAGCGCTCTGCACAGACAGCAGTGGAGGACAGTGAGAGGATCTTCACTGAGCTCATCCGCTCCATTAGGAGAAGCCGCTCTGAGGCGACACAGCGGATCAGAGATCAGGAAAAGACTGCAGTGAGTCGAGCTGAAGGACGACTGGAGCAGGAGATCAATGATCTGAGGAGGAGAGACGCTGAGCTGGAGCAGCTTTCACACACACAGGATCACATCCATTTCCTGCAGGTAACAGAGATCTAGAAGAACAGGGTCATAGTGGACTTGAGCAAGAGACTCACAGAGAAACATTTCATGAGAGCAGAATGAGTCGTTGACTGAAGTGTTGATCTTTGTGATGTTCGGTGTGTTCCAAAGAATTCAGAATGAATCAAATCTACTTATTCCTTCCATGTGACGCCATTGATGCACTTGATCTCTTATATTAATGTTATTGCCAGATGTTTGATCATCCAAGTGTTTTCCTAGAAAGTTCACATATAGTGCAAGTGTCAAACGCTAGAACTTATAGCACTAGTATGATATAATGAATATGAGAAGAATGAAGCTGATGATGTGAAAGTGCTGGATTGAGGAGATTTACTAAAGATCAACCAGAGCCGCACAAATCTGACAATAGTGCAGGTTATTGATGAAGTGTGGAGGTGATGAGCTTTGATTTCTGTTTTCTGTAGAGTTTCCAGTCTCTCTCAGCTCCTCCTGAATCTACAGACGGAAATGACAATCCCTTCTGTTCTCTCTCCTCTTTTGATGGCGTGAGAAAATCTGTCCATCAGCTGAGAGACAAACTGGAGGATATCTGCAAAGAGAAGTTGTTCTCTGACAGAGGTAAAGTCCTGGAGATTCTGCTATTAGAAATGACCCTCCATCATCTCATATCATGTAGAAGATCATATTAGAAATGTCTTAGTAATAAGCAATTACTTAGCAATATCTTTTTTAAAGGCGCGCAAATGCCAAAGATTTACGAGATGAAACTTGTAGACCTGGTTTCACAGACAGAGCTTAGATTATGCCAGGATTAAGCCTTAGTTCAATTAGGGCATTTAAGTAGCTTTTATAAACGTACCTTAGTAAAAGAAAACATTACTGGTGTGCATCTTGAGACAAAACAATGGCACTGATATATTTTAATGTTCAAGTTAATCTACGTAATTAAAGGTTTCAGTGCCAGATTTCTAAAGCGGTTATTTAACACTCAGAAATATAATGTCATGATAATAAATGGAGGATACAAGATGCAAGTAACAACAGTTTATTTATAAATGAAGTGTAGTGCAAAGTCCAAGTAGTCTGGTGTAGGGATGGCTGCTCTGAGTGGCGCAGGGACGTCGACAGGCAACCCGCTCGGTGATGTCAGAAGTGCAGAGAAAATCCACGAGAATCCAGCATGCAGCAATAAACTCCAGATGAACAGTAATCCCAGAGCAGAATGTAAAACAACAAGAACGAGAGATCAACACAGGCAAGGTAGCAAAGAGAACTGGAAGCAGGACACTGGGAATACTCACAACGATCTGACAACACAAGACACCAAACAATGAACATATAATATAATTACGGTGATTGGCAATCACCCTGACACACACACACACACACACACTGACATACAGGCAGAAAGAGAGACAGTGAATTCATGAACCGTGACATAATTCCTCTTTACATGCTTTTTTAATTATATACAGGTGAAAAATAGTAATAATATACACCAACATATATATTATAAATACAAATCTGTAATATACACCCCTAATAAAAAGTTTGGGATCGTTAATTTTTTTTAAAAATGTTTTTGAAAGAACTTAATTTATTTGATCAAAAATACAGTAAAAACAGTAATATTGTGGAATGTTATTACTAATTAAAAGAACTGTTTTCTATTTTAATATGTTTTAAAATGTAAAATAATAATCTGGAATGTGTGGAGGTGTTTTTATCTGGACTTTTTGATGAACAGAAAGATTGAAATAGAAATATGAAATGAAAAATAGAAATGTGAGTTATTTTAAATGATTTAAAATAGACGTGTTTATTAACATTTTAAATGTCTTTACTGTCATTTTAAGAATTGTACTGCACATTTACAAAGTGGGAAAGAGAGCATAACTGTATCATACTTACTGACATCCAAAAAAGCAAGATTTGAAATGAATTCGTGACTTTAACAAAGATGTAAATCAGGACAGGCCTAAACTGGGGATTCAACATATTCTTCAAAAACAGGATAACTAAAACTAAGGGATAAATATGGGTAACACTTTATTTTAAGGTGACGTGTTTACACGTTACTACATGCACTTACTATAGTAATAACAAATTGTGCATAATTACAAGTAACTAACCCTAAACCAAACCCTAACTGTAACTCTATAGGAAGTACATGTAGTTAATTTATATTACTCAGTACTTACTAAAGTATAATGTCACTACATCACCTTAAAATAAAGTGTAACCTAAATATGATTCTTTTTCACTGAAAGCCAATTAAAAACATTGATCCATGTTTTAGAGGTAGCATCACAGTAGTAAAAAAAAAAAAAAAAAGCTTTTCAAGAGTTTCAGGAAAGGAAGAACAAACTGAAAACTCTTCAGTAAAAAACTATTCCACTATGTTTTTATCCTCAACAGGATTTTGTATCAATTCTCTTTAATTTAGATGGACATTTAAAAAGCTCAAGATCACCTAACTGAAAACACTGAAAATCCCCAACAATAGGCCTACAATGCTTCAAAACTTTGTAAACCTCTGTTACGGGGCGAACAAGACATGAGGCGTGCGGATCCATGTGCAAGCTTTTATTAATAAACATAGTAAACAGGCAGGGTCAGACAACGGCAAACAGGTATAGTTCGGGCAAGACACAAGAGAGATCCTAGGGCAAGCGTGGGTCTACGATTAGCGAACAATATCCAACAGGGCCAGGCAGAGAGATAATCCAGGTACACAAGCAAAGATCCAAATGAGGGGCAAACAGAGTCCGAAGGGCAAGGCAGAGGGTTAATCCTGGAAACACAGGCAGATGTCAAAACACAAGAAAACAGGCAAGGCATAAACAACTCGGCTCCATAGAGTAGCTATCGCTAGGATAAGCGCTAAACAATACTCAGCGATCACAGAGAGAAAGTCCAAGGCTTATAAAGAGTGTGTAATTGGGTGATAGTGATTGTGAGATAGTTCTCAGCTGGGAGAGTGATTAGTGTAATCAGCTGTGTGTGTCGTCCGTGCAATGAATGATGGGAAATGCAGTCCAGTGTGCTGTGTGGTGTGAGAGTCAACATGGAGAATTCAATTCAAATTTTTCAATTCAAATTTATTTGTATAGCGCTTTTCACAATACATATTGTTTCAAAGCAGCTTTACAGAAAGTGCATTTCAGAAATGTACATAGAGAAATACAGTTAGTTAATCATGTATTGATTTAGGGCATAAACATATCGCCATCGTCGAGTCGTCTCTTCACAGGCGCCGAGTCGTCTCTTCACAGGCGCCGAGTCGTCTCTTCACAGGCGTCGAGTCGTCTCTGCACGGGTGTTGGAGAATCTGTAGTTTCCATGAGAGGCTGGATACAAACTGGAGCTGACGATCTGTATTTACCTTGGGACTGGCGTCCCGAGATAACAACAGAAAAGCAGATGGGAAATAATTAGCGTAGCTGCTGTTCGTAATATTAATGTTAATGCATTCAATCTGATTCAACTGTAGTATAAAAGGTAGGTATTATGTGAATGCTTGGCTAAAGAGATGCGTCTTTAATCTAGTTTTAAACTGGGACAGCGAGTCTGAGCCTCGAACAATATCAGGAAGGCCATTCCAGAGTTTAGGAGCTAAATGTGAAAACGCCCTCCCTCCTTTAGTGGACTTAGATATCCTAGGAATGACCAGAAGCCTCGAATTTAGTGATCTTAAAGAGCGCGATGGATTGTAGGGCGATAGAAGTTCCGTTAAATACACGGGAGCTAAACTATTTAGGGCTTTATAGGTCAGTAGTAATACTTTGTAATTGATACGGAACTTTATAGGTAACCAATGTAGAGACGACAGAATTGGTGTTATATGATCATATTTTCTTGATCTAGTAAGAACTCTAGCGGCTGCATTTTGGACTAACTGTAGCTTGTTTATTGAGGATGCAGGACAACCTGCTAATAAAGCATTACAGTAATCTAGTCTCGAGGTCATGAATGCATGAACTAACTTTTCTGCATCAGAAACAGATAGCATGTTACGTAGCTTAGCAATGTTTCTAAGGTGGAAAAAGGCTGTTCTTGTAACATATGAAATATGATTTTCAAAGGACAAGTTGTGGTCTAATATAACACCCAGGTCTTTTACTGTAGAGGATAAAGTAACAGGACACCCTTCTAAATTAAAGTTGTATTGTAAGAGGTTTTGTGGGCAGTTTTTTGGACTAATAAGTAATACCTCCGTTTTATCTGAATTTAATAGCAGAAAATTACATGTCATCCAGTATTTTATATCTTTAACACACTCTGTTAATTTAGATAATTTATTGTTTTCATCTGGTCGTGATGAAATATATAATTGAGTGTCATCACATGTTTTCTTATAATATTACCAAGTGGTAGCATATATTGAAAATAGCAGAGGGCCTAACACAGATCCTTGCGGTACTCCATAGTTTACTGACGTTATCTTCGATTTTTCCCCATTTAAGCAGACAAAATGGTAGCGGTCTGATAAGTACGATCTAAACCAGTTTAATGCCTGTCCCTGAACACCAGTGTAGTTTTGTAGTCGGTCTAAGAGTATTTTGTGATCTATAGTGTCGAACGCAGCACTAAGATCGAGTAAAACTAGTATTGAGATAAAGCCTTGGTCAGAAGCTAGAAGTAAATCATTTGTGATTTTAACGAGCGCAGTTTCTGTGCTATGATGCGGTCTGAATCCTGACTGAAATTTTTCATAGATGTCATTTTCTTGTAAGAAAGAGCCCAGTTTAGCGGACACAACTTTTTCTAGAATTTTAGACATAAATGGAAGATTTGAAATTGGTCTATAATTTGCTAGGTTATTATGATCTAATTGTGGTTTCTTAATGAGAGGTTTTATAACTGCCAACTTGAATATTCTTGGAACATGACCTAAGGATAAAGACGAGTTAATAATATTGAGAAGAGGCTCTTCCACTACAGGTAACACTTGTTTCAGTAGTTTAGTTGGTATTGGATCTAATAAACACGTTGTTGGTTTAGATGCAATGATAAGTTTATTTAGCTCTTCCTGTCCTATAGTTGCAAAGCGCTGTAGTTTTTCTTGAGGGGCGATAATTGAGGCTGAATCATAAGACACCATTAAAGATTGTACATTTACAATTGTATTTCTGATGCTTTCTATTTTCTCAGTGAAGAAATTCATAAAATCATTACTACTACACTGTAACGGAATATTTTGCTCAGGTAACGTCTGTTTATTTGTTAGTCTAGCCACGGTGTTAAATAAAAACCTAGGTTTATTTTGGTTATTTTCTATTAGTTTTCTATTAGGAGAAGCGACCTCTGGTGGCTATCAGGCGGAAGGCCACAGACCGGATTCGTGACAACCATATTATTACACTTATTGGTGAATCAATTTAATGGATCCTTGCTAAATTAATGTATCAGTTGCTTTAAAAAAAAGATAAAATTAAAGGTAAATTCATTCTACCATTTTAATAGTGTAAATATAATAATAGACCTAATTATAATAAACAGAATAATAACCAACATTAACATTCAGGGAAGACGATTAGGCAATATTTTATTAAGAGGGGGGTGTCAGGGACCTGTCACCTGGATGATGGATAATGATGATGATTTGCACAGGATATCAGACAGATCTGACAGATTCATAATTCCTGATTCTGATGTGTTTCTCTCCATCAGATTCCCATCGGTTCACTCTGGATCTGAACACAGTGAATAAAGCCCTCAGTCTGTCTGAGGGGAACAGAGTGATTACTAACACTGACCCAGAGCTTCAGCCGTATCCTGATCATACAGACAGATTTGATGTGTTTCCTCAGGTTTTGTGTAGAGAGAGTGTGTGTGAACCCTGTTGCTGGGAGATTGAGTGGAGTGGGAGATGTGTGTGTATATCAGTGTCATATAAGAGCATCAGCAGGAAGGGACAGAGTAATAAGTGTCGGTTTGGACGTAATGATCAGTCCTGGTGTTTGATCTGCACTTACTCCAGTTACTCATTCACACACAATAACATAAAGACTGAACTTCCTGTAAAGTCCATCAGCAGTAGAATAAGAGTGTGTGTGGATCACAGTGCAGGAACTCTGTCCTTCTACAACGTCTCTGACACAGTGATCCTCATCCACACATTCCAGACCACATTCACTCAGCCGCTCTATCCTGGGTTTAGGGTCCTTTCTGGATCATCAGTGAGACTGTGTTGATGAATGAGAATAGACTGATGAGAGATTCTACCCATAATGCTTTGAGCTGCATGATAAATCACCCACTAAGCAAAATGATGTCCAAAAGACGTCTTTTCAACGTCTTTCTCACAAAAATCGGACGTTGAAAAGACGTCCACTGAGGAGTCAGAATGAAAGTTGTTATGACGTCTTTTTTTGACGTGTTCTGCACGTCCGATATAGACGTTCATCGAACCTTCGTACAAGTTTAAAAACTAGTTCAGATGTGGCCATTGTGGACATATTTCAACATCATTTATGGTCTCATTTAGACATAATTACTTTGACTATTGCTGTCAGATGTTCTTAGTGAGAATTAACAGAGGTTTAGATGTTGATATTTGTTTAATTTGAAGTGTCACCATTGTGGTGATCAGTGTTTGCTTTAGTTGGGCTCTTGGTCCCCGTTCCTTTTACTTTAACTTTTCTTTGGCTGCTGTAAAAGTGTGTTTGTGTAACACAATTGTTGTGGCAGAGAAAGCCTAGAAAAAGTTTGAGGTGTTATCAGCTCAATGTTGATGATGACATAATCATCACAAAATGGGGCTTTAATATTGTGTTTAAAGTTTTGTGTTTATATTTGGCATTAATAACCACCAACCTTGTGGAGTTGCATTATTGGTGCCTAAAGCATTAAAATTTGTCACTTATTTGAAGGTGCACATAATGTTTTGAGCACATTTTTCATATAGTCACACACAGACATCAATATTTTGCATATGATTCACAACAATGGTGACAATAAAAAAAAAAAGCTTCATGCTGCAATGCATGATGGGTAGCTTTCATAGTACAAAACTCATCCTTAATTCCCAAGCTTTTTTGTTTTGATTGTCACCGTTGTTGTGATTCATATCCAAAATATTGATGTCTGTGTGTGACTACATGATACACTTGCTCAAAACATCATGTGCACATGCTTTTTATACACCTTCAAATAAGTGATAATTTTAATGCTTTTGGCACCAATATTGCAGTTCCACAAGGTTGGTGGTTATTAATGCCAAAGCATCCGACAATATTAGATGCCTATTTTGTGATGATTTCATCATCATCATTAATAAGCTGAAAACAGCTGATCTTACTTATTATTGGCTTTCTCTGCCACAACAATTGTGTTTTACAAACACACAGTTAAAGCAGTCAAAGAAAAGTTAAAGTAAAAGGAACGGGGACCAAGAGCCCAACTAAAGCAAAAACTGATCACCACAATGGTGACACTTCAAATTAAACAAATATCAACATCTAAACCTCTGTTAATTCTCACTAAGATCATCTAACAGCAATAGTCAAAGTAATTATGTCTAAATGAGACCATAAATGATGTTGAAATATGTCCACAATGGCCACATTTGAACTAGTTTTTAAACTTGTACGAAGGTTCGATGAACGTCTATATCGGACATGCAGAACACGTCAAAAAAAGACGTCATAAAAACTTTCATTCTGACTCCTCAGTGGACGTCTTTTCAACGTCCGATTTTTGTGAGAAAGACGTTGAAAAGACGTCTTTTGGACATCATTTTGCTTAGTGGGCAGTAACAGTGAGATGTTATAGAGTCTCTTATTTTCTCTTCATTACATTAATAACACAGCTGACCTTCTGCCAGTGAAATAACATGTCAGAATAAATGTGTGTAATGAATCGTCATATAGACAGTAAGATCAGTGTGTGTGTGTGTGTGTGTGTGTGTGTGTGGTAGAGCTTAGATTCTCTGCCCGAGACCGAACTTGATCCGACCCGACCCGACCTGACCCGACCCGCGGGCCGATATTTCCCGCCACTATCCTCGGGCCGGGACCTTGATCAACCATTTGTGTTTTTAAAAAAAAATTTTGTCTGTCATTTTAGTTTTTATTAGTTTTACTATACTCGAAATGCTCTTTTTAGTCTAGTCAAGTTTCAGTCGACTAAAAGTCTGAGCATTTTAGTCTTATTTTAGTCAGAATTATCCATTACTATTTTCGTCTAGTTTTAGTTGACGAAAACTGATGACATTTAGTCTAGTTTTAGTCAAAAACAAGTTCTTTGTGACATGCAAGATTTATTGTATTAAATCAAAAAATGTCGATTTGCGATTTTAATAGAAGTACATGGTTAAATATTTTACCACTTGCTTGAGCAACTTAATATATAAATGTATATAAAAGTAATGCATTGAATAATACGTTGTTTAAATTGTGTTTATGAAACAAAGTAAAGAGGCCGCACTATGCATATAAAACGTTTATTTTGCACAAACGCGTTTCGGCGTGTGCCTTCTTCAGTGTGGCACTGAAGAAGGCACACGCCGAAACGCGTTTGTGCAAAATAAACGTTTTATATGCATAGTGCGGACTCTTTACTTTGTTTCATATGTGTTATATAAGGCCAGCACTCTGAAAATCCAAAAAAACATAGAGTGAAGCCTGCTCCCAACCCTATCACTTGTTAAATTGTGTTTAAACGTGAATTACGTCTATTAAAGTGTGTATATGTGTACAAAGAGAATCGCAATGATGACAAAATAAAAGTAGCTGATAACTTCTGGATTTGAAATAAAAATAGTGAGTATGTGTTTGTGGTACAGCTTTGGATCAGTTATGCACTGCAAACGCAGCATATGTGAAAGCACTATAGCACGTGCTGCTCCTGCACCACATACACACTGCACACGGACTGGAGTGTGTGTGAAACGGGCGTCAGACTTAACTTTGTTGTCATTTACGCTAAATCACTGCAGCTGCATCTTCTAAACAATGCCGCGAGTGGGGCTTGAGGAAGTGACATCGCCTGCGTCTGCGCAGTGCGACCTGATGCAGGCCCCTGAAGTGAGACACGGGAAACAGAAATACTGCAAAATAATAATAATGCGACTAAACGAGACAAAATAATGTCATAATATTTCGTCTCGTCTCGTTTTGGTCAACGAAAATGAAGAGACATTTTAGCATAGTTTTTAGTTTGTAAACCACATTTAGTCTCGTTTTTATTCGTCAACAATATTGCATTATACATTTGATTATAGTTATCGTCACATGGCCAGCATTTACGTTGTGTCTCGTCTCGTTTTCTTCACGTGATAAAGGTTCGTTGACGACGATATTTAGTCATAATTTTCGTTGACGAAAGCAACACTAGTTGTATTATTAAGTTATCTTTTTATCATTTATATAGCGCTTTTAACGATGTAGATTGTTCCAAAGCGGCTTTACAGAGATACAAGGATAGTTTAAAGTAACAGAGATTGTTTTGGCTTTATAGCAGTTCTTGAATAAAGTTATTTTCCAGCTAAAGTTAATTTGATTGATTCACTACCGTCGCAACGATCATTAGTTATTAACTTAGGGGCTGCTAACACGACACTGTTTTAACAGGAAACTCTACACAGACTTTAAATGCGAAACCTGTGAGAACGCTGATGGCGTGCACATGCGTAAATACAAGTTCAGTCTATTGGTATGCGTGTTTGAATATATGTGTGCAGGTTTGTAATTTCCTACAAACCAAGCCTTAACAAACTACTTGTCTGGCCTTAACATTTTGATACAGAATTGTATCACTTCGGGGTAGATACGCGAACTGCATTTTCCCGACAACGCTTTATCTGTAGAGTGGTAAAGCTCAAGTACTGCGGAGCTAAACCATTTAGTACTTTGTAAGTAATCAGCAATATTTAAAAATGTTAGAATCTCTGTTTTTTTCAGAATTTAGTAGTAGGAAATTACGAGTCATCCAATTTTTTATATCAGCTATGCATTCCGTTAATTTTGTGAATTGGTAGTTTTCGTTAGGTTGTGAAGAAATATAGAGCTGAGTATCATCGGCAAAACAGTGAAAGCTAATTCCATACTTCCTAATGATATCTCCTAATGGTAGCATGTACAGAGTGAACAGCAGCGGTCCTAGTACTGAGCCTTGTGGTACGCCATACTGAACTTGTGATCAATAAGACATCTCTTCATTTACTGCTACAAACTGATGACGGTCAGATAAGTGTGATTTAAACCATGCTAATGCAATTCCACTAATGCCAACATAATTTTCAAGTCTATTTAAAAGAATGTTATGGTCGATAGTGTCAAATGCAGCACTAAGATCGAGTAACACTAATAGAGAGATACAACCACGATCGGATGATAAGAGCAAATCATTTGTGCTCAGTACTATGGTACGGTCTAAATCCTGACTGAAAATCCTTGCAGATATCATTTCTTTCTAAAAAGGAACATAGTTGTGAATATACTGCTTTTTCTTTGACAGAAAGGGTAGATTTGAGATCGGCCTGTAATTGACTAATTCTGTAGGATCAAGTTGCGTTTTTTTAACAAGCGGTTTAATCATAGCCAGCTTAAAGGTTTTTGGTACGTATCCTAGAGACAAAGATGAATTGATGATATTAAGAAGAGGATCTGTGACCTCTGGAAGCATCTCTTTCAGTAGCTTAGTCGGTATAGGGTCTAACATACATGTTGTAGATTTAGATGATTTAATGAGTTTAGTAAATTCTTCCTCTCCTATAGTTCTTATTCGATCTACGTCATCAATGTTCGCGGCGGCCATGTTGTTGACAGAAACCATGACAAGCGAGTCAGCGTCGGTATTATCCATGGCATTATCGCTTTTTTTTATTTTTTATTCATTTTTTAAACAGCGCGATGGTGTGTTGTGTAATACACGGCTGTTCTAACAACAGCAATAAGAACCCCGGAGTTAGTTTTTATGATATACCGACTGTCAGAAAATGTGAAGGGAAGGAGACAGAGGAGTTGAGCCAGCGCAGGAGAGACTTTCCCCACAGCAAAGTCTGTTCCCATCATTTGGATAAATATTAGGTAGGCTACACAAGATAGGCATTAATTTTTCTCAAGAAAAAAAACAACTCACCTAATGCTGTAAACATACAGAGAGAGATATAATGCGTTTTTTTTATTATAACAACAACTTTATTTAATGATTTAAGTAAAAGTATAATAAATATGTAATATAGTACACATATTTAGCAAAATACTCTCTACCTCTTTTTTTCTAGCCAACTAACATGCTATATAGGGCTGTAGTCAACCAAAGAAATGCTTAGTCGACCAAAGTCCTGTCCTGCACAAAGATTAGTCGACTAAAAAAAAAAAAAAGACGCGATGTTTTGCATTTTGATTGAACATTTATTAAACAATTGTCATAGAGCATTTATAAAACAACAACGAAAAAACGTTTTTTTTTTTGTTTTTTTTATTGACACCTGGGATCCCCGCAAAACGGTTCTCATTCGCGCTTGAATAAGGCCGGCGACACACTGGCTGCTGGCGTGAGAGTCTCAGCTGCGTTGGGTGTCTGTTTTTATTTCGGCTCCCATGTTAATTGGTTGGAGTTTGCACACGTTGCACTGCGTGAGACACGCGTCTCAGGCGCGGCTCGAGCCACGCGGAAAACGCATGCATGCTAGAAATAGAACCCATGCCTGAGTGTTCCAGCAATGGGAGTGTTCTCTGGCTAGAGCGCAGAACAGCGGAGTTTGTATGGACCGAAGTGCATGTCTGAGCTTGTATTGCTGCTGTTGCTTTGACATTGTGGAAAATAGAAACAAAATGTATTAGACTTTTTACCCGTTATTATCAATCTAAATTAATCTCGTTTTTAATTAAGGCTAACTTAATTTCGTTTTTCTTTATTTAAATTTCGTTTTTTCTTTATTTAAATTTCGTTTTTCTTTAGGCCTATTTAAATTTCGTTTTTCTTTATTTAAATTTCGTTTTTCTTTATTTAAATTTCATTTTTTTTTCTGTATTTAAATTTCTTTTTTTTCTTTATTTAAATTTCGTTTTTCCTTATTTAAATTTCGTTTTTCTTTATTTAAATCTACCCTTTACTGTGTCAGTAATTTGTAAGTCAGAAAAATATTAGACTACCTTAAAAGTATTGCTTAAGTTAACAGACTGTGTGCGTTTTATATCACTAGTGCAGTGTCTGTTCTCTGAGAATATAGCCCTGCTCGCGTGAGGTGCGCCGCTTCCCGCTCGCCCTGTTCTGTAGTAGTTACTAATTCTGAACGTGTCGCGTCTCGCGTGTCTGTCTATGTTGCACCAAATGCAACACTGCACTCCCTTGTGAAGTCGATTGGATGAACGGTTCTCGAAATAATCAAAATGCAAACGGACAGACAGACACATAGAGATTACTACCTATATTCCTTACTGAGCGCGAAGCAGCAGTGCAGCCAGCCACAGGTGCGGTTCCCGAGTGTTCTACGTGGTGCGCTAAACTGTGGCGTTGTTACAAAATAGCCTAAATTAAAGCATTTAAAGTTGGGGATAAAACATAGGCTAATTATATTTAGAATACAGAAATATATAACTGCTTATAAAGGAATAAATATCAAGGAGTAAATCAATGAAAATTTCTTTATTGGTGAAAAAAATAAATAATTATGGGACGACTGGTCGACCAATGAGAATGTCAGTCGACCAAGACGGCATCGACCGATTAGTCGACTAAACGACTAAAGTTGGCAGCCCTAATGCTATAGCCTATATATTATGGTCATTAAATGGCTTTCCTGAGGTAAATGTTATGTGACATAATTGTTCTCCAGCTGTTTTATTGACCCCTTTGTTTGATCGATATTATGTATGAGGAATATACATTTCGGTAAGTTGTACTGTATCTTTCAACATTGTTCATTCGTGTTTATTTACTAGCTAGAGATGATCGGTTCACGTGCCGCTAGGAATCTGTCGCGTCACATTTACAAGCGCCAAAACGGTATTTATTGTTTGAATTTCGTAATAAAAGTGACAGAACCTGAGAGCTGAGATTTTTTTTAATATCAGAAGTAACCTGCTCTAGTCTGTCGGTTTCAGTGTCCTCTTTGCTTCGCGATTTTTCTGTGCGTGAGGATGTGTGGCGTGAGAGCATGGGAAAAGTGTCAATTGCGTGTGTCTCACGGTGAATGCCTGAGAGTTGGCAGCTCTGATAAATATCCGGATAAGTTATGGCTGGCAATAAGGACGGATCTTTACTTAAGGCTGTTGGGTCTATTTGATATGGGTCCACACCAATCAAGCTTATCTTCTCTTGATACTGATGAGATTAAGCCATTAGGCTACTGCTCCCCTCAACTCAAATCTGCGTGCGGCTAGGGGCAGGACAGATGTCATGTCAACAATATGGCCGCGGTTAGCTACTTCCGGTGTTTGCGAATAAGGCCTATAGCAACGAATGAATCAAAATTTTCCTCAGGGAGACTACAATGCACTGCCTGATGTGATACTGTAGTAGACGGTTGCATAGTTATAATTTTGTCCCTGATATTATCAATCTTATAAGTGAAGAAGTTCATAAAGTCATTACTGCTGTGTTGCTTGGAAATTTCTGGGCTTGAAGCTTTCTTTTTCGTTAGTTTAGCCACTGTTTCAAATAAATAACTAGGGTTTTGTTTATTTTCTTCTAATAGGGTTGAAAAATAAGCAGATCTAGCAGCTTTTAAGGCCTCTCTGTATGCAATCGAACTCTCTTTCCATGAGATGCGAAATATCTCTAGTTTTGTTTTGTGCCTGAGTGTGCTCGTTGTACCATGGCGTCGGACTATTTTCTTTAACCCTCTGGGGTCTGAGCTGTTTTCTGGGCCCTGGAGGTGTTCTGACATGCTCTGACATTTTTGCTTATTTCTGTTACTTGTGACATTTTCATGGCTAAAGTCTGATTACACTGTATTCAGCACAAACTCTGCTACAATAATATGTCAGCATCATGTATGTAAAAGTTTGTAGTTTTGAGATAATGACATTTATGCGTGGTTTGTGAAAACACACAAAAAGATTCTCACTGAAATAAGGTCATAAAACCCATATTGATTATCGATCATATCGATTCTTCACAAGACTTTTGAAAATTGTATGACGTAGCCTAGAATATTTGCTCCAAAACTATGTGAAAATCATCCTGACTGCTCATTCAGATAAGACAATATATTGATTTAAAATTTGCAAGACATGTTTTGTGTGAGAAAGCTTTATGTGAAGAGGCATGAACATCATGAATATTTAATTTCTTTCACACCTGAGAAAGACAAAGACCCTCCCT
The DNA here is from genome assembly GCF_963993115.1 of Abramis brama. Lineage (NCBI taxonomy): Eukaryota > Metazoa > Chordata > Actinopteri > Cypriniformes > Leuciscidae > Abramis > Abramis brama. The sequence continues at coordinate 15,192,865 of NC_139966.1, forward strand.
AACGGCCCTATTAGGAGCTATCAGTCCCTGTCATTCTGAGCAACCTTGCAAAAAGAATGAGGAGATTTAAAAAAGAATGGCTTTTTGATTGTTTGGATTTATTTACAACACAACATAATCCAAATATACACAACAAATGACAAAAAAGCACATTATTTAACACACTGAACTAAAGACAGAGACTTAACCAGACTTATACACCTTTGTGCCATTCCTGAAACATAGTACATACCTTTCATTTACATTTACATTTACATTTAGTCATTTAGCAGACGCTTTTATCCAAAGCGACTTACAAAGTAGGACTAGATTAAGCGAGTCATCATGAAGAGGCAAAAAGCAGCGCAAGAAGTGCTCAAGATACAAAGTTCAGGCATTATTCAGAGTAGCATAAGCCCGATAAGTGAGGTTTAGAGGGAAAGGGGAGTTTTTTTTTTTTTTTATGTGGTTAAGTGCTCACGGAAGAGATGGGTTTTCAGATGTTTTTTGAAGGTTGTCAGGGATTCTGCATTCCGGATGAGGGAGGGGAGAGCGTTCCACCAGCATGGAACTGTGAATGAGAATGTTCTGGAAAGTGATTTTGTGGCTTTCTGGGATGGAACCACGAGACGTCGCTCGTTGGCCGATCGTAGGCGTCTGGTAGGGATGTAGACTCGTAGGAGTGAGTGAAAGTAGGAGGGAGCTGAGCCTGTGATAGATCTGTAAGCAAGCGTCAATGCCTTGAACTTGATGCGAGCAGTGAGAGGTAGCCAGTGCAGTGAGATGAACAGAGGAGTGACGTGGGCCCTCTTTGGCTCGTTGAAGACAAGACGAGCTGCGGCATTTTGGATCATCTGTAGGGGTTTAGTTGCACATGCTGGAAGTCCGGCCAGAAGAGCATTACAGTAGTCAAGCCTAGAAATGACCAGGGTCTGGACGAGAAGTTGTGTTGCATGCTCAGTTAGGAAAGGCCTGATCTTCCTGATGTTGTGCAGTGCAAACCTGCATGATCGAGCTGTCTTTGAAATGTGATCTGTGAAGGTCAGCTGGTCATCAAACGTTACTCCAAGATTTCTGACTGACCTTGATGGGGTGATTGATGATGACTCTAGCTGGATAGTGAAGTTGTGCTGTAGAGACGGATTGGCAGGGAGGACGAGAAGCTCAGTCTTTGCCAAGTTGAGCTGCAGGTGATGTTCCTTCATCCACGTCGAGATGTCCGCCAGGCAGCTTGAGATCCGTGCAGCTACTGTGGGGTCATCTGGTTGAAACGAGAGGAAGAGCTGTGTGTCATCAGCATAGCAGTGGTAGGAGAAGCCGTGTGCTTGTATGATGTGTCCCAGTGATGTGGTGTAGATGGAGAAGAGGAGGGGACCAAGAACTGAACCCTGGGGAACCCCTGTGGTCAGCTGATGTGCTCTGGATACCTCGCCACTCCATGCGACCTTGAAGGACCTACCTGTGAG